>NC_047659.1:9914555-10598305 GCF_011762505.2 Arvicanthis niloticus | reverse complement strand
CCCAGGATTCTTCAGATACCCTTTTATCTGGCTAGTTATACCTGCATTAGGCATAAAGCCCTTTCTCTATACAAAAGCCTTAATTAGTTAGAAACCACAAAGCCTAGGGCTCAAGTGACAGCTCTTTGGTGATTCAAAGTGGACATCTTAGAGACAAGATGCCACCAAGACAACACAGGTTCAGCCCAAGTTTAAGAAAACACAAAGCAGCACTGAGACTGCAGGTCAGAGAACAAGAGTTAACTGAGAGGTGTGCACACTGAGTGAGCCTTGAGGATGCTAAGGAAGGCCCCCCTCCCTGGCTCCAAGCACCAGGGAGGTCTAAATGATAAGGTAAGTTCAGAGTAACAGCTTGAGGTGGGAGAAGTCTGGGCACACCAAGGGAAGCCACTCACAGGACCCTAGCTAGCACTGTGGCATTGTCATGGGGAGAGGGGCTAGTCTGTCCACTACCATTCCTCCCACAGACCAAAGGAGAAGGGAACAAAAGGCCTGACAGAAGACTGGATGGCAGTGAGGTTAGTAAGTAAAGCTACTTGAAAGCTCTGCGAGGTCTCACCAGAGACAGCTCAGGACACACCACTGCAGATGCTGTACAGTGCACCGCTCTAAAATGCAAGATGACCTGATGCTAAGCTCAGTTCCAAGGTTTCCCTGCACGGTGACGGTTTTACCTGAGGGAGCTCTGGAAGAAAAGGGCACCGTGCAGAAATGGGAAGCCAGGGACAGAACAAGCAGAAACAGACATGCCGAGCTAAAAAGAGATACCAGTGACTAGCCCTCTTCCTTCACACGGGTGTGAACAAAAGAGGCAAAGAAGCAAGGACACTCTTACAGGGAGTGTCCCTGTAGGTCACTTGCAGAGTGACATGAAAGCCTGGCAAAGCAGAACACAGCTCCTGAAGCCTTCAAAGCAGTCGCCTGCTTGCTAGTGTCTCCAAACCAGGAAGCAGTGTTCAGCTGGCTTTGCCTTTCTCCTGAATGTCATTAATATTCTTACAATAGTATTTTGAAAATACTTGGTTTTTTGTGTATCACCAGAAGAACAGCTAAAAGAGCTGGGCACAGTCATAAACACTGGTTTAATGGCTCTTCCAGGCATAACATCAGTTCCAAAAGCCACAAAGGCACAGACAGACAAATGTACATGACTACATAAAAATGTATGATGAATAACGCACCTCGCTCTCTAAAAAGCCACAGGGAAATGGCAGATTGAAAGGAAATGCCTTTGTTTGCTTGTTTGTTTCGATAATGGGCTAGCTCCAAATTACTTAATTTGTTAATCAAATTGGACCAACACAAAAACATTCCCCCGCCCCACCCAAAAAAACGGGCAAAGGCTACTTACAACTAAAATGACAAAAACTCTACCAAAACATGTTTTAACTTTATTCATAGGCCGGGAGGTGGTGGTGCACGCCTTTAATCCCAGCAAGCACTTGGGAGGCAGAGGCAGGCGGATTTCTGAGTTCGAGGCCAGCCTGGTCTACAGCGTGAGTTCAAGGACAGCCAGGGCTACACAGAGAAACCCTATCTCGAAAAAACAAAACAAACAAACAAAAAACCAAAAAGCAAAACAAAACAAAAAAAACTTTATTCATGATTTATTCATGATTATGATGTTTGGATTATGAAAAGAAAAAAGGTACTTTTTTTTTTTTTTTTTTTTTTTTTTTTTTTTTTTTTTGGTAGGAAGAGATACTGGGGATTAAACCCAGGACCTTTTTGTAGTTTGGAGACACTACTACTGAGGCACACCATGCTGCTCCAAGGTACCACTTTTAAGCCGTTTCATGTAAGCAATCCTGAGGGAAAATTGGTGATAATTATCAGCACATGAAAAGCCTTTGGTCTAAAATAAGTGCTCGGGGCTGGAGAGACAGCTCAGCAGGCAAAGGCACTGGCCACAGAAGCTGGACCCTCTCTCTCCACGTGTGCATGGTGACATGTGCATGTACCCACACATTAAATAATAAATAAATGAATGCAATAAAAATTATTTTTAAAAACTTAGAATATAGAAACAGTACTTGCAAAAGTGTGTACATGTGCACAGAAGAAGTATGAATCCCATATGTAATAAGGCATACATGGTGCTTTTCTTTTTTTCTTTTTTCTCTTTTCTTTTCTCTGCAACAGCCACCAAAGACTGATTAAGAAAAAGCATGGAGCTGGGTGGCAGAGGTGCACACCTTTAAGCCTAGCACTAGGGAGGCACTGGCAGGTGGATCTTCATGAATTTGAGGCCAGCCTGGTCTACACAGAAACCTTGTCTTAAAAACCCAATAAGAAGGGAAAAGGAAAAAGAAAAGTTAGGGTGCAGCGGCATGCACTAGAGTCCAAGATCCTGGGGAGGTTGAGGCAGACGGCCAACAATTTATACATAATTTTTTTGAGACAGTCTTATTCTATAGCCCAGGCTAGCCTCAAACTCAAGGCAACCAACCCTACTACCTCTGCCTCCCAATACTGGAATTACAGGTCTGCACTATCATACCAAGTTTACAGTTGACTCTTCAACAGCACAGGGGTTAAAGGTGCTAACAATACCTATGGTACCTATTGATTCTCTAAAAGCTCAACCACCAGTAACCTGCTGTTGACTGAAACTCCCCAGTCAACTGACACACTCCACACTACAGGTATGGTGCACACTGAGACCCACACAACAACCCCAAGAGTGCACCTTTTCCTGACACATGCGAGACACTGGAGTTGGCAAGCATGGCTGAGCTGCCGGAGGCAGGCAGCTATGGAATGACAGAGCATTTTGTGCAGCTATGACTTAAGACGGCATTTTTGTTTTTGAGACACTGGCCTGGAACTCACCATGGACAGCAATCCTCCTGTCTTTTCCACCTTTTCCTTTTCTATCTTTCTAGGCTACGTGGTTTCTAGGATTTTTTCTAAATTGTGGGAAAATATATATTTTTTAAATATATATATATTAAAAAAGTACATATTAGATGGTGATAGTGAGGTACACACATTTAATCCCAGTACTTGTGAGGCAGAAGCAAGCAGATCTCAGTGAGTTTGAGACCAGCCTTGTCTTCAGAACAAGCTACAGGATACCCAGGGCTACACAAAGAAACTCTGTCTCAAAAGAACCCACACCAGCCAGGGCTGGAGAGATGGCTTAGTGGTTAAGAGCACTGACTGCTCTTTCAGAGGTCTTGGGTTCAATTCCCAGCAACCACATGGTGGCTCACAACCATCTGTAATGGGATCTGATGACCTCTTTTGGTGTGTCTGAAGAGAGCCAGCCCAGACATCTGTAACATGTCACCGTGCTGTGTGATAGCTGATTAGTTTGCTTCCTGGCTTTGCATCAGTTGACATTGGTTAAATACATTGTTACACAGGTGTCTATAGATCTATGAAGTTGGAAAAAATGAGGTTGGTGAGTAAATGAAGATTTTAAGGTCTATTAAATATGTTTTTTGGAGAAAAAGAAAAGTACAACTGTATGTGCATCACATGCATACAGGTACCCAAGGAGACTGAAAGGAGCATCAGATTCCTGGAGCTGGAATTACAGATAGCTGTGAGCTGCTGTGTGGGTGCTGAGAACCCAACCAGACTTGGACCATCTCTGCTAGAGCAGCTAGTGCTCTTAGCAGCTGAGCCATCTCTGCAGACCTAGTTACATTTCTTAGGACCTAGCACATGCAAGTACATGTTCAGGATTCTCTGAGGACTCCTTTTGAAGAGAGCCCTGGACTGGGGGGAGTTTTGTTGTTTTTATATTTTTCTCTCCTAAGCTCTGAAGTGCTATAATATGTATACATTTTTACTTTAAAGACAAACGTATTTGAAAACGTTACTTAATGTAAAGTAGGCCTGCACCATGCAGGGAAGAGCTAGGAAGCTGGTCCTAATGAGCTGAGGGTCATGGGTGAAACTGAGATCCGGACAAAGCCTCTGCGTTCTGTCCTGGGACTATTAGGACAGATCTGGCCATGGGGTATATAGAACTTGAAATTAATCACACCTTTTGTTCTCTTTAGCCTGGTAATGTGCCTAGAACTGAAGTTAGCTGTGAACCACATTGCCTACTTCCAAAGCTTTTGAGTGTTGCTTGTTAGCAGCTCTGGGAGGAGTCTGCCGTCTCATGCTCAGGGAGGCAGAGGGGAGCACTCTGGGAGGAGTCTGCCGTCTCATGCTCAGGGAGGCAGAGGGGAGCACCTCCACTCACGTCTGCAGAAAGATGGAGTCCTCTAAGTGTTGGCCATGTGCTGCTTCATGTAGCCCTACTAATGCCAGCCATCCCACTAGAGGAGCCCTTGCAGAAGCCCTTGTAGCCTTATGCTCCATCTCAGAGTGCTCTGCTGCTGCCCAGGACTCCATGCCTTCCTTCCAGCCTTTGATTTGCTATTTAAACACCTTCTGCTGGGAAATGCCATGAGACGGGTGACGGCCTGACCTTTTCTAGGTGATGGGTGTATTTTTGTAAGTCTTGCCAAATGGAGAAAGAATTGCATCTCTTCTTAAATTTGTTTGTTTACTGATGAAATGATTGTTTTTTCTCTGTCTAAAAGGCTATTTTTATTCTTTGTTTTTAAGAAGCATCTGCTCATATTTATGGAGTTTTCAGTTGTGATCTTTGGTATTTATTATTTGTGAATTTCATATTTCTCGGCTATGTATTTTGTAAATTATTTTCATAATTTGTTTTCTGCCCCTTCTTTGCAAGCATTTTTAAGATATAAAAAGGCTTTATTTCTATGGTTATACCTCCACATTTCTTCCACTGATGCTATACAGGAAGGATCTAGCCAGAGGTTTATCAAGTTCCCCAAACCACCTCTATTTAGTGATTGTCCTGAGGTTTTGGTGTGAAGTCCATGGTCACCAGCAGCTTCTTTGGTCCCTGCTGAAGAGGAGCGTCCAGCAAGTCCTCCTTTCCTAACTCTGCTCTATCTCTTGAGATATATTCCTTCTGTAGAGAGAGTTTCCCTGCAGGACTCCTACACCCTCACAGATCTAGATAACCTTTCTGCATCCCTTTGATCGTAATTCAAGTAGCATTTGCTCAGTTGGCCTTCTGTGACCACACCCTCACTCTGAAGAAGACCTGTTATCACCAGGATTTATGGTGAAAGGAGTATGACTTCCCTGATGCCTGTGCCCAGTTGTACATGTTGTACATTAAATCTGGGTAGATTTTTCTTTTTTCTTTTGAGACAGGTTTATTTGGCATGAAGTGGTGAGGAATTTAAAATGCCTCACGATGATGTTTGCTCTGTTGGGTTAAATTAAGGTGTTTGTTTGTTTTGTTTTTACTTCACAAGCACAACTGCTAGGTGGGCTAGGTGCTACCCAGCAGTGGGCCTGTTCTCAGCAGTGCAGGAGGCTAGGGCACTGCTCTGCACAGCAGTGGGGCCTTCCTTGGGTTCTGTATCCAGCACTGTGCTGTAGTGGTGGGGGAGGCTTGGATGAAGGCTTGGTAACTTGAAAAACACTGAAAACATGTGGCTTGTATTCTTACAGGACATCAGTGTTCTAGAATAGATACATCTTTAAATTGTTTTTTAAAAAGAAATTTAACAAAAGATTCCATTGGCCTGTATTTATGAATTCAGTTTAGAGACAGCATTCATCTCTATAGCATTACGTCTCATAGCCGAGATGTGTTTCTTCACTTAGCCATATAAAAACTCCTTATTAAGATAATGGGTCAGTGAGATGGCTCGGTGGGTAGGGTGCTCGTCACCAAGCCTGATGACCTGAGTTCAATACCTGGGATCCACATGGTGAAAGGAGAGAAAAGGTTGTGGCGGTGCTAACAGGAGGTAAGGATGTTGGGGCCAGCACCTGTTTTGTTGAATACATTTAATACTTTTGGGAAGAGACAAAGACTCTATCAGGATGATGTTATTGCTTTGCAGTAGTTACTCTGTATTATATTTTTACAAGTAGTGCTTTATTTCTTGCTTATCAAGTTGTTTTCTTACTCTGAATGAGTATTTACTTCTGAGGTGAGTTTTTGGCGGGATGTCAATGTGAGATTCTCCTTTGCCTTTCTGGTGCCCAGATCATTTTAGCCCTAACCTTAGCTGCTCAGTCCTAATCCCTGGCATTTGCCTGTAAGGGCCTACAATCCCTTAGTTGAAACAGACTTCTTTCAGCTGCCTATCTTCCTCTGGTGTCAGGTTTGCACCAGACGCACAGCGTTGTCTTCCATGTCTCCATACGCGGCTAGAACAATGTGAACGGCCTGGAGATCGTTTGTGTCTTGGCACTTCTGTGTCTTTTTCATTTAGTTCTGCCAATTTATGTTATCCTAAAAATATGTCCATTTCATGCAGATTTCAAAATGATTTCAATCTAGGATAAATAGAAGCACAACATTTTTCTTTGACTAAAATATTTTAACTCACATTCTTACAAGATTGAAAATGCTGATGTGACCCAGTCAGACTGACTGAGCCTGTTCTGCAAGAGTCTTAGTGTAGACTGGCCTCACCCTTGCTTTCCTGGGTGGCTGTATGCTAGTGAGCTGTCTGTTTCTTGTGCCTTCTAGCCTCCTGAGTGGAGTCCGTTACTTTCACTTTTTATTGCTTACAATGGTTAAGGCACCAACTCCCTTGTACTTTTTGTTGTAGATAATGCTTTCTACTCCTCAATGTTTTACTGTAAAAAAAAAACTTAAAAGCTGCAGAAAAACTTGACTTTTTAGTTTTTTTGGAGATAGGGTTTCTCTGTGTAGTCCTGGCTGTCCTGGAACTCAATCTTCAACTAGATTGGCCTTGAACTCAGAGATCTGCCTACCTCTGCTTCCCAAGTGTTGGGATTAAAGGCGTGTGCCACTACTGCCTGGTTTGACAGGTTTTTACAGTAGCCATTGACAGCTGTGTGCTGCTGTAACATTTTACCGTGTTTGCTTTTCCTCTTGTCTGTCCATTTGGTTTGTGAGTTAGAGCTCAAGTAAGTTAAGACACACAGGCAAACTGTTTCTTGTGCCCTTTTTGCTCTTAATTCAGTTCTTAGTGAGGATCATTTCACTTTCTGATGGTTGGCCAGGTGTGATGGTGCACACTCCTAGGAGCCAAGCAGAGTGCTCAGGAAGAGTGTGAGTGTGAGGCCAGACTAAGGCTTTGTCTCAAAAAAAAAAAAAAAAAAAAAAAAAAAAAAAAAAAAAAAAAAAAAAAAAATTTACTGGTTAGATTTTAAAATAAAAAATAGAATGTTATTGGATCTAGTCTTTTATTTACCTCAGCAGCTGTGGTGTGTGTGTGCCACAGTACACTTGAGGTTAAAGCACAGCTTTTGGGAATTTATTCTCTCCTTCCATTGTATGGAAGAAATTGAACTCAGATTGTCTTGTTTGGTGGCAAGTGCCTTTACCCACTGAGCCATATCACTGGCCCCTTCAGTGTCAGGAGTTTTAAGTGGTCCAGAGCTGCAGATTCCAGGCCAGGAGTGTTGGGAGCAGTTGTCCCAAGCATGCTAGTTCTATGGGCATCACTGAAGGGCCCCTGCACTAGCAATGTGTTCATCATTCTTCATGCTTTTGCCTGAAATAGCTCTCTCCTATAAGAGACTGAGTATTGCTTGTCCTACAGATATGTAGGGAAAGATATGAAAGACCGAAGTGGTTACGAGCACTGATTGCTCTTCTGAAGGACTCAGGTTTGATCCCTAGCACTCACTCATATCAAGATTGCACTGGAAAAAAGTTTGTTCCATTCCTTGTGAGTAGACAGTTAAAAAATACCAATTGGAAATATACAAGTAGAAGCTGGGGAGATGGCTCATTCAGTAAAGTGTTTGCACACAAGCATGAGGACCTGAGTTCTAATCCCTAGTACCCATGTGAAAAGACCAAGGGAGGGCAGAGAGAGAGCTCAGCATCCACTCAAAGCCTGACAAGCTGAGTTTAATCTCCCAGAACTTTGTGAGGGAAGGAATCAACTTCAAAAGTTGTTCTCTGGCCTCTACATGTGCACTGTGGCACCCCAGACATAAATAAATACAATGTAATAACAAACTTGGGGGCTGGAGCAGTGGTTAGGAGCACTGACTGCTCTCCTGAAGGACTCAGGTTTGACCCCTAGCACTCAGATCAGTGCTCACACCGTCTGTGACTGCAGTCCCAGTGGAGCCAGCATTCAATCCTATCGTCTGAGGACACTGCGTGCATACAGGACATAGGCATGCAGGCAGGTAAAACACCTATACACATAAATAATAGTCATTTAAAAACTGGGCTTGGGGACATGTACCTGTTAGTTGTCCTAGCGCTGTGGGCAGCAGACAGATGGATATTTTTGTCTTGCTGACGAGGAAGACTTACCAGTTGATGAGCTCCCAGCTGTGTTTGAGACTACTCTCAAAAATTAAGATAGAGACCAAGATAACAAACAAACAGTATTGACCTTTAGCTCCAATGAACATGCTCACACATGTTCCTGCCCATATGGTGCATATGTAAACATGTACACAGACATAAACCACACACAGCAGTACACAATGCAGCTGTTGTGTACATGAATTGGAGCATTTTTGTAGGATCCTTCAGAGACCCTCAGCAGCAGGTGGATGGGAATGTTCTTGAAGAACAGCACCTCTTCTCAGCCGAGGCAGCCTCCTGTGCATGCAGTGCTTTACTTTTGATCAAGTTGAGTGAAAGTGAGAGTGACACTGGGCTAATGGATCATTCACTTATTTGGCTGTAGGTGAATGAATGGAGAGATGGAAGATAAAACTGAGCAAGAGGACTAAGTCCAGGCAGACTGTAGTGCGGTAGTGCTGCGGAGCTGCAGTGAGCTCCTGTTCATGCTGCTGCTCTTGCTGAGGCGCCCTGGCGAATTACGGTGCTCTTTGTCTCTGCAGATTACGTCTCGTGTCAGGAGAAATGGACAGCAGCAGTTTCATTCAGTTTGATGTGCCTGAGCACAGCAGCACCGTTCTGAGCCAACTAAATGAGCTCCGCCTGCAAGGGAAGCTATGTGACATCATCGTCCACATTCAGGGTCAGCCCTTCCGAGCCCACAAAGCCGTCCTTGCAGCCAGCTCCCCGTATTTCCGGGACCACTCAGCATTGAGCACTATGAGCGGCCTGTCGATATCTGTGATTAAGAACCCCAGTGTGTTCGAGCAGTTGCTCTCCTTCTGTTACACTGGAAGGATGTCCTTGCAGCTGAAGGATGTTGTCAGTTTTCTGACCGCAGCCAGCTTTCTTCAGATGCAGTGTGTCATTGACAAGTGCACACAGATCCTAGAGAGCATCCACTCAAAGATCAGCGTGGGAGACGTTGACTCCGTTACCATTGGTGCTGAGGAGAATTCTGAGAGCCGCAATGGGGTGAAAGATGGCAGCTTCTTCACCAATCCTGTTGAGATCTCCCCTCCATACTGCCCTCAGGTACGGCAGCCTCCAGTCAGCAGTGATCTCCGGATGGAGACAACCCCCAACAAAGCCCTTCGGAGCCGCTTACAGGAAGAGGGACACTCAGATCGGGGGAGCAGTGGGAGTGTGTCTGAGTATGAGATTCAGATAGAAGGGGACCACGAGCAAGGGGACTTGTTGGTGAGAGAGAGCCAGATCACTGAGGTGAAAGTGAAGATGGAGAAGTCTGACCGGCCCAGCTGCTCCGACAGCTCTTCCCTGGGTGATGATGGCTACCACACAGAGATGGTTGATGGGGAACAAGTTGTGGCCGTGAATGTGGGCGCCTACGGCTCTGTACTCCAGCATGCGTATCCCTACTCCCAGACAGCTTCACAGCCGTCCAGTGTACCAGAGGCTTTTGGAAGTCAGACCAATTCCAGTCCATCCAGGTCCATGCTGAGCTGCTTCCGAGGCCGTGGGGCCCGCCAGAAGCGGGCTCTGTCTGTTCACCTGCACAGTGACCTGCAGGGTGTGGTGCAGGGGTCTGACAGTGAAGCCATGATAAACAATCCAGGTTATGAGAGCAGTCCCCGGGAGAGGAGTGCCAGAGGTTACTGGTACCCCTATAACGAGAGGTTGATCTGTATTTACTGTGGGAAGTCCTTTAACCAGAAGGGGAGCCTTGACAGGCACATGCGGCTGCATATGGGAATCACCCCCTTTGTGTGCAAGTTCTGTGGGAAGAAGTACACGCGAAAGGACCAGCTGGAGTATCACATCCGGGGCCACACTGATGACAAACCATTCCGATGCGAGGTCTGTGGGAAGTGCTTTCCATTCCAGGGCACCCTTAACCAGCACCTGCGGAAAAACCACCCGGGTGTCACCGAGGGCAGGGGTCGAATGGAGTCCCCCGAAAGAACAGATGTGTACGTAGAACAGAAACTCGAAAGTGATGCGTCAGCCTCAGAGATGGCGCTAGATTCCCGCCTGGAAATCCACACAGTGTCTGATGCGCCTGACTAAGGAGCACCTGAACAAAGCACATCAGTCAATGCATCGTTGTGATTTGCTTTGTTGTAATCTTTGCTTTTCCCCACCATCTGGAAATCTCTCGGTTTTTCGCTAGTTTCTCTGAAGATTCTGGTTGGGGTACTTCTTGTGTTTACCCTCCCCTCCATTCCCCTCCCCCAAGGAGCTCAAAGCATGAAGGGCAACGTATCCAGGGAAAACACAGGCTGACAGTATTCCTCTTCGGCTAAATGCTTCTCCCAACTCTGCCAGTGATTCAGCTATGCCAACTGGTTGACCCCACATTCTCTGCCAAGAGGCAGGCACTCACTGTGGGTGCTAGGCCCAGTGCAATTTTATGGTGAGAGGCTAGGATGCTATCAGCTGGTACAAATGGGTAATCTTTTCTAATTTAAAATTACTTCTAGGGGGTAGTTAGACAATTTATATATATATATATAATAAAGTGGTTATTATATAGTATATATAATTCTCAAAGTTGAGTTTATTCTGGTTGAGGTGAATGTAAGAGGAATATATAATTTAATACAATGTGAGCAGAGCTCTGGCTTTGCTTCAGCCCCACCCACTATGTTAGTTTTAACCCTTTGTTTCCCTTACAGAAGAATGTCAGTAGACTTTCATGTATAGTAATCATTGTGTCCAAATGCAAGCAAAGCAAATCACAGTGTTCGTAGCTCTGCTTCATAACAAACACATAAACCAAATGCCATAAGGTTCCTTCAACTGTAGTGGGAAACCATTTTGGAATTTTTGTTTGTTGTCCAGGTACACTGGACAACCTGTGGTGCTGATCTTTCTACACAGTGTAGTGTTATATTAGCCAACCCCAAAGGAGCAGTGGTTTTCCAAGTTTTTACTGGCTTACAACTCTACCTTCATTCTGTACTGTAGAAGCAGACATACCAGGGAACTAAATCGCTCCACCTCCAGTTAGCACTCTGACTAAAGGACAGGAATT
Source organism: Arvicanthis niloticus (assembly GCF_011762505.2). Lineage (NCBI taxonomy): Eukaryota > Metazoa > Chordata > Mammalia > Rodentia > Muridae > Arvicanthis > Arvicanthis niloticus. Next base: position 10,586,972 of record NC_047659.1, on the reverse strand, counting down.
TGTAGAGCTTGTTAGAAAATTCTCCAAGCAGTGTTGTGATTTTGATATTTTGTTTCCTTTTTTTTTTTCTCTCTCTCCTCTCAGCCAGTTCAGGTGCACAGCAGCTTTTTCTATGCAGTTCCCAGGGAAACTGCAGAACTTGGAATTTGTACTTTTTGTAAAGCTATATACTCTACGGGAATTGCAAGCAATATATCTATCTTAGTATTCTGTGTGCTAATGAGAGCCCCAGTGGCTTTCCTACTCAGTGTTTCCTGCTTAAAGAAAAAAGTCAGAACTCTCTAAGATCCTCTGTGTGTCACCAGATCTGCGTTTGTCTCACCATTTTTGGTCGTGTGGTGCTATTTTTATGTTAAGTATCTCTTAGGTCAGTATCCATCTAGAAAAATGTGAAACCTACCAGTAGTAATGATTTAATTACTTTCCTCTCAAGTTCACAGCTTGAAAAGAAACCTCAAAAGCATGTGCTGCAGACTGGTTACTGTCCGAGTTGTGTCTGGTCAGTGCTTTGGAGAATGTCTCTGTTTGCCGTTAGATCCATCTCCACCAACAGGCTTCACAAATGGCTCTGGTGCTGTAGACTCAGGCAGAGAGGACAGTCTAGGGAGCAGTAGAGGGGCCAGTCATGCAGCTGGCTGCCAGGAGACTGCAGCGCAATAGTCTCTGCCTGAGAACCTGAGCTCTGAGACCTGACTTCAAACAAACAGAAACCCAGAATCTGAGGACCAACCTCAAAGGCTAGGAGCTAAGGAATACAGAAATAGATGTTTGCAGGTTTGCCATGCTTTTTTGGCTCTTAGGATACCAAGAATGATGGGTTTGGGGGGAAATTTTTTGTTGTTTGTTTGTTTCTTTGTTTGTTTTTAAGAAAACGTTTGATTCTAGCCCTTGTGTGTAGCAGCCCCGGTGGCCTCAGTAGCCCCTCCTTGGCACACAGGATCTGCTCAGATGTGAACTCGCCTCACCTCAGTGTTAACTCCTGTAGATGACTAATCCCGCTGCTCCCCGAGCGGAGCGGCTCTTGCTATAATCGGGTATACGGTATGCCTTTTCCTCGTCAAACTGCCTAAGTCGGGGTTTGTTCTCTCCCTGAAGCATTTGTTCAGCTGAGAAAGCTGAACGCCTCAAGGGGAGGCTGGGCCCCAAGTGTTTACCTACTTAAGTGTGTTCTGAGGTTTCAGGTAAATGTCTGTGATTTTTCATTTTCCTTATATGAATGCGTTTGGTTTTGATTTTTTTTTTTTAAAAATTAAATGCAAAACTTTTTTTCGTGTTGTGATATCAATTAAGTTTGTGACAAGAAAGGCCCTAAATCTAAGGACGTGAGACATTGAGCTCAGGGAAGGAGCCTCCTTTTTACTTAGGCCTGGGGCCTTCTGAGATGCTTCCAGAGCTTTCTGTGGTGAGGCTAGTACACTCGGGCAGCACGACCATGTCCTGGCTCTTGTCACTGTCTGTCGGAACTCACAGACATGGAGTTCTTGTGTTTGTCAACTTGTTTAGCTGGTTTGAGTTTACCAAAGAGTGACTTATCCAAAATTGTCTTTGACAAAAATATACATTGCTTTGATTGTACAGTTCAGGTTCAAACATTGTAATGGGACCGTTAAAAGGGCAGAAAACCGATTTGAGTTTTAAATGATCATGATTCCGCGTTTTACAGATTGCGCTTGCTCCCATTCGTGTTGCTAACACTTTACCCTCTCCACTGCTAGCAGTGTTAAGAATGAATTCTCAAGCCATAACACAGTACTGTAAAGTTCACAGGGCTTTGAGGGAGGCAGCGCCCAGGCCAGCACAGCGCTTCATAGCCTGTCTGTGCAATCACCTTTGGTGCCTACCAGTGGGCATGGCCACCAAGGGCCCACTGTGCAGACAGAGCGGCAGTGGCTAATTGTGCCTAGCCACGTGAGGATGTGCCAGGAGAGGCAGCATGGCCACCTAGTAGGCCTCTCTTCCTAAAGCTCACTGTGTAACTCCTTGTGGACAGCAAACCTGTCCCTGTACAGTTGTAGGTTAGGTCTCTCACTATAGCCGATGCACAAGTCCACTAAGATAAACAATATGTGAAGACATCCTTTACAGTGAAGGATGTCCTGCTCTCATACAGGCCTGTGCGTGATTGAGTCTCTTCTCAGCTACCTTTCCACGTTAGACAATGTGAAGACAGCCACAGCGCCCTTCCCTGCAACATTACCCCATTGCACAAACTGTGAAGACGTTTTATACTTTTGCTAACACTTGTGGTTTTCAATCTTTGTTTGTTCTCATCAGTACTCTGCCCTCTTGTTTCTACTAAAGCTGTAAATACATTTAGAAACCATTTGTAAATACAGTTACAAACATGAGTTCATTTTCCTGGTCAGTGGAAAAGCCTCCCAATCAGTTGGCTCTGCTTTGGCAGGTTTTTGTTGTTGGTGGGTTTCTCTGTCTTTCTCTCTGTGTCTGTCTGTCTCTCTATCTGTGTGTGTCTCTCTCTGTCTCTCTCTCTCGTGTGTGTGTGCGCGCGTGTTTAAACAGCAGAAAGGATGCTGTTGGTTCACTGTTAAGCAGAATATACTGTAGAACTAAATTGGTAATTTTTAAATCTCCCAGAGATCTATAAGTGTATGCCTCTTCTAATAATGGCAAGTATAACCCGCCTCTTGGTTTTACCTTAGCCCAGACCACAGGCCTGCGTGTGTGTGTGTGTGTGTGTGTGTGTGTGTGTGTGTGTGTGTGTGTGTGGTTTTAATTTTTAACAGCCTAGATTCTGGGGAGAATCCACGAGAACACAAAGCAAGGGCTAGGGGAAATGTCAGTGTGAATGGGCCCTGCCCTGGGCTGCTGTGTTTATTTTAAGCTTTCCAATTGTTACTGCTATGTTTTTGTAGTTACTGTTGTTGTTAGATTCTATAATGGTTTCCTTGAAGCCTCCACTGAAAGGGACTCAAATATGCAACATCTAAACTATTTTCCAGGGGCTCATGCCCCTTGAATGGTGCTTCTAGCCTGGTCAGGGTTATTTATTAAATTTTATATACGAAAGTACTGGGGAATTATGTAAACTCTTTATACGAGACTATCTAGTTCTTACATCATAGATTTCATTACTCAGTGCAGCTGAACTCAAAGTTCAGAGAAGTCATTCACTTTGTTCCAAATTTGTAATGGTCGTCACACATGTCGTCTTCAGTAAGTGCCAGAGTTCCCACTGTTCCTGCCAGGGCTTGCCAACTCCAGGTGCCCCCCTGGGTCTGGCACAGACAGGGCTATTGCTGCTCCTGGTTAGCTCCTGGAGCAAGCATTGCTCACTGCCCTAGTGGCAGATTGAGCGTACAGACCTCTGACTGCCCTGAAGTGACAAGCATGCTGTGAATTCGGCCTCAGGACTTGGGAGACCAAGCTCCAGGCTGCTGCCCTGACGAGAGCAAGAGGTAAACTCACCTGCCTCCCCTGAGAACGACCATTTTCCTAATGGGAAACCACCTCTTACCACTTTAGCAGTAGGGCTAACGTAGTCTTCTGTTACAAATGGCTGAGCAATTTGAATGACTTTACATGGTGTCATTATCTTGCAATATAAACTGGTAACCTCAACACCACACTTCATCACCACGTGAAGTAAATGAAGCTAGCTAAGCGGATGCTGTATCAACTAGTAACTTGCCATTAAGGGTTATTTTATAGCATGAATTGAAGACTATTTATTCAAACGATATTTTACTCGTATTCATTTTGCTTTAGGTTTGTGACATGAATATTTCAGTGCTGCTTCATTTCGTTCTAAATTCTTGTTCTTTGCTTGTAAATGGCCTTTTTATGGTAATAAATTCAATGGAAATTGCTGTTTGTAAATAAAAATGCTGCTAGAGCAACCTTGCTGTGGTGTCTGTGTCCCACGCCCACCCGTGTCCTCCAGGAGCGCCCCCGCCTCTGACGAGCATCTCCGTCTCTCTAGCCACTGGCTTCTGAAAGACTAGATAGATCCCAGGAAGACTCAAGGACTGTGGTGCTCTCGTCCTTCCTTGTGTGGCCACGAGGGGCATCCTCAGTGTTCACCATGCTGAGTGCTTTCCCCATCCAGCTCTGGGAGCACACACACAGCAACCTTGGGGTGTCCTGTCCCGTGCAGCTTACAGTGCAGTGGGTTGCTCTATACTCTATTCAGCTAGTTGACAATGACCAGAACTACTCTTCTTCCTTGTCTTCCTCATACTCCTCTTTTCCTTCTATTCCTCCATGCTCCCACTCATCCCTCCTTCCTTCTATTCTTCCATGCTCCCACTCATCCCCCTTCTATTCCTCCATGCTCCCACTCATCCCCCTTCTATTCCTCTGTGCTCCCACTCACCTCCCCATCTCAAGCCTTTCTTCCTTGCAGCAGCCCTGCAAGGTTAGATCCTTCACAATAGACTTACTGAGTGCTTCTGCTTTCTGTTTGTACTGCACAGCCACTAGTAGGACTGTTTAGTCAATATATCTCCACCCCTTCAGCCTGAGCTCTTTATTGCACAAACCCTGAACAGCTTTATGTTCTTAGCGCAGACCCTGTACCACAGTGAGGAGGCTGAACAGGGCGGTGGGACTGGGGAGCAAGCATGGGTCAGCATGGCTCCCCATGATTCTGTAAGTTGATGGTTTCTTGCTTGTGTGTTCAGGCTGCTGGAAAGTTCTCTCCCACTTGAGCAGGGCTCCTTCATAGTCAGGTGACACTGAGTTGGTATGTGCTATGGAAGGCCTATTTGAGAACCAGCTTCCCTTCTAACTGGGACCTGCCTGCATTAGCTTATATGTGAATAGAGGCCCGACTTTGAGTCTTGCCTTTGCCTGATCATGGACTTAAGTCCCATAACTTCTTTTTGCACTTCTTCTTCACTTTAGGGTTTTATTTTATTTTGGGGGATAAGGTCACACATAGTCCAGGATGGACTTAAACTTAAACTTGTATGTAGCCAAGGATGCCCCTTCTGCTTTTCTACTTCTAGATTGCTGGGATTAGAAGCATGTACCTCGTCTCCCAAATCTGTTTTATGTGGTGTTGTAGATCCAACCTGGGGCTTTCTAGGCAAGCATTCTGTCAACTTGGCCACATCCCTAGCCCCGCTTCAGACTTTTAACCACTGCAACTATGGGACCCACTTTGGACAAGTGTTGGTAGAACCTGGAGGATTGCTGCCTTGGCAATCAAGTTACTGCCAATGACTGTCATTTAAGCTAGTCCCTTTCGGATGAACCGTTCATTATACATCTGGGTCCCTGGAGCTGGCTTCAGAGGATTTCCTCAATGATTTTTTCCCTCTCTTCTCAACCCCTTCACTTTCTTCCCTCAGTTTTCTAAGTATTGCTATGAATATCAAAGGATGGCTGTTGCCTTGACGGGGAGACATCTGGGCTCTGAGGCTAGATTCCATCACAGCAGTTCCTTGAGGCCTCACCAAGTCTCACGAGAAGTGTCCTTGCTTGGACAGATGATTCTTCTCCAGGGTGCTCTGGCTTCCCTTCCCCAGGGGACCAGGCCTCTGGGCTGTTCAGATAGAGACAGGAATTCCTGTCTTGCCTGTGCCCGCCCCTGCACACAGGAGACATGCTGAGCCAGTTACTGGTCTCAGCTTTCCTGTCGCCCTTAATCGCTTCTCCAAATCTCTCCACTCTGTGACTGCCTCACACATTGTAGGCAAGCACCGTAGCACTGACCAAGCTAACCTACTCAGCCCTTCTTGCCTGCTCTGCTGTGGCTAGGCTGGTGGTGAAATGGGGGGCTACTACCAGGTTATGATAACAACCACGGGTTGCCTTCTTCCCTCTTCTGCAATCCCTCCCTGCCTTCCCTGGCCCCCTGAATAGGCCTGTTGCCACCAGCTCTGTTGAAAGGCTCCACTTCCTGTTGTGGCACTTAACATAAACACACAGTTTTAGAAACTAGTTAATATATGAAGGTGTGTATGTTGTATGGGTGGGCACACACACACACACACACACTGCAGCACATGTAAGTCAGAAGACAACTTTTGGTTCTCTGTTCTCTGTACTATCTTCATAGGGTCCCAGCAATAGAACACAGGTCATCATGCTTGTACAGTGCTTATACTCTTAAGACATCTCAGCCCTAACCTCCATGTATTTTTTTAAAGATGGGGGTTGTAAGGGCCCTTGAGAACCGGGATTTTTGCCAGAGGGAAGAGGAGCCAGATAAAACCTAGTCTGAAAGAGGAGGCTCAGCCAGGTGACAAAGGGACAGGATCGTGAAACAAAAGTCAGGTAAATTAAGTAGCTGATTATAGAGCAAGCTGGGTGGTAGTGGCGCAGCCTTTAATCCGAGTACTAGGGAGGCAGAGGCAGGCAAATCTCTGTGAGTTGGAGCCCAACTCAGTCTACAGAGCAAATTCCAGGACAGCCAGGGCTGCACAGAAAAACTAAACAAAAAAGAATTACGGAACTGTATCTGATCCAGTGCAGTGGCTTAGTCTGTGATCCTAGTACAGGGGGAGGTGGGGGCCAAAGAACCAGGGTCATCCTAGTCTACACAGCAAGGGAAGGGAGCCTAAGCTACACGAAATCTTGTAGTGCCTGAAAACAAAAAGTGGGGGCTGCATACATGTGGCAGGCACACACACACATGCACACGCACACACACACACCATCACCACTACCAACTCCTAAATCTTTTAAAAACCAGACCAAATCAAAATGAATGAGGCAAAAGTATGAGCTGAGGTTAGAGTACACACATATGTAAATGTAATATATGCATTATATAAGAATACACATGCTGGCCGGGCAGTGGTGGTGCACGCCTTTAATCCCAGCACTTGGGAGGCAGAGGCAGGTGGATTTCTGAGTTCGAGGCCAGTCTGGTCTACAGAGTGAGTACCAGGACAGCCAGGGTTACACAGAGAAACCCTGTCTCAAAAAACAAAACAAAAAATCTACATGCTGACTCACCACCTATAACTATCTGGGTTTTTTATTGGATACTTAATATTTAATGAGACAACATAAACTCTAAATACAGGCAGTTAGAAAATAAAGATGGTTTTGGGGCCATATGTTAGGATTTTTTTTTCTTTTTTGATATAAGGTTTCTCTGTGTAGCCCTGGCTGGCCTGGAATTTGCTCTGAGACCAGGCTGGCCTCAAACTCACAAGAGCTCAGTCTCCCTCTGCCTCCCAAGTGCTAGATTTAAAAGAGCGTGTGACCATCACATGGCTTCTCTAGTGTTTCCAACACTTGTAGCCGAATCCAAAGAATAACAGTTAAATGAGAACATAGCTCACAATAGCTACAGCTCGTGTATTAGGCTTGTTGTAGCTGGTTTCAAACTAGGAAATGTAGTTTTCTCGCTGTGGCCACGGGGAGGCAGCAGAACTCAGTTCACCCAACACAGAGGCAGCTTCTGATGTAGAACTCCACAATTAGAAGGCCCTGCACAGAACATTTCTACATAGAACTGGCCAATGAAAGGCCAGCCCACCGATTGCCCAGGGTCTATATTGCCTTGGAGACTAGCTCTAGACCTTGGAACCTGCCAGTGATGTACAGAGAAAGGTACCTGGACTCTGCCCGCTGGGTGTAGAGACAGACTGATAGCATCTGGGTGTAGCTGAGTGGACTTCGAAGGAGTCCCTCGTGAAATGCTGGAGTGTAGCACGTTTAACACATACTTTGAAGTAGCTGTTCCTAGTAGTACTGACAGTGCTAGCTGCCACTTATGCACCAGTTAACAGGTGCCAGGTGACGGCCTGAGACACACTCCTGCTTTATTTCTTGAATCCTCACAGCGACTCTGCTAGGTGGTGTGTGCTTCAGATTCTCAGTTCAAAGCTCGTGCCCTGAGTGGTGGGATCTTGAAGAGCTGTGGTCGTTGAAGTGGTGGGGTCCAATGGGAGATTCTTAGGTGACTGTGTACATGGTCTCTCCCTCCCCATCCTTTCTCCTCTTCCGTGCTTTGAGATGCTTCTGCCTCGCTGTGCCTCATCAGCAGAGGACAAGCCCGTGGCCACCTGATTTTGCACTTGGATCCTCCCAAACTTAAGTGAATAAACACTCATGTTCGTCCCAGTCCTCTCTCTGAAACAGGCTCTCTTGCAGCCAAGTCACCCAAGCTGACTCTTGAGCTACTGAGCTTCCTCCTTTACCTCCCAAGCACTGGGATCCAATCATACACCCCCAAGTCTGGTTTAAACCCTTTCTCTTTATAAAGTTAGCAGTAGTAGCCATCTTGTTACAAGGTTAAAAATCTGTTCTTTTCTGTTTACTACTGTAAACATTTGACCATGCCTTGACTCATTTCTGGAATTTGACCACGCACTCTGGGAATGTACCACACACCCTTGACCTCCACCCTCATAACAAACATGCTCTGCTCTGTAGACCAGGCTGGCCTTGAACTCACAGACATCTGTCTGCCTCTGCCTCCGTAGTGCTGGGATTAAAAGCATGTACCACCACCAGCATTTTTAGATTTCAGATTTTTTAGATTTATTTATTTACTTTATGTATGTGAGTACACTGTCTTTCTTCAGACACATCAGAAGAGGGCATTGGATCCTATTACACATGGTTGTGAGCCACCATGTGGTTGATGAGAATCGAACTCAGGACCTCTGGAAGAGCAGTCAGTGCTCTTAAACCGTCGAGCCATCTCTCCAGCCCATCAGTTAATTTTTTCGAAGAGCAAGGGTATAGTTGTTAAAGGAGAGTGGAAAGGGAATCCCCAAGAATGGTAGACGCTCCGAGGGAGGAAAACCCTAGGCTTGATGTTAAAAGAAAGGTTTGCCAGTCATATCAATAGAAATTTAATCCATCCTCCCTAATCCTAAGGTGAATCCCTCTTCCAAATGTCTGAGTCCCTCAGAGCTCTGCCCTCCCCTAGCCAGCCTAGTAGCTTCTTTTCACATCAGTGCCTTTCCTGATTGGTTGTTCACCTTTCTTTCTCAGACTTCAGACTCATTGCCTATATTCAGTTCATACTGTTGAAATCACTAAAGTGACTTCTGTCTTCCCTGGTGGACCCTGACTGATCTCTGAAAGTCAGGATTCTGGAAGAAAGTTGACTATTTTGGTTTGATTGATTATATCTGGTTTGAATACATTGCTGACCCTCTTCTGATGGAAACTGGTTGGCTGGGAATTTAGGTGCCTCAGCATCATATGTGGGTAAGTGCTCATGCACCCCCATTTTTGATGAATGCCTACCACAGCGCTGTGTCAGGAGGCCACTTCAAGGACTAGGTACAGGAGCACATACAGAATGAAAATGTATGAGGCGGGGCTGAGGACCACAAAAATTAAAACCAGCCATGCAAGCATGGGGACCTGAGTTCAAACCCTGAGCCCAGAGCTTCGGAGGTCGAAGCAGGAGGATCCCTGGCCTGTCAGCCCAGCAGAGGCGGAGAGCTTAGGGTTCAGTGAGAAACTGTCTCAAAAATGAAGCAGAAGAATGACATTGATTTCTGGCTGCAGACGCAAGAGTGAACCTCACCTACTATATACATAGACAGACAGACAGACAGATGATCAGACAGACAACAAACAGAGAGGAAATGCTTGAGGTTCAAGTCATGTTCAGAGAACCAAAGGGATTTCATGATGGACCTAAAAATGAAACAAAACAACAACAACAGCAAAAACTAAATAAAACTCACCACTCCTTTTTGTTATTGTTTTGTTTTTCAATACAAGGTTGTCCTAGAACTCAGTCTGTAGATCAGGCTGGCCTCAAACTCAGAAGATACACTGCCTCTGCCTCCGGAGAGCTGAGATTAAAGGTATGCGCCACACAGCAAATATTGTCAGGGAGAATGTTGCTGAGAGAAACTCAGGTTACCGTGAAAGGCCTGGTTTTCTCTGGGAATAACACTGGTATGGGAGAGGAGACAGTTTCCATGGAGACACATACTATGAGCGTGTTTCAAGCGGTTGAGGCAAGGCAAAAGGCTAACGCAGAGAGATTGAAGGAGCTATTTCCAAACAACAATCCTTGGCCACAGTGCTTAGTATTTAGAGTAAGTCAGACAGAGGTTGAAGGGACAGCTGCAGCATAGATGTCTTCTTTTGCATAAGACTGTGGTGGCTTTTATCAGGCTGTGTCTTTTGTGACAGTTATCATGGGGAGGTCACACATGAGAACCATTCTTGCATAACCTTTTGGTTTTATTTCTGTTACGCCTGACATGGCAACTCCACTTTGATTTCAGCTGCTTTCATGGGCTAGGGGGTGAACGTCCATGAAAATCACTCCCAAGTGTAATTCGGCAGGTTATAGGATTAAGATGTTATTTGAAATCAGAGACTTAACTTATTTCTTATGAAAATCATTAGAACATTGATTTGGAACCTCCTGAAGCCCTGCGTGAGGCTTCCAGGCAGACTCAAATAAGTTTGAGAGTCACGAACCCCTAAGGGTCTCTTCCATGGAAAGAAAGCAGCTCTCAGACACAAACACGAGCAAAGACAGACATCTTCCTGTTGAAAACCAAGATGGCTCCCTTGTTAGAGGGGTGTCTGTTCTTTTCAAGGTACACTCCAGTCATCATTTAGTCACCTCTAGAATTATATGTGGGGCTCTGGTTGGCTCGATCAGTAAGAACTCGAGTTTGACCCCCAGAATCCATGTTAAGGAAAACAAATCCAAAAACTGGGCATGGCAGGGCATGCTTGCAATCCCAGCATTACGGAGGCAGGAACTGGAGGGTGCCTGGGCCTTTCTGGCCAGCGAGCCCAGCCTGCTCAGTATTATCCAGGCTAGTGAAAGACCCTGTCTCAACAATGAGGACAGCACCCGAGGAATAACAATAAAAGTAAGACCAATTTTATCTGGGTATAGAAGGGAAAGGCCCTCAGGGCTCTACTCACATAGGCACACCTGGGCATATACACTACACACATACATGAACACACATGAACACATACACAGAAATTTAAAAAATAGAATTGTAGATGTATAGATTCAGAGTTGAGCATGCTTCAGAATAAAAAGGGTGGCTTGGAAGGAGATAGTTAATACTCCAGGCTGAGCATAATCACCAATATCAACAAATACTTGGGGCGTGTGTTTGGCAAGGGTAGACGAAGCAAGACAGAGTATAATTCTGGGGCCGGGCTGACTTTATTACCATGACTACACTTACCAACAAGTCTGGACACAGTGAATTGGCTCAGGCAGGTAGCAGGAATCCTGCTTGCTCAGTGGTTGACCAAAGTTTGAACTCCCGGAGGACAATGAGATCTTGAAATAGCCACCATGGGCAGCAAGGACAAAGTAACAATGCCACGAGCATAGTGTGTGTCTGAAATCCCAGTACTGGGGAAACTGAGGCAGGAGCATCAGGACTTCAAAGTATCTTCAGCTACATAGGGAACTTGAAGGCAATCTGGATCCCATGAGACTCAGTCTCAAAAACAAAACAAAACAAAACAAAACAAAACAAAACAAAACAAAACAAAACAAAACCCAACCAAAAGGAAGTTGAGGGAGGATCTCCATGATAAAGAACACTTAATTACTGATCTTTCAGAGGACCTGAATTCAGCTCACAGTTGCCTGAACCTCCAAATCCTGGAAGGCTAACATCCTCTTCTGGTCTCCAGTGGCATGCTCCAGCAAACACACACACACACACACACACACACACACACACACACGCACGCACGCACGCACGCACGCAACAGACTCTTACACAGATACACCTGCATTCACTGAAATCACAAATAAATCCAGAAAACAAACAACAAACAAAAGGCAATTGTTACCCATATGGAAATGAACAGGTTAACTGACACTTAATTTTGCTGATAAGGAATCTAGGACAAGATAGGTGTGGGGAGCCAACAGAAGGCGGCTATCATCCTTGCAGCCATCTTGAGCCATATACCCTGACAAAAGACTTGACTACAATAGCCTACAGCAGCTGAGCACATTCTGATAACATCTTGTTTTAGATACCCAGGATTTTCCCTTGGATGTGTGAGACTTAAAGGTGTGTGACTTAAGGGTGTGAATTAGAGATCAGATTTGGAGAAAAGGCCTAAGGGCATGATTAAAGGCATGACTTAGAGGCGTGGCTTAGAAGTGAGACATATAAAAGGCAAGAGGCAGACAGAAGAAATGAGCAGGAATTAGGCATTGAGGAAGAAGACACTTGGACTAGAGAACTCAGAAGAAATGATTATTAAGTATTAGGCACTTGGAAGGGAGCTTGGAAAGAAGCTAAGAACTAGGGACTAGGAACTCAAGACTTGGGACTTGGACTAGGAAGTGAGACTGAAGAATAAACGGGATTGAATCACACTCTGTCTGGTCTTCATTCTTCGTGTTCGTTCTCTTGCTGAACCCCGACCCGAGGACCGGAGCAGCTTGGGGCAATGCAGGCTCTAACAATTTAGCCCCCAAAGCCTTTGGCAGTGCAGGTTCCAACATTGACAGAGCGGTCCCCAACATTTTTGGCCCCCAAACGTGGGCTAGTGCGGTTCTCAACATTTTTGACGCCCAAACGTGGGGCAGCTCGGGCTGAAACAGATAGGGAACCTACTAAAATGTTGCTGGTTTCATTAATAGAATAGAAAATATTCCTGGTTGCCAAAGACCTGACTTAAGTCTCCATAGCAGAAAGCCAACATTTTATTTTTTTACACATTTAATTTTAGTTCTGGGTAGGAATGCAGGATTATCCACACATGTTAAGGACAGACCTTGTCACTGACCCATATCTCTGTCCTCAAAGCCATTGCTTCTCCCTCAGCCACACACACACTATGAGCAGTGGCCATAAAAACTTAGTTATTGTCATGGTTACTGACTTTAGATTTTTTTTTTAGATTTATTTATATTGTTTAAAGTATATGATGTTTGCCCATATTTATATTATTATTATTATTATTATTATTATTATTATTATCTGTAAGTTGCCGGAGTGACTTGTACAGAAAGCAAAGACTTGCTGGATAGCAGTGGATTCATGCACCTTAGTCATTTTGGCTCACCATATTCACACCAAATTAGGGAAAGTTACTTTTATACCAATAACTTTTTTTTTTTTTAACTATCTGGACATAAACTAGGCATCCAGTGAATCAACCCTGACACTACCTACCTGGAGTTATGTGGGCCTTGACTCCCCTCCACTTAGGGATTTTACTTTTAGGTTTATTTATATTGTTTTGTGTGTATAAATGTTTTATCTGCATGTATGTAATGTGTACTCCATGCCTGCCTGGTGCCAATGGAGGTCAGGAGAGGGCATTGGAACTGTTAGTTCCAGATGACTGTGGACCAACATAGATGGGTGCTGTGAACTGAACTCTGGTCCTCAGCAGCAGCAGCAGCGGCAGCAGGTCTTCTTAATCACAGAGCTCTCTCTCAGTCCCCTCCCCACTTTAGATACTAACTACAACTCTGGACCTCCCTATGACTGGCCAGCCAGCTGTCAATCAGGGTTCCCCACAAACTCCCTCTGTAGGGTTGCTAATTTGCTAAAATGTCTCAAGGGGTCCAGGTGGCACTTTGTTTACTGTTATATATATATATATATATATATATATATATATATATATAACATATATATATATAATATATAATATATTATATATATATTATATATATAATATATATATAATATAATATATATATATAACATATATATATATATGTTATATATATATATATACATATATATATATATACACATACATATATATATGTATATATGTATATACGTATGTATATGTATATATATGTATGTATATATATGTATATACACACACACACATATATATATACATATATATTCATATATATGGTATATGTGATTATATGTTGCTTTCAGACTGAATACTCCCAGAGGCTGCTCTTGAATTAAATCATGTGTGTATGTGATAATATATGATATATATGTGATAATGCACACACACACACACACATATTCCAATTCAAGAGCACCCTCTGGTGCGTTCAGTCTGAAAGCAATCTGAAGGCCATGGCTAAGGAGATTTTTTTTTTTCTTTGAAGATCTTACTGCACTAGACATAGCTGTAAATCAACTTTTGATTTAGGAAGTCCCCATAGTGACTAACTTACTGTCTAACCAGTCTTTGTTTGCTGGAAGTGAAGAAGAGACTACAATTTTAAACCTCTGCTTTCAAATTGGTTCTTCCTGTGACAAGCCCCTGTCCTAAGGCTATCCTGAGGCTCCTGAGCTCACAGCCTAGACTCAGATATGCTAAAAGGGACATATTATGAGCAACAAGAGGCCCCCGCCCACCCCATCACCGAGCACTGATAAAAAGTTTATGAGCTCAAATTCCTATTTCACAGTACAGTTGGTTTCTGTTGTCGCTAACACTATTCTGTATATGGAATTTATTGGAACAAATCAAAATAAACCCTGGGACAGTAACTCAGGCAGTAATTTAGAAACAAAGCCTTCTTTCTTTATAAAATTGCAGAGGCAACTTGACACAAACTGAAGTCATCTGAGAGGAGGGAACCCCAATTGAGAAAATGCCTTCGTAAGATTAGGCTGTAGGCAAGCCTGTGGAGTTCTTTGTTTGTTTGTTTGTTTGTTTTTTGTTTTTATCAGAGGCAGGGTGTTTCTGTGTAGCCTTGGCTGTCCCGGAGCTCACCCTGTAGATCTGCCTTTGCCTCCAGAGTGTGAGAACTGAAGGTGTGTGCCTCCACTGTCAAGCATGTGGGCCATTTGATTAATTGGTGACTGATGGGGAAGGGCCCAGTCCATTGTGGGTGGTGCTCTCCCTGGGATGCTGGTCCTGGTTCTTTAAGAAAGCAGGCTTAGCAAGCCAGTAAGTAGCAATACCCCATGGCCTCTGCATCAGCTTCTGCCTCCAGATTCCTGCCCTGCTTGAGTTCCTGTCCTGGCTTCCTTCATTGTGGAAATCTAAGCCTTCCCTCCCCAACTTGTTTTTCGTCATGCTATTTTTTTTTTTTTTTTTTTTTTTTTTTTTTTGAGACAGGGTTTCTCTGTGTAGCCCTGTGTGTCCTGGAACTCACTCTGTAGACCAGGCTGGCCTTGAACTCAGAAATCCGCCTGCTTCTGCCTCCCAATTGCTGGGCTTAAAGGCATGCACCACCACTGCCCGGCTTTGGTCATGTTATTTTATCATGTGACCCTAACTAAGACAGCCATTAAAGCAACTTGCTTTAACCTAGCATGGTCAGTCATACACATTTTTTTTTTTTTTTGTCTTGTCTTGGGACTTTCTCACCTCTCTCTTCTCTCACAGTCTTATCCATAGAGATCTTTCCCAGCTCAGGCTGCCCTTAAACTTGTTATGTAGCTGAGGGATGACCTCAAATTGCTGATTGCAGATTGTCCTTCCTCTGCCTCCTGGGAGCTAGGATTACATTCATGACACCCAGTTTATACAATTTACGTGTGCTGGGAGATTGAACTCAGGACTTTGTGTATACTAGATGGGCAATCTGCATACTGAACTATATCCCCAGCCCATCATTCACAGAGAATTCTGATTGTCTTGAAACCCCCTACTGGTCCATCACATATGTAGATTGTGTTGGTATCAGTTTAGATTCGGTTTATTGCTTTAGTAAAAAGGGAAGCACCCAAAGACTTAGGCTCCCCATGGCTATTAGATAGCAAAAAGAGCCACACCCAAATGGAAGAGGCCATTGACCATTGTGGGGAGTCCTTTTCCCTAGTTGCTAAGGAGTTGCATCTAGACCATAGCGATGTTGTTTGCAGAGCAGATTCTGTAGGTTTGTGCTGAGAGGCTGCCCTAGGAAGATCATACCCCCTCAGAACCTGGGAGCTGATAAACTGCCTCACAAAGCTCCCAGGAGAGAGAAGGAAAGAGGCAGATGGTCTCTCCGGAGGTGGGGCCACAAACTCCCATCTTCCGGTGCTGCAGAAGGATTATAGGGCATTCTTCCAAGTCTCAGATACTCTGTCACTCAAATGTGTACTGCACAGCCTGTGTGCATATGTGCCAGTTGTCAGGGCACCGTGGAGGAGCCAGTCCTCAATGATCAGTGTTCAATAGGAAGTAGCAAATGCTGTAGATGCCGTTGCATGAACCTTTCCTGGGGAGATGCAAATGCCTCTTAACCCTAGGCAGGCAACCACAGACAGACCAGAGTGCAATGCCACATAAGTCAAGCTTGACGAATCAGTGTGTGTCCTGGACGTATTTGCAGAGACTGAGTGAGGGCTCTCTTATGGAACTCTGGGTAACTCCAGAACAGCATAACTGATGGCTTCCTCCCCCATAGCTGCCTAGATAGCATCTTGTCTTTAACTACCATCCAATGCTCTATGTACATAAGACCACAGACCACATGCAACTGGGCAGAATGATATTATCTGGGAGGAAGTGGAGGAAGGAGTGGTTGGAGTGTCCACTGGGTGTCTAATGACTGTCCCCAAGTAAGCCTTCTATGAGGAAGTATCACCTGAGGATAGTCACATCACTCTAAAATAGTGATGGCTATCCTGCTCAGTGGACACATTCTTTATCTTCCTAAGATACCTTAGGAAGATACCCAGGTCCTCTGACAGAGCAGCCAGTGCTGTTAGCCACTGTGATGGTTTTTATGTTTGACCCAGGGAGTGGCACTATTAGGAGGTGTGACCTTGTTGGAGTAGGTGTGTCATTGTGGGTGTGGGCTTAAGACCCTCACTCTAGCTGCCTGGAAGTCAGTATTCTGCTAGCAGCCTTCAGATGAAGATGTAGAACTCTCAGTTCTGCCTGACTGTATCTGCCTGGATAATATCTCCTACCTTGAAGATAATGGACTGAACCTCTGACCCTATAAGCTAGACCCAATTAAATATTGTCTTTTATAAGACTTGCCTTGGTTATAGTGTCTGTTCACAGCAGTAAAACACAAACTAAGACAGCCACTAAGGTGGCTGCCCCCTTACTTGGGATTTTGGAGGCAAAATATGTTATATCTGAGTGAGTTGCCCTAAAGCAATTACGAGGTATCTCATTGGGCTGCTGATTTTGAGGGAGACCCAGGGCAAAGAAGAGGTCTAGAAGGATCTAGGCTGCTATGCTAGATCTGTTTGTTGACACAGCAACTTTAGGATCAACAGATAGGGTGCTCCTTGCAGACCTCGCCAAGCTCAACAGGAGACAGGACTGCAAGTAGCTCTGCAAAGTGGAATCCTCTTTTGTTGCTAGGTTTCTTCTTGGAGGGGATACAGACATGACTAGTGGCTAAAGCACTGACTGCTCTTGCAGAGGATCTGGGCTCAGTTTCTAGCACCCACATGGAAGCTCACAACCATCTGTAATTTCATTTCCCATGCCCTCATCTGGTCTGCTCAGCCATTCACACAGTGCATAGCCATCCATGCAGGCAAAACACTCATACATATAAACATTTTTTTTTTTGGTTTTTTGAGCACTTGGGAGGCAGAGGCAGGAGGATTTCTGAGTTGGAGGCCAGCCTGGTCTACAGCGTGAGTTCCAGGACAGCCAGGGCTACACAGAGAAACCCTGTCTCGAAAAACCAACCAACCAACCAAACAAACAAACAAAAACCCAGGTTTGGTTCCCAACACCTACATGGTGACCAACAGCTTTTTTTTAACTCTAGTTCTAGAGGATCCGGCATCCTCCTTTGTACTCTGAGGGCTGTGCACGCTCACACTACACTAAAACACATGCAGGTAAAAACACTGATAGATATAAAAATAATTTAAAAATTTACAAGTGTTAAAAGTTTTTTTTCTGTTGGGGCAGTGGTGGTGCATGTCTTTAATCCAAGCATTTGGGAGTTTGAGGTAGGCAGATTTCTATGAGTTCAAAGCCAGCCTGATCTATAAAGCTAGTTCTAGGATAGTCAAGACTATACAGAAAAAACATGTCTCAAAAACTTCATTTTTTCCTTAATGGGTCACTTCTAGTTTGAAACTGAGACCTTGTTGACACTGGACATTTAACACTGGACTATCAAATGACCATATGTTGCGACCCAAGATGCCTCATGTTGGGGGCCAAAATGTCGCGACATATGGTCATTTGGAACTGGCACTGCCAAAGGCCTTGGGGCTAAATTGTTAGAGCCCGCACTGCCCCAAGCTGCTCCAGTCCATGGGTCGGGGTTCAGCAAGAGAGAGAGTGAGGACGGACATGAAGAATGGAGACCAGACAGAGTGTGATTCAATCCCATTTATTCTTAAGTCTCTCTTCTCTCCAAGTCTCTTGTTCCTAGTTTAAGTCCCAAGTCCTAATCCTAGTTCCAGCTGTAGTAAGTTTCAAATCCTAATCCCAGTTCTAAGTTGCTAGTCTCTTCCAAGTTGCCTGTCTCGAGTACTAGTGTCTAATAATTTTTTCTGTCTGCCTTTTGCCTTTTATATGTCTCACTTCTAAGCCATGCCTTTAAGTCACACCTTTAAGTTTCACACACCCAAGGGAAAATCCTGGGTATTTAAAACAAGATGTTATCAGAGTGTGCTCAGCTGTTGTAGACTGTTGTAAACAAGTCTCTTGTCAGGGTATATGGCTCAAGATGGCTGCAAGGATGATAGCCGCCTTCTGTCGGCTCCACACAACCATATAATTGATCAGTTCATTACGAACCAAGCATAACCTTATTGTTTGACGTGGGCAGCAGTAGTCCAACAACAGATGGGAATGAACAGAGGAAAAAGTGCTCCAAAGACTGTTTAGAAAGTGTAAGTTGTAGGTTTATGTTTCTCAAAACCTACTTTAATAAGGTTTCTTAAATGCTTCAACCTCCCTTATAGTCCACTCAAAGGTAGGGAAGGAGAATAGCTAATAGGACAAGGGGAATTCGGACCTGTTTAGAAGTAGTTGTTTGGGGCAATTCCAATCTTCATTGTCTGCAGTCCAGTCCACTAGCAAAACATCAGCAGCAACTTGATCCAGAAGAAACCTCAAGGCTTCTCCATTCTTCACAAGTTTGCTGAAGACCCAAGAAGCAGCCAGACCACCACCAGGAGTTCTTTGCTGTGTTTCTCTCTATGAAGTCACAAGTGAAGATCAGAGAAGAAAGCAAGGCAAACCAATGCAATAATGTCATCAGCAAAGACCAGCACAGTGAATCCCAATGAAGACCAGCAAGGTGAGCCAATCAGAGTGTTGTCCACTGTCTATTGAGTTATACTTACATCTTTCCAAACATCGTATGTTCTCTCAAACATCCACTCCAGTAAAACATCACATGCCTTTTCACCAGGCAGCTTACCAAAAAATACCACGTGTCAGTTCTCAGCAAGACATCCTCCCATATGTCTACTTCAGTAAAATATCCTCTCATAAGACAATTTCCAGAAAAACATCACATGATACAACTGGGTCTCCAACAAAACCAGAAATTTCCACTTCAGAAGGTTGCATGCATAGCTGAACCAAACACCCACAACTACCTCTTCCTGTGTGGTAGCATGCCAGGAGCCATCAAGGAGAAGCTAAAAACTAGCAGGTGATCTTCCTGAGATGGTTCCACCTGCCATAGATTTTTTTTTTTTTTTTGGTTTTTCAAGACAGGGTTTCTCTGTGTAGCCCTGGCTGTCCTGGAACTCACTCTGTAGACCAGGCTAGCCTCGAACTCAGAAATCTGCCTGCCTCTGCCTCCCAAGTGCTGGGATTAAAGGTGTGCGCCACCACCGCCCGGCTCCACCTGCCATAGATTAAAATCTATGATGGATTTGCTCCTGCAGACAAGGCCCATGAGATTTCATTTTAGGAAAGATTCCTGCTATTAATATGGTTTTCCTGTTATTATTAAATATATATAGTAGTTACTAAGCATTAGCCCACCATTTTGAGCAGATTTCTGCAGAACAATGAAGATGTACTGTCTTGTAGTGATGCTATATGGACAAATAGATGTTTTCTTAAGTCTTAATGATGATCCTATAAGAATTCCTAAAATTATATTAATAATTATTAAGTTCTTTTATAATAGGACTGCTATTAAGTCCTCTCTGATAATCAAAACTGCAAGGAGAACTCTGTGAGTCTTCAAGTGTCATGGGTCAATTGCTTCTGAGGTAGCAAACAGGTATCTACAATTTAAGAGCATATTCCAAAAGGTTGTAAAACCCATTAACCAAAGGTCACCGAAAGAGAACTAACAATTTACTATAGGTATAAGGACAGAAGATAAAATATTGACTAGGTTTATGTATACAAAACTTCACTTATAACTTAGTTACAAAAGTTATGGTCTTTAAACTCTCCATGAACCTGTAGAGCTGGTGACAGATGATGAATGTTTAGCTAGATAATTATTCCTAATGGATATGCATTGTCTTAGTTTGGGTTCTACTGCTGCAAACAGAAACCATGACCAAGGCAACTCTTATAAGGACAACATTTAATTGAGGTTGGCTTACAGGTTCAGAGGTTCTAGCAGCATCCAGGCAGGTATGGTGCAGGAGGAGCTGAGAGTTCTACATCTTCATCTGAAGGCAGCTAGAAGACTGGCTTCTGGGCAGGTAGGACAAAGTTATTAAGCTCACGCCCACAGTGACATACCTATTCCAACAAGGCCACACCTCCTAATAGTGCCACTCCCTGGGCCAAGCATATACAAACCATCACATGCACACAAAAATTCTCTGTTGTAAACCTCTTATTCAATTTCTGATTTAAATTTATGTGTAAACTTGTAATGAACTTTTTACCATGTGAGCATGTATTCTGAAAGATGTGTAAGTGCTGAGGACAAAGAGCAGAGACAGGCCCTGATCCCCCCCAACCTCTTTTTTAGAGAACTTTCATAGAAAATGTTATAGAAAGAATGATTAAAATCACTTTTCAAAGTGCTCCTTTTTCTTCTTGCAACTTCAACTAGGAGTCTGGGAGTTAGAGCTGCTCAGTTCCTGCGGATGTAGAACAAAGGCTACATTACTTAATCCCCTGGGTGCTAAGTACCAGAGACTGCAGCTTCTGGTCTCAGTGGAACTCAGGCAGGTCAGCTGCAGCAGCAAAGTGACTTAGACTCAAGATAGTTAAATGTTTTATAATTAAACAGCAATCCTAAATATCTCATAAGACCTAGTCTTACCCTCCTAACCCCCATCAATGCTCTTCCCCCTGACAATAGCACAATCCAAACTTAAACTCAATATTCATCTATTTTTGAATCAACTGGAAGTGGCCTCCTAAAACATGGCCAATCATTGTACCTACTCAAGGGTGTCTCTCAGAAATGGTGTTAAGAGAAATCTTGGACTAAATATTTGTATGCACTGAGAGATGGCCAGAAAGAGATGTACAAAGGTTCATGGTCGATGGTTAATGGTTTGACTGGATGTCAGATTTATAAAGAAAAGGACTGGAAGACAACCATAGCACAGTAGAAATCTGGAAGAGGTGTGTGGATAGATCTCTCACAATGCTTTCAGAATGTGAAGATATTTGTATTGATTACCTATTGATATGTAACAACCCAGCTATTGATTTAGAACAGTAACTATTTTGTTTTCCCTGTAATTCAGTGGATCAGAAATTGAAGTTGGGCTCAGCCAGCATGTTCTACTGTTGGAGTCATTTATGCTGCTGCTTAACAAGGGCTGGCTGGTCTGCGATGGACTCACATGCTTGGCAGGTGTGGCTTGCTATTGACTTTAGCAATAGTAGAGTTCAGATTGGAATCTGCAAGGCCTCACAAGGCCTGGATTGGGATTTCTCACAGTGTTTTCTTTACTATTCTGCTTATTTTAAGGATCATCAGAATCAGACTACAAAGTATCATTCATACAATGTAGAAGGAGTGCTTGTGAGCACTTTGCAAATAATGGACAATGTTTATGCCCTCTGTGAAGTCATCACTACAGATGAGGGACTGGTTGACAAATGCCATGTTAGTCAATATTCCTTCCCAAGTATCTTTTCTGATAGAACAATGTTCAAATGGCCACAGGGTCAAGGATGAAGGCCATGTATGAGCTCTAACGTATGCACTTACTTCCCAAAAGCTAAATTGGCTAGAGAAATTGACAAGCCTCACCTCGCAATATGGGCCTAGTCTTCAGAGGATATGTCTTGCTACGTCATGTTCTGCTCATAGCATTAGACTCTTTACCTCAGCATGGGCTGGGCATGTGGCTCAGTTGGTAGCAGGCATGAAGCCCTGGGTTCAATTCAATTAAGTACTGTTTAAAAGTGGAACTGGTGATATATGTCTGTAATTCCAGTACTCGAAGGGATCAGAAGTTCAAAGTCACCCTTAAGCTATATATGGAGTTTGAGGTTAGTCTGAGCTACATGAATGAAACCTTGTTTCAAAAGAAGAAGAGAGGGAGGAAGAGGAGAAGGAAGAGGAGGAAGAAGAGGAGGGAAAGAGAGCTTTCCTTTCCTGCAATGCTTATGTCAGGAACACTATGTCCTTAGGATTGTAATCTCAACCATCTTATATATACAATATTGCTTCTGCCGTAGGAGTTAATTTCACAAACACAACTATCAAGAAAAGAGTACCCCCGTGCTCCCCTGAATAAAAACCTCAACTGGCCATTAGACCCGTGCAAATGGCATTTAATATTTTCACTGAGTATTGTGTTGCCAGAAGTAGCTGTCCTGATGGAATGGCCTACTGAAGACTTGATTATTTTTAACAATAAGGATTGATGCATTTTTTATACTGCATTGTGTGTGTTTGTGTGTGTCTAAAGATAGTACCCCATCATACACACTAAGCCAGTACATATTACTCTATGGATTAAAGAGTTACGGCATTCTTGCCTGGCTGTGACTGTGTATCCAGGTGGTTATTGCAGCTCGGGAGCTCTTGCCATGCATTCTGTCAAGAGATGATCATGATGGCTTGTGCTTTTCCTTCTACTTTTCCCCACCTTTTTGAGAAAGGGTTCACTGTGTAGCTCTGGCAGTCCTGGATCGCATTATGTAAACCAGGCAGGTCTGAAACTCTCAGAGATCTGACTGCTTCTGCTGGGATTAAAGATATGAGCCACCATGCCCAGCCTCCTTTTATGTTTTGCAGACAGAATAAAAGGATATTTGAAACAGTGACATCCAAAAATAAAACTAGAAAATATTATATTAAATGAGCTAACCCAGGCTCTGAGAGACAAATGTGGCATGCTTTCTCTCATTTGCAGATCTTAGGTTCTCATTTTTATGTATATGTATCTGGGTGGGAGAGAGTGTGTGTATGCCAGGAAACTAGAAAAGGGGTCATGAGAGAGGAAAAAAGAAGGTAATAAAATATAAATGATATGTGGCTGGAGAGATGGCTCAGCAGTTAAGAGCATTGACAGTCCTCCCAGAGGACCTGAGTTCAATTCCCAGCACCTACAAGACAGCCCACAACTGTCTGTAACTCCAATTCCAGGGGATCTGGTATCCTCACACAGACATAAAAGCAGGAAAAAATGCACATAATAAATAAATAAAATTTTAAGAAAAAATGTAAGTAACATGAAATTAAAAGGGGGTATTGGGAATAAAAGGGTATAAATGGGAGGGGACAGAAAGATGGGGGAGGGGAGGAGAAAGAGGGCGTTTCAGTCCAATCGAACTATGTATGAAAATATCATAAGGAAACCTGCTAGTTAAAATTTATTTATTTATTTATTTATTTATTTATTTATTATTAATTTGTAATGTGTATGTCTCTGATTAAGACTATAAGCTAGGGCTGGAGAAATGGCTCAGTGGTTAAGAGCACTGACTGCTTTTCCAGAGGTCCTGAGTTCAATTCCCAGCAACCACATGGTGGCTCACAACCATCTGTAATGGAATCCAATGCCACCTTCTGGTGTGTCTGAGGACAGTTACAGTGGACTCATATAAAATAAATAAATAATTCTTTAAAAAAAAAAAAAGACTATATGCTATGTGTGTGGAATGCCTGTAGAGGCTGGAAGAGAGTATAAAATCCCGTGGTGCTGGACTTACTGGCAGTCACCCAATGTTAAGCCATCTCCCTTTCTTTAAAAAGAAAAGAAAACGACTGGAGAGATGGCTCAGGGTTAAAAGCATTTGCTGTTTCATTAGGATTGGAGTTCAGATACCAGCATCCACATCAGGGGACTCATAAATGCCTGTAACTCCATCTACAAAGGAGGGCTGACACCTCTTCTGGTTTCCAAGAACACATGTACCCACATATGCACAGTCTCTCTCGCATCTCTGTCTCTCTGTCTCTCTGTCTCTCTCTGTTTTGTAAACATAAATCCCAACAAATAAAAAGTGATGTAAGGTTCTCTCTTCTCCTCTTATCTCTCTGTGTGCTCTTTCTTTCTCTTCCCCGTCTCACCTTTCTCTCCCTTACCATGGAGACTCCCTTGGCCTCAGTCCTTGGGTCCAGTGAACTTGCTGGAGAGCAGCTTCCCAATAAACCTGCATTTAATATAATCTTTTAAAGAAAGTGATGCAAGGGCTGGAGAGATGGCTCAGTGGTTAAGAGCACTGTCTGCTCTTCCAGAGGTCCTGAGTTCAATTCCCAGCAACCACATGGTGGCTCACAAATATCTGTAAAGGGATATTACATTACACCCTCTTCTGGTATCTGAGGAGAGTGACTGTGTACTCACAGGCAAAATAAATAAATCTTTAGCTGGCCAGTGGTGGCCCACGCCTTTAATCCCAGCACTTGGGAGGCAGAGGCAGGCGGATTTCTGAGTTTGAGGCAAGCTTGGTCTACAGAGTGAGTTCCAGGACAGCCCGGGCTATACAGAGAAACCCTATCTCGAAAAACAAAAAACAAAAAAACAAAAAAAGAAAGGTAATGCAAAAAAAAAAAAAAATCAGTTATCATATTCATCATGTCATATCATATAATATCCTGAGAGTGTTCGCCCATACACGCGTCTTCATTGCTCCAACCCTTGAGAACATTGCAAGATTAAAAGCCGGAGGGAGGAAGACTGCTGCCCTGGAATGTTGCGTCATATTTACACTTCACACACTTTATCTCACAGCTTATTTGCACGGGATCTGGACAAGCTTGGGCCTCTCAACAGCCTGTCTTGATGGAGTGAGTAGTAGCTGTGAGTCCCTCCCATCACCACGGATAGGCAGATAATGATAAGTAGGGGGAGGGACTCATGAGGGCCCCACCCCTCTCTGCGATCCTTAGGCAGTGGTCACTAGAGAGGAGGGAGACATTTTCTTTAATTGTGTAGCCACTGTACTGGGAGCCTGGACTCCTGTATACAATCCCTCACACAGGTTCTTATAAGCAATCCTAATGAAAACCAAAGTGGGTCATCGAAATAAAAGCGGGGGAGCAGACGGGAGATTGGGAAGACAAAGGGGATCAATGACAGTTGAAAGGGAACAAGAGAGAGCAACCGCGGTGGAATGGGGATGAGATAGAATTACATTGTGTACATAGACGAGAATGGCATAACAAATTCCTTTATTATGTATAATTAATGTGCTAATATACAAGAGAGAATACTGACAAACATGATAATGGCATTCTCTAATTGAATTATAAAATTAAGAAAAATAAATTTAAAAAAATCAGTTACCATGGGAAGTACCATTGCTTAGTGTTCCTTGGGAAGGAATATCTAGGTCAAGCCATTATGCCTCCTGGTAAGGTTGTTCTTTGTGATGGTTAATCAGGTGAACCCATCTGACTTTATTTTTAATTTAATGATTGGATTAAATGTAATAATAAGATAACGACTTTAAATTTAAAAAAAGAACCCTTCTTTTTCTTATTCAAAATGAAATGTGTGAACTGGGTCTAATATGTAAATGAGATGAACAAAGGTCTGGGAGTTCCAGGTATAGAGAAGAGAGTTAAAATTATGATTGAGGTGATGGTTGGTGGCTTCAAGACGAGGGCCATGGGCACAGCCTCAAAGGCACAGAATGCCATCTGTAGAGTCAAGAGGGGAACAGATAAGAAAGGAAAACACCCTCACTGAGGGGTCTCTAAAGAATGACTGGTGAGGTGAGGATCCCCAGAACTTGATGAGTCTGGAGCAGGCTGCCCGTAGAGCAGTGTATCTCCTAGTTTATGTATAGATAATGAAAAGCCTTTGGATATCTGCAGTACTCAGTATTGCTTTGAGTTTCTCACACACTCATTTTATCTGTGTGTTTATGTAACAGTTGAGGGAAGTTCTGAGTAAACGTGTGTTGTTGACATAGGCATGGCCATGTGTAGGACCCCACAGCCCCCACAAAATGGCTGTCTTAACTAGGGTTTCCGTTGTGTGAGGAGACACCATGACCAAGGCAACTCTTCATAAAGGACATTTAATTAAGGCTGGCTTACAGGTTCAAAAGCTCAGTCCATTATCATCAAGGTGGGAAGCATGGCAGTGCCTAGGCAGACAGGGTGCTGGAGAAGGAGCTGAGAGTTCTACATCTTGATCCAACTGAAGCCAGGAAAAGACTGACTGTCTAGGAGGAGGGTCTCAAAGCTACCCCTACAGAGACACACTTCCTCCAACAAGGCCATACCTCTTAATAGTGCCACTCCCCAGGCCAAGCACGAGTGTCTTCCATATTCCCACTAGGATAGCCCACTAAGCCTCAGTTAAAGCATTCCACTGCCTTCTAAATCCAAAGTCCCCAAATCTACATTCCTCTAAACAAAAACACGGTCAAGCCTATCACAGCAATACCCTACTCTTGGTACCAACTTCTGTCTTAGGATTTCCATTGCTGTGAGAGACATCATTACCAAGGCAACTCTTATAAAAGACAACATTTAATTAGTGTGTTTACAGGCTCAGAGGTTCAGTCTATTACTATTAAGGCAGGAAGCATGGCAGTGTCCAGGCAGACAAGGTGCTGGAGGAGCTGAGAGTTCTACAACTTGATCCCAACTGCAGCCAGGAGAGGACTGACTATCTCCTAGGAAGCTAGGAGGAGGGTCTCAAAGCCTCCCCTACAGTGACATACCTCCAACAAGGCCACACCTCCTAATAGTGCCACTCCCTAGGCTAAGTATATTCAAACCACCACAATGGCAAATATGTTTTTCTCCTGGTGAGGCTCAGAGTGTGGCACAACCTTCCTCTGGTCTAAGTGTGAATGTTGACAGTGTATGCAGAGCACCTCCCACTCCCACGGTTACAGCTTGAAGACTCATCTCCTACAGAGACTGTAGCTATCAAGATTCGCTAAACTGGACTCCCCGTTCAGTTGTATAAAATGAATCCTGCCTCCCTATTCAACTGTATGTAAAGACATGCTGAACTTCCAGGGTGCTGTAGCTTCTCCATCAGAGAGCCCAGCCCACCTGACCCCAGTGATCTCAGTTATTTTGTGTCCATGTATCTGTCCTTTCTTCATTCCCTTGATGTCCCAGTTAGTTCATGAGTGTGAGTGTAAGTGTGTGTATGTGGTGTATGTGTTTAAGAGAGAGGGACAGTTGCAAATACACCATATTCATTTATTTGCTTAATATACACTAAGGGATTTTTTTTTTGTCTATAATT
The DNA here is from genome assembly GCF_011762505.2 of Arvicanthis niloticus. NCBI lineage: Eukaryota > Metazoa > Chordata > Mammalia > Rodentia > Muridae > Arvicanthis > Arvicanthis niloticus. The sequence continues at coordinate 10,559,610 of NC_047659.1, read as the reverse complement.
CTTTGCCTCAGAAAGTAGGTCAAATAGAGGTGCTTTCCATAAAGTTTCACAGCTGAATTTATGTCTTATTCTTTGAGTTCATTTCCATAAAGGCATTTTTATTATAAATGAAACATACTCCCATGCCTATAGAAATTAAAGACATGTATATTTAATAGTCTTGCTTCCATCAATAGGATGCCAGATGATGCTGGTTTCAGAGATTGCCGAGTTGAGTTACCTAGTAGATGCTGCTTAAATACTTTGTCTTGTTGCTAGCCTAGACTAATAGTGACATTTCTTCAAACCTTCACATAAGGGTTTGATCATAATTAAATCACTACCTTTAGATATAAATAATTTCCTTTACTGTCAACATTGTCATCATCATCATAATCATTATCATTGTCATCTTTTTGGTTCTTTGAGGAATGGTTTCTCTGTGTATCCTGGGCTGTCCTGGAACTCACTCTGTAGACCAGGGTGGCTTAAACTCAGAGATCCACCTGCCTCTGCCTCCCAAGTGCTGGGATTAAAGATGTGTGCTACTCCTCTTTTCTGTCTTTATATGTTTTAAAGTTATGTTTAGTTATTTATTGTGTATTTATGTGTGGGTGTGTACATGTAGTGACAGACAGGTGGACGTCAGAGGTTATTGTACAGGACAGTCTCTGAGCCATATTGTTGCCATATTCAGACGATCGGGCACGTTCAGGGTGGTATGGCCGTAGACTGTTGCCATATTCAGGAGTTCAGTTAGACCTGCTTGCAAAAGATCATCAGACCTGGGCCTGTTAACTGTTGATGTTTCTTCCTAAAAGGAGTGGGAGGAGAAGGTCATGGAACTCTCACCTGACTCAACAGCCATTCCCTCCAGCTAGTGGTATGCAATTCTGTCTTAGTTGCCCAGGGAAGGGCCAGAGCACTTGGGTCGGAAAGAACTAGGGGAGGTTCTTCGTCCTCCAGGCTTGAGCCTTGAAATGCTGACTAGGGGCAGCAAGACAATGCAGAAAGAGACAGATAGATACACAGACACATGTACATAAAAGGTGGGGTCAGGTGGGGTGCACTCAAGCTGTAAACATCTGGGAGGAGGAGGAAGCTGCAGTTGTTAGACTTTTCAAACACTGGCCACTCGTTCACACACAAAACCCTGAGGAAAGCCTTGAGCCTGGGAAAACCCATATGGGAAATGGCTTTGCCAGCTACTGTGGGCCCAAGGCCTGGTGTCCTTGACATGGCTGGGCCCATGTCAAAATACCCATTCACTCGGACGTCACTCATTCACTCAGAAAGGGGTTTCCATCAGAATGGCCTCGGTGAAGTCATCATCCAGTCATCATCCATGCTGGGCACAGGGCTTCTGGTAGGGCTGCTTTGATGTCATTCATGCTTCTGCCCAGAACCCCTCACTCATTGCTCTGGAAGCAAGCATAATAAACTCATTGGTTCCCCAGAGTGAATTCCCCAGGGATCACACTTCAATGTGTTATTGGGACCTCAGGGAAGGAACTTCAGCAACAGAAAACAGCTTTCAGGAGTCTTCAGTTCTCTCTTTCCATCATGTGGGATCGAACTCCAATCATCAGGCTTGGTGGTAGGCACTTTACCTTCTGAGATACCTGCTGGCCTTTTCTGTTTTTAATGTGGCTGACTAAAGGATTAAAATACAATGTTAAAAGCCAGGGGGTGGAGGTGTGTTGCTGTAAATCTCCAACCCAAATAAGACAGGTCAAGGAAAACACAACTCAATAATTATGAATATAAGCTGCACGCCTAGATTGGGTAGAGTCACCACTATAGTACTCTACTCCCCAGCTATGAGACCTTTATAACTTTTGGGTTTTCCAAGTCACATCCTTGTCCTTCCACCTTCTGCTTCTCTGTCATCTTCTCCTCCTCCATCATCTTCCTCCCCAGTTCTCGTGTGTGTGTGTGTGTGTGTGTGTGTGTGTGTGTGTGTGTGTCTGTGTGTCTCTCCCTCCCTCTCTACCCCTCTCTTCCTCTTAGAAACACTATGAGGCATTTCAGGGAGTCTACCAGAGAAGTCCACTTATATACAGTCTGTAGCCAACTGAATGTTCTTATTCCAAACAGCTGAGACTACATTCAAGCATTCAGGACTCAAGTGTAGCACCAAACATTTAAAGCAAACAGCTTTTAAAAGCAAAATCAACCTCCTGTTATCTTGCTCAGCAGCTGTAGGGGCAAGTTTTGTGCAAGCAAGCAGTTTAACAGAAATTAAGATAAGCAGTTAGTTGGGGCAGCATGTCTAGGGACCACTTGACACAGTGAAGTCACCAGAAAAAGCACAAAGATGCAAAAGACAGCAACAAATGAAGAAGGGCAATTAGTGCTGAGAGCTGAGACAAGAAGGCAGACCACCATGAAAAAAAAAAGATTTTAATGTGTATGCTTTTGACTGTATGTATGTTTGTACACCATGTGTGTGCTTGGTGCTCAGGAGGCCAGAAGAGGGGGGTCAGATCCCCTGGAATTGGAGTTACAGATGGCTATGAGTCACTTTGTGGGGGCTGGGTACCAAAGCCAGGTCCTTTTCATGAGCTCTTAAGCACCAAGCTGTCTCTCCAATCTCGCACACCATACTCTTGAACTCAGCTGGGAACTTAGACTTTGTTTGACTCAGGTTTTGTTCTGCATATGTCCACAAGTGTCCATTTTCAGGTTAGAAATAATGTTCTCCGAGCAGGCCAATTCACACTAGAGAACTGGAATCTACAGGAAGGACTGCCTGGATAGTAACTGTAGCATGCCTCCATCTACCATCTGTCAAGGCGTAAGAAAGACACTAGAGTGTCCCGGCCCAAACTGCCCCATGTCTGGGGGCCAAGTGACCCGGTCCATTTGGGTCAGTCAACAGGGTCTAGCAAGAAAGACAGTGGGGATGGAGGGGCAAGAGACGTGAAGAATGGAGACAAGACAGGGTGTGTGGTCAAGTCACATTTACTAAAAGGAAATAATGGGTATATATACACTTTACCACGTGCCTTGCAGCGTGGACAAGCAGGGGAACACAACTGAAGACACTTTACCACGTGCGCCTTGCTGTTGGGGGCATTAAACAACAAAACAAGATATGTGGGGAAAAACAAGATATTTATCAGAGTGTGCTCAGATGTTGTAGGCTGTTGAGAACAAGTCTCTTGTTAGGGTATATGGCCTGAGATGGCTGCAAAGATGATAGCTGCTTTCTGCTAGGAGTCGGCTCCCAACAGTAGAGGTTGCCTCTTCACTGAGAGTTGACTGACACATTTCCTATCCCTCTGAGACACACCAGTGTTGCTGGAACCCTTATCAGAATGTTATATTCCATGCTCTGAGAATGTTCCTAAATCCACTCACCTGGTCCTTTTCAAGTTCGTGATGAAGCACCCTGAGAATCTAGTCCCAGGGGGTAATCCTGTGGCATCTGCCAGCACGGACTGGCTGTTTTCAGTAATCTTGGTGTATATTCCCTCCACGTCTTTGGCTAAGTGTAACATCAGCAGCCAGTTAGTCTGGACTTTAATTCTAGTTGCCATCAAAGAAAGCAGGCATGGCGCTGAGTGCATAGTTGAGGGAGTGCTTTTGTGGAGGGCTTCTGTAACATCCTGTAACTCAGACACCTCCAGTTCGCGTATAAAGCTGCTGTAGTCATTACATATGTTACTGCAACAAGTCACCTGATAAAACAGTTTAGGAAAGGAAGGGTTTGTTTGGATTCACAGTTTAAAGGTTCAGTCCATCGTGGCAGGGAAGACCTGGTGGCGGGAGCAGAAGGCAGCTGGTCACATTGCATCACAGTCAAAAAGCATAGGGTGACAAGTTTTGCTGTCAGCCCAGGCTAGTGAGTCACCCACGCTCAGGATGGGTCTTCCCACCTCAGTAAACGCAGTCTAGGAAATCTTTCACAGGCATGCCCAGAGGTTTCTTTGGGTGTTTCTAAGTCTGTCAAGTTGCCAATCAAGATTAGCCACCTGAGGTCATTAGCATGTGTATATCGCAAATGCTGGGCTTAATACCTGTGTGTGCCCAAAGTCACAGGCACACTAATGGTAGCTAAGCTGTACTTGAGCTCCTGAGAAGTGCCAGGCCCTCCTTCACATATTATTGGGTTTCACTCTTCCAACAGCCTGTCTGAAAAGAGTACTATTTTAAAGTGTTGTTTTTTTTTTTAATTTTTTAATTTTTTTTTATGGTTTTTCAACACAGCGTTTCTCTGGCTGGAGAAATGGCTCAGTCATTAAAGGCTAGGCTCACAACCAAAAACGTAAGACAGAATTTCTCCATATAGTCTTGGGTGTCTTAGAACTCATTCCGTAGATCAGGCTGGCCTCGAACTTTGAGATCTACTTTCTGCTGCCTCCTAAGTGCTGGGATTAAAGGCATGCACTGTCACCATCACCATCTGGCAAGATAGTCATTTTTTTTAAAAAAAAATATTTTAAAATTACCTTTTAAAACTGTGTGTGTTTGTGCACGCACGTGTGTGTGTCTCTGTATGTGCACACGAATTCAGGTTCCTGTAGAGGTAGATGTCGGAGGTGAGAGATCAACCTAAAGCTGGAATTATAGGCGGTTGTAAGACACCTGATATAGGTGCTAGGAACTGGACCTGGGTCCTCTACCAGAGCAGTGTGTACCACTGACTGATAAGCCATCTCTCCAGCCTCCTCAACATTCATCTGCCATAAAGAAACTGAGGCATGCAAAAGTAACGTGTATGTGTGCACACAGCTAGCTGCTGGCACAACCAGGCCTTAGACTCAGGCAGCAAGTCCCTTTAAGCCTTATAATTATTTATATTTATAAAAATAACTACAGTACTTGTCTTTCTTTTGTGTGCGGTGTGTGTATGTGCAGGTGGTGCACACTTGTGCAGAGGCCAGAGGAGGATGTCAAGTGTCCTGCTTTACACTCTCCATCTTATTCCCTTGACACAGGGTCTCTCACTTTATCTCCCAGACAGCAAGTCACAGCAAGTCTCCTGTTTCCACCCCCCAAACCCTAAGCATTAGGGTTACAGGTACCTTTACCAGCATGCCCAGCTTTTGATATATGCTCTGAGTACTTGACTTACTGCTTGACCATCAAACACTCTTACCTTCAGAGCCATCTCCCCAAGTTTCCTCAAGCTTGCCCTTAGCTCTCACCATGCACACCAAGAACCAGAATCTTCCAAAAGAACCTCCATACTATGCATCTCTTGTTTTATCTAAGGGAAACAGTTAAGGCTATTCTTCGGGCATCACGGTGTTCTTCATGCAAAATATCAGACGTTTGCCTCAGAGATACCCCATTCCCTCACTTCACACTTAAAGTGGTTTAATTTCTGCTGACTCGATTGTTCCTCCCCCCTTCTTTTAAATAGTGCAGTATCTAAATCTTTCCATAAGCTACGCCACAGCACCACAAATTATAATGTTATCAAAGTGCTGATCTTGTCCACATGTCCAAGAAGCATCCTACTTCCTTTCTCTGGTAGACATAACAGAATTTTGCCCTGGGTCCGACTTTGGGCCCTCACAGCCACCCCCTGGCTTCCACTGTCTTTGTAACTTATTATCTCTGCCTTTAAGCCAGATGACTTAACCTCTCTCTGCTCACTGCATTTGCCTAGCCCAGTCATAAAAGGGTCTGGGTACAGGGAGACAGCTTCCAGGCCCATCCTTCCAGCTTTGAATGGTATGGTCTTGGGCAAGACCCTCTTCAGGCCTAACTTTTACCTGTTGTGAAAAACATGGATCAGCCCCAAGGGCCTTGAAGTGTGTTACTGGATTGTGATTGTCAATTTGACAGATTTAGAATCACATAAAGAAACCTCTGGATATGTTTGCGAAGAATGGGCATTAAGGTGATGATGTCTTGCTCACAAAGGCATTTTTTGTTGAAAATGATAAACTCTAGGTAGGAATTTAAGAGGAACACTGGGTGAGGCCTGGAAGGATGTTTGTAGACTGAGTCTATTTCTAGGCAGGGGGTGGGCGTGGCGGGCGGCTGAGCCCGACGAGAGCAGCGGAGCATCCTTGCAAGCCTGAGCGTCTGCAAGACCGAAGCGCAGGCCGCGGCCGGTGGGGGAACGATGCTGCAGCGGCTGCGCACTGGTGCAACCAGCCGGTTCATTTGCGTGTCTCCGCCTCTACAACAAGCTGGTTGGAGAATCCCAGTATGGTGCCGCGCGCTGATTGGCTGAGCCGGCCGCCGCTCAGGCCCAGGAGTGGACGGTTCCTACTGCGGCTGGGCACCGGCTGGGCTCCCGCGTCGGCTCGGCTTTTCAAGCTTGCGCCTGGCTCAACCTCAACCCAGCCCGGCCCGGGCCCGGTCTCGGAACGGAGGTGCCGTTGCCGCTAGGCCTCCCGCAGGGCCATGAAGAAGCGGCGGCAGCCACTGCGCCCCTCGTCAAGGTGACCAGCCAGCCCGGACTGCAGCGGTGAGAGAGGCGGTGAGAGCAGCGGCTGGTGGGGCGGGGCCCTGGGCGCGGGCCGCTGCAGGTGCGGGATGGGGGGGGGACGGGATCCCCGGTCTGTGGGGGGTGGGGCGGGGCCTCGGCTCGAGGGTGGGACCTCAGGTTGGGGGGGCGGGACCATGGCCGACTCGGGTCCCAGGGGCGCGAATGACAGTGTGTGGTTGGGGGGAGATGGCGATGGGGGGGGGGAAGGACGCAGGTGCGGGAGGCGGGTCCCGCGGCCTGAGAGACCGGGGGCGGGGCCTTGGCGTGAGGGCGGAGCTTTGGCGCGAGGCGTGAGGTCTGGCGGGGGCTCAGGTCCCAGGGACCAGAAAGGGAACCTGTGTGTAGGTAAGCGGCTGGGAAAGGGCTCGGGTGTGAGGGGCGGGGCATGTGGCGGCAATGGGAGGGGCTGCAAGGAGAGTCTAGGGAAAAGCACAGGTGCAGCGGGCGGGGCTGGGGAAACCCTGTAGGGGCGGGGGGAAGCAGGGGGCGGGGCTGAGGGTCATTGGCAGGTCCGGAAGCGGGGCTACAGTTGAGGAGTAGCCGGAGGGTGAGTGGGACCCATCCAGGAGAAGGGAGAAGCTGCCCTCTCCGCAGTCTTTGGGCTTTCTGCGTGCTCTGGAGGCGTCCATGGTTGTCTCTTAGAGGGGCGGGCCAGGGCAGCCTGTGTCTTTGCTGAGTCGCACTAGAATCGCAGCTGCCCTCATTAATAGGCCGACTGCTTTCCTGTGCCAAACCGAGCCCTAAGTGGGGCGCACTGCTTTTTAGTTGTTGTTGTTGTTTTTGGTTTTTTTTTTTTTTTTTCTCCCCTGTTGCTGTTGAAGGAGCTTGGCTGGATTTCGGGGTGGTTGGGTTTCATTGGTTGATCAGCTGTTGTAAAATGTGTGCTCTTCAAGAGTAGTCGTTGGTGCGATGCTCGAAAGGGTTCTGGATTGTTGGCTCCTGGTAGCAGATGCTCATGCAAATCTTCACAGTGCTGGTCTCAAAAACATAGAAAATTCGTGATGGGGGCGAATAGGCGGAATGAGAGCAAGAACTCAGCTTTTTGGAGCTGGGACAGACACCTGGGAGTTATTTTTGCCTTTTTGAGTGTTTTGCTGTTGGCAAAATGACCATCCCTGGTGCCTAATTGTGATCTTCCAAGAGCCAGAGGGGAATTACTTGTCAGAGGTGAGTTAAGGTCTCTTTTTTGAGAGTTTGAATCAGGTTTGTGTTGGGGAATTCCTTCCTCCAAACTAGAGGTGGTTTAGATTATGGTACTCCCTGTGAAGCCTAGGCAGGAATGCAGCCTGGGGAGCCATGATCAATGGATAGTGAAGCGTGTTTAGTTGTTGGCTGACTTTTAGACCCCAGGTCCACTATGGACTCTTACTAATGGATTAGGCCTATAATAGAGCCCATGGAATGGAATGCTCCTACTACCAGTTTGATTCTGCCACATTTCAGAAAGAAGACTTTAGGATGAAGAGCACAACAGACCTTCATTAGGTGTTTATAGAGACAGAAGGGAGAGATCCGATAGGGCCCCTGTGCTCCAGAGGTACCCTTTATCTGTATGTGACCTTTGGGTACCTTGTGTTTCCTCACTAGTGCTTGGCCAATCTAACCTGCAATACTTTCACCCTGTGCTGTATGGACTGAAGACAAGGCACAGAAAATTCTTTGCTAGCTTTCATTTGTCTTCATTTTAGAAGCCTGGGACTTTTGGAGGACCAAATACCATGATGCTGGCTTCCCTTGCTATCATTGGCATTGGCGATCCAGTGGCATCATGGAGATGTCTCAGGGATAGGCTCTTGTTGGGGGAGCACTTGTGTGGCAGGTGCTAGGTCTAGAAGCAGCATGTGTGAGTTGTTCCACCCTGTCTTAGCAGAAGCTATGTGTCTCTGAGTGACTGCTTTTCTCCTGTCCTTTGTGTTAAAATGAAGCCCTAGGCCTGGTGGTTGACAGTAAGAACACATATCAGAAAATTAGATGGTTAGTTTTTTGTTCCTTCTTAAAAATATTTTTATGTGTATTTGATAAATTTATGTGTGTTTTTGTGCATGTGGGGGTCAGAGGTAACTTGCTGGAGTCTGTTCTCTGCTTCTACCATATGGGTTCCAAGATCAAACTCAGGTTTTCAGGCTGGGTGGTAGGCACCTTTAACCTCTGAGTTGCTCCATAATTGACTTTATTTTTTCATAATTGGCTTTTTAATTTGTTAATAGGGCAACAGCATTCAGAGCCGAGAGAAAACTGCATAATAGAAAACTGTTGTGATCTGTCCCCAGCCAGTTTCTTACAGCTCTGACTTGGGAGACAGGCAGATTGGCTTGAAGCCTCCCACTGTTCCTTCTGCTGTGTGACCTAACACCAGCTTTTTTACTTTCTCAGAGCTTTGCTTTCCTTAGCTGTAAAAATTAAGAACAAGCATGATTTACCTTGTAAATTTCTTGTGAAGAATCAACAAGCTATTTCATGTACTGTAGGTACATGGCACCCAGTCTTGGGACCTTTCTCTCCCTGCCCCACCCCCTGGCTGCCAGTTTCCAATATGGTTATTCAGAACAGCATGTGGCACAAGGAGATGAGGACCAGGAATTCTGAGGCCTTTGCCTCTTATATAACCTCAAACAAGTCTCCTTCCCTCTCCAGAGCTGCTGGGAGAGTGCTGGGCAGTGCGATCTTTAGGAGTGCAAACTCTAGCTTCCGATTGGCAAGCTGGAAATCTTAACACTTTCCAGTAAAGCAGGAGGGCAGAAGTCAGTGATCCATGGCTTACTTAAAAAAAAAAAAAAAAGCTGTCTAGGGGCTGAACAGGTGGCACAATGGTTAGGATACTTCCTGTTCTTCCAGAGGACCTGAGTTCAGTTCCCAGCACTCATAATAGCCTGTTTCAGAAAATAAAACAGCAATATTGCTACTGTTGGGAGTCACCAGATCTTTGTGGGAGGAGCAGATGAAGGACATTGTCTAGGAAACCAGTCTGGCTGACCGTCTCCCCTGCTTGCAAGTCTGCTGTGCCTTCAGCATGTGTTTTGTCTGTTGCACAAGAATGTCACAGCGGATGTGGTGGTGGAAGTCTTTAATCCCAGCATTCAGGAGGCAGAGACAGACGGATCTCTGTGCTTTTAAGGCCATAATGAGACTTGGTCTGGGACAAAGAAAGTAATATCACAGCGTTACAGTGGAATGTGTGAGCTCCAGCATGAACGGCAAAGCTGTGAAGCAGGAAGAGTTAAGTTGGGGTGAGAGATGGAAGGGCAGGCTGGGAAAATGCAGAGAGGGATAAATGGTGAAGTCATGGAAACCTGTTACTCATCTGTGGAAGAACACACACACACACACACACACACACACACACACACACACAAAGCTAAAATAGGGTTACTCTATAGCAGGGTACCAGTGCTCCACTGGATGCCACAAACAAATAAAAAGTTCAGTTCTAGGACTCAAGTTACCTCTTTTAGTCAGAGATTCCTTAGACCCTCAAACATTATAGGCTCTATTCAGAACTTGATGTTAAGATCCCATTGCTGAAGAGGCCACATAATTGAATCGTAAACCACAGAGAGACCAAGCTGGAAGCTTTATTCCTATTGGCCAGTTTTATAGGGCTGGGACGTTCACCAGAGGAGAAACGTGGTCATTACTGTGAACCCTGTGAACTACAGTGCCTGGCCTGGCAAGACACGCCCACTGGTGCATTGGTGGTGTGAATGTCATGGTAGTAACCAGTCCTTTTCTGATTGGATTTAAGATCCACTTCACGTGATGACCAATATCTGGAACCATTATGGGCCAAGAACCTGAGGCTAGATAGGTCATATGCCCCAGGTAAGAACTCCGAACACCTATCATTGTACCTGTAGAGAAGAACATCCTTCAGCCCACGTCAGAGAAGTTGTTCTTACAGTAGATGACAATTAACACAGAGACACACTTGTTAAGGTACAGAGAATAAGAGACAGAATGCTCAGCCCTAGATGGGACATCCGTATCACATCCCTCCTCCTAAGGCTCGAGGATCCTTAAAGAGGAAGAGGGGATGGGAAGACTGTAAGAGCCATAGGTGGTGGATGACTGTGAGGAAACAGTGTTTTCCAGACACAGCAGGGCGGCTGCACATAGGAACTCATAGTAATTGTGACAATATACTCAAGACCTGTGCAGACCTACCTAAGCCAAACCAAATTCCAGCATGGAGAGGAGAGGTGGGCATGAAGTCCCACCTCTGGCTCAGGAACCATTAGCAATTGATAGTTGCTGAGAGAGGTGAGAGTCAGTTTTCTTTCCGTGTTGTCCTTGGCATGTTTTCCACGATCCAGTCCAGTCCCACACATCCAAGAATATATGAGCAGCATAGGCTGGACTTGATGGATTTAAAGCAAGAACAGAGAGGACACAGAGTTAGGTGGGTAGGGAAGGGTGGGTCTGGAAGGAGTTGGGTTGAGTATGGTGAAAAGATTGTGTGAAATTATCAGTGAGCTACTTAAAAAGAGAGAGAAAACAAGGCTGCCCTCCAGTTGTATGCAGTCTCAGTGCACACGGCACTCATGTGTGTTTGTTCACATAGCCTTTCTTTTCACAGTCAGTTCTTTTAAATAGTGCTTTAAAACTTTATATGCATACACTGTCGCTGTCATCAGACACGCCAGAAGAGGGCATCAGATCCCATTACAGATGGTTGTGAGCCACCATGTGGTTGCTGGGAATTGAACTCAGGACCTCTGGAAGAGCAGTCAGTGCTCTTAACCACTGAGCCATCTCTCCAGCCCGATTTAAAACTTTTATCTCACAAGTTTAAACAAATTACAGGGATTATTTTAAGCAAGCAGGGATCAGATGTTAGGTGTCTGTCTTGCTTTAAGCTGGCAGTTCCTAGTCCTCTTCTTGGAGGGGGCTGCTGTGACTGGTTGTTTGTTCTATATTCTTTCTCTTGCAACAGTCTGTACATACCACCTGTCCCCTTTGTGTATCTATTGACTGTAGTCTGAAAAAGTTTCAACCGTGGGACTGCTCCAGCTGGTACATAGAATTCCTCTGATAGTGTAAGCATTGGGTTTTACCCCCATCCCCCCACCCCCATGGTGTTTACTCATTCCTGCCTAGTAGTCATTGTTTAGAAAACTAACAAGAGATGTCCCTTTTTCTTCTCTAGGGATGAAATGGCCCTGGTCCCAGTGAACAGTAGGTTAAAGGGCAGACTGTGTATTTGAATGTGAGGCAGAGAACTGAAAGAGAAAGGAAAGGGGATTTGCACCCAGAGTTGAAAACTGATTTTCCATTTAGCCTGTGATTTGAGTCAAGCTGTGGTACTTCCTGGCTGTATGACATAGAGGCAGTTTACTCACTGGTCCTGGGTGATGAGAATCAGATCTGTCTTGGGTTTGTGAGAAGAGAAGACATCATGCTTGCAAAGCATGCAGGGCATGTGGGTGCCTGGGGCAGCTGAGCTGCCGGGGCTCACAGCCCCAAGTGGGCTCCAGCCCTTGCCGGTGGATGCTCACTGGACAGTTAAAGGTGAGCGTGGAGACATAATATGCAGGCATATAGACATATAGCCTTAACATGTTCACAGGTTGTGTGAACTCCAGGTTGTGTGATACTCCAGTCGATAGTTACAGAATGAAATAGTGGGCCCAGCAGTGGAGGTGAGTAGGAAACAATGACTTCTCTGTGTAACCTGGGGAGGGGTTCCCCAGCCTCCATTTTTCCTCCTTTTTTTAAAAAAAATATTTTTATTGGATATTATATTTACATTTCATATTTTATCCCCAATCCCCCTTCCCCCCACCACCCAGGAACCTCCTATCCCATCCCCCCTCCTTATGCTTCTATGAGGATGTGCCCCCACCTACCCTCCCATTCCTACCTTCCCACCCTCGAATTCCCCCCCACTCGGTGTTCATCCTTCATGGGACCAAGAATCTCCTCTCCCACCTATGCCCGACAAGGCCTCCTTCCCTTCATGTACAGATGGAGTCATGGGTCCCTCCCTATGTGCTCCCAGGCTGGTGGTTTAGACCTTGAGGAGCTCTGGTTGGTTGGTATTGTTGTTCTCCTCATGGGGCCACAAACCCTTTCTGCTCCTTCAGTCTTCTCTCTAGCTTCTCCATTGGAAAACCCTTGATTAGATCAGTGGTTAGCTGAGAGCATCGGCCTCTGAATGTGTCAGACTCTGGCAGACCTCTAGGGAGACAGCGATATCAGGCTCTTGTCAGCATGCACTTCCTGACAACCACATCAGCGTCTACCTTTGGTGATTGTACCTGGGATGGATACCCAGGTGGAATGGTCTCCAGATGGCTCCTCCTTCAGTTTCTGTCCCACACTTTGTCTCCATATTTGCTCTCTTGAGTATTTTTGTTACTCCTTCTAAGTAGGACCGAGGTATCCACACTTGGTCTTCCTTCTTCATGAGCTTCATGTGGTTTGTGTGTTGAGGCTTGGCTATTCCAAGCTTTTGGGCTAACATCCGCTTATCAGTGAGTAAATACCATGTGTGTTCTTTTGTGATTGGATTACCTCACTCAGGATGATAATTTCTAGTTCCATCTATTTACCTAAGAATTTCTTGAATTCATTATTTTTAATAGCTGAGTAATACTCCATCGTGTAAATGTACCACATTTTTTGTATCCATTCCTTTGTTGAAGGACATCTGGGTTTTTTCTAGCTTCTGGCTATTATAAATAAGGCTGCTATGAACATAGTGGAGCATATGTCCTTGTTATATGTTGGAGCATCTTCTGGGTATATGCCCAGGAGTGGTATAGCTGGATCCCCAGGTAATGGTATGTCCAATTTTCTGAGGAGCCACCAGACTGATTTCCAGAGTAGTTGTACCATCTTGCAATCCCACCAACAATGGAGAAGTGTTCCTCTATCTCCGCATCCTCGCCAGCATCTACTATCATCTGAGTTTTTGATCTTAGCCATTCTGACTGGTGTGGTGTGAAGTTGTTTTGATTTGCATTTCCCTGATGACTAAGAATGTTGAGCATTTCTTAAGGTGCATCTCTGCCATTCAAGTTTCCTCAGTTGAGAATTCTTTGTTTAGCTCTGTACCCCATTTTTAATAGGGTTATCTGGTTTTCTGGAGTCTAATTTCTTGAGTTCTTTGTATATATTGGATATTAGCCCTCTATCGGATATGGGATTGGTAAAGATCTTTTCCCAATCTGTTGGTTGCTGTTTTGTTTTATTGACAATGTCCTTTGCCTTACAGAAGCTTTACAATTTTATGAGGTCCCATTTTTCAATTCTTGACCTTAGAGCATAAGCCATTGGTGTTCTGTTCAGGAACTTTCTCCCTGTGCCTATGTATTCGAGGGTCTTCCCCACCTTCTCTTCTATTAGTTTCGGTGTATCTGGTTTTATGTGAAGGTCCTTTATCCACTTGGACTTGAGCTTTGTACAAGGAGATAAGAATGGATTGATTTGCATCCTTCTACATGCTGACCTCCAGTTGAACTAACACCATTTGCTGAAAATGCTGTCCTTCGGGTATGGCCCTCATGCCTCACTGGACAATGACAGGAGGACTGGAGCCATTACAGGGTCCCCTTTAATTACTGGAGGTCAGGCCTCTATCCCCACCTTGGCAAGATTAGAATCGCCACAGCCCTTCTATAATTGGAGAAGGGAGGAGATGTCGGGGCAGCCCTGCTTATACACTGAAGGCCTAAAATCAGTCATAAGCCTAAAATCAGCAATAGGCCTGACATACATGCCTGTTGACACAAAGTCTTGGGTCTCTATGGAAAAACACTGAAACAGATGTCTATAAACTATTGTAAACAGGCAGCTTTTGTGGAAATCTACCAGCTTGAGTAGTTATAGACCTTGTAAATAGGCAGCCTTGGCAGATAGTACCAACTTAGATAAGGACAAGTGAAGCATAGGCAGAGTCATAGTGACCTGACTCCTGAACCTTCACCCAGCTGATACCCTGTTCTGAAAGATATCTGTACTCCCCTTGAACATCTATGCTCCTGTGTCATCCCCTTCCCCACATCCTGCATTTTTGTGTTTATAACCCCTGTGTTAAAAAGTAAAAATTATGATTTGATAATAATAAAAAAAAGAAAAAAAAAGAAATGAAAAGAAAAGAAATAACACACAGTGTCCCCCTGGCTCTGCTGACTTAGCTTCTGACAATCCATTTTCTTGTTCTCAGAAATACTTTGAATTATAAAATGTTATTGTGGTTTTTGTTAGTATGCTGGGTAAAATAATTTTTATTGATTTCATTTTAAATTTCAAAGTTTGTAGTGAGTTAAAATGCCCTTCAGCATAATTATAGGTCATATTTGTTCTCATATTGTAAAATGCAAGTTAATCCGTTGAACATTTTTTAAAAAATGGATTCCTTTTTGAGAATTTCATATATGAGCACTGTATTTACATAATTTTTTCTTTTTCTCCTTCCTCCCACTCTTCCCAACCCCCAATACTTTTCAAATATATCTTATTTAATTATTGTTCAAATACTTTTCAAATATATCTTATTTAATTATTGTTCATATATGTATGTATATATGTATACATGTATAAGTATGTATGTCTATACAAATACTGATAAATAAAGTGTTTTGGGAAAAAATTATTATCTATCGAAACAAGATAAAATTATAAGTTGTTAATAAATATTTGATTACTATTTAAATAAATGCATAGAAAATTATATTAAAAAAATGCTGTCCTTTTTCCACTGGATGGTTTTAGCTCCTTTGTCAAAGATCAAGTGATCATAGGTGTGTGGGTTCATTTCTGGATCTTCAGTTCTATTCCATTGATCTTCCTCCATGTCTCTGTACCAATATCATGCAGTTTTTATCACTATTGCTCTGTAGTACAGTTTGAGGTCAGGGATGGTGATTCCCCCAGAAGTTCTTTTATTGTTGAGAATAGTTCTTGCTATCCTGGGTTTTTTGTTATTCCAAATGAATTTGCAAATTGTTCTTTTCTATCTCTATGAAGAATTGCTTTGGAATTTTGATGGGGATTGCATTGAATCTGTAGATTGCTTTTGGCAAGATGGCCATTTTTACTAAATTAATCCTGCCAATCCAGGAGCATGGGAGATCTTTCCATCTTCTGAGATCTTCTATTTCTTTCTTCAGAGACTTGAAGTTCTTGTCATACAGATCTTTTACTTGCTTTGTTAGATTCACTCCAAGATATTTTATATTATTTGTGACTATTGTGAAGGGTGTCATTTCCCTAATTTCTTTCTCAGCTTGTTTATCCTTTGAATAGAGGAAGGCTACAGATTTGTTTGAGTTGATTTTATATCCAGCCACTTTGCTGAAGTTGTTTATCAGGTTTAGGAATTCGCTGGTGGAAGTTTTAGGGTCACTTAAGTATACTATCATATCATCTGCAAATAGTGAAATTTTGACTTCTTCCTTTCCTATTTGTATCCCTTTGACTTCCTTTTGTTGTCTAATTGCTCTGGCTAGGACTTCCAGTACTATATTGAATAGGTAAGGTGAGAGTGGGCAGCCTTATCTAGTCCCTGACCTTAGTGTGATTGCTTCAAGTTTCTCTCCATTTAGTTTGATGTTGGCTACTGGTTTGCTGTATATTGCATTTACTGTGTTTAGGTATGGGCCTTGAATTCCTGATCTTTCCAAGACTTTTAACATGAAGAGATGCTGAATTTTGTCAAATGCTTTCTCAGCATCTAGTGAGATGATCATGTTTTTTTTTTTTTTTTTTTTTTTTGAGTTTATTTATGTAGTGGATTACATTGATGGATTTCTGAATATTGAACCATCCCTGCATTCCTGGGATAAAGCCTACTTGATCATGATGGATGATTGCTTTGATGTGTTCTTGGATTCGGTTTGTGAGAATTTTATTGAGTATTTTTGCATCAATATTCATAAGAGAGATTGGTCTGTAGTTCTCTTTCTTTTTTTTCTTTTCTTTTCTTTCTTTCTTTTTTTTTTTTTTAAAGATTTATTTATTTATTTCATGTATCTGAGTACACTGTCTCTGTCTTCAGACACACCAGAAGAGGGCATCAGATCCCATTACAGATGGTTGTGAGCCACCATGTGGTTGCTGGGAATTGAACTCAGGACCTCT
Organism: Arvicanthis niloticus; assembly: GCF_011762505.2. NCBI lineage: Eukaryota > Metazoa > Chordata > Mammalia > Rodentia > Muridae > Arvicanthis > Arvicanthis niloticus. The sequence goes on along the minus strand of NC_047659.1, from coordinate 10,543,100 downwards.
GGAAGAGCAGTCAGTGCTCTTAACCGCTGAGCCATCTCACCAGCCCCCTGTAGTTCTCTTTCTTTGTTGGGTCTTTGTGAGGTTTAGGTATGAGCATAATTGTAGCTTCATAGAACAAATTGGATAGTGTTCCTTCTGTTTCTATTCGATGGAATAGTTTGAAGAGAATTGGTATTAGGTCTTCCTTGAAGGTCTGATGATAGAATTCTGCACTAAAACCATCTGGTCCCGGACTCTCTTTGGTGGGGAGACTTTTAATGACTGCTTCTATTTCTTGAGGGGTTATGGGACTGTTTAGATGGTTTATCTGCTCCTGATTTAATTTTGATACTTGGTATCTGTGTAGGAAATTGTCCATTTCATCCAGATTTTCCAATTTTGTTGAGTATAGGCCTTTGTAGTAGGACCTGACGATTTTTAAAAAATTTCTTCAGTTTCTATTGTTATGTCTCCCTTTTCAGTTCTGATTTTATTAATTTGAATACTGTCTCTGTGCCCTTTGGTTAGTCTGGCTAAGGACTTATCTATCTTGTTGATTTTCTCAAAGAACCAGCTCCTGGCTTTGTTGATATTTTGTATAGTTCTTTCTGTTTCTACTTGGTTGATTTCAGCCCTGAGTTTGATTATTTCCTGCTGTCTACTCCTCTTGGGAATATTAGCTTCTTTTTGTTCTAATGCTTTCAGGTTTGCTGTCAAGTTGTTAGTGTATGCTCTTTCCAGTTTCTTTTTGTAGGCACTTAGAGGTATGAGTTTTACTCTTAGTGCTGCTTTCATGGAGTCCCACAAGTTTTGGTATGATGTGTCCCCATTTTCATTAAATTCTAAAAAGTCTTTAATTTCTTTCTTTATTTCTTCTTTGACCAAATCATCATTGAGTAGAGCGTTGTTCAGTTTCCACGTGTATGTGGGCTTTCCACTGTTTTTGTCATTATTAAAGACCAACCTTAGTCCTTGGTGGTCTGATAGGGTACAAGGAAATATTTCAATCTTTTTGTATCTGTTAAGGCCTGTTTTGTGACCAATTATATGGTCTGTTTTGGAGAAGGTACCATGAGGTGCTGAGAAAAAGGTATATTCTTTTGTTTTAGGATGAAATGTTCTATAGATATTAGTTAAATCTAATTGGTTCATAACTTCTGTTACTTGCATTGTGTCTTGGTTTACTTTTTGTTTCCATTGTTGAGTAGGGTGTTGAAATCTCCCACTATTATTGTGTGAGGTGCAATGTATGCTTTAAGCTTTAGTAAAGTTTCTTTTATGTATGTGGGTGCCCTTGCATTTGGGGCATAGATGTTCAGAATTGAGAGTTCATCTTGGTACATTTTTCCTTTGATGAATATGATGTGTCCTTCCTTATCTTTTTTGATTACTTTTGGTCGAAAATCAATTTTATTTGATATTAGAATCGCTACTCCAGCTTGTTTCTTGGGACCATTTGCTTGGAAGGTTGTTTTCCATCCTTTTACTCTGAGGTAGTGTCTGTCTTTTTCACAGAGGTGCATTTCCTGTATGCAGCAAAATGCTGGGTCGTGTTTATGTATCCAGTCTGATAGTCTACGTCTTTTTATTGGCGAGTTGAGCCCATTGATATTAAGAGATATTAAGTAAAAATGAATGTTGCTTCCTGTTATTTTTGTTATTGGAGGTAGAATTATGTTTGTGTAGTTACTTTCTTTTGGGGTTGTTGGAAGATTACTTTCTTGCTTTTTCTAGGTTGTAGTTTCCCTCCTTGTGTTGAAGTTTTCCACCAATTATCCTTTGAAGTGCTGGATTTGTGGTAAGATATTGTGTAAATTTGGTTTTTTCGTGGAATATCTTGGTTTCTCCATCAATATTGATTGAGAGTTTTGCTGGGTATAGTAGTCTAGGCTGGCATTTATGTTCTCTTAGGGTCTGTATGATATCAGTCCAGGATCTTCTGGCTTTTATAGTCTCTGGTGAGAAGTCTGGTGTAATTCTTATAGGTCTGCCTTTATATGTTACTTTGCCTTTTCCCCTTACTGCTTTTTGTATTTTTTCTTTGTTTTGTACATTTGATGTTTTGATTATTATGTGGTGGGAGGTATTTCTTTTCTGGTCTAGGCTATTTGGAGTTCTGTAGGCTTCTTGTATATTTATGGACATCTCTTTCTGTAGGTTAGGAAAGTTTTCCTCTATAATTTTGTTGAAGATATTTACTGGTCCTTTAAGTTGAGAGTCTTCACCCTCATCTATACCTATTATCCTTAGGTTTGGCCTTCTCATTGTGTCCTGGATTTCCTGGATGTTTTGGGTTAGGAGCTTTTTGTATTTTGCATTTTCTCTGACAATTATGTCAATGTTTTCCATGGTATCTTCTGCACATGAGATTCTCTCTTCCATCTCTTGTATTCTGTTGGTGATACTTGTGTCTATGACTCCTGATCTTTTTTTTTAGGTTTTCTATCTCCAGGGTATTGTCCCTTTGTGATTTCTTTATTGTTTCTACTTCCATTTTTAGATCCTGGATGGTTTTGTTTAATTCCTTCACCTGTTTGGTTGTGTTTTCTTGCAATTCTTTAAGGGATTTTTATGTTTCCTCTTTAAGGGCTTCTACCTGTCTACCTGTGTGTTCTCCTTAAATTCTTTGAGAGTGTTATTTATGTCCTTCTTAAAGTCCTCTATCATCATCATGATAAGTGATTTTAATTCTGAATCCTGCTTTTCCGGTGTGATGGAGTGTTCAGGGCTTGCTATGATGGGAAAACTGGGTTCTGATGATGCCATGTAAGTTTGGGTTCTTTTGCTTACGTTCTTGTGCTTGCCTTTCGCCATCTGGTTAACTCTAGTGCTGCCTGCACTCAGTGTCTCTGACTGGAGCCTCCCTTTCCAGTTATCTTGCTTGTGTCTGAACTGCTCAGGGTCCAGATGTCTCTGTGATCTTTTAATCCTGAGTTCCAGTTGCTCTGAGTACAGTGGTTCCTATAGAATGTCTCAGGATATGGAGTCTCCACGGTAGCAGACCAGCTAGTTGTCCGCTTCTCTGGGTGCAGTGTCTCCTCTAGGATGTCTCAGGATAAGGTGTCCACTGCTCTGAGTTCAGTGGCTCCTCTAGGATGTCTCAGGATATGGTGTCTATCGCTCTGAGTTTTTTTGGTTTTTGTTTTTTGGAATAGAGTTTCTTCTTATAACCCTAGCTGTCCTGCAGCTCACTCTGTAAAACAGGCTGCTTCAAACTCAGAGATCAGCCTGCCTCTGCCCCCAGAGTGCTGGGATTAAAGGTGTGTGTCACCACTACCTGGCTTTATGTTTCCTCCTTTGTGAAAGCTACTCAGTTCTTCACTGTCATCATGTGCATACTGTGGTCCATGCATTGAGTTATTGTATGTATGGTGTTATGCCTGTGTTTCTTAGTACTCAGAGAAAGTCTGCTTGCTGCTGAGTCCCAGGCTCTACCCAGAATAGGCTTTTTTGGCCATGGCACGTAGACCTCTCTTCAGATGAGAGATGTGTCTCAAATGCGGTTGCCTATGGTTTTTCTCTAAGTCATCCTAGTCTCTGGACTCTATCCAAATTCCCAAGTGCTTATCCAAAGACAGGTCTATGGTTACAGGTGTGGCTGCAACAGTTATCCCGTGGAGTCTTTAGAGTAGGCAGAGCTGTGGGAAAACAGGCCCGCAGATGGGCTGGTTACATTGCTGACATGTACCTCTGTTCCCTTCGTTCTCAGCCTGCCAGTAGCTGGGCTGGAGGAAGGAGGCCTAGGAGATGACTAGGTGGCCTATAGATTTAAAAAGGATAGATCTATCTATCTATCTATCTATCTATCTATCTATCTATCTATCCTCTCTCCTATCTATCTGTGTGTGTCTGTATGAGTTTTTGTGTACTGTTTATGTGCAGTGGAGTATATTATGTGAGCTATATAGCACAGTGGAGTGTAGAAATGAGGTTATCAGGTCCCCTGGATCTGGACTTACAAGTGGTTGTGCTCCCTTATGGGGGTGCTTGAAACTGAATTCTGGTCCTCTAGAAGAGCAGCAACTTCTCTTAATGGCTAAGCCGTTTCTCTACCCCAGCCTGTGGACTTTGGTTTTTTTCAAGACAGGGTTTCTCTGTGTAGCCCTGGCTGTCCTGGAACTCACTCTGTAGACTAGGCTGGCCTCGAACTCAGAAATCCTCCTGCCTCTGCCTCCCAAGTGCTGGGATTAAAGGCGTGCGCCACCACTGCCCGGCTGCCTGTGGACTTTGACATGGCCAAGAGGGTGTTGGTTGGATCTGCAGGACTCACAGGGTGTACTTCCTTAATTGTCATTGTGAGTCCTCATTGATCTTTCTCCAGGTGAGTGCTCACCCTCCACTCTGTAGCTCCTGCTATGGGCTTTATGTTGTACCGGACAATAGACCCATGGGGATGATTCAGTTCTGTCCTGCCCTTTAGTGCAAATGGAGGATGACTGGAGGGACTAACCACCACAGAAGCCATGGGATGAAGTGGCCAAGCAGATTCAAGCTCTGGAGTAGGCTGACCTGGGTTGACATCATAGTTACCACAGACAACCTGTATCACCCACAGCAAGTGTATTCCCTCTCTTGTAAGATGAGTATTCTCTCAGTTGGGGCTTTAGAGTAGGGTACAGAGAGGCGCTTAGCACCCTGCCTGGAAGGAAGCTGTCTGGAGGAGCACTGCCTCTCTGACTGTTTCTTCTGGTCTTAGCACAGTGTTGATGGTGCTAATCAGATGGCCCTCAGCCATCCATCCTGAGGATGCTCCTCCCAGGCTTGTGATCTAGTCTCTCCTCTTGGCTACCTCTTCTTAAAGGAGTTTGTACTCCAGAATCATCCTACTTACCTGAGCACAGATGGATTCCATGAGTTTTCCTCAGGGACCACTAGGTGGGCTTGTCTCATCTGCAGCAAGGAGAGCAGAGATCATACAGACCCAGGTCCTACACTTTTCTGCTCTTCTGCAGAACTTCTGTCATCTGCTCTTTTGGGGAAGTTTGTCTCCTAAGCTAGCATCAGAGAGGCTGAGGGGTGTGCTTGAGGTACAGTGTCCGCATTGCTCTTGAGTTCATGGCCTTCAGGAAGTGCCCCACCTCTTGTTTTCTCATTTGTGTGGAGATGTGATAGAGCCTCCCTCAACATGGCCCTCTTTAGGTTTCCATGAGATGATACCAGCTAGCACTTGCCAGAAGGCTTGCTCAAGAGCAACTGTACGTGTGTGCTAGGATGAGACTCTCTTTTCATCATAGTTACGGTTTCTGGGATGCCTTTTGGGGGCTACCAGTGATCACATATGAAAGCTATGTGACTCATTGTTCAAAGACTATGTTGAAGTTCAGATTCATTGGCATTGGGGCTGGCTAGTGCATCCAGAAAGGTGCAGCCTCTTTCTGTATTGGCTTGGCAGATGCAGGTCTTTCTCAGGAGGACAGGTAGTTCTAGAGAGAGAGAGAGAGACACTGTGGGATGGGCCTGTCCAGGAACTTTCTGGTCTTGGTCCTTTCTGTTTCATTGTTATATGATTCCAGACTGTGAATGTAACAGTCTTCTTTCTCTTGTGTGTATTTGTATGCGTGTGTATCTGTATCTGTGTATATGCCTGTATATATTGTGTGAGTGTATGCCATGTACATGCTGTGGCCATGGAGGCCAGAATTGGGCATCAAATGCCCTGGAAATGGAGTTAGAGGCAGTTGTGAGCCACCATGTGGTTGCTGGGAACTGAACCCAGGTCCTTTGGAAGAGCAGCCAGTGCTCTTAACCACAGAGCCATCTCTGCAGCCCCTGGCAATCAGAAGGAAATTTAGATGCTTGGCCTTGACAGTCAAAGGTCTCTTGGAAACCCCCTCATTTGGGAAAGGAGGAGCAATAAGAGCATCCAAAGTTCATGTTTATTGGGTCTAATAATTCATACCTATTTCTGTGAAGTCTGGTAAGTAGGACAAGGGAGATCAGTTAGTACATTTTTGAATTAAATATTTATGGAAAACAAGTTAATAAATTCAGAAGAACTTGTTTCTCTTTGTGGTAATAAAATGTTATATGGAGTTAGTGACTTTTGCTGTTTTAACCATTTCCTTCACTTTGTCTTCTCTGTAACTTCTCCCCTCCTTCCTTCACTTCTTCCTTTTCTTTCTTTTTTTCTGGGTATTTATTTTTCCTAGGCTGGCCTTTAGTCAGGCTTGCAGAACTGGAAAGTGAGCTGGCATAATCCCGGCTCTCTGGAGGCAGGGGCAAGCAGATTTTTGAGTTTGAGGCCAGCTTCGTCAACAGAGTGAGTTCTAGGACAGTCAGGGCTATACAGGCAAACCCTGTCTCAAATAAATGAATGAATGAAAAGAAAAGAGAAAGCTCTTTTTTTTAAGATACATTTATTTTATTTATATGAGCACACTGTTGCTGTCTTCAGGCACACCAGAAGAGGGCATCAGATCCCATTACAGATGGTTGTGAGCCACCATGTGGTTGCTAGGAATTGAACTCAGGACCTCTGGAAGAGCAGTCAGTGTTCTTAACCACTGAGCCACCCCCTCCAGCCCAAGAAAGCTCTTTAAATAAGTGGTTGCTGCTTGGGTATCTGGAGGTTAAATGAGTGAGGAATGAACTGTTGAAGAAAATGGACTGGTGTGACTCCATGTTGGGTCAGAGGCTCCTTCTCTCATATACTCTGGAGTACTTCACAATGCTCAGTGTCTTAATGGCAGTTAGTTCTGCCTTGTGTTGATTGGGCAGGGTAGGTGTGATTCACTGAAGACAGTGGAAGCTCAGAGAGGTTCATTATCTGGGGTGAGACTATGAGAGAGTTGGGGTTCTTTTGCCTCTAGGTGCCTCTTTCACACCCCAGACACCTTAGAGTAAGATCTGACACTTAACCTTGTGGAGTCACCAGCAAGTGAGGAAATGGAGCTGCATGGACAAAGGCACCTTTTCCGGGTTTGCTTGACTTTATTTTTAATTTCCTCTCATTGGATTTGGGGAGTTAAGTTCAACTCAGTGTGTTAGGACCAGCGAATGCTGACTTTGTAGTAAATAGTGAGATAGTGATCATTAGTGTGTGTGTGCTTGGCGCCTGATGACCAGAGTTAAGGTTTGGCTTCTGTGGGAAGTTGATGAGGTGGTTTGCTGATTGGTATGTGGCCTCCTTGTGACCTCACTTAGCTTTCTTATGTACCTTATCTCTGGGCACCTTTGCACCCAGCACCCATGGCCTCTGTGCTCATCAGGTGGCCTGTCGGTCTGGAGGACAATGCTTCCTCCCTTCCCACACAAGGGCAGAGACTTGTCCAGCTTTCATGCTCAGTTGTCCTGATTTCTCAGTCATGTGAGTAAATCCGTTTGCATGTAGCAAACAGCTGCCAGGAGGTCATACGTGACAGCTAATAAACCATGGTGGTGGTTAAGGGTTTATCTCAGATGACAGACTCTGAAGCTGAGTTGTCATTGTGACTAGAAGGGAGCAGGGCTAGCCCTGACTTGGTGTGAGGCTCTGCTGACTAGCTTGGTGACAGTGCCTACCTATAAGAAACAGTATTTCTGGTCTCTGGTTTTCATCAGGGTTCTGGGCTGTTGTAACTCGGGAACGTCTTAGGAGAGCCTTGAACCCATTTTACCAGCATATCCAGTGCTGCTTGCTCTTGAGATAGGGAGGACAGCTTGTATTTTGGAAAAACAAACCACCAAATGTGGAGCCAGAATCTACCTTGAGGGGTTTCCTGGTGTCTGTGCATCCTTGGGGAAGCTCAGGATTGGATGAGTGCCAAGGATAAGCTGGAGGGGGTCAGACCATACCTGCAGCTGAAGGCAAATGGCTGCCTTGCTACTACTCCATTTTCATCTGTCCTGCCAGACCCATTTGTCCATCTGTCTGTTTACTTGGCCTGTCCTTGTTGAGGCTCGTGAGTGCCAGCACTATGCTGGCTGTGGTGCAATGAAAACCAGCCCTGTTCTGTCTTGTACAATATTAAATGCCGGAGCACGAAGCAGTAACAAATCAGCATGTAAAATATTAACTACAGCCCAGTGTGGTGACACATGCCTGTCATCCAGTACTTAAGAGTTGGAAGCAAGCCGGGCGGTGGTGGCGCACACCTTTAATCCCAGCACTTGGGAGGCAGAGGCAGGCGGATTTCTGAGTTCGAGGCCAGCCTGGTCTACAGAGTGAGTTCCAGGACAGCCAGGACTACACAGAGAAACCCTGTCTCGAAAAACCAAACCAAAAAAAAAAAAAAAAAAAAAGAGTTGGAAGCAAGAAAATGCCATTGTGGCCAGTGTTGAGAACAAGGGAGAGATGAATGCTGGTCCCAGGAAATGGCACTGCTTGGTCTGAGCTAGCAACCTCTGCCACGCTATGTCCTAGCTGTTGAAGTTGATTTCTGGACTTTCCAGCTATCAGCTAAGCATTGCTTTCTGAGCTGTTGTTTCTCTGGCTTCAGGAGAGCAGCTAGCCTTCTTTCCACTTAGAAGACTGGCTGCCCCCTTGCTTCTTGAGGGTATTCGAGGACACCTTGAGCTCATTAGTGGTTTTTAATCATGATGTGTAAATCTATGGAGCATGTAACTGGGTTCTGCACTGTGCCACTGCCCTGGGGACCCTGTGGTCTTGACAGTAAATGAGGACAGGACAGTGTTGGAGGAGGCCACACAGTAGAAATAGAAGCTCATAGGACCACATAAAACTTCAGGTCTTAGAGAAAGGCTTCAGCTTTCTGGGTGCAGGAATTGGAGGTGCATTTGGGCAGCCACATAGAAGTCTGGGTGAGCTGGTATATTAGTCAGGCCAGTTGAGTATGTCACTGGTTGAGAAATTGGGAGGAGGAGTTGGGTGGCAGGGGGCTTGAGAGGGCCCAATGGATAGTGAGCATTCTTTTAGTCCTTGTCCTGGGATGGATGGAGGCTGGTTGAAGCCCTGTTACAGCTGATCCTGCTGTAGTGCAAGGATGATGGTGAGAAGGAGGCAGAGACCAGGGGATGAGGGACGCTGTTGCCAGAGTTCAGGTGCCAGCTAGTGGGTCCTGATCCTGGCCATGGTTGACTGTTTTATGAAGCTGAGGTAGTAGACCCTTGCATAGTGATATGGTGAGGAAGGAGGGTGATGTCTGTTTTTTGCTCTGTTGACAGGAGATGGTGAGTGGGCCCAGTTACTGAGAAATGGAATTTGAAAGGAATAGTAGGTGGGGAGGAAGAAGGTAGTGAATTGGGGTTTGGCCATTTTGAGTCTGGCTAGCTTTCCTGTAGTGAAAGCACCCTGATTTGTACAGAAAGTTCTTCTTCTTTTAGGGTGTTTGATTATTTGATATGTGTAAAAACTGTGCTAGACTTTGTTGATGGAGCATGAAGATGGCTTACATTGGCTATCTTTTCTCATTGCTGTAACAAAATGCCTGAGGAAGAAGAACCATAAGGAAGGAGGGCCTCTTCTGGCTCACATTTTAAGGGATACAGTCCACTACAGCAGGGAAACCATGATGGTGGGAATGTGAGGCTGTGGTCATGGTGTGAAGCAGAGAGATAAATGCTGCTGGTTCATGTTTACTCAGCCCCAGACTCCAGACCATGGGATGGTGCTGCCACAACCCTCCTGAGTTAAACCCGTCTGCAGATGTTCTCAGAGACTTCTGAGTATGATTCTAAATCCAGTTAAGCAGGTATTGGACCCTAAGCAACAAACGGCTGGAGCTACTGTGAGCCATTTTCTCATTTAACTGTTAAACTCTTTGGGTTGATGTCTTAGGGTTTTATTGCTGTGAAGAGACACCATGACCACAGCAACTCTTACAAAAGAAAATATTTAATTAGGGCTAGCTCACTAATTAGGTCTAAATCAGAAGTTTAGTTTGTTATTGTCATGGCAGGAAGCATGGCAGCTGCAGGCAGACATGGTGCTGGAGAAGCTGAGAGCTCTACATCTGGATCCACAGGCGGCAGGAGAAGACCTTGAGCCATTAGATCTGGCTTTAGCTTCTGAGACCTCAAAATTCTCCCGCCTGTGACACTCTTCCTCTAGCAAGGCCACACCTACTCGAACAAGGCCACACCTCCTACTAGTGCCCCTCCTTATGGCTCACTCATTCAAAAACATGAGTCTATGGAGGCCACTCCTATTCAAACCACCATAGTTGGGTTGCAAGTGTTATAAAGATAAGAGAAGCTGGGGCAGGGGCCCATGAGGGGAACTACAGGGGTGATACATGCCTTTAATCCTAGTACTCAGGAGGCAGAGGCAGGTAGATCTCTGTGAGTTTGAGGCCAGCCTGGTCTTTGGAGTGAGTTCCAGGACACCCAGGGAGTGCTAGACAGAGAAAGCCTATCTCCAAATACTAAAACCAAACCAAACCAGCCAACAAACAAACTCCACAAAAACCAAGACGTGAGATACAGGGTTCTTTCTTTAGGTGTGAGATGTTAGAAGGTTATTGGCTCAAAGTAGGTAAGGAGCATTTTGGGTCAGAGACCAAAGTGCTTTCTAAGTCTGAGGCTACCCTCATGGCCTAAGATGGCTGCCAGAGCTCTGGTCTTTCCATTCAATCTAAAACCTTTGAGGCCAACCTGGGCTACAGTGTAAGACTCTATGTCAAAACAAGCAAGCCAGCAAACAAAGAATGATCAGGTAGAAAAGGCAGAAAAACTAACACTAGAGAGATGCACCAAGAAGAGTCAACCCCTAAGGACGTTTGTTGAGTAAACAGGGGCAACTCTCTCATCATCTGCCTCTTCTTGAGGAAGTCAGAGGTGCTCTGAAAGATGAGAGAGGAGGTGGGAAGAGAAAGAATGTGCTGGCCAAAGAACATTAGGAAGTAAATCACACATGGCAGCATCAGAAGAGAGAAATGGTTGCCAAGCTTCCTGGACCAGGAGGAAGGAAATGGAGATGTTTGGATGAGGATGGCCAGTGTGTGTCCTCTGGAGTGCTTAAGCTGGAGGCCGGGACAGGGGTCTTAGAAGGAGTCCTCAATTTAAACCAGAGGAAAGTTCCATTCTGCAGGTAATAAGCCTCCTCGTGAACCAGACAAAATAGCAAAGATGTTCCAACACCTAACACCTTGGTGAAAGTTCGTTTTAAAGGAAGACATACTGTGAGTCCTTGCCTAAGAACCGTTGAGAGAAAGAATACCATGTTGACAGAGTTCTTGCGCAGGGAAACTGCCTGGGGCCAGTGAAGCACTGCCATCCAGTTGTGGGGAAGGATCAGTGGCCGGGGGAATGTTCAGTACCCAGCCAAGTATGATTGACATCTGATTGTAACCGGTCCGTTTCAGGCAGTCCAGCACCCACCTTGTATACGTAGCTTTTGCTACACCCACACTAACACTGTTCTGTGGGCAAATCTGATAGAAGGCATGCTCAGCATTTGGGAGGCGACTCAGACCCAGAGTCATGTGCACAGGCATGACAATGGGAAGGGACCAGCGGAGAGGAGCCATTCCAGGACTGTGACTGTAAAAGAGAACCTGAAATAATTATTGAAAGGAGACAGTGTGAAGTCATAACAGTTAAGGCAGGAGCAGAATCCAGCTCAAAGCAATACTCCTGCATGTGAATGTTCTCCAAAGAGCTGAGGTTTGGCAGCCATCTCTAGCCCTCCAGTGAGTCTGGATATGTACCTTCTGGCTTACAGAGTGCTGTGCAGGTATGCAACCTACCTGAGCTGCTTTCGGGGCAGCTCCTTGGAGGTACTACCTCCTCGTACTCTGTGGATCAGTTTGCTGGGCACCTTTGTTCTAGTCTTTGGAAAACAGCAATGTTGAAACAGTTGAATCTTGTGTTATCATGTGACCTAGGCCATTCCATTCTGAGGTGTATATCCAAGAAACAGATGCCCAGACAAAAACCTTTACCTACACTATAATAGAACCTACGACACCAGAAATTCCTATCAACTGATGAGTGGCTAGGAGGATGGCAGGGTGTGGGCCCCTGAGCTGCAGACAGCAGACTGTTAGATTCCATTTGTATGGAGCATCCAGAAGAGGCAGAGTCAGACACAGAAGGTGGGTCAGTGACTGAAGGGCGGTGAGGGGTGGTGGGTGCTGACTAGTGTGTGTGGAGAGGATTGTGGGTAGTGCTCTGGAGTTAGCAAGCAGTGATGAACAATGGAGTATGTGAGACCCACTCAATTCCAGAATGGTAAAGAGTGAATTTGGGCCTCATAAATTCTGTTTTAAAATCTTTATTAAATGTTAGTTTTACAAAAAGCTAAAAAAAAAAAAAAAAAAAAAAAAAAAAAACCAACAACAACAAAGCATACATATACTAGGGTAACCTCCATCCTGCTCCCAGCTCTTTTTTTTTTTCCATTAGATATTTTATTTACACTTCAGATGCCATCCCATTTCCCCATTCCCCCCCTTATAAAACCCCTATCCCATGTCCCCTTTTCCTTTTTGCATTTATACATTTTTAAAAATAATGTTAATCATAGGCTTTATAAGTTTGGAATTGTTCAATCAGAGGTGTAACCCACTACCCAACCTAGATATAACAACTATCTTTGACTGGTGGAGATACATGAATATCTGCCTCCCTGTCTCCCCCCTCTTTCTCTCTTTCATCACCTAGCTTCTCCTCTCCTCCTCCTTCTTCTCCTCTTCTTTCTCCTTTTCTTCCTCTCAGTACTCCTCCTACCTTAGCTCCTCCTACACATCACCCTTCCTGTTAAAATGAAACTTTTCTCTCAAAATACAATTAGAGCATAATTATGCCAATTTGTACCAGTGAGGTACAAGATAGTCCTAATACCCAGTCCATCCTTTTGTTGACTAACCAGCTCCTCTGTCATCTATCCTAACTAAAACATTTAGTTCTGAACCTGGCTTTAGGATGAATGTCAGCTGACGACCATCCACTCAAATCTTTTCTCTTAAGGTAAATAGCTATAAGTTTTCAACCCCGTCAGAAATCCAGAATGACTGAGTTAACTATAATTGTGGGAAGCACAAAGCATAGCTTCTAAAACTTAGCCAATTTATAGAGACCTCTGAACACCTGGACACTCGCTCTACTTCAAAACGTTGGAGCATCTGTTCTTCTGCCTTCTGGCCCAGGATCTTCTGACAGACCTCAGTGCTGCAGAATTATTAAGGGCTGATTACTCTGTCTAGGCAGATATAATCAGTTGACTATTCTGCAAGTGTGTCCTTTTCTGGACAGTAATTTGTCTGTAGAAGGAAAGTGGCAATTCTTGCCTAGTGGCTGTCTCACTACAACTGGAGTAACTCCAAGGATGCTCAATTTCTTCTTAGAATTCAATATAGGAAGCTGTCCGGAGCAGACAGGTCTCTAATGAAAATGAACATTAATACTGAAATGTTTGTCATGTCAATTCTAAGGATTTCTGATGTTTTGAAAACCAACTATCCATGTAAGGTAATCTGGACTGTTGCCTGTTAACTCCACTCAGCTATTTCTAAATAAAACATAGAGAACACCCTTATAATAAACTCCAAGTCATGAATTTGCTATAGTCCCTTAACTCACAGGCTGACCATCTCAAATCAGTTAGAGAAAGTTAAAGAAGGACTGGGTCTAAGCCTTGTATTCCTAAATGTGTTATACTGGTACAATGCCTATGAGAGTAACAATATTCATCTCACTCTTATATCACTAAGAAGCTCATGCCAATGAAAACCTTAAAATTTGTAATCAAAGTAAATTGGTGCCATTTAAGAATTTTATATCTTCATCTTGATATTAATTATACAGATTTCTACTAATAGGTTATGGGTATGCAATAAACCCTAGCTAATCCTCTCTATTCCGACAAAACCACTACTTTTCCCTAGAGAGACAGCCCAACATTTACCACCTTAGTCCCCAAGCCCAGGGAATAGGGGCACTGACTCTTCATTAGCTTCTTCAAGCTGATTATTATTAGAAGAGGAGTGGGGGGAAGAGCAAATTGACAATCCTCTGATGCTGTGTCTTCGCTGCCTCCAGATGGAATTCCCGGAGGTTTGAGCAGGTCTGCCCAGCTTGCTTGTTGAGTAGATACACCAAGGCTGATCATTCAGCAGGCCGGGCAGAGGTCTGGTCCAGGCCTCACTGCTCCCAGCTTTTGGGTGTATATATCCTGCCTTTTTGTATATGTCTTGCAGTTGGGTTGACCTGTCTGTTCTCCCCCACAGTGCTTTAGTGTCCTCTCCTCAGGTTTTATGAAGAAATGATATTTAGGCAGCAGTGGCAACAATAGTCTCCATTGCTCTGACTCACCTCTCAGTCTGTAAGTTTGAGGGCTCTAACTGTCACTGTTCCCTTCTCTAAAGGAGTGGTGCTTACCCTGTGAATGCCTTTATACCAGAGTGGCTAACATGAGGGGGAAATGACGTCAGGACCACAGAGCAGCACATCTCTATTCCTGCTGATGGGAATGTGAGCTGGCATAGCACCAGGAAAAACCAGACACAGCCTCACCCCTACTCTCCACCAAGCCAGCTCTGAAACTGGCATGCAGAAAGCAGGTGGGCGTGTCCCAGAAGCCTTGCTCTGCAGTGCTGGCTGGCAGCAGTGCTGACACTAATTGCCCAAATGGGAAGCAAGGCCAGAGCTTGCCAGTCATAGGATGGACAGACAGACATCCTATTAGGATCCTGTAGACTGGTGACCCTGGATATGTATCAGCTCAGCTGGGAAGTCTGGGCGAGCACAGTGTTTATTCCCACACAGACACCCTTGTATAGATTAGGAGGAAACAAGGTGAATCTGTACTAACAAAACCCACAGCAGTGAGTTATAGGTGGGCGTGTAGGGGCTGGAGATCTTTACACACGTGCTGTTGGAAGTGGGAATTTCTTGAGAATCATGTAAACTTCTGCATACATTGTACTTCTGTGAACAAGTTTATATAAACATTAAGAAAACTGCTTTTGTTACTAAATAAAGTACTTCATAAACGAGTAAAATACAGTTATTTTTAACATACTCATATCTTTATAATCTTATATTTGTAATCCTTTTACAGTGTATTTAAATGTAAAGTGTACTTCAGGGTATACATTTACAAATAAATTTATGTATGTTAAAAGCGCTTTTAAAAAAAATATAAACTAGCCATAGTAGATGATGGAGAAGAAGGTGCACCACGGCTAGAGTCCTGTCAGAAGGGGTGCTCTGCCTGTGTGGAGGCCTGCGGTGGGAGTGGTCCCTGGGTGAGTGCGGTTATGGAGGGTTCTATGGTGCTCCATCAGAGTGCATGATGGTGGGACAGAAGAGTAGTGGGAAACTAGGGAGAAGTTGGCAACTGAGGACACAGACCTCATAGAGGCCAGGGGACTAGGAGAGACGGGAATGTCAAGGCTAGAGAAAGTGGTTTAGATGAGGGGCTGTGAGCCCTGCCAGCTGACTGGAGGTAAAAGGCACTCATGTTACTACCCTTAGTCAGGAAGGGATTATGAGGGCCTGTCCGTGCCACCTCAGTACCAGGTGGGAGTTGCTGGGAGGGAAGAATGAGGAGGGCAGTGGTAGCTGGTAGAAAAGCAGGCTGGTGCACAGACCGTGTGTTGCTTGCTCTTGTAGATGGGAGAGAGGCAGGTGTTGTCAGGAGAGCAAAGTGTGAGTGTGGAGAGGATGCCACAGGGTTTGCTTGCCTGAGAGCTGGGGATGGACCCCAGGCCCTAAGTAATCATGGGTTTCAGACATAGGTCCCCTCTGAGTTGGGAGGTAGGGCTGGTTTGAAGGCAAGCTGAGACAGACAAGTGAGCTCCTCACCTGGAGTGAGCTGGGTGGAGTGAGTGCAGGGTGTGCACAGAGGGCGCCTTGGAGCAGTTCGGCAGACAAGTTTGCAGTGGGATGGCTCGAGGGCCGCTCTGGGGCTTTGTTCTGCCCTTGAGCTCCTTCCTTGCTGGGTTGGGCCTTTGGACTCTTATCTGGTTTTGATACATTTAGTGTTTTTCTTTGAGGCCAATCTCCCATGCCAACCCTGCATACTAAGTGTCTTAGTGTTTTACTGCTGTGAACAGACACAATGACCAAGGCAACTCTTATAAGGACAACATTTAATTGGGGTTGGTTTACAGGTTCAGAGGTTCAGTCCATTATCATCAAGGTAGGAACATGGCAGCTCCAGGCAGACATGGTTCAGGAGGAGCTGAGAGTTCTACATCTTCATCTGAAGGCTGCTAGCGGAATACTTACTATAAGGCAGTTAGGATGAGGGTCTTATAGCCCACACCCACAGTGACACACCTACTGGAACAGGGGCACACCTTCTAATAGTGCCACTCCCTGGGCTGGGCATATACAAACCATCATAGTAAGTGAGTTGAGAAAAAAGAACAGTATCCATCAAGGACAATAATACCAGATATCAATCCATGGGTAAATTATATGACATTTCAAAGAATAGGTTGAAGCTAGACCTCATAGTATTATGGTTAATTTGTTCTGAGTTGCATGGGCTTAGAAAAAAAAAAGTCATAACCCTGTAGGACACTAGCTTTCATGGCAGCGTTCTGCAAGGAGATTGGATGAGGTTTCATGGCTGCACTGGTCTTCCTTAAGTCACAACAAGCAGGTGCTTTCTTGTGCACTTGAACCAGCAGGGCTGTAGTTAGTGAGACAGTCTCCCAAATGGGCCTGGGAGGCTGAGGGAGCATCAGGCGTCCTTGATAAGCACATTCGTAGTGGGCTGAATGTTTCCTGTGCATGAGGGTCCTGGTAAGTTACTGCTGTGGGTCTGCCCAAGATGGGGCTTATGGGAGCCTATGTTTTGCTTTCTTTCTAGCTCTGCCTCCTAGCTGATGAGGAGAGTAGTTTGCCCTAATTTGATGGTCCCTTGGTGACATTCTGCCTTCACTTTATTTGGACTGGAACCTGAAGAACTATGAGTCAAATATTTTCTCTTTGTAAATCTGCCACCTCTGGTGATGTTTTACGGTGACAGTATGATTGACACACTCTGTCCCAGATCAAGCTATGGTGGGGTTTCCTCTGGTTTTCCTGTTGAGAGTTTTCCCATCTGTCTCTGTTCCTCCTGGTGCACACTTGTGGCTACTCTGACAGCTGTCGCTCTTGTCCCTGTTGCTGTCTACTCAGACACCGTGTACACTCGCTCGGATGTGTGCACTCACCACAGAGAGAGCAGATCTCGTTGTCCATGTCAACCCCTTTCTTCACCCGAGCTGTCTGCCTTACACCCCTGGCCAGAGCTCAGATGATCGTATGAGTTTCCGGTGGCTCTGGAGTGATGGGGCCGAGGGAGTCGAGGTTGAACAGGTGTGACTGTCACCTTCTAGGCACTGTAGTGTGCTGTTCCTTCCCTCCCACTCCTTTCACCCTAATTCACGAACACTCTTTTCTTTAGTACTCAAGATGCCTGATGAGCATCCTCTCATGGCCCTGGCTATACTCTGCATCCTGTCATGCTTTGCATTTTTATCTTTCAGTCTGCTCTGCCTTACCTCCTTGGCTAGATGCTCAGCTCCTTGAAGGCAGCTTACACTGTAGCTGCTTAATAACTGTTACTGCACAGAAACCAACACGGGCTCTGTTCTGGCTCCCAGCTTCCACCCCTTTGTGCCCATCCTCAAATTTCAGGAAAGAGTAGGGGAAGAGGCAAAGTGTTTTCCTCAAGTGTCAAGATTCTGTTGAGTTAGGAACAGCCACTAAAATATTAAAGGCCATGACAGGACAGCACTTCCAGGTTCTTCTAGTGGCTTCATGCCCTGTCAGCCTTGATCCTGAGGAGCAGAAGGGGAATTGAAGTAGCATGTAAGTGGGTTCCCTAAAACATACCCACCTATGTGGAGTTGGTTCCCCAAGGAGGATGCTGGAAAGATCTTTTGGTTTACCATGTGGGGCATAAAGGGACGAGGACTCAGCTAAGGATTTCTTAGAAAGCACACAGCAAGCAAGCAGCAGAGGGGGTGAGCCCAGTCAGCCTGGCTCTGAATATGAGTCCTTCTCTGCTATCTGCTGTGAGTCTTACTAGCACTAGTCGCTTGAGAGGTGCAGTCACCACCCACTTGCCTGAATGCTGGAAGGGGTTTCCCAGCCTTGCCAGCTCCAGGGCATTTGGGCTGATGTATGTCCCTAGTGAGGTCACAGGTTACCAGCTTATCCCACATGGGTAGCCTGTTGTGAACAGAGAACATACCCTACACCCAGCTATGAGCAAAGTCATGCATAGCAGCCTTGGCAGAGAGCACTGCCTCTTTCCTTCATCTGTTCTGGGTGTAGTGCCGTATTTGAAAGGCCAGCCCTCCTGCAAGTGTCTCTGCTGTGTCCATCTCCAGCTGGCACTACATCCAGACTTCTACAGCACTCTCAAATAAGTCATGGACTATTCCTTACTGGATTGGGTCATGGTGTGGCCATAGTTATGGCCATCCTTCCAAGATGCCCAGAAGAGGGTCACTCAGGCATCACCCAGAGAAATAGCCTAAGACCTTTAGTTACCCACAGCCTTCTTCTGTGCAAACTCTCCCATGTTCCCACATTTGACTGAGGCCTATAGGGCGGTGGATGGAGTTTGGCTCAGACACAGGAGCAATGGAATGCCTAGAAATGAGAGGGGCCATGTGGGAACAGTATGATCCAACCATTATCTCACATCCTCTTTAAAAAAAAATTTTTTTTATTGGTTCTTTGTGAATTTCAAATCATGTGCTCCAATCCACTCATCTTCCTGCCCCCTCAGACCTGCCCTCCTCCCTTGCAACTTCCTCTCTAAAAGAAAAAAATCTTGTTGTGAAAGCTGTAGTGTGTCCCACAGTACACCCTTTTGTCCACACTTCTTTGCTTGCAAATGTTCATTGCAATGAATCTTTGATGTGGTTTGAAGCCTCTGGCTTCTGCTCCACTATTAATACTGGAACCTCTGTGGGATGCCTTTTGGCTATCCTGTTATTGTCCTGTGTTATGGATATCCTATAGTTTTGGATCTGTAGGACTGGCTTCTTCACATGCTCCAGAGATTCTTTGGTGGGGGTACATGTTGGGGTGGGCCAACTCAAAGCGCTAGATCTGGACCTGGGTAGTATCTGAGCTGGTCAGTCCACCAGCTCTCCTGCACCCACCAGGGCCAGCTCTCCAGCCTTGCCCTGGGTAGTTAGTCATCATCCAGTGTTGCTCTCCTGCTCTCATGCCCTCAGGGTCTGGCTTGTGAACACCCATGCCTTCAGAGCCAGCTCTACTGTGCTGCCCAGGCAAGGCGCAGGGCCTGCTTTCCTGAGTGCTACAGCAGGTGAGGGTCAGGGCTAGCTCTCCTGCTCTGATGACCTCGGACCAGCTCACCTACCTGCAGTAGGTGGCAAGGGGCAAGGGGGGAGGGCATCTCTCTCTTATTCATGCCACAGGAGATGAATGGCAGGGCTAGCTTTCTCATACTCATACCCTCAAGACCAGGTCACCTGCAACCTGG
Organism: Arvicanthis niloticus; assembly: GCF_011762505.2. NCBI lineage: Eukaryota > Metazoa > Chordata > Mammalia > Rodentia > Muridae > Arvicanthis > Arvicanthis niloticus. The sequence continues at coordinate 10,523,785 of NC_047659.1, read as the reverse complement.
AACTAGGGCCAGCTCCACTGTGCTTCCTGGGGTGATGTGTGGAGGTGAGGTGGACTAGGTATGGGGATGGGGATTGCTTTCCTGGGTACTCCAGCTGGCTAGGGCCAGGGTCAGCTTTCCTGCTTTCATGCTCTTAGGGCCAACTTTCCCATGGTGTCCAGGCAAAGGATGGGGCCAGTTCTGCACAGCTCTCAGACATCACCATGGTCCTGGGAGGCAGCCCAGACCAGGGATGTCTGCCTAGCCTTTGGTGGTATCAGACTTCTGTTGCTGCAGGGTGACAGACCCAGACATGGCCCTCAGTGGCAGCACAGGCCAGGACCTCAGCATAGTCTCAGGTGGCATCACTGGCTACTCATGTCAGGCTGTTCCTCACTACCCTTGAGTCTGCTTCTCTTCAGTGTGCACATGTCTTCTGCTCTCTCTCTCTCCCATTTCTCCACCACTTACTTGTTCCTCTTAGTGGCGCCCGCAGTCTCTGGGTGTCTGGGATCATCTCAGGAGTGGTCTCAGAAGTACTATACCCTGCCCACACAGTGTGGCACCAGGCACTGGGCAGGGGTTGTTTTGGGTGTTGGACTACTGGTCATCTCGGGCTTGCTCCTTAACCAGGCCAGTAGTTACTTTTGCCCCCTCCCTCCCCCTCAGGCCCCATGGCCCAGGCTGGGGTCCTCATCTTAGGCTCACTTCCAGAAGCCTCATGTGTTCTTTTTAAAACAGCTATGTTTACAAATACAATCTCAAAAGAAGAAATGATAGAAAGGTGTAGTTACTTATCTAGAATGTTCTTTAATTTTAAATGTTCTTAATAAAAAAAAAATAGATCTCTTGTTTTAATTGAGAAGAGAATGCATAGCCAAACCCAGTAGAATGGCTAAACAAAAGCCATGGCTTCAAGTCCCCGCACGGGGTATGAAACATGCTGTTAGCCATGGCTGCTAACCCATCTCTCTAATTCTTCGTGTTATAGTACTAACTTGTATCTTCAGCCACTGCTGCGTAGGGGATACCGATTCCATGTGCCACACTCAGGCTCACACACACAGATGGAACTGAGCCTTTTCTCCATCTTTCTGTAGCAGAATAACTGTGCCCCTGTGCTTACCTTGCCTGTGTTGAAGGTCCTAGATGTGGAGCTTCCATCTCCTCACCTCAGCCCTCCTTACAGGGGTGTGTCTTAGCCTTTCTCTTGAGCCCGTCATCTCATATACAGTAGGTCTCTCTGGTGGTTCAAGAAACTTGTAACTGTTTAACAGCTTCCAACGCAGAGCTTCGCGCTAGGCACTGCTGACAGACTGAGCTTCATGCCCCACCTAGCTCATTCTTCCTCTGTGCTAGCTGCACTCTGTCATTGTGTCAGGTACCCAGCACTCCTGCTGTCCCTCTCCTGTGATAAAATGGCTTTCTTCCATAAGGACAGCTGGGCATGTGTTGGCTGTGTGGTCCCTCCTTGCAGCCTATCCCTGCCAAGATAAGATTAGTCTCTTCTTGGGACTTAAGGATCTAAGTGCTGGCCTTCATGCGCGTGTGCATGCATGTGCATGCGTGTGCACAGCCACTTCCCTCACTCTGAAGAACCTAGCTGTGCTGTTGTGCAGTGTGGTTAGATTCTTGCCTGTTGGTCTCTCGGTTCCCTTCTAGAGGCCCCACCAGCTTCATGTTACTCCAGGTTCCCCAGTCTCACTCCAGGTACTTCCAATGACACCAGCCCCACATTCTGAGAAATCCCACAGCCTGGCACTCCTTTATTAGTCCACCAGACTAACTGCTAATGGCCTGGGCTCTGTGCTGCCAGCCCACTCCACCTCAGTCCAGTGATGAACAGCCAAATATTGACAGTTGCATGAAGTAATTTGTAAAAATAAATTAATTATTAAACACCTATGATTTGAAATTTAAGCCAGCTAAACAAATTTCACCCTGACTCTGACATTCTAGTCCCTCACTGTCACTGCCCAGAGGGCAGATATAACTTCATACTATTGTACACTTTGGTGAATCTGACTTGACACTGTTGGAGTACTAGTAGTCATTTAAGCATCTGGCCACTAGGTGGCACCAAATTGCCACGCAGAGCTCTGGCCTCTCCACTCAGAGGCTGTCTTTAGTCCAGCTAGGTGCTGTGCTGCTCTAAGTGTTTCCATACCTATTATAAATAAACAGCATTGACGTGTACAAAACGGTAGACATTTAAGTGCACATGGAGGTTTCTTTGGAGGTCAGGGATGTTAGTTTAGCAAGTTTTCTGTATGTCTTCATCATGCATGCGCATGTGTCATCAGCAGCCTCAGGCACGTGGAAGTGGCACTTTCTTAGATGTGCCCACTGGAAGCCAGTTCTCCTGCCCCGCTCATGGACCTCCCTAGCTTTCTTCTTTATCACGGGTCACTTGCTGATTACCGAGGGGTTTCCGGCTTCTTCCTTGCTGCTGTGCCCCTGGAGTCCAGGATAGTGCCCAGTACTAACAAGATTTGAGCAAATATTTCTTGGCTGAGTGAGTGTGCTGATTTGAGCAGGCCCCTGAGCTGTGGGCATCTTTCCCTATCTGTAAGTCCCGATGTCTCGATTGTCTGATCTGCTGCTCAGAACTTGCCACAGACATGCAGTCTAATTGGGCACAGAAGCACATGTGTGGGTTAAAGTCAGTGACCTGGAGCAGGCCTGGTGACCTGTCCTGACATCCCTGCCAAGGCCTCATGCTGTGCTTTCAGCTCTTGTGGATCTTCATGTTTCCAGGCCTGAAGGTGCCATGTCTGCCAGGAGTCCAGTCAGGGCTCCCAGAGGATCGTCCACATCAAAGCTGCTAATTCATCATCTGCCATGTGATCCCACAAACCTTTTTCTGGCTTTATTAGCTGCCTTTGGTCTTTCCATGTTCCTTTTTTTACCTGAAGTTAAGCTTTGCTAACATATTTAAATTTGCTAGTTGGGCCATGGGTGGCTCAGTGGCAGAAGATCTGCCTTGTGTGCAGCTGGCCACAGGTTCCACCACAACATAGGAAGCTAGACAGAAAGCGCGCGCGCGCACACGCACGCACGCACGCACGCACGCACACGTGCTGGTCACTGGTTTCCTTGACTTCCTGCCATTCTTGTGACCCTCGTGGAGGGCTTCTTCCTTCCAAGACTAAAAACACATGAATCTGTTTTTCCTCAAATGTTTTAATTTTTCTTTTTTGGTCTGTTTTTGTTTGTTTGTTTGATTTTGGTTTTGTTTTGTTGTGAGACAGGGTCTGACTATGTAACTCTGGCTATTCTAGAACTCACTCTGTAGATCAGACTGGCCTAGAACCCAGAGAGATCCACCTCTGCCTCTCAAATGCTTGGATAGAGGTGTGTGCCATATGCTTGGCAAACACTTTTCTTATAAATATTAGATAAAGTTTTTAGTGAGGTCCTGGCCTCCCCACGTGAATAGTACATTGTTTCATCAACATTTTAGAATGATGCATTTTCCTCTGCTGTCTGAACCGCTTTTGATTGTATAGCAATCCTTATTGACACCCTAGCTTGCTCTGCAAGGGACTTCCTCTCTGCTGATCTATTCATCTGTTTCAGGACCTCTTCTTGGCTGTGACTTCATGACAGGACAATGTGCTTCTGATTATACTTTTTTTTTCCATGAGACTTTAAAAGCTACTTTTAATTATAATTCCAGATAAAAATTTTGAGTCAATTTTTGAGTTTCAAAAGGAATCCTCTTTGGATTTTGAGCAAGTTGCATTTATTTTATTTATAGATTAATTGGAGAATTGATGGATTTTTGGTATTGTCTCCAAGAGAGTGAAAGGTCTTTAAATCTTCTTAAAAGGAAGATTTTAAAAAGATTTATTTATTTATTTATTTATTTATTTATTTATTTATTTATTTATTGTGAGTACACTGTAGCTGTCTTCAGACACACCAGAAGAGGGCATCAGATCCCATTACAGATGGCTGTGAGCCACCATGTGATTGCTGGGAATTGAACTCAGGACCTCAGTGCTCTTAACCACTGAGCCATCTCTCCAGCCCCTAAAAGGAAGTTTTTTGTTTTTTGTTTTTTTTTTTTTGGTTTTTCGAGACAGGGTTTCTCTGTGTAGCCCTGGCTGTCCTGGAACTCACTCTGTAGACCAGGCTGGCCTCGAACTCAGAAATCTGCCTGCCTCTGCCTCCCAAGTGCTGGGATTAAAGGCATGCGCCACCACCGCCCGGCTAAAAGGAAGATTTAAATGTATTTTTATTTTATGTGTATGGGTGTTTTGCCTGCATGAATGTGTGTTCTGAGTGCATGCACTGCTTGTGGAAGCCAGCAGAGGGTGCTGGATCCTTCAGAACTGGAGTTACAGATGGAGTTACATATGTGGCCACCATGTTGGTGTTGGCTGTGGTCGTGGGTCTATTGCAAGAGCAGTGAATACGCTTAACCATGGGACCATCTCCAGCCCCCAGAACCCTTTAATAAAAACATTACGTGTATTTATTTTGTGTGTGTTTGAGTGCGAATGTGTGGAGGTCTGAGGATAGGTTACGGATGGACTAAACTCAGGTTGTTAGGCTTTGGTAGCATGAGCCTTTGCCCCTGAGCCATCTTAGGCCCTTAAAGCCTTTTAATGAGAGTTCATAGTTTTCTTCAGGTGACTTCTGTACATTTCTTTACACTTCCTGCCCAGGTCTGTTCTGGTTTGTGCTGCTGTGTTCATTGCTGGATGCTGTTGGTGGAAAGCAAGTAGCTTTGAGACTGGATGCATGGCACCCACAGTTCCTTCCCCTCAAGCTAGTCCTGTTTGTTCATTCATGTCTTCCTTCCCCGGATCATAGGGCTGAAACCATTCATTCATATTTTAAGTCTGCTTGTTTCTTTCAGCAAGGTTTGGAGAGGAGAAAGCAAATATGGGGGTGCACTTCATGCAGTGGAGAGCAAAATCAATTTATGGAAGGTTGTGAAAATGTTACCTGTCCTCACATACGTGTGGACATTTAGACATTCTCATCCCAGCAGGGCTCTGTAGGGTATGGGATGGGCTGCAGGAGCTTGGAGGGCTGGTTGAGCCCCACCTTCGCCTCTGTTCACAGGTGACAGACCCTGTGAGCCTGTCTGTGCCTTCTCTCCACTCCTTGTCCTCTCTGTACAGGTCCCTCCTCTGGGGGTGCCCAGCTACTTGTTAGGAAGTTGGGGCCAAGGACAGTGCTTATGGTGTTTATCAAGGAACCTGCCTTTCTAAATCCTCCACCCTTCCCCTGCCTTGTGGTTTCAAGAACAGCTTGGTCTCAGGAGGAGGAGTGGCCAACGAGATGGAGAGCCTAATTGTGAGCCAGGTCAGCACCAGGCATCCCAGTTCAGGGCTCTCTGCGTAAAGGGGCTCCCATCTAGGTTTTGTGTGTAGGAAAATGCACCCCTTTACTATACGCCTGGTAGTTTCTAAATCCACATTGGGAAGGGTCACTGTGTGGATGGAGGCAGGGACACAGTGGGGGACTGCTCAGAGGGCTTTGGGTGGCTTGGGTGTTGGGAGAAGACTTGGCTACAGAGATGCACAGAAGCATCTCTGCACCTGCCTGGCAGAGACTTTACCCCTCTCCTCCAGATAACGTTGCTTGCTTAGTCCCAAGGCAGATGGTCTTTGAATCATTAAAATCAAGCATAGGATTGAGTGATGGCCCTATTGAGTTGGTGAGGGGCCCAGAACATTAGACTCCTGATCTAGACACCCTCTCCTTAACAACACAGAAGGGAACCTTCTTCCCAGGCTTCTGAGGTGGAGGCACCTCACAAGGGCGTTCCCAGGGCTCTTGTGGGTATCTGACTTCACTCATCTCTCTTGCATTTCCCAGAGCTAAAGCCTCTGAGCATCCTGGGGCTTCCATGGGCCATTGTCCACGAACGTGTGATTCACTGTGGCTCTGCTTTAAGAGGGCCCATGCTTGTGACTCCTAAAATAGAGAGTACTGGAGGAGGGGCATAAGCAGAGCAGGCTCAGGCTCCTCCCCATTAGTCTTCCACACAGCTTCTGTGCAGTGACCATGACAGCACATCCCAGTTCACCCTTGGATGCGGCTCTTTCTCCTACTCTGGGATCCATTTTTATATTTGTTTCCAACATTTGGAAAAAATAACACTCTTGTAATTGGGCAGGCCTGGTTGTGTGCATTTTCTTTGAAATGGCTTCTACTGTCTTAGGAAAGAGTGATTATTCTGCATTCTCCACAGGATCTGCTCATTGGCCTGCTCTTCTCAGGCCATCTTGTGGTTTCCTGAGCCGAAAGTGTTGAGGAACACTTTGCCTGGAAGGAACCCAGGACTGCATCTGGGTTTTTCCTTTCCCTCTCTAGGACACCTCCCCACCAAGACCAGACTCTTGTAATGAGAGGAGAAAGACGTGGGGTTGTTCTGTGGTTCTGATAACAGCTGCCACGCTCTTAAGGAATTACATCATGAGAACTGCTTTTACTCTTGCATTGTTTGGGTTTCCAGGAGGGTTGGCAGCAAGACCGCGTTTGCCTGTGTATGCAGGAGAAATGGCGGGGGAGGGCTGAGAGGTAGAGAGGTGGAGGAAGGGTGGGAAGGATGGGGTTTTGTGTACAGGCTCCTATGCCCAAACTAAGAAGCCGATAGTGCCTTCCCAATGGATACAGAGAGTGCAGATGTGAAAAAAATATGTCTACACATAATAGTTTAATTCATCTCCCTCAGTCACTGTATTTACATCTGCAAAATGGTATCTTAGTATTGCTGTTGTTGTGAAGAGACATCATGACCATGGCAGCTCTTAGGAGGAAAACGTTTATTTGGGGCTGGCTTATAGTCCAGAGGTTTATAGTCTATTATCATCATGGTGGGAAGGATGGCAGCATGCAGGCAGACATGGTGCTGGAGAAGGAGCTGAGAGCTCTGCATCCTGATCCACAGGCAGCAGGAAGGGAGGCCCTGGGCCTGGCTTGACCATCTGAAACCTCAAAGTCCACTCCCAGGGATGCATTTCCTTCAGCAAGGGCACGCCTCCTAATAGTGCCACTCCCTGTGAGCTTATGGGAGCCGTTTTCATTCAGAACACCACAAATGGTCTTTACAGAAGGCACACAAATTCTGTCTCCAGAGTCTGGGACAAAGCCTCTGTGCAACAAATTGTGGCAGAGGTACTGAGGGCCAAGCTGTATTTGCCATCCTTGGGGTCCAGGGCTGGAATCCTCTGCATAGAACAAGGGTTGATGGACACTTCACTTTTTGTCAGCTGAGGGGAGAACAGAGGCAGGCACTGATGCTATGGCCACACAAGCTCCTGTCCTGCTTGCTGGGCTTTCCCAACACCTGGGAATCCAAGGACACAGCTGAGGAGGTGAGAAGGGGCCTCTGCTGATTGTTCTCTAGGTACCCAGTCTCCCATGCTGTGCTCACCTGCGGAGCCCTGCCTCCTCTCCTCTGACCGGGAAGACCCTATCTCATTGTTCATACTAGCACTGTGGCTCTTCTTAGTAGGCCCATGTTGACCCTTTCAATGCCCCACTTACACACTTCTTCATGCTGCAGGGAAACCAAATCTGCCCCATTCCTTCAGAATCCATGCATGCTGAGCTGGGGACAAGGCTCAGAGATTAGTAGGACTTTCTGCTCTTCTCCTGGACCTGAGTTCAGTTCCCAGCCCTACAACTGCCTGTAACTCTAACTCTAAGGGACTCAGTGCTCTCTTCTAGCCTCTGAGGGTATATCAGAGTATACACAGGATGCGTGTGCACACGTGTGTGCACACACACTCACATAGAGACACATGCATAGGGACATATGTAGACACACACACAAATAGACACACACACATGCACGCATGCACACACGTACACTAAATAGAAATAAAATATTACAGGATTCCCAGTACCACCAGGAAAACCTGTAAGCCCTCAACCCCCACACTGCTGCCTGTACGCCTCCGTGAACTCCTCCCTGTAGCCTACAATGTCCTTCTGCTATGCCCTAGCCTATCTGCCCACTGCTTCCTGCCAGGTTCCAGCCTCAGCAGCCTCAGGACCTGACCTGGATGAGAGTTGTGTTGCTACTGCAGTTTTCTGCACATAGATAGATGTCTTGTTTGAGAGCTGCTGTCCATCAGCGAGGCTATTTCTGTCATGCAGGACATGCAGGAGTCAGGCAGAAACAAGCGTTTAGGCTTTCTTTCTAGCTTTCACCTTCCTTGGAAAATATGATGGGCTACACATGGGCAGGACATCCTCTCCAGGTAGACTGGGGCCAGTGGAAGGGGAGGATGGTCCAGACTCCTAGACGAGAGGATCTTGTGCTTTACCACTCTGCCGGCTTCTCTGGAACCCACTACCAGTAACGTCTTTCCCAGCAGTGGAAGCCATGCTTTCACAAAGCACAGAGTCCTGGTTTGTGTGTTTAATGTTTAAAGTTAATTGTTTCCCAGGGAGTGGTGGTACATGCCTTTAATTCCAGTATTTGGAAGATGAGGCAGGTGAATCTCTGAGTTTGAGGCCAGCCTGGTCTACACAGAGAAACCTTGTCTCAAAAAACAAACAAAACAAAAAAACAAAAATAAAGCTAATTGTTTGCATAGGACAAGAGAATGGGAACGTGTAAATAGAAGCTTGTAAGGGAAGGGCACAATGCCACACTAAGTCCTAACACTGACAGTACTGCTACAGTAGTAATAACAGCGGACAGTAGTGTTACAGTAAGGAGTAAGAGCTGACCTGGCCTGCAGAAGTGTTTCACATGCCCTTCCTGTCCTGTGGTGGGAGGCAGTATCATGACGTGTGCAAACTCAGGCCCTGGCAGACTGTCCAGGATTTGAACTCATGGGGCCTCAGTTTCCCAGAAATCCAAGTAATTCCTAATGTCTGATCTGAGTGATCTGTTCTTCCTGGGGCTCTTGTGGCAAAGATGTAAGTGATGCTTAGCCAGTGCCTTCCCCAGGAGGGGTTCTGACACTGGTGTGTACAGAGCCCATCTGCAAATGGGGCTGGAGGGAGGGCGGATGGCAGCACATCTCTCCCGTTAACATGTGGAAGAGAGAGAGTGTGTGTATATGTGTACGCATGAGCAAACGTGTGACGTGGCATGCATGTGGAGGGCAGAGGACAACTTGAAAGGAATCTCTTCTCTCATTTTACAAAGAGAGTCCCAGGGATTGAACTCTGGTCCTTAGACTTGTTAGTTAGCACATGCCCCTGCCCACTAAGCCATCTCCCTGGCCATGGTAGCATCCTTTGGAAGAAGCCAGTCACCAGAACAACTCCAGAGAGCTTCTGATTTGGTCTGTATTCAGAAGGTTGGGGGCCAGGCCTGGTTGCCCCAAGGATACCCATAGAGTGCTAGGCACATGCAGATAAGTGCCTTGAACTTGGAGCAGATTGACTGGGCTGGTTTGAGGCAGCCTAAGAGGCGTGGCCTTAAATTGGTTTGTTGCACTCTTGAGCTGGGTTTAGTTTTCATTTGTTTTGGACCCCTATTCTGGAGCCCCTGTGCCCTTCATGGAGGTTCTGTCAAGGGGCCCTGTCTACTCTCTACTTGGGAGAGTTGTTCCTTGGATCTGGGTCCCATCTCTTCCATAGTAACTGACATTCTCTTCTTAGTTTGTCATGGTGTTCACTCTGTCACTTCAAAGGGAATGGCAAGCAGGCCAGGTTAGGTCCCATCATGAAGCTCAGGGTGCCTCATACATTGCATTACAGCTTAATAGTCCCAGGTCCCAGGCCCCAGGTCCCATGTTTTTGGGTTGCACTTGTCATCATCCAGATTTAGAATACTCTCATCACCTCAAAAGCACTCTGTGTCTGTGTGCAGTCTCTTGCCATGGGCACTTTCCTGTATAAATTTGCCATTTCTGGGAATTTCCTAAAATGGAATCACACTGTACATTCCTTTGAATCTGACTTTTTTTCACTAGTGTAATGTTTTTGAGGTTTGATCATGCTGTGGCTTGTGGTAGCGTCTCATTTCTTTTCATAGCTGAGTGGTAGCATGCTGTGTGGCTAGCTCCACTGCCTTGTTACTCACTGGGTGATAGACATCTGACTTGGTTCCAGGCTTGCTGAGAGGAGTAATGCTGTGACAGGCATCCTCTGGGTATCTGTGTGGATGTGTTCATCCGCTTTAGTAGACGCCTGGGAATCAGATCACTGGGTTGTTTTAACGAATCAAGAAGCTACCAAATTGTTTTCTGAAGAGCTTATACCAGTTGTCTTTTCACCAGCAATGCCCAAGACTTCACCTACCCCCACCTCACTCCCCCAAAACACTAGGTATAGTCTAGTTTGGTTTGGGTTTTGTTGTCCTAATTCTGGACATCCTGTTTGGTATTAAGTTCTGTCTTTGTGGTTTGGTTTGTGTTTCCCTGGGGGCTTTCCCCTTATTAGGTGTGTGTGTGTGTATGATGTGTGTACATCTGTATGCGCATGCACACATGCATGTGCATACGTATGTGGAGGCCCTGGAGCCCCATGGAATTGGATCCCAGAAGCTAGAATTACAGGCAGTTGTGAGCCATCTAAATGGGTGCTTGAAAATAGACTTGGGTCTCTTGGAAAAGCAGTGCCTGTTCCTAACCTCTAAGCATCTTCGTAGCCCCTCCAGGGTGGACTTTCTCATCTGCCACAGATTCACCATGCACTGAGACAAGTTTATCACGTTCCCAGCAGACCTCCTTCACCTCTCTGTCCCTTCCCTGATGACAGTTATATCGTTCCTCAGTACCTTGTCGTGAACAGCAGGGTCTGGTCTGGCTGCTCTCACTTAGGCTGCATTATTTTCTGTGGGCGCTGTTCCTGCTGTCTCCCAGCCATCATCCCCCTTTCCACCCCAGCTCAAGGTACCCACCTTCCGGGAAGTGCAGTCAGCTTCCACCTTGTGCCTAGATCTTTCCTTTTCTGCCGCGAAGCTGCTGGGGATTTTCAGTGTTCTGGGAGGTGATAGATGCTCTCTGGAGCATGTGCACATGAGCAGTCCAGGCAGAATAATCAGACCTGGTCGCCAAGCGGCTCTTGGGTCATGCTGCTGCTGAATAGAACAAGCAAATGCACCAGAGCATTACCTCTATAAGCCTCAGTTTTCCTCCATAGAAAATGGGCAGGATTAAAAGGCCTTCCTTGGGATAGTGGAAAGGAGAAGATGAGTTGGAGGAATTCAGCACGTAGTCCATGGTGATGCCACAGTGTGGTGTCCAGTTCTTCACCAACCTTCATCTCATTTGGAATAACAAACTCTGGGGCTTGTGAAGGTCAAGGCACACCCTGGGATGGATGCATAGGTGGGACCCAGCGGTCTGCAAGGGGCAGGATGGTCGGATATAGATGTGGGTGAGTGCTACCGGAAGAGCCAAGGAAGCAGAAGCTATACAGCTGTTGGATGCAGGTATTTGTCTTAAACATGCTGCCTTCTGTGTGAGCTCAGTAATGGCACAGACACACCATTTTCCATGGAGGGAAACAGGCACAGGCTCTAAGCTTGAGCTTGAAGGCTACCAGTTCACACCTTTCTGTTGGAAGATGGCATGATCCTGTGGGCTCAGAGCAGATTTTTATGGATACCTTTGCCTTACAGGACCTCTCCGGCAGGTTATGTCACCAGCAGAGGTGGCGCCGAAGTTCCCTGTGGCCTGGAGACTATGTACAAGAGGAATGGTCTGATGGCTAGCGTGTTGGTCACCTCTGCCACTCCACAGGTATGAGGGCTATGGGAGGGTAGCAGGAGGGAGACATGACATGGGGCTCTAGCCATGAATACAGGCCTTCTTAAGGCCCGCCACTCCAGACGAGAGGTCTAGGAGCCAGTTAGCCCTGTGGATGGTGGTGTTTTCTGAAGCTGTTCTCTTCAAAGAAAAACAAATACCTGTCCAGTCCAGCCATGGCAAGTGCTACATTCTATTTTGGTATCAAGAAGGGATCAGATCTTTCTCGGGAAAAGCCACTGTTAATTATTATAAATAAGCTATGCATTCCAAGATGAGGTCAGACAGAAGCTAGTCCAGCTGGCCTGTACTTATTTACCTTACTTCTTAGGAAATGGCTGCAGGAGCTGGTGGCCCGGGCGGCCTCGGCAGGCACTCTGTGAGGGGTTTGGGATTTGCTTTCCAAGCTCAATAATGACATAGTCACCCAGGAGGAGGGATGTCATCTGAGGCTGGTGCCACTGTGTCTGGGTTGTAGCTCTAGCTCCTCAGCATGTTGGTGATGCAGGGTTGAGGCTGAGCTTCCCACAGGCAGTTTTGAAATGAGCTCAGATTAACTCAGCAAAGAGTCAGGGGATCATTTTCTTATCAGTGTTTCAAAAATTTTTTCTTGGATTTATCTCTAGTCTTGAAATAAAAAAACTTATGGATGCCTTTAAAAGTTTTAAAAATTTTTATTTTAAATCATATGTGTATGTTCACATGGCTGCAGTGCACATGGAGGCCAGAAGAGGGCATCATATGCCCCTGGAGCTGGAGTTATAGGTGATTGTGAGCTTCCTGGTATGGGTGCTGGGAACTGGACTCCAGGTTTTTTGCACTCTTAACCACTGGACCATCTCTCCAGCCCAGTGGGTGCCATTCCCTAGGAGGCCAGAGTAGTTTCCTGGAGCGCTGAGTCATCCTTGTCACCACTGTCACTCACCTGTAAATAGGTTTGGGGCTGCTTTTGATTCAACAGGTACCCTGTACCTGAGGGTTTGGGGCATTGAAGAAATGCCCTAAGGCCTGATATCCCTGGAACAGACTACGATAACTAGAGGAACCACACTTCTGTTTGTGTCTGTAACCTGCACTCGCTCTAGAGCTAAGCATACTTCTTCTCTTCTTCTTGTGTGTGTGTGTATAGATGTGTATAGTCACACACTACTCTGTGTATGTTCAACCCTCTGTGCATGGGACCACCAACCATGCATCAAGAATGTTCAGAAAGAGAATCACTTCTGCACCAGGTATGTGCAGACTGTCTTGTCATTGTTCTCTAAATGGCAGCAGTGACTGTTTGCACAGCATTGATTTTGTATTAGGTATTAGTCATCTGGAGGGGGCTCAGGATATATGGGTCGACACGTGTAGGCTCTGTGTACACCTGTGGGCTCTGTATACACCTGCGGCCTCTGTATACACCTGTGGGCTCTGTATACACCTGTTGGCTCTGTGGGCTCTGTATACACGTGCGGGCTCTGTATACACCTGTGGGCTCTGTGGGCTCTGTATACACCTGTGGGCTCTGTATACACCTGTGGGCTCTGTGGGCTCTGTATACACCTGTGGGCTCTGTATACACCTGTGGGCTCTGTATACACCTGCGGCCTCTGTATACACCTGTGGGCTCTGTATACACCTGTTGGCTCTGTGGGCTCTGTATACACGTGTGGCCTCTGTATACACCTGTGGGCTCTGTGGGCTCTGTATACACCTGTGGGCTCTGTATACACCTGTGGGCTCTGTATACACCTGTTGGCTCTGTGGGCTCTGTATACACCTGTGGGCTCTGTATACACCTGCGGGCTCTGTATGCACCTGTGAGCTCTGTATACACCTGCGGGCTCTGTATACACCTGTGGGCTCTGTATACACCTGTTGGCTCTGTGGGCTCTGTATACACCTGTGGGCTCTGTATACACCTGCGGGCTCTGTATACACCTGTGGGCTCTGTATACACCTGCGGGCTCTGTATACACCTGTTGGCTCTGTGGGCTCTGTATACACCTGTGGGCTCTGTATACACCTGCGGGCTCTGTATACACCTGTGGGCTCTGTATACACCTGTGGGCTCTGTATACACCTGCGGGCTCTGTATATACCTGTTGGCTCTGTGGGCTCTGTATACACCTGTGGGCTCTGTATACACCTGTTGGCTCTGTGGGCTCTGTATACACCTGTGGGCTCTGTATACACCTGCGGGCTCTGTATACACCTGCGGGCTCTGTATACACCTGCGGGCTCTGTATACACCTGCGGGCTCTGTATACACCTGCGGGCTCTGTATGCACCTGCGGGCTCTGTATGCACCTGTGGGCTCTATATGCACATGCAGGCTTTATGATAAACATTATATGCGTGGAGTTTGAACACTTACAGATTTAGAGCCTCCATGTATGTGGCTGTAAGTTTTTGGAATGAATAGACACCTGTAAATTGAAGTGCTTAGCATCCCCACGTGCCTGAATGGCATCTTCTCTTCCATGCACACCCAGATCACCATAGCTTGGGTTTTTTTGGTGTGCTCCCCAGGCTTCCACAGTAACACTGTCAGCTATGCACCTTTTTGTCAGATTTTGGGTGAGGAACCCAAAGCACAGAGTGGAGAAGAAACTGTGGTTCCTCTGTCTAGGCAGATGGGTGGTTCAAACCCACTCTCCCCGACTTTTGAGTTGGTGTTGTTAACATACTGCCCCGTCAGCCTGGCTGGATCATGTCTTGAAGCAGGTGAAGCTTATGGATCTAGATCTTGGCCAGTTCTTTCCAGCAGTACAGGGCCAGTCTGTTTCTTCTCAGCTTTGTTCAGATTAGATTATTCTCAGGGGACAAAGCCTTCCATTTAACGAACTTTTAAAATGACACCTGTCACACCCTGAGCCAGGATGTCTGGGGAAGGAGGTGTTGGCAGTGGTGGTTTTGGCTTGTTGAATAACCTGTGGTGCTGTTCTGGGATTTTTTTCCCCCCCAAGACAGGGTTTCTCTGTAGCTCTGGCTGTCCTGGAACTCACTCTATAGACCAGGCTAGCCTCGAACTCAGAAGTCTGCCTGCCTGCCTCTGCCTCCTAAGTGCTGGGATTAAAGGCATATGCCACCACTGTCTGGCCTGGATTTGGGATTTAATAATATGATTTTGTACTTGATGAGACTTGGCAAAATGAAGTGAGTGCCTGAGGCCAGGCGCCAGCATCTGCGAGGCCATGTTCATCCAGGCCTGTGTGCTTGCAGAGTACAGGGTGCTGTCCTCTGAGGCCAGGTAGAGTTCCAGTGTGAAGAGACTCACCTATAGACACCTCAGGCCCAGGCATCAAGGTGGGCTGCTTGCATTTCTTCTCAACTCTCTGACGTTACACTGTTATATGACTCTCTGACGTCATAACTGTTAGCTTTCTTCTGTGACCCCTAAGTATCCTGGTTTCCAGTAAGACTGCAACATTTTCCCAGATACAGCCATCCTAGAAAGTGAAATAAAAAAAAAAAAAATCACAAAAGCAGATTCCCTCATCTCTGCTCTAAGATGGTGGAATGAACTCCCTTTCCATGGTTTGAGATGAGTAAACCATTTATAGACGGGCACAGGTTTGGCAGTAAGCATGACGAGTGCCCAGGAGGAACTTGATGAAGTATAGTCACATTAAAGAGAAGGTGTGTCCGACTTTTTGCACCTTCTCAGGGGTGGGCTTCATGACCTCTGTCCAGACTGGGGAGTTTCCCCTTGGTTCCCTTGGGAGGCCCCTGTCCTCCCCTCAGGACTCTGTGACCCTGACCAGAGGGACCCTGCTCCCTACCAGTTGCTGAAGCTCCACAATTATCTCTCAGCTCCTAGCCAGCCCTGTGTGTGCAGCGACCCTCTGAGCAGAGTTAACGTGTATTACAGTGTCCTGCTGACTTCAGCTGGGAAACATGGACTGAAAAATGGCTGCAAAGTGAAGAGTGCTGGCTGCTCTTGCAGAGGACCTGAGTGTGCCTCCCAGTACCCATGTCAGGTGGCTTACAACTGCCTTGACTCCAGCTCCAAGGAAGCTGATGCCTCTGGCCTCTCTGGGTACCTGTGCACACATGGCACACATACATATACATAAATAAAATAAATCTTTAAAAATAAAAAAGGAAAAAAAAACAGAATGGAAATCTCTCTGGGTTCCTGAGTCTGGAGGACTTTCATAGGGGGATTTAGGCTAGGGCTCCTTTCTCGCTGCTGGATGCTGGGGACAGAACTGGACACTGAACATGCAAGGCGAGTGTTCTGCACTGAGCTACACCCCAGCGCTGGGCTCTGACTCTCTCCTGTCATTACACTGCTGGCCAGGAGTAAGGGGTAATGATCCAACTCATTTGGGGGTTCAGATAGAAAAATGGGTTCACATTCTGGCTTTTGGCTTCATGGGTAAAAACGCTCGGAGACATAGCATCAGCTCAGTTTGCTTACCTGTATAGTGGGCATCACAGCATGTATAGGTAGAGAACTAAGATGGTGTAGTGTTTGAGAGCCTAGCACAGAGCAAAGTGACAAGCAGCAGATACCGTTCATCGTGTCCTCTCTGTTGTGGTTTGAGGTGGCAGCAACCTCAGGCCAGACCAGCCAGGTGGCATTTCTCTTTGCCTTCTCCATAGGGCAGCAGCAGCTCAGACTCGCTGGAGGGCCAGAGCTGCGACTATGCCAGCAAGAGCTACGATGCTGTCGTCTTCGACGTTCTGAAAGTGACTCCCGAGGAGTTTGCGGTAAGTGACATGGAACTGGTGGGAGCAGTGGTGCTGTGACGGGGTGCTAAAGGGAGTCACAGGTTGGGACTGACACCTGTGTTCACGTTAGGAGAGCATGTGATGGATAAAGGATGCTTTGGGAAGCACACAGAGAACAGAAGGAACAGGGCTCAGCCCGTTTACAGAGCACACAGCACACACAGCACACGGCACACAGGCACATTTGGTGAAGATTTGGACCTGCTGCTGACATGTTTCACAAAGCCAGCCATATTGCTCTCTACACTTTGCAGCTGTGGACACAGCATGTATGATTTACTTCCCTCCTTTCTATTTACTCCCTCCTTCTGCATGTTTATGTACCATCTCCTGCAGCCTGTGTTTGACTGCTTGTCTGACAAGGCATGATCCCTTAGTGGAGCAGAGCTGGCCTCCCTTGGGGAATGCTGGTGCTGGGTGACTTCAAGCCTGATTCTGAGCATTGTTTCAAGGGTTGTAGTTCTCTGCAAAGCCATGGCTGTTACTGACACACCCGCCCATTGTATGGAGGGTCCATGCTAACTACAGGGCCATGCCAATGATCCATACTTTGCAGCTGTGCCATCCTGGGCTTCCATATTCATTTAGTCAGGCTCTGCAGGGCCTTCAGTATGTCTAAAAGTTCTGGAGTGACGACTCAGTAGTTAAGAGGGTTAAAGTGTGTATTGCTTTTGTAGAGGATCCAAGTTTTCCTCTCATATCCATGTCAGGTGGCTAATTCACAGCTCTCTGTAACTCTACTACCAGAAATTCAACTCTGGCTTCTGTAGGAACACTCCCCTACCCTGCCCATACACACATACTTTAAAATAAATCTTAAACAACAGCCAGTTCTCGTTCTAATGGCTTCTTGCTCCAGCTATACTCCTGAGGCCTACAGTGTCCCACCCTAGAGTCTGGCCATGCCTTCTCCTGCCCCTCCCCTGCCTCTGCAGCTATATTCTAGCCACTTTTTCAACCCACTCTCACAGCCTCTGGCCTCAGCCTAGCTGTGCCCTCAGCCTCTGTTCATATCAGTCCTCTGTGAGGGGTTACCTGGGCTATCAGTCCTCTGTGAGGGGTTACCTGGGCTATCAGTCCTCTGTGAGGGGTTACCTGGGCTATCAGGGCCTTCATCTCTCCTTCCTGCTTGTGCTTTTCAGAACAGCCGTTACTACTTGATGTAACATTGGTGTGCGACCTGATTTATCACTCATGTTTCCTGTACAGGAGGATTAGCTTAAGGACCGGGCCTGACTTTTCTCTTGACTTTTGTGTCCAAAATGTGCTGATAGTGGGTGCTTCCATACTGAAAGAATCGAGTCCTCACTGCAGTGAGATGAGGCATCTTGTCTGACCTTCCGTGGTGGTTTGAATGACAGTGGCCCCATTGAGCTCATATATTTGGTTGTTTGGTTCCGAGTCAGTGAAACTGTTAGGAAGGGTTAGGAGGTGTGGCCTTGTTTGGAGGAGGTGTGTCACTGGAGATGACTTAAGATTTCAAAAGCTTGCCAGGCCCAGTCTCTCTCTGCTTTCTGCCTGAGCATCAGGCTACTGCTCCAGTACCATGCTTAACCTGCCACCATGTTCCCCTCCATGATAATCAGGGGCTAACCTTCTGAAACTATAAGCAAGCCCCCGCCCCTCAGTTAAATGTTTCCTTTTTTGTAAGTTGCCTTGGTCATGGTGTCACCTCAAAGCAATAGAACAGTGACTAAGCTGGCACCCAGGCACTGGGGTATTACTATGATGTGAGGTATCCACCAGAGAAGGCCACTCACACACAGTGCTTCAAACCAGTGGAAAGTCTTTATTAGCCAGCCTGCCTAGGCATTTGGGACCTGAGTGCAATCCTGAGTCTTCACATGGTGAGCTTTTAAGAACAAAAATTATATCTTGGATTGTCATACTCCAGCTAACAAGATCGGTTGGCTAGAAAGAACTACAGAAGTCAGAAAACAAGGTTAGTACATTTAGGGACTTTCCCAGAAGGACTTTGATGGATTAGGTCTTTGGTTTTTTTGTTTTGTTTTGTTTTGGCAGGGGTTGCTGCCTACACGGAGATTCCCAGGTCTGAATAGTACTTTTGCCACAGTGTCAGTTGTACTGAAGTCAGGGAGCCTGCTGACGTCTGGCTTAAGATGCTATTTTAGGGAAAATATGGAGGACTTTGGGACTTTGGACTTCTAGCTATAAGCAGGCTCAGTGGATCATCCTGGTGGGAGCATGGGAGACAGAGCAGTGTGGATTGTGGAGGTCTGGTGTATGAGAGGTTTCAGAGGGAATAAAGAGCGCCTAGGCTAGAGACCTTTCTTGTGATAGATATTTTGCCAAAGAATGTGGGTCACTTTATGCCTTTGTCCAAAAGAGCTGCCAGAAGCAAAATTGAAGAGTTTTGGATTAATGTTGGCAGAGATTTTACAACAGCTTAGTGTATTGCCAGTGTCACATGGTTATTAGTGGTCACTCTTATCCAGATGTACAGTGAAAAGAAGCAAATGTGGCAAAAAGAAATACAAAATGTACAGTTTGAGGGAAAAAGAGTATCTGTGAATGGAATGCTGGAGCGAGTGCTGTGCTTAGGGAGATGAGAAGTTTAAAGACCAAGGATAGTAGGGAAGGGTAAGACCCACCCAGCTAATCCTGCAGCTTGTAATAAGGAGTTTATGTCAAGGGAAACCTTCATCAAGTGAAAGTTTATGCTAATGTAATTCAAGGAGCTCCCCCGCCCCCCATTCCATCCTAGGCAAACAAAAGGGTCTGACAGCTTTGACCTTGTGGTTCTGGATTTAGAGTCAAGAGAAATACAGGAAAGGGGTTGTGAAATCTTTCTCCCAGGTGAAGGGATGCCTCTGTGGCCAGGCATTTGTCAGGGTAGTTCCTTCACAGAGGCCAGAGAGGCCATTGCATGAAGCTGTGAAGGTTTAGCCTCCATTGCATTAGAGGCCTGCTGGATGCTGGAGATGCCAGAGTTGTGGGATACCTGGCAGAGGGCAGACAGGGTGTGGAACAGGAGTGGGGGAATAAAAAGTATCTAAGCCCATGGACATCTGATATGGAGATGTAGAATTTGGAGTTTCACTTGCTGGTTTTCAGTCTCACTTTAGTCCAGTATTTCCTGTATTTGATTTTTGGATGGTAACGTATATGCTATGCTATGTTTTTGTATGTTGGAAGTATGTGATCTGCTTTTTGATTTTACAAGGGTTTTGGTTAAGAGATTGCCTTGAGTTTCAGTAGAGACTTTGGGCTTTGGAATTTTAAACAGTGTTAAAACCATGAAAGACTATGGGGACTTTTGAAGTTGAACTAAATGCATTTTGTATTATTTATTATATGTAGCTACAAGCTTGTGGCCGTGGAGTTGGAATGTGGTGGTTTGAATGAGAGTGCTTCTTTCCCCCAAACCAGGTCATCAGCCTGTTGGAAGAGGTGGTCTTGGAGGTTTCAAAAGCCTCTGTCTCCCTGTTTTGCCTGTTGTCTGAGGATCAGGATGTAAGCACGCAGGTGTTGTTTCAGCATCACGCCTGCCTGCCTGCTGCCGTGTTCTCCACCATTAGAGCCATAGACTAGCCCTCTGAAACTGTAAGCAAGCCCCTCTTTTTTATAAGTTGTCTTCGTTCCACATGGTGTTTTATCACATCAATAGAACCCTAGCTGACACCTTCTTAAAGAGAAACTAAAGCCCTCGGAGTCAGTGTTCTTTTCTGCATCATCTGTTTAGTGCTGGCTCTGAAGCCCTCACCTCCTCATGGTCCACCTGATACCCCCACCCCATGATGTCCACTGCAGTGGTTTAATCTGTCTGTGGCGGCACCTGACTCCACAGGTTCATGAGCCTTTTCCAGTTTCCTTTTCACAAAGGCTTTGTACATCAGGTGCAATTGTTTTTCCAGTCTACTTTGTCATTCTAGTCTACTGAAAAGTCAACACCTAGAGAGGAAGCCCCTTTTTTACGTGTACTGTGACTAACTACACCAGAGCTGCATTGCTCATTACTCAGGAGACATTACCCAGGCTAACTTATGTCTTGTCTTTCTTCAGCTTTCCTCTCTTCTTCCTCTTCTCTCTCTCCTTACCCCTCCCCCTCCTTCTCCTCTTTCTCCTTTATTTTGGTTAGTCTTGGTTAGAGGCTGGGGGTTAAGGGTTAAGGATTAGGGTGTTATGCCCAAGTTTCAGGTACCCCAAAACCACCAAGGAGCCAATTCTGTTAGAAAACACATGAGCCTGCAAGCAAGGTCTCTCAGACTCTGGCCATCGCAGTGGGTCAGAGTGAGAGCCCTGAGTCTAGGGTTCAGGGTTTTTATTGTGGTTACAGCAAATGTGGGGAATTTCCATATGGACAGCAAGTGAATATTTTAAAAACTGCATTTCTAGTATAATCTGCAGGAATTGAACAGGGGGACAAAAACCACCTGACAAACAGGATGGCTAAGTTATCTGTTTTCTGCAGGATGTCTTAAGTTTCTCTATGTACCTTAACCCTGCTATTGTAGTTTGACTGGCTGTTGCTAAGGGGGGGTGGGGTGGGTTGCCATAGGATGCTTGCCCAGGACAACTCTAATTTTCTACCTGGGATTGGAGTTTGCCCCTGGTGTCACACAAAATGGAGTTTCTTCAAAAACAGAGTTAGTTGGTGTGATGGTTTGTATATGCTCGGCCCAGGGAGTGACACTACTAGGAGGTGGGGCCTTGTTGGAGTAGGCTTGTCACTGTGGGCGTGGGCTTTCATACCCTAGTCCTAGCTGCCCGGAAGTGAGTATTCTGCTAGCAGCCTTAAGATGAAGATGTAGAAACCTCAGCTCCTCCTGTACCATGCCTACCTGGATGTTGCCATGTTCCTAACTTGATGATAATGGACTGAACGTCTGAACCTGTAACCCAGACCCAATTAGTTATCCTTGTAAGAGTTGCCTTGGTCATGGTATCTATTCACAGCAGTAAAACCCTAACCAAGACAGTTGGGCTTTACAAGAGGTTTAGATGTTTCAGTTTGTTCATCTTCAAATCTTCAGGAACCATGTTTAAAAAAGGAGTTGAATTTTCTTTAATTAAAAGTGTGCATGAGAAATCTCAAAACCACTGACATGGTTTTGACATGTTGTGACATGATTGCTACATGCTGCAGATACATAAGCCAGCCACAGAGTTGGGAAAAGTTCCCTAGTGCTGGGTAGAGTGGTGCACACCTTAAATCTTCACACTCAGGAGGCAGAGGCAGGCAGGTCCTTGTGAGTTGGAGGACAGCCTGGTCTTCATAGTGAGTTTCAGGACAGCCATAGCTACATAGTGAGACTGTGTCTAAATAACAGAAAGAAAGGGAAAGGAAGGGATGCCCTGGTACAAGAAAGTGTAGGGCATACCACCTACAGTTACAAGGGACGATGAGTGTGTGGGTCCATAGATGTGTGTGTGCATGATGGCATCATGTTGATCCACAGAGTGTGTGCGTATACACATGACAGCAGCTTATGGATCCATAGTGTGTGTGTGCGCACACATGATAGTAGTATGTGGACCCACAGTTTGTGTGTGTGTTCACGCCACACGCGCGCACTCATATGACAGAAACATGTGGATCCTCAGTGTGTGTATGTGCGTGCACACCCGTGCGTGCGTGTACACATGACAGCAGCTGCAACCCGAGTTCTGGAAGGACACAACAGTCATCATCAGCATACAAATGCTTTAATGGAGGAAACTTCTTGTGAGAATATGTGAAGAGATGCAAATAGCCTTAATATGTAGAATGACAGAAATGTCAGGAGAAAACCCAGCATTAGCAGGGATTAGTTGTATCTGGCCAATGTGTATAGACCTTTCACTTTTTTTTTTTTTAAGTCAGGCACTTACTGTGTAGTCCTGACTTTCCCGTAACTCACTCTCTAGACCAGGCTGACTTTGAAATCAGAGATCTGCTTGCCTCTGTCTCGCAAGTGCTGGGATTAAATGTGTGAGCCACTATGGCCATCTTCATTCACTCATCTTAATAGAGGCATATATAACATTCAGATGTTTGAAGAACCATGATTTTAAAATCCAATCCCTATTTCAGAATGTTGCCACTATAGCTGATGGTCCAATATCTAGCTACACTTCTGTTTGTGTCTCTGTTGTATTGTCACCTAGATCTCTGTAAAAGTCCTATATGACTGTGCTTCTCCTATGTTTCTCAGGGTTCTGTCAGTGATGTGATCATTCCCTCTCTAGGAGATAATATGTAAACCTGGGGCATGGCAGGGCCAAGGGGAGCTTGCTACTTATCAGTATGGGAACAGCTAGTAGCTTCATGCTCTGTTCATCATGTTGTGTTTCCTGGACACAATCATTTTGCTCTGAATTTAACCTTAGGGAAGAGTGTGGTCTGTGTTGCTCTTAGGAGCACACGCTAAGCATTTCGAGAAGAATACGTAAATGTCCATAACTTACTCACAAGTGGCTTGTAACTCCCATGGTCGAGGCCTCCATGGTTGTGTTTGTCATTCCTGGGCTGTGGTCACGGCTCCCGTGGTTCTGATTATGGCTTCAGTGGCTGTAGTTTGTGGTTTTTGAAGCTGTGGTTCTGGCCTCCTGTGACTCCTATGGCTTGAGTTGTGGCTTCTGTAGCTCTGGTCATGGCCTTTGTACCTCTGATGATAGATCTCATGGCTGTGGCTGTGGCACTGGCCATGGCTACCATTGCTCTGCCGATGGCTTCCCTTAGCTCTCATGAGCTCTTAACTCAAGAGTACTGTTGGAATTGACTGTGAGTGGTTGAAGCTAATCATTGGTAGAAGGATCTAATGGCAGACTATCAGGTATGTTCTATTATACAGTACAATATTAGCCAACAACTTTTGTTTGCTTATTGTGGTCTTGAGAAAGCTTTACATAAAGGTTACGGCTCGTATGTGAGAATTTAGTGTGGTACTGTTAGGAATCTGTATATTCATCATAATTTTTTTTTTTTCTTTTTGGCTAACCAGCTAGTTTCCCATGTCATACCACTTTTTCTTGGAGTTGTGGGGGGTGTACAGTGCTCTGATAGGTCCCATCCAGGCTGTAACATTCATTCATCCCAATGCAGTGGTGTCATGTAGTGTGAGATGATTGGGTACTTCTTTCTCTTCAGAGCCTGGCTCAGTGTTGAGTGGCCCTGGTTCCTGGGGATGAGGAAAAACATAGCAGGTTTGGCCAGTTGACCTGAGGTCTGACTAGTGCTTCCTGTTCAGGCTCTCTGCTGGGTGAATTGGTACCTGGAAACAGGTGGGGAATGGCCCCTGGCCTCACCTTGCAGGCCCCTAGCTCCGTGGGCGTACCCGTCAGCTCTGCAGCCCTCATACTGCTGGGAAAGGGTTGCTCAGCAGCAGCCTTTGAACAAGTTTGGCGTGCTCATAAAGTATTGTGACATTGGTGACTTGGGGAGTTTTCCTTGGGTAGTTGTCTTGCTAGAGGTTTGCCCTGGATGTTGCATCCATTCTAGTCAGAGTGGAGAGGTAGAAATGGAGCAGGTCTCTGAAACACAGGCTCTCTATGTTTGGAACAGACAGGCCCCATCTTGGGAGCAGCACTGTTGGTATTTTTGTTGTTGTTTTGTTTTCCTCTTTGTGTGTACTTGTGCACTTGGCTGTGCGTGGCCACGGAGGCCAGGGGTCAATGCTGGGTGTCCCTCCCGATTGCTCTCCGTCTTTCATGTTTTGAGACGGGGTCTCTTGTTGGCCTGGGGCTCACACTAGGCTCATCTGCTGTCATGGGAGCTCCAGGGATCCCCTTGTCCCTGCTTCCTGGCACTGAGGTTGAAGCCACATCCTGCCATGTCCAGCATGTATGAGCATGCTGGGATCCACACTCAGGCCCTGTGCTGGAACAGCAAGCGTTTACCCATCACCTGTGTCCACATCCACTGCTGATGTGTCTGAGGAGACAGTCCGAGTACAGTTTCAATCTGACAGCCTGAGCTGGCATCAGGCTGGCAACAGACCATTCAAAGAGACATGGTTGGTATGTTGTCATTGCTGGAAATTCTGTAGTCAACTTGTCAGTAAATAGCCATAGGAGAGAACATCTCATTTTCCCATCAGCCTTGGGCTTTCTCTTTAGTGTCATTGCACACACACTGCTGGTCCCCACTGGACAGAAGTACAGGGGAGGTTTTCAAGGTTCCCTAAGCTGTTGGCTTCAAATCTCATGTTTTCAAAGGGTCTTTCTGCTCCCTGTGTAGTAGCACATGGCTAACAACCCCAGTGTATATATAACAGAAAAGGTAGCAGTTGTCTGGTCTGCCCAGGATGGGGCTCTGTGCTCTGTGGGCCTATAACACTCACTAGCCTCTCTCCACATCATGAGGACTGGATCCAAGGTATACAGATGTCTTACAACCCTTGCCACCATGGGGTAAGCACAGGAGCTGGGATTCCGTCAGGTGCCTCATTGTTCTTGGTACCATTAGTGGCATTATTTCCCTCTGTGCCCTGGGAGGGAAAGGCTGCTTACTGTCGTGCTCATTTCCCTCCTGTTCCATTCTGAGGATGCTATGCTGTGGTCAGTTGTTTTGTGCTTTTCAGCAACTCACTAACTTCAGACCACCTTTAAATTGTGCCAGAACCTGGCTATAGTTCTATGTCTGTGCCCTGGCTCTGGTGACAGGTAACATGTATTGCCATTTTTCTCCAGTGTTTTCTTGGTATAAGGATTTTTGGTGGCTCAGTCTAACAGCCTCTGTTTCCTTCTCTGTAGAGCAACTTTGGCATGTGAATGTTCTGCCAAAATGGTGGGCCTTATGTCCAGGCGTTTGGGCTGTACATGCATGTGCTAGTACATGAGCCTGTCTCTGTATCAGCATCAGCTACATTTGTCATTACCACCCCCCCCCATGCATGCACACACAATTTATTATTGTCACATCAGACATTCTGCATCTCTTATTTTGAATTCTACCATGCAGCCTGCAAGGTCTGAATGTGTCCCACTGGGTAGGTTCAGTAGACCAAGTGTCACAAAGGCCCATGGTCCTCCTCCCTGTCTCAGAGGCATGTGGTGACTTATACCTGGCTCCATGTGTCACACAAAGATGGGTAAGTCACGAAGTGATCTTGGCCCCAGTCCCCAAATGAGGATCTGCTTTTGGTCCCATCAGTGGCATCAGCACCTGTGTGCTGCTGTGGTGTCATCTCCTGAACCGACCAGCAGACAGAAGACAACGGACACGGGATCTCCTTCCCAACACGGTTTATTCAGGAACCTTGAAGTATCGCGAAAGGCCCCCAAAAACCCTAGCTCCCAGCCCTTAAATCTGTGTCCTCTCCAGTCAGAACCTGCCACAGTCATTCTTGATTGGTGCTGAGCGCATACGTCACATGGCCCAATCTTACGTAACAATGAACAAGCGAAATGCATGCACAGTAAAGCCTAGCCTATGTGCCACCCAGGCTTCCTGAAATGGTGAACCAACACGCCAGGGGCGTCTGGCACCCAGCCAGGTGCCATCTTGAGTTCCACTCCCCACACTATGGGAGGGCCCTGCTCTGTTTTCCTTTTGTGCAGAGGGCAGTAGGAATGGGGCGGCCATGCTGCACTGCCTGCAAGTTCCCAGAGCTGCCTCTTTGCTTCTGCTCTGAGCTCACCAAGGGCCAATGAATGATCAACAGTTCAGGGTCTCAGATGGGTCTGTGGACACATCTCCATTAGTTTTCTACCATGTACTTTTGGGGAGGTAGAGACTTCAGAAGAGAAGTCAAATTTTAATTAAAATTAAATTTGAATAGTAGTATCTCTATTGTGCAAATTTAAAGACACTGTATCTAGAAGTTTTTAAAATTAGAAAAATAATTCATAGTTGAAGCAGAAAGCCAAGTATCATAAATATTTCCAGACTAAAATGTTCATCTTACTCCCTGCCTCACTTCCAAATGACTGTGATCAGTTCTGTGGCTGTTAGTTAATCACATACTCAAAAGGAAGGCACGGGCAGAGAGTTATAAGGAGGGATGTGGTAGAGAGGGCAGCACAGAAATCTATCCTATCTCTCATCAACAATAAAAGTAACTCTGAATATATTAAGATGACCTGAAATTGAAAGTAATAGAAGAATACACTCATGACACAGAATACACATGCATGACAGGCTATGCTTCAGGGCAGTGCTTCTCAACCTGTGGGTCGTAACCCACACAGGGGTTGCATATCAGTTATCCTGCATAGCAGATATTTACATTATAATTTATATCAGCAGCAAAGTTACAGTTATGAAGTAGCAATGAAAATAACTTTATAGATGAGGTAACACAGCATGAGGACTGCATTAAAGAATCACAGCATTGGGAGGGTTGAAAACCACTGCTCTAGGGGCATGAAGAGGGCAAGACATGAAAGCAGTAATGGACTGACAGGGTTACATCAGACACAGAGACTCTCCCAGCAAAAGAAGCAGTCAGCAGGGTGAAGGAATGCCTCCAGGATGAGAGAAAACACTTGCAAACTATACATTCTGCAAGAGGTTAGTATCCAGACTACATAAGGAGCTTCAGAAAGCTCACTAGCAAAAAGCACAAATGAAACCAAAATAAACCCAGAGAGATGACAGCATTCATGACTGATCAGTGGATCTGGTGGGCTTGCAGAGAAGGCATGCAGGAGGCCACGGAACATGGAAGGATGCCCAGAAGTCAGCAGAAAAAGGCAACTTAAATCCATGAGAGCTCGTTAACTCTAGGAAAATGGCTGCTACCACAAAGTTGAGGACAGCACCCACTGATGCAGAGGAAGGAATTCCTATGTGTGCCGTGGCTAGGTGCGCACATTAGTGTAGCCGTTACAGAAAACAATGACACTGTTTCTCAGAAAACTGAAGAACTGCTCTGGGTTGCAGCAACCAGCACTGGCTACATCTCCAAAGCCAGCAAAGTAGTCTAGCGTTCTGTTTATTGAAACCCTGTCTACAGTATCAAGACCTGTAAACAAATGGAGTGGGTAAACCAGGCATGGATCAAATGGTGCACACACACAGTAGGTTATTATTCAACCATAAAAAAGAAGGAATTCTTGTCAGGTAAGACAACACAGGTGGAACCAGAGAGTATTCTGTTAGGTGAAGCAAGCCAGGCTTAGAAAGACATGTGCCACATGGTCTCTCTTATATGTTATGTATATGGAAATGTGGCTTCCTGAAGTGAAGGAGTCTGGGAAGAGGGATGGGGTGGGGAGGGACTGATCCGGGGAGAAAGAAGTCTCAGCCTGTGTTAGTGCAGAGGGTGAGCTATGTCCTGCAGAAAGCTTGGAGGATTTCACGTGTTTTATCATGAAGAAATGATGATGAATCTGAGAAGACAGATACGTCTAAACTGGTTTAAATATTACCCATTGTGCATGACTGTTTAATCATTACATGGTACCCCATGAATGCTCAAGATTCTCTTTATCAGGTTTCTATCTAAAAGCCTCTAACCAGGTATCCCTATTCTCTTATAGAGTCAGATCACATTGATGGACATCCCCGTGTTCAAAGCCATCCAGCCAGAGGTCTGTACCATCATGTAATCCCACTGGGACTGGGGATGGGGAGGGTGATCTGCTGAAGCCTCACAGATACATGTGCCCATTTTGAGTTGGGATTTGGGTTCTGCTGAGAAAGTCCCATCTGGCCCAGTCTGGCAGAGCAGAGCAGCTGCTGCCCCAGTCTGTGCTGTGCAGCCTGCCTCTTTGTCCCAGGCACATGAGGGTTGTTTGGCTGGAGCTTTCTCTGTGCTGATGTCACATCCTGGTGGCTGCCTTGCTTCTGTTTTTGAAACTAGTTGCCACAGCAAACCTCACATGTTTATATTAAAAGCATATGTGCATTTTTAGAAGTGATAAGGGGAAGAGTCAATTTGGGTCTTTAGAAATGAAGAGGACGAATGACATCCTCCAGTTAGTGAAGAGGTTTTAGTTATTTTACCCAGAGTTCCTTTTCTTTGCTAGCAAGTAACAAATCCGTTTCAGAAAGCCAAACAGAGACAAGAACCTTCCCATGGTGTTTTCACACAGGGAAAGCTACTGGGTGTAAGTGTCCCTACCATTAGCTCTACTTCCCATCTTCCTCCCTCTCCTGTCTGCATGTGTGGTCTCATGTCACCTCCCCAAAGGATCCACATTTACAGCTTCCCACACTGACAACACAGTTTTCTCTCTAGCCCAGTTTAGTCATGTGGCCAGTGTGAAGTCACCTATGGGCAAGGGGTCAGGATAAGCAGAAACTGCTGATACCGCCTGGCCTTGGGTGAGCTGCAGGTATAGGGAGACAGCCTGGAGGCCTGCTGCAGTTGCAGTGTGGTGAGAGCACACCTACCTTTACAGTGACTTCAGCTTTCAATGGAGCCAAAGTGCCCAGGCCAACCATAGCCCAGCCCTCCAGCACAGGAAGACTCCATACTGCAGGCTTGCTGTGCAGTAACAGTGGCTATGTTAGTTGGGCTTTACACACTGGGGCTTAGCTCTGCCTGCTGTTTTCACAGTGATGCTGCCTTTCCCTGTCTCATCCTAATGTGAACAGTTCACTGTTCCTAGTTAGCAATTCTCTGCCTCCGGGAGCTTTGTTGGCTGCAATCATATGATGGTTGCCTTCCTTCTCAGCCAGCTCTCTCCAGATTTCTCTGTTTTTTTTTTCACTCAGTTTTTTGAGATGTGGTCTTATGATCTTAATATATCTCAGGCTACCCTTGAACTTTCTGTGTAGCCAAGGATGACCTTAAGCTCCTGATCACCCTGCTTTTGCCTCCTGAGTGCTCAGACTTCGGGTGTGTGCTACCATTCCTGGTAGCTGAGGCTACCTCTGATTATATTCTCAAAGCTTTGATCTGGAGCCCTTTAGACGTCTGAGGCTTTGTTCTACAACCTGAATGTCAAGGGTGATGACTCAGTCTGTCAGGGGTCCCCTGCTGTCCAAGTGTGACGGGAGTCAAGTCAGGGCAGCATTATATCTACACTCATCAACAAGGGCCAGGTGAAACCCTTCTCTGGGGTACTATAGCATGCAGGGAGCCTTGCCAGGTGACATCTTAAGGTTGTGCCCAGACATTAAAGTGCATGTGTTTTCCTTTTATATTTCATCTTAGAGTTATAAGTCTCAGAGTCACTAGGATAGCTGTCCAAGTACAGGCTTCCCAGACTAGCACCCCTGCCTGGACCTGATAAATCTTCACCTCTGGGTCAGTCCTGGAACCCAGTTGATACTAAGGTGACTGTCAGAGAGTGAAGAGCCAGAGCCAACTGCTGTGAACTATTTAGAGCAACCCAGGTGTGAATACTAGGGCCTATGGCAGGTTACCCAAAAATGGAGGCCATTCCTCATTCTCAAACTATGGTTGGAAGGACCTGGGAGCCACCTCACTTCTTTGCTGCTGTTGTTATTGTTAGCAGACCAAAAACTGGAACTTTTCCTTTTGAGGATGCCTTCCCCGTTGTGGTAGGACCACCCCAGAGTGGAAGGGCATAAATAAGGCAGTTGTATGATGTAGGTCAGACTTTCTGAGAAGCAGAGGCTCATGTGTGACAGGTGAGTGGGCTGGACTGCCAGCAGGTGAACAGGTCTGTGGCCAAGACCTTTCAGGCCTGACTGCACAGAATGAAAAGGAATAAAAGCAAAGTCCACATCCTGGACTCCCTGCTGGAGGCTCCAACTGCATGGCTTAGAGTGGGGTCTCTGATGTGCTCTGAGTGAGTGGTCTGTAGCTAAGGCTCAGAACCCCAGGAGCACATTCTAAAAGCAATGGCAGTGGCTTTGTGAAACCTCAAGGCCATTCAAGGCATGCTCTTCTGGTTTGATCTAGATTACTCTTGAGTTTAGCCCTACACAGATAAAACAAGTAATTGTGGCTGCAGACCATACAACCAGGACTTGACTCAGGCCATCTGCCTGCCTACTACTGCAGATCATATGGCTTCAGCCTTTGCTGGTGTAGCTATGGGTATGGTTTCAGGGAGCACATGTCTAGGAAGTAGTTGTTGACCCTTTGCCAGTAGGGCAGTAGAGCTGACTGGGCTTCTGGGCTTTTCTTGGGAGGAGATACCAGCTGTTTCTCCTTGTTGGCCATTATGCCAGTGGCCCCAGATCTCTGCTTTCTTCATGTCTTCCTCCCAACGTTAGGAAGTTATTGTCTGCTGACATTGCACTTGTGAGTGTGGAGTTGAGAAACATGGCCTAAGAAGATGGCTCAGCAGGGCCATGATTCTTGATACTGGATTTCTTCAGGGCTTCCATCTAACTGCAACTATGGAGAGATTCAGACATTGTTGGATGGCATCCGGGGGTGCTTCTGGAACAGTATCCCAGGCAGTGGGATTTACATGCACACAGATGTGTCATGGAGACTTTGACGAAAGTGGAGAGGCAGGAGAGACCTGAAGCCCCATGTAGTACTCAGCCATATGTGTCTTTGAGTTTCTGGTGCTGCTAAGAAGGTAGTTCTCAGTAGTGAGTGGTGCTTAGAGCCCCACCCACTCAGGCCCTTGCCTCTGTGTCCCTGCCCTCCACATCTGATGCTCGGTGGCCCATTGCCTGTGTACGGGCTTGCAGATGTGCAGGTGCTGATGTGCCTGGCTGTTGGGTGATGCAAGGTGAGTGTGGATTCTGGGACAGGCGTCTTGGGCAGGGCTTTCACTGGCTTCTTCTAGCTGCCTTCTGATACTCCTGCTGACCCTCACTTCCTTTTATGTACTGAAGAAAGGGAGTGCTGTGATGTGCCACATCAGTTCTCTGTTGCTGGGTGACGAGCCACCAGACAGACTGGGGTTCAAGAATGGTCTGGATAGGTGGTCTTGTTCAGGGGCTTATAGGAGGCTGTAATCAGGTGAAGGTGCAGCCAGGTTTGGAGACCTGCCTCCACTGTGGTTTCCACCTGACATCTGCTAAGTTATCCTGACTGATGTCATACAGAACATTGCATAAGGCTACTAAAAGGCCCTCATGGTATGTTAGTATTCCTGTGGTGTTGTCTCTAGAGGCTATCTAAAGAAGCAGGGTAGAGGCCATAATGACTGTGGCCTGGCCCTGGAGTCCAGGCCTGCCCTTCCCACAGTATTCTACTAGACTCACACATCAGCCTATTCAGTGAGGCAGGTACACAAGGTTGAGCACTGGGAAGTAGGAATTACTGGGGCAGCCTGTCACAGAGCCCGTGTGATTCTAAGACTTTAGTCATTGGGACTTTGGTAACATTTTACCTCTTTAAGTTTGTGTTTCCTCATTCATAGAATGGGGATGGTGAGTATCACCCATGGAAAGTCATTTAAACATGGGGAATGTATGAAGAATACACGGTACAGAGACTGGGGTTCTGGAAGGCTTAACCATCAAAGCTTTAGGTACATGCTGGGCATTGTGCTCTGTGATCAAAGACTACCTGTACAATGTCGTTTAATGCTCAGCTTCCCATGAGACAAGTTCATTAACAGACAGTAATGTGAGTGCAGGAGCTAATTGTCGAGTGAAAAAGTGATGGGAGCTGTGTTCATACCCTTGCAGCTGGCATCACTGTATGTATGTGTGTGTATGTGTATGTATATATATATGGATGTATGTGTGTATGTATATATGTGTATGTGCGTGTATGTATATATATATGGATGTATGTGTGTATGTATATGTGTGTTTGTATGTATGTATATGTGTGTTTGCATGTATGTATATATGGATGTATGTGTGAATGTATGTATGTGTATGTATGTGTATATGACAGTGATGATGTGACAGTGATGATGGTTTGTGTGTGTGTTCTGTTTGTTCTTGGTACGCAGTCCTTTGCAATGAGTTTGTGGGTGTTTATACTTCCTGTGTGTTTCTATCAGTTTGGTTCACATTCCTTTGCTGCAGAAGCTGTCCTGTCCTTGGCTGACAGGCAGTGTCAGCATTGGCCCTGAAACCTTTTAACATGACTCCGCTGGTGTTGACTGTTTCATGCTTTTTGGCCCAATAAGGTGCTTAGAGTTGTGTCAGCTTTGGTGCCAAGGCCTGCATCAGGCCTTCTCGGGACTGTGGGTCCCTTTTGTTGAGATGGTGTTTAGATGCCAAGTTGCATGGAAGAGGGTAATGCTGGAGTGCTGTTGCTGTTTTTAGTCTTTTTTTGGTGAAATGCAGCCTGGGTGGAGCTATTTTCTAGGAGAAAAGCTTCAACTTTGTAGCTAGTGTCGCTGTTCCCTCAGTGTCTTTGCCAGGTGCCACTTTGGCTCTGTGACTGAGCTTTGCTTGTGAGAATGAGCACCAGCAGCTGTGTGGATGCTGAGCTGAGGTGGCAAACCTTGAACTCCCACTAGCTTCCTCTTGACACTTCCACATGATGTACCAGCTGCTACTCATGTGTCAGTCAGTCCCCAGAGAAGACACTGCAGATAACCTGCACTGAGCCAAAGAACCCTCACCCATAAGCTAAGCCACGTTGCTCTGCAGACCCGGGAACACGATGGCATGTTCCATTCCCTGTCTGTGACTGAGGAATGGTGGGCCCTCAGGGCTGAGCACATTCCTTACATGCCATTGTCACGTCTTAGAGGCTGACTCAGTCTTCCCAGTTCTCAGCTGCCCCATCCTGATGTTTCTTTCTTTTCTTTTTTTTCTAAAACAAAACCTTTAATGACTTTTTTTTGACAATTTCATATGTATATACAATGTAACTTAATCATATTCACCCCAGTTTTTCCCTCCCTCCTCCCCTGCTATTCTCCCAACACACTTCCTTCCCAATTTCTTGTCCTCCTCTTCCTTTTTAACTTTGTAACCCACTGAGTCCAATGAGTGCTGCCCTTGGGAATTATAAAATGAATTTATAATTCTTGCTAGCCTGAATAAAAGACACATTTCTCTGTGTGGTCCTGGCTGTCCTGGAACTCACTCTGTAGACCAGGCTGGCTTCAAACTCAGAAATCCGCCTGCCTCTGCCTCCCAAGTGCTGGGATTAAAGGCATGCGCCACCACTGCCTGGCTACCTCCATCTTCTTTATTTTACTTCTTCTTCTACCTGCAGCCCCTCACTGGATCCTCAAGTCCCACATTTCTCCTTCCACTGCCCAGTCACAGGCTCTAACCTTTTATTGATCAGTTAAATTAGGGAGCAAGGTTCACATAGCATCACTTGGTGTACATAAGGATCTACTCGTTATGGGCAACCACATCTTTTTTTTTTTTATTTTATATTTTATTTACATTTAAGATGCCATCCCCTTTCCACATTTCCCCTCCCTAGAATACCCCTGTCCCATGCCCCCCCTTTCCTTTTTGCTTTTATACGATTTTTTAAAAATGTTAATCAAAGGATTTATAAGTTTGGTAATGCTCAATCAGAAGCGTAACCCAATACCCAACCTAGATATAAAAACTATCTTTGACTGGTGGAGACATGTGAACATCTGCCTCCATGCCCCCTCTCTCTTTCTCTCTCTCATCACCTAGCTTCTCCTCTTCTTCATCTTCTCTCCTTGTTCCATCTCTTCCTCTCAGTACTCCTTCCCACTTAGCTCCTCCTACATATCACTCTTCCTGTTAAAGTAGAACTTTTCTCTCAAAATACAATTAGAGCATACTTATTCCTAATTGTACCAGTGAGGTACAAGATAGTCCTAATACCCAGTCCATCATTCTGTTGACTAACCAGAACCTCTGTCATCTCTTCTAACTAAAACACTTACTTTTGATCCTGGCTTTTTGGCTTTAGAATGAATGTCAGCTGAAATCCATCTGCTCAGATCTTTTCTCTCAAAATAAATAGCCAGGATTGGTTATGAGACTATAGGTCTTCAACCCCAATCAGAAATCCAGAATGACTGAGTTAACTGAAGTTATGGGAAGCACTAAGCATAGCTTCTAAAACTTAGCCAATTTATAGAGACCTCTGAACACCTGAAAAGCCCCTATACTACCGAACGTTGGAGCATCAAATCTTCAGCCTTCTGGCCCAGAATCATCTGACAGACCTTAGTGATGCAGGATTATTAAGGGCTGATTATTCTGTCTAGGCAGATATAACCAGTCGACTATTCTGCATGTGTGTCCTTTTCTGGACAGTAATTTGTCTGTAGATGGAGAGAGGCAATTCTTGCCTAGTGGCTGTTACCGCACAACTGGAGTATCTCCAAGGATGCTCAGTTTCTTCTTAGAATCCACGACAGGAAGCTGTCAGGAGCAGACAGGTCTCTAATCAAAATGAACATTAATATATAAATATTTGTAGTGTCAGTTCTATGGACTTCTGATGTTTTGAAAACCAACTATCCATGTAAGGTAACCTGGACTGTTGTCTGTTCACTCCTCTCAGCTATTTCTAAATAAAATATGGCAAACACCCTAACAATAAACTCAAAACCATGAATTTGCTATAGTCCCTTAACTCATAGGTTAACCGTCCCAAATCAGTTAAAAAAGTTAAAAAAGGGCTGGGTCTAGGCCTTGTATTTCTAAATGTGTTATACAGGCACAATGCCCATGAGAGTATCAATATTCATCTCATTTTTATATTAATAAGAGGCTCATACCAATGAAAACCTTAAATTTGAAATCAATGTAAATTTTGTACCATTTAAGAAATTATAACTTCATCTTGATAATAATTATACAGATTTCTACCAATAGGTTATGGCTATGTAATAAGTCCTAGCTAATCCCCCCTGTTCCAACAAAACCACTACTTTTCCCTAGAAAGACAGACCATTATTAACCACATTAGTCCCCAAGCTCAGGGAATAGGGGCGCTGACTCTTCTTTAACTTCTTCAAGCTGATTAAGGGCGTTGAGATTTTAGAAGAGGGGTAGGGGGAAGAGTAAGTTGATAAGCCTCTGATGCTGTGTCTTCACTGAATCCAGATGGAATTCCAGGACATCAGAGGTTTGGGCAGGTCTGCTCAGTATGCTTGATGAGTAGATACACCAAGGCTGTGTATTCTGCAATATACAATTCTCAGAACAAGTTTTAGTATCAAGAGAAAAAAAAAATTTTCCACCCCCAGGGGGCTGACTTTTTTTTTTAAAGATGTTGGTTCTGACGACTTTTTTTTTCACTTGTTAAAATTGGTTGTAGTATTTACGTTTCAGATTTTATCCTCTTACCCTACTTCCTCCCACCACCCAGAAACCTCCTCTCCCATCCCCCTCCTCATGCTTCTATGAGGCAGTGACTGCACCTACCCCCCCTCACTATCCCCTCCCCGCCCTCACATTCCCCCCCACCCCACTGTGTGTTCATTTTTTTTTTATGGGACCAAGAAACTCCTCTCCCATCTATGTCCGACAAGGCCGTCCTCCCCTACATATACCTCTGGAGTCTTGGGTTCCTCCCTATGTGTTCCCAGGCTGGTGGTTTAGACCCTGGGGGGCTCTGGTTGTTTGGTATTGTTGCTTTCCTCCTGGGGTCAATAACCCTTTCTGCTCCTTCAGTCCTCTCACTAAGTTCTCCATTGGGAATCCCCTGATCATATCAGTGGTTAACTGTGAACATTGTCCTCTGAGTGTGTTAGTCTTTGGCTGACCTCTAAGGAGACAGCTATATCATGTTCCTCACATTATGCACTTCCAGCCATCCACAACAGTGTTTAGCTTAGGTGGCTGTACATGGGGTG
The DNA here is from genome assembly GCF_011762505.2 of Arvicanthis niloticus. Classification (NCBI taxonomy): domain Eukaryota; kingdom Metazoa; phylum Chordata; class Mammalia; order Rodentia; family Muridae; genus Arvicanthis; species Arvicanthis niloticus. Next base: position 10,487,870 of record NC_047659.1, on the reverse strand, counting down.
AATACCCAGGTGGAATGGTCTCCTGATGGCCCCTCCTTCAGTTTCTGTTCCATGTTTTGTTTCCCTATTTGCTCCCTTGAGCATTTTTATTTCTCGTTCTAAGTAGAACTGAGGCATCCCCTCTTGGTCTTCCTTCTTCATGAGCTTCATGTGGTCTGTGGGTTGAGTCTTCGATAATCCAAGCTTTTGGGCTAACATCCGTGGAGATATGTTTGTGTAACTATCTTCTTTTGGGGTTTTTGGAAGATTACTTTCTTGCTTTTTCTAGGTTGTAGTTTCCCTCCTTGTGTTGGAGTTTTCCACCAATTATTCTTTGAAGTGCTGGATTTGTGTTGAGATACTGTGTAAATTTGGATTTGTCATGGAATATTTTGGGTTCTCCATCAATAATGATTGAGAGTTTTGCTGGGTATAGTAGTCTGGGCTGGCATTTGTGTTCTCTTAGGGTCTGTATGATATCAGTCCAGGATCTTCTGGCTTTTATGGTCTCTGGTGAGAAGTCTGGTGTAATTCTTATAGGTCTGCCTTTATATGTTACTTTGCCTTTTTCCCTTACTGCTTTTAGTATTTTTTCCTTGTTTTGTACATTTGATGTTTTGACTATTATGTGGTGGGAAGTATTTCTTTTCTGGTCTAAACTATTTGGAGTTCTGTAGGCTTCTTGTATATTTATGGACATCTCTTTCTTTAGGTTAGGGAAGTTTTCCTCTATAATTTTGCTGAGGATATTTACTGGTCCTTTAAGTTCGGAGTCTTCCCCCTCATCTATACCTATTATCCTTAGGTTTGACCTTCTCATTGTGTCTTGGATTTCTTGTATATTTTGGGTTAGTAGCTTTTTGTATTTTGCATTTTCTTTGACAGTTGTGTCAATGTTTTCCATGGTATCTTCTGCATATGAGATTCTCTCTTCCATCTCTTGTATTCTGTTGGTGATACTTGTGTCTATGACTCCTGATCTTTTTTTTAGGTTTTCTATCTCCAGGGTATTGTCCCTTTGTGATTTCTTTATTGTTTCTACTTCCATTTTTAGATCCTGCATGGTTCTGTTTAATTCCTTTTCCCATTTGATTGCATTTTCTTGCAATTCCTTAAGGGATTTTTGTGTTTCCTCTTTAAGGGTTTCTATCTATCTACCAGTGCTCTCCTTAAGTTCTTTGAGAGTGTTATTTATGCCTTTCTTAAAGCCCTCTATCATCATCATGAGAAGTGATTTTAATTCTGATTCCTGCTTTTCTGGTGTGATGGGGTGTTCAGGGCATGCTCTGATGGGAGAACTGGGTTCTGATTATGCCATGTAACTTTGGTTTCTGTTGCTTACGTTCTTGCTCTTGCCTTTTGCCATCTGGTTAACTCTAGTGCTGCCTGTACTTGCTGTCTCTGACTGAAGCCTGTCTTTCCAGTTATCTAGCTTGTGTCTGATCTCCTAGGTGTCCAGATGTCTCTGTGATCTTTTCCAGCTGCACTGATTACAGTGGTACCTCTAGGATGCCTCAGGATATGGTGCCTCCAAGGTAGTAGTCCAGCTAGGTGTCTGCTGTTCTGGGTGCAGTGTCTCCTCTAGAATATCTCAGGATATGTTGTCTGACGCTCTGAGTTCAGTTGTTCCTCTGTGGCTCTGGGTTGAGTGGACCTTCCAGTATGTCTCAGGTGGAATCTGGGGTCCACACAACAGCAGACCTGGCAGAGGTCTGATCCAGGCCTCAGATCTGAGAACTAGTTTCTAAGACACTGTCCAAGTTAGAGCGCCTGGGATCCCTGCTTCCTCTGGGTTCTTGGAGGTTGGGGACAGAGCTGCCACCCAAGATCTGCTCAGTGCTCTGGCCCAGACCAGAAGGAACCAGTGTTCCGGGACGGGAGTGACTTCCTGGGTCCTCGTGGGTCCCAGTTACTCCCTGTTTAGGGCGGGCCCTGCTGTCTGCTTACCTAAGATACTGCCTGAGTTAGAGCGCCTGGGATCCCTGCTTCCTCTGGGTTCTTGGGGGTTGGGCCTGATGTTTCTTAATGATCTTGATTTTCTTGTATTTTATTTGACAATGGTAGTTTTAGTTCCTAACAACATTAGTTACTTTTCCTGCATTGTCCTAACACATGTGCTTGTGCGCACACACACACACACACACACACACACACACACACACACGTATGTGCATGCACACAGGATGGAGGTGGTTGAGTGCTTTAAAATAACAATGCCGTTATTGCCACTAACCTGCAGACTGCTGATTCAAGTTTCCCACTTTGTGGTTCTGTTTGTAGTGTTTCCTTTCTTTTGGTTGTCTCTCCCTCCTCCCTGTCACACATCTCCATCGTCCTTTCTTCTTTTCTTTGCTTCCAAGGTCTTCAGAAGAAGGTGGTCACAGGCAGCTGGTTCTGGAGGTCTGTACTCAGAGAGGCCCTGGTGTAATCCCAGTGTCTGGAGCAGCAGCTGCTGAGGGGATCTGTCCTGACTGAGTGGAGAAGGGGCAGTACCCAGTGAGGGGAAGCATCTTGGCACTGTGTTTTCTGGCTGGCTTAGGCCAGGACAGCTCAGGAACAGTGTCTCCTGGGTACTCAGTGGCCACTTTTCCCAAAGAGGGGTTCTGCCTGGTGAGCTCAGCCTTTTGGAGATTTGAATTCAATGGTTCCCACTGCTGGGCCTGGAATGTAGCATTGTAACTTGTGCTCTTCTCTGTGGGGGTAACCACAAGGCCTCACCCCAGGACTCAGGGTAACTAGCAGAGTGTAAGGAATGTGGAGGTCACAAGCATAGGACATGATTGTGCTGGTTCAGTTTTATATAGAGCCGGCAACTAAACATACATGTAATTTTGTGGCATAACTGCTTATAGCTAGGATGTTGTTACTACCCGGATGAACTGGGTAGCAGGCTCTGGTTGGATTCCTGCCTGTCAGGGCTCGGGCGATGCTACACCATGAAGGGGTCTGTCTGAGGGGTCCTGGTGGCTGCAGCCTGCTTATCCTGGCATGTTTCGGAGTAGCATTTTGTGAACATAGTGTTTCCTACCGAGTGTGTCACACTCACATCCCAGCCCACAGAACTGAGGCTCCCACAGTTTCTCAGAAACACCATGGCAAATCTCTGTTCTCAGACTGAGCTGGGAATGGACATGGCCTTGGCTCTGCTCAGCCCATGGCCCTATCAGAGTTGAGCTACCGCTTAATACCTGTAGATAACATCTATCAGAACTGGGATGGGCTTGGCTGCTGTCATCCCAGCTAAGACTCTAGACCACCACTTACTCAGTTTCCTTGTGCATGACAGTGGAGGGTGTGATTTTGTTTTGTTTTTAACTTAAAGCAGATACACAGGAACTTGGTCAGTGCCAGTAGTTTGTGGTCACTGCTGCTGCTCAGTCTGAGCTGGCTCTGTGTATTGTGGATGGGAAGTCTTCACTGCAGGATTATTCAGTAAAGCCTATGCAGGAGCAGCACCCTGGAGGCCACAGCACTTGGATAGCAGAGAGGCTGTGCATCTATACGGAGCCCTTGGGATTGCTGTCCAGATGCCAGCCAGTCCAAGGTTTAGGAGGAGCTTGTACCAGGAGAAGCCTTGAACATGGAGGAGTAGGAAAGGGTGGTATCTCGTTGGTGAGGCAGAGATGAAAGGAGAGTTTGTGTTAGTTCTCACTGCTGTGATCATGTGACTAACGCAACTCAAGGATGGATGGAGGGCTTATTTTGATCCACGGTTTGCCAGTGCCATGCATGGCAGCATGGAGTGTGAAGCAGCTGGCCTCATGGCATCTACAGTCAGGAAGAGTGGTGACCAGTTATGTTCGGCTCTTTGTCCTTCTCATCAGTGCTGGCTCTCAGCCATGGGCTGCTGCTGCCGGCCACGTTTAGGAGACAACTTCTTTAAAACTGCCCTCAGAGACTTGTCCAGTAGCTTGTCATCTGGTGACTCTAGATCCTGTCAAGTTGAGGATATTAACCATCATGACCTGAAAAGGGAGTTTCACGTGGAATGAAGACAGTGTGTTGGCAGCATTCAGTGCTGCTCTGCCTGGTGTTCTGGGGGCCTTTTTTCCATCCTCTGCTCCTCCAGGGCGTCATTTAAAGGATGCTGGCTACAGACAAGAACTTCTCAGAAGTCTGTGTTGTTCTGTCACCAGCTGCAGTTGGGACAGTCGCAAGAGGCTGAGTGTCCAACAAGTCTGGCACTAAACAAGTCATCACAAGCACCAAATTCAGCAAGATGCAAAACGTCTCCATACCTGGAGTCCTCACAGTTTCTGGCCGCCTCTCCCCATGGTGCCCATACTCAGATCTCCCAGTAGTCTGACCCACCTTTACTCAGTCATACATCAGTCTGCTGTGCCAAGGCCAGAGAGGCAAGAATGACAGACATGCAAATAAAAGGAGACAAGAAGTAGCCCGGCCACGGGGCACTGGAGGGTTGGGGAAAACATGCAGTGAGCGTGGTGTGGGGTGGGTGAATGAGGGAGCCAAGACGGCCAGCAGCCCAGACCACTGCAGAAGCAGAATATCACAGCTCCCGTGTGTCTGTGCAAGCTGGTTATCACAGAGAGTGTGTTCAGGTCTCTCTTGCAAGATCAGGGCTACAGCTCAAGGGACAAGGACTGATGGTGAGGTCCACAGCTAAGGAAGTGGCAAGAAAAGAGCCTCAATGCCTAAGTCCAGATACTCAGTACACACACAGCGCCAAACACAGGGCCCTGGGCATCTTCAGGGATCAAGAACTTATGAAAGGGGCTGGACTGGCCAGGTAGATACTCTGGCTCTGGCTTGAGCGTGTAAGGGCAGGGGGCCTTAGGTGGACTTGGCTCCAGAGTTTGAATTTAGTGCTGAAGGATTTTTAAAAGGAGAAAGGTTTTTTTTGTTTTTTTTTTTTTTTTTGTTTTTTTGTTTTTTTGTTTTTGTTTTTTTTAGATGTCTACTCTGCAGTATACCTCTCTGGAGTGGTGTGGATGGTTAGGATTCTGAAGGCTTGTGGATCTGGAGAGTGGCAGTGAGAATGGGAAGTCTGGTGAGGGCCGCTTCCAGCTGCTGTGAGTGCAAGCAGAGAACAGGAGTGGGGCCTGGCCACAGATCCTAGAGTAGGATGATCCTAGCACAGCTCCGGAACTGCAGTGTGAGCCTGTGGGGAGTGAGGCTAAAAGGATCAGAGGGGCAGCAGGGGCGACTCTGGAGAAGGAGAAGGTAGAAGTGGGGGTGGGGGAGGTCTGGTAACTGCTAGTAGGTGATGGCTGTGCTGTGGGGCAGGGCCTGAGGTGAAGTTGAGGACAAAGGCCCTGAGATGAGGATCTGAGGGCAAGAAGGGGAAGGTAGAGCTGTACCAAAAGGCAAGAGAACAGACAACACTATGGAGAAACCCACAACCAGGAAAAAAGTGTGAGTTTGGCCTCTAACCTAGCCACCTCTAACTTTAGGCCAGCAGGGTAGGGAAGTCTGAATAGACAGACTCACCGTCTTCCTGTCTCACTGTCTGAGGCCTTGGAGAGGACCGCCTCTGGATAGTGAAGAGGTGGGGCATTGAGAACCAAATGCTTGAGGTAAAAGGGCATGGTTTAAAGAATGATTTCAACTTCCCCTCACGTGGAGCTGGAGACCTGACTGCCATCTGTGAGATGCTATACACACAGGCTGGACTGCAGGAGCTCAGGGCTCAGTGCAGGCCCACAGTTCCCTAGCAGGGGTGCACTGGGGCTCAGGGAGGCACTGCTGTATGTGTCAGGAGCTGGCTCTTGGGCCTATTGTCTGGCTGTGTTGCCTGCTCTGAAGACATGGACATTCCAGAGAGCCGAGATCAACGTTGGATGTGGGACAAACCCTGCGTGTCCTCGATTCTCTTTGGCCCTGAGAGAGGGGGGAGAGCTGCCAGCAGGCAGTCGCCTGTGGTGAGGAGCTAGGTTTCACTGACATCATTGAAACCCCTCTCTCAGGTCAAGTTTTGAGCAATGTGCACAGACCATTTCCCTCTACGTTACCCATCAAAGCCACAGACACTTCTTTCATGGATGGCAAAGCCCTCATCAGCCCTGGCTCCCATTTTTCCTTTGGAGCCAAAGGCATTTTTCTCTGGCGGTCTTCCTGACCTGCCTAGAGTCTTCCCTCCTCTCGTCTGCTCAGGAGGCAGGCCAGCATCCCATGGGCTCTGTAACAGCTAACCTACCACGGCAGCTCTCCCTCATGTTCCCTCCTGTTTCATTTCCTGAAGGCTGCCCCTTTCACCTGGAGTGTGCAGGTGCCGCAGGAGATGGGGTGCAGTTGTGCAGTTAGAGCTTCAGGGCTCTGTGACTTCCTTTAACACAGTCCTTGTTAGACACCTTTGCCCACTAGTATTCATTTGACTAGCCTGCTGTTCAGTTTGCCTCCTTCCTAGATTATAACCTCAGGACTCGGCACATTCAGGGCTCTTCCCTATCTCCTGGGACCTGCGGTGCCCAGTGCTGTTTGCTGACTGTATTTAGGGTGAGACTACTGTAATGACTCTCTTTCCTGCTTGCTGTCCATACAGTACTGCCTCCCTCTGTTCAAACTATAGAGTGAAGTAGCAGGATAGCCCAGTTGTCCCCCAGTGAGAAGACAGCTCCTAGCACAGGGCTCGTGTCGGGCCTAACACGAGGTCTAATCTCCATTCCACCTTCACCCTTCAGTCACATATATAGGTGGAGGGCATGATCTAGGCCCTAGAGTGACTTATATACTAATAAGGTACCTGAAGGCCAGAGGGTGGAGTCGATTAAACATTCCTCCCCAGCCATATTTTTTCCTATAGCTGGCGCCCCAAACATCGGGCTCGGATAGCCACACAGCCACAGGAACTGATACTGCGGGAAGGTGAGCCCCATCAGTTCCTGTGGCTGCGCGGCTGTCCGAGCCCCACGTTAGGAGCCAGCTGTAGGAAAAAATGATGACTGGGGAACCCAGAGTTCCTCCTGCCATGCTGTGGGTAGTCAGCTGGGAATGCCCTGGGTTCCTCCAGCTGGAAGTTGAGCCCGGCTGCTCATTAACTAAAGGCCTCTCCACAGTTCCTCACGGTTCCTCATGGTTCCTCACAGTGGCGCAGCCCCAACACACGAGGAAGTCCTTGTGTTTTCAAAACCGGTTTATTGACATGGCGGATGGTGGATGGATCTGGATGCATACCCCATAAAACCCAGGGTGGACCTGAGTTAAATAAGGAGGGGGGAGGGGCTGGGGAGGAATGTTTAATCGGCTCCACCCTCTGGCCTTCAGGTACCTTATTAGTATGTAAATCTCTCTAGGGCCTGGATCACGCCCTCCACCTGTGTTTGTGACTGAAGGGTGAAGGTGGAATGGAGATTAGACAGCTTATCACAGTAGATGCCAGCAAGAACCGAAGGCCTCTCTCTTCTGTTGTTGCTCTCCGTTTGCAGTTGTCATTTGTTCTTTGGTCTCTAGAGATTGTCCTGTCTAGTGACTCTTGTCACACTGGAAACAGTAGAAAAGGGTTCTCCTCAGCTGAGGCCTGGTGGAGACAGGAGTCAGGTCTGACTGTAGACCTGGCCAGCAGCACATCAGAATTAATGCACTTTGGAACTTTGAGACTCATTTTTTTTCTCTTTTCTTGAGCATGGATATGACATGAGTACTGGTTAGAAACCAAATTTCCTTTTAAGTGAATTAATAACCCAACACTAAACAGAGGCCTTGCTCACAACACAAAACAGAGCCTCACACTGAGCAGCTGGGCTGGCTCCTGCTGGTGATAGGGACAGCAGGGGAGGGACAGTCTGTTTGGGCTCTGGCTTCAGGAGCAACAGCTTGATTTCAGGCAGTTTAATGGGGGAGAGGGTGGCAAGCCCTGCTGGCAAGATGTGCTTGAGGAACCTGGCTTGCTGTTCTCTAGCTGTGAGGCCGAGACAGTGCCTTTTCCTCTTCATCTCCTAATCTGTAAAACAGTTGTGAGGGGCCTTCAGGGCGGCTCAGACAGTAGAGGCTTCTGCTGCACCAGGCGCCTGCTGACCTGAGTTTGATCTCCAGAGCTCACAGAAAGGCAGATGAAGAGAACCAACTCCACAGGGCTGTCTTCTGACCTTCTGAGTATGCTATGGTACATGTCCCCCCTCCCTCGCCCTCACACAGAGAGACAGAGAGACAGAGACACATAGAAACAGCAGAAGAGGAGAGGTGGTGGACTATGTCTCATTGTATGATGGGTACCCACAGGCGATTGTGTATGCAGAGGACCCACAACTCATTTCTTCATTTTGAGAAGAGAGAAGAATAGAATGAGAAAATCCATAGATGTAGTCAACACTCACTGTCTGGATGAGAGGCATATCCCAAAGCATGTCTGTCAGCATGACCAAATACTTCAGCACCCGGAGGAGATGAATGCTGTTTTAAGCCACCTGGCACCTCTGAATCTGTATTTTTTCTGCCTGCAGAATGGGATGCTGACATGGTGAATACAAAAGACTGGACCTGAGACTGAATGACGTCATTTTTCAGTTTCATTGAGGCACAGTTGGTAAATAACAAACTAAGCATGGCAAAGTCAATGAGTTGAGTTTTGATCACAGTGTGTGCCCAGGAAACTACCCCCTTGTCAGTGATGCTCTCTGTGGCGCCCTTTCATTCTCCATGCCCCGACTTTTATCATTAAAAGTTTGCTGTTTGGAATTTTTGGCTGTTTTTGCATTTCTATGTGAATTTCAGAAATATTTGTTTATGTTTTGCAGCAAAAGCCTGCTAGGATTTTGACTGTTGTTGCTTTGAGGCCATAGATGGATCTGGAAAGAATCAACATCTTAATGATGCAAGTCACTTGGACCATGAACATTTTATGTTGTAGTCTCATCTCCTTTCATGGAACAAATACCATGATCAAAAGGAACTCAGGGGAGGAAAGGGTTTTCTTCAGCTCACAGGTCACCATCCATTCTTAAAGGAAGTAAGGGCAGGAACTTGGAGCAGAAACCATGGATGAATGTTGCTTGCTGGCTTGCTCACAGGCTCACACTTAGCTAGCTTTTTTAAGCAGTTCAGGACCACCGGCCTAGGGATGGTGCCGCCCATAGTGTCTTGAACTTGATTACAAATTGAGACACTTCTCTGCAAGGCTCACAGAATATTCTGATTACCAGAATGAGTTATGGAAGATATAAGCACATGGAGACACACTGTGCCTTGGTCAGCTTGAATTGTCAGTTTCTCACAGCCTAGACTCACATGATATGATAGGAAGACTCCATTTGAGAAATTGCCTAGATCGGACTGACTTTTAAAAAAAATGTTAAACCAACCTTGTGTTTCTTGGCAAGTCCTGCGTGGGCATGATATAGAAGTCTTTTGGTAGATTGTCAGATTCATTTCATTAAGTCTTTTTTATTTTTTTAAAGAATTTTTGTATCTGTTCATGATAAGGTATATTGGTATTTTTTATGTATATAAAATATATAGATTTTTTTGTAGTTTTCTTGTTCAGTTTTGGTAACAGTATAATATTTGATTTTTTATTTTAATTATTGGTGTGTGTGTGAGAGAGAGATGTGTGTAGGTGAGGACGCACACGTCCTATGGCATGAATGTGGAAGTCAGAGGGCAACTTTTAGGAGTCAGTTCTCTCCTTGTACTGTGGGTTCCAGGACTTGAACTCAGGTCATCAGATCTGTGCAGCAAGTGCTTTAACCCACAGAACTACCTCACTGTGTCAGTACCTCACCATGTCAGTACCTTACTGTGTCAGTGTAATGATGATCTCCTTCTTAGCAGAAGTTGGGATGAAAGAATTTGTAGAAAATCATTTTGACTTCTTGCTTAAATATTTTACAGACTTCACTCTAGAACCACTTGGGCATAAGTTTTCTTTATACAAATTTCATTAACTTTTTCTTTAAAAAAAAAGATTTATTTTTATGTATATGAGTACACTGTCAATGTCTTCAGATACACCAGAGGAGGGCATTGGATCCCATTACAGATGGTTGTGAGCCACCATGTGGTTGCTGGGAATTGAACTCGGAACCTCTGGAAGAGCAGCCAATGCTCTTAACCGCTGAGCCATTTCTCCAGTCCAACTTTTCCTTTTTAAATAGAATTTATTTTTAAGACACTGAGGCTGTAATCCTATAGAGACTTGCCCTAGGGAGGGGCACCCTCTCAGAGGCAAAGGGGAGGGAAGATGGGGGGAGAACTCTGTGAGGAGGACTTGGAATGGAACATCATTTGGGACATAAATAAATAAAGTAATAATAATAATAATAATAATAATAATAATAATAATAATAATAAAAGAAGCTGGGGCTGGAGAGATGGCACAACTGTCAAGAGCTTTGGCTATTCTTCCAGAAGACCTGGGTTCAATTGCCTGTATCCACATGGCAGTTTGCAACCACTTATAGTTACTCTACTGGGGGTATAATGTCCTCTTCTAGCCTCTGAGGATACTGCATGCATGTGATGCGTGGCATACATTCAGACAATCATACACATAAAATCTCAAACTATATATTTTTTAAGTTTCCAGTTCACAGCAAAACTGAGCACAAGGTCCATTCAGTTCCTGCCTGGCACCCCACACCCAACTATTTCAGCATATGAGTTAGAATCAGTGAACCAGTTTTGACACATCAGCATCTACTGTGGTAAATGTGTGACAGCACACACACACACACACACACACACACACACACACACACACGTGAGTCATAGCAAACAAGCATAGTGCCCTGAAAGTCCTCCACACTCTCCACACCACCCTCCCTCTCTCCTGCACTAACTGATCCCTTTACAGTGGCAGATGTTGGCCTCTGCAGGACATCTTTCAACCTGGTTGCTTCTTAAACTCAGTGATACCAGTGCTCATTCTCTTCTTAGAATTCGTCCTCTTTGTCTGGCTGTACCAGACTTTCTCCCTTATGTCTTGTTACTACCCAGTCTGGACAATTGTGGAGAAAGATCTTATGAATATTCATCTCCAGGTTTTCGTGTGCACATGAGATGTTCACTTCTTTGGACGATGCCATGGAGGGTGATATGCTGCATTGTTCTAGAAAGGGTTTTAAAAGAAAGAAAACATTTTTTAAAGGTTTATTTATTTTTATTTTGTGCATATCAGTGTTTTGCTTGCATGTATGTGTGCATACCACATGTGTACAGGTGCTCTCAGGGGCCAGAAGAGGGCGTTGGATCTCCTGGAACTGGGGTGACAGGTACTGCTGGCTGCTCTGTGGGTCCTCTGCCTGAGTGGCCAGTGCCCTTTACTGAGGGTCTCTGGCCTTGTCTGGAATAGTTTAGCAGAGGAAAGGCCCCAGATACCTTCATTATGAGCTTTGCTCAGCCTCTCCTCAGCAGAGCTGTCGCCTGTGTCCATTCCTGTGGGCGGCATGTCAGCTGTTTGCATCTTTGCCAGAAATCCATCTTGTGGAAGGGTGAAACAGCAGTGGGTGTTCTCCTGATGAACTACTCACTTCTCTTTTGTCCTGTACTCTGCAGCTGGTGGCTCTTTTGCCCTGTGATGTCCGTCCTCAGGTCTCTGTTGCCGTTGGAGTTCATGGGATCCAGTTTTCAGTCACTGGGACAGTAGCTTTGGGATAGAGTCTTTATTTTCCAAAATACTCTTCTGAGGAAATGTAGCTGTTTTTTCTCAATTGATACCAGCTTCCACACATGTTTGTTTGTTTGGTTGAGGGGGAGACAGTTCTGTGTCAGAGCAAGTATGTGGAGAGCAGAAGATAACTTGAAAGAACTGCTTCTCTCCTGAAATCAACCACGTGGGTCTTGGGGACAGATCTAGGGTTATAGGACTTGGCAGTAAGTACATTAATATTCTGAGCCATCTTGCTAGCTTTCAACTTCATAATTGATAGGAATGGCCCTTGTAATTGTTTGAGCAGTTCTGTTATAATGACTTTCACATAAAATCCATCCATTGAACATTTCCAACATTCTCAGGAGTTAGAAAATCTTATCCCTTTTTTTGAATGAGGAGGTTGAATGAAGTGTAGAGGGGTTGTGGTCGTAGGACTGGTAAAGGTGACTGGCCGCAGGCTCCATGTGACATAGGGCTGGTCAGGTGACCAGCTGCAGGCCCCATGTAACAGCTGTGCTCTGCATTGTAGGTTGTTTGTCAATTTTATTGTCACAATTTGAGTTTCTTTTGATTCTTTTCAGAAAGTTGATAAATGACTTTTGCATATGGAAGAGAGAGGAAGAGGCGGGCAAATGATTATGATGGGAGAAATGTTATTTCATTCAAATTTTCCATCCAGGTGGGTCCTGAGGGGCTGCTTGCTGTTGTAGCTTTGTAGTGCCTCAAATGAGAGAAGTTGGGAGCCTGGGAGCTCAGCCTGGAGAGAAGTGCCACTGGTAGCCGCTGGGATGTGCTAAGATGACCTGCTTCCCAGAACAGTCAAGGAAGGAAGGGTCTCCAGCATCTTTTTTTTTAGGGAAATTGTGCTGTGTATGTTTGCAGCATGGATTATGGTACAGGCTGAGCTGGCTTTGAGGCCCTGTTCCACTACAAGCTAGTGGTGTCAGCCAGGGCAGGTTAGGGAAAATCTAAATCTTCATTAGCATCTCCGTACAACGTATGTCCATTAGCAGACTTAACCTCCTGAGGTGCTGGGAGTGGGTCCCCATCCCCCAACCCCAGCTGGGACACACAGTGAGTGGCTACTGTTAAGGCTCCTTTCCCACCTTACTTCTCTTTCTGGTGTCTGTCATCATCACCCAGGCAAAAATGTACACATAAGACTTGTCTCAGGTCTGAGTTTAGGAAGGCCAGGGCCTCGCATTCCAGTTCTCAGCAAGTTCCCTCAGGGAGCACTTCTGTCACGAAAGCTGATTGTGCTGGGGGAGGGGGGGTTACATAGTGTTGTGGACCCCTGCAGGCCCCTCCCAGAAGACCCACCGGTGTTAGACAGCCAGATGGACTCCACTGAGAGGCACCATAAACCTCACCTAAGGTTTCTGAAACAGCCACTGGGTGCTTTGTCCTGTGCGCTGCTCCCTGGTCAGCCTTGTTCCATGTCTTAGTTATTGTTCTCTTGCTGTTGAAGAGACATCATGGCCAGGGCAACTATTATGAAGGAAAACATTTAATTTGGGGCTTGCTTACAGTTTTAGAGGATTAGTTCGTGATTATCATATGGGAAGCATGGCAGCAGGCAAGGTAGGCATGGCAGGCATGGGGCTAGAGAGGTAGTTGAGGTCCGCATCCCAATCTGAAGGCAGAGAGAGAAAGGGGGTCGGGGGGAAAGAGAAGAGAGATGGAGCCAGAGACAGAAACAGACAGAGTGAGAAGCAGAGAGAGAGAGAGAGAGAGAGAGAGAGAGAGAGAGAGAGAGAGAGAGGAAGAAGAAGAAGAAGAAGAAGGAGGAGGAGGAGGAGGAGGAAGAGGAGGAGGAGGAGGAGGAGGAGGAGGAGGAGGAAGAGGAAGAGGAGGAAGAAGAGGAAGAAGAGGAAGAAGAAGAGAAGGAGGAGGAGGAAGAAGAAGAGAAGGAGGAGGAGGAAGAAGAGAAGGAGGAGGAAGAGGAGGAGGAAGAAGAAGAGAAGGAGGAGGAGGAAGAAGAAGAAGAGAAGGAGGAAGAAGAGGAGAAGGAGGAGGAAGAGGAGGAAGAAGAGGAGGAGGAAGAAGAAGAGAAGGAGAAGGAAGAGGAGGAGGAACAAGAGGAGAAGGAGGAAGAGGAGGAAGAAGAGGGAGGGAGGGAGGGAAGGAAGGAGGGGTTGAGACTGGATCTGGCTTGGCCTTTTGAAACCTCACAGCCCACCCCCAGTAATATAACTCCTCCAACAAGGCCACACCTCCTGATCTTTGTAATCTTCAGACAGTTTCTCTCCCTGGTGACTAAGCATTCAAGTCTATGAGCCTATGGGGACAGTCTTATTCAGACCACCACATCCTGCTTTCCCAATGCTGTTGGCCTCTCCTCTGCCTTAGTGTACCTGATTTTCTTCTCTGTGGTAGCAGCTCAGGTTCCCCCATGCCCATTGCCCTGGTTGTGTCCTCTGATCCCTGAGGGAGCTCAGGAAACAACACTACCCTTCATAGATGGTTATGGGTGTCTGTAACTCCTTTGATAGTGGGGTCCAATTCTAATTTTTTTTGGGGGGGGGGGTTGAGGCAGGGTTTCTCTGTGTAGCCCTGGCTGTCCTGGAACTCACTCTGTAGACCAGGCTGGCCTTGAACTCAGAAATCAGCCTGCCTCTGCCTCCCAAGTGCTGGGATTAAAGGCGTGCACCACCACTGCCCAGCTCTAATATTTCTGCTAGAATGATCACATGTCTTCCTCTGACCTGCCAGCTGCCATGTTGGGAGCATGTTTCCTCCTCAGGCTTCCCTAGCTTGGGACATGGGCCTTATGACCTTGCTGCTGTGCAGTCATGGACAATTTGTATCAGATCCTCCAATCCCTGTGCTTCAGGGTTCAGGGTGGCTTTTTTCTTCTTTCAAGCTGCCACCCCACTTCAAAGCCTGGAAACATTTCCTCATTGTGCTTTGGGGATAGGAACCTACCTAAAATCCTCCCTCCCTCTTCACATCCATGGGCAATTAATTAGCCCACAGCCCTGACTTTATTAGCAGGGAAGCCAAGCTGTGCACCAAGAATACCATGAGAATCTACAATCCCTTAGTGCTGGAAGCCGGCTCTTCAGGCTGGGTGATGTCCTGATGGCCAGTTCCTTCTGTTCCTTCCACCTAAATTTCTCATTCTTCCAGCCAGAGCTAGTGATCACCCACTGTGGTATGGCATGTGTCATTTAGAATGGCTGTCCACTTTCCACACTGTGGTGGGATCCAGGTGAGGGGCAGGTTCCAGAGAAGAGCTAGCACTGGGAGCTGGTGTCCTCCAGGGAGGACTCCCTGAACCTAATAGGCAGTCTACATTTTGGAGACATGGGGCTCTGAGACCTTGTCTGTTTCAGACAGTACCTTTCACTTTCCTTATATGGAGAGTTCTGCGTAGGGGCTGGGAGGTGGCTCAGGGCTGCTGTGATTGAGCTCACTGCTGAGTGAGACCCCTGCAGATTAGTAGCCTCCCAGTCATCCCAGTTACTAACAAAGCCTTTGGTTTTATGGGGCTTAGGTATCCTGGAGACACTTGGCTGTCCAGAAGTGACGTTTCCCAAGCTCCTTGAGATTAGGAGAGGCCCTTCTCTGGGATTCCCCCTGCTCTCTATGAGTGCCCTGAGTGCTGGCTTTAGGTGGTGTGAGCAGCCCCTGTAGGGTCCCAGCTGCCTACAGCTGGCTCATCTGGATTCTGACAAGTATTCCTTAGATGCCTTAGAAGTGGACGGAGACCCTTCCTACAGGTGGCCATGACAGCTCTGAGGATAGGGAAGGGTATGGTCTGGAAGTCAGGACAGTTATCAGTAGTACAGATAAGGAACAGTCTTCTTACGGACTTCAGAATTCCATAAGTGTGAAGACAGTGTTTATGTTTAACAGAGGAATTGTGTTTCAATCCTTTGTTCAGATCTGGTTAACACATAAAAAGCCATTTTGGTAACTTTTGAATAAATTTGTACCTGGACTCAATTTGGGACAACAAAGTTTACTCCGTCTTTTAACCACAAGAAGCTTAAAGAACAAATACTTAGCACTACAATTTTTAGCTCACACAAATTGGTTTGTGTGGAAGGGGAAGGCTGTTCCCTATCCCCATTCCACAGCCCACCTCTGTAGAATGGTCCTGGCAGAGCCTGATGCCTGGAAATACTTGGGCTTGCCTCACTGGCCTGTCAGCCTGGGCAGGAAGCAGCCAGATAATTTTATGATCTATAAAAGCAAGCACCAGACATGCTCCGAAATTCATTGGTGTTTGCTTGTCATTAAAGATAGCCTGTGTTGTTTGCCTTCTGACTAGACAGCTGCTGGCAGGGCCCAATTTGAGGGCATGCAGAGCTCCAAAGCCCTGGCCTGTCTGCAAGTGCAGTTTCAAGCAAAGCTTCAGTTTATGGCTGGAAATTGTTTTTTGCTCCTGAGCATAGGTGCTGTGAACTCAAGTCAGCTTTCCTTGGTGGAAAGTGTGACTTCCTGGATCCTACTCATAGGACCGGTTGTGTTTTGCTTGAGTTTTTCCCCTTTGCATAACACTCACTCTTGAAGGGAGATTAGTTATACCCTGGTTTTCACTGTGCAGCAGAGTTTGAGCCATTTTGTCCTGACCCCTGCTCAGAACACAGCTGTTTCTATACCTTTTCCTCGACTTTTGGACCCACAACACTTGGGGCCCACCTAGGCTGTGGCTGTCACGTCACCATGACCCCAAGGTGTCTGTGGGGCCTGTGAGGGTCTCTGGGTCAGCTGTCTCTGATGTATGAGTAGACAGAGAGGCTTGACTAGTCTTGACATTAGATTTGCTGAGGTCAGGCCTTCAGCAAATTGAAGTCTGAGTGACATTTGGAGGAAGCCAGTGTGCACATATCCAGATGTCTGGGGTCTTGGGGTGGAGTTAGAGATTGGGATGTAATCACTAACTTCCTGTGTTGGCTTAGGCACTCCTGGGGCATGTGGGGTAGTGAGTCTCATGCTTACCATTTGGTTTCTCAGCACACATGGACAAGATACAGACCGCTTGTCAGGCTCTCTGCCTGCTGTGCTAGGGGTCCAGGATTGAGCAAGGAATCGATGGTCTAAGGGAATGGTAAGAAATTTACCTATGTGGCTATAGAGGCCACGTTAAAAGAAGATAAGTTGAGGTCCACCTGGGAGAGGAGCCAGCACTCCTTGCTGGGCAATTGGCAGAACATCCTTGAGGGGTCCCATTTGTCTGTAGCCCAGAGAACTGTTGTAATGTGGAAAAACAGAAAGAAGGGGTGTCCTGGGGAAATGGAGTAGCTGGAACACAGTAATGAAGGAGAGGAAAGGTCAGGGGCAATGGGTGGATCGGGCATTGTCTGAAACAAGACTGGTGGGAGGAGGCTTACTGTGAGTGGCTGGCTGGTGCTGGAGCTGGCAGTTCCTGGGAGCCGAGCTTTCTTGCAGCTGGACAGGCATCTAGCTCTCCTCAGCAGGACCCAGAGCAAGCCCAAGGCGCTTTGTTTCCTTGGACTTGTAATGTCTTCCACCTCTTCTGTGGCACATGCTGGTCATGCTAGCAGTGGGACACCTGCCTGTCACCTTATGTGTTCCTTATTTGTTCTTTTCCTGTCTCCCCCTTCTACCTGTACCTTAGTGTGCCTTCCTGGCTCGACTCTTCTCTTCCCACCTTGGGCTTTGACATTTATTTTTCAGAGTATATTTCTGCACCCACATTTACTCTTTCTTCCCTAATGTCTCGTCACCAGTAGCTTTAATGTTTCCATGCATGTGTATTTCAACTTTGTAGTAGTTTCCTGACGGGTGTAGCTCAACCCCAGATCTCTAAGATGCACGTGCAGGCCACATGAGGGTGCTTTCCTGGTCCTCTGTGTTTTCCCTGCTGCTCCTCCTCCCAGGCTCTTGATTTCCCTTAGGCCTGTATTCTAGCTGTCCATCATGCTTGCTTCCCCAGTCCCATTATAACCTCTGACCACACTGAAACTGTGTCCAGAATTGATGTCTGTTTTCCTCATTGAAGGCAAGCAGCCCCCAAGATGTGCAGGCTGCCTGCTTCTGGCCAGAGGTGACCGAGAATAGGGACAGCAGGCTGGGCCTGTGCTTGGAAATGAGGCTGAGGTCTCATTCCCTGTCATGTAAACAGCGGTTTCACACCAGGGCAGGCTGATGGCTCCAGCACCTGAAAGGTTTCCATACTCTTCTGAATGAGTGTTCCTGTGTAGAGCAAACATCTGAAGGGCTGGTTTTCCCTCTTGCTTTTAGGGAGGAAATGGCTTTTCTGAAAGAGCCATTCCTGCTGGTCTGTAAGACAGGGCCTTCCTTCCATGGTCATTGTCAAACAGTACACTCATCAAGACAGCCTCGCACCCTTGTGGGTGTGGTGGTGTGCAGCCGTTGCTGGAACTCATCAAAAGCCTGGCATAACTTCCAGAAATCCTCTTCTAGCTGGGACTGCAGCTGTGATCCAAAGGCATGGTCCTGGGGTGGGAGAGGATTCTTTTAGTGTGAGGTGCTCAGTGAAACTTATCTTGGGCAATACTGACTAGTCCTGCAGTGCGTCCTGCAGCTGCCAGCCGTGCTTGATTGCTGCAGGGCTTTGGGGATGGCGCTAGAGACTGACCAGCCTTTAGTCCCCGTGCCACCTCTGGCTGTGTTGTGTTGTGCAGGCACTTTTTCTTCCAAGTGAAGTCTCTTTACGCCCCATCATACCCCAGTAGACTTCCTCCAGTCAATGCTACCTACCTTGATTAATTTGCATATATTAAATTGTTCTCTGTGAATCTTAGCTTTCTCTCCCACAAAGCACAATAAATAGTAAAGTCTACTTCTTCCTTATCCTGCCTCCTTTTTTCCTTTTCCCCTTGCTTTTCTGTCTGTCTGCACAACCATTGGAGACAGAAACTGCTGTGGTGGCTTGAGGGTGAGCTGGGTGGGGAGCAGGGTGAGCACTGGGCTCAGTAAAGAGGTGCCTGTTGGCTTCATGTTGTTTCCGTTGGGAAGTGGTGGCTGCTAGCCCAACATAGAGTTCACTGAGCTTATAAGTGTTCTTCATCTTTTAAACATGTGTCTACTGTGGGGGAGGGGCACAGACCACAGCACGTGTGGAAGTCAAGAGGAAAACTGTAGGAGTCAGTTTTCTTCTACCATGTGAATTTGAGACATGAAACTCAGACCAGGCTTGGCGTCTTTTTTGTCCCTTCAGGTTTCAAAGGATTAAGTTTCTGAGACAGACTTGTTGAGCTTAAAGAGTCTGCCCATGACTTTCCGTACTGAGTAAGCCTGTTAGCATGAATTATATGTTCTAGAAAAGGGTTAGAAAGTGCACTTAGAAAGTCACATGACTGTGAACCACAGGGTTAATTCCCTCCTTTTCTTATGTGGTTTTAGCACACTAATCAACTAGCAAAGTCTCATCTGGACCAACACAGAAGGCCACATGAAGAACCACAGCTTCCTCAGAAGCACATGATGCCAGAGAATACTTTATGTTCTCCCTGATGTTAAGTGTTTCCCACAGTATGTGACAACGAGGACACAATGCCTTTGTGCAGAAAAGTATGCTGACCAGGCTGAAATTCCCCTGGGAACAGGGAGACACAAATTAGATATTGCCAAAACTCAGAGCAGTCAGTTAGGAGACTAACATTTCCTCCTGATGCTCAGAGGAAAGGTGAAGAGTCTGAGAGAAGGCCCACTGGGGAAGAGCACTGGCTGTTCTTCCAGAGGAAGGACCTGGGTTTGAGTCCTGGTAGCCTCATGGCAACTCATAGCTGTCTGTAACTCCATTTCTAAGGGATTCAGTGCCTTCTTCTGGTCTTCCTGGCACCAGGCATGCACGTAGGCCAAACAGCCACAAACACTTAAAACATGTCGGTCGGATGCTGTTCTGCAGCATCACTCTCTGACCAGGGCAGCCGCCATCTTCATAAGATCAGATGGGTCTGATTTTCAAAAGATTTTCAATAGGTGGGCTTGTTGATTGTTGGACCTCCCAGTGGCTCTCAGCCTTTAACACAGTGCCTCATGTTGTGGTGCCCCCCCACCCCACCCACATGGAATGATTTCATTGCTACTTCATAGCTGTAATTTTGCTACTGTAATGAATTGTAATGTAAATATTTTTGGAGATAGAAGTTTACCAAAGAGGTTGAGACCCACATGTTGAGAACCATCACTCTAGGAGGACGTGGGAGAGTCACTAGACTCTCACTTGTGCATCTAGCCTCTTTAATTAAAGTTTGCCCTAGTTTATACTGGTCTTATGGTTTGTGGGAGGGCTGGAGAAGATCAGGGAGAGGGAGCCCCATCCATGTGGTTATGGGAGAGCCATCATCTGTGTAACAGGAAGTCTTTCCAGTGTGCCTACTTCAGGGGCCCACAGTCCTGTTAGTAACCCCTCACCATGCTCTGTAACTGTCCAGCAAATAAATTGGTTTTCCAGGGAGAACTTCAGTAGAATTGAGTGATGGTTTTCCATTGGAACCTTAGAAGAAGCAGAATAGATATGGCCTGGTTCTGTACAAGAACGTTCTTGAAACTGTTGGGCATCAGGATTCTGAAAAAGAGTGGAGTTATGAGAAAGTTCTTGTTGTAATGCTTTAAGGACAGAGGCTTGTGGAAAGCACAGATGCAGTGAGTTGGAGCAGCAGTGGGTGTCCTGTGCACACACATTTGAGATGGAAGTTCTTGTCACTGTGGGCTCTGGCTTCAGCAGCCAGCACACTTGGCTTAATTCTGAGTCTCACATTAGCTACAAATGGGGGTGTGAGCAGATTTCTGTGAAGTGGGGCAGTAATGGAGCCTGTCTCATGGCTTCTTGTGAGGGCAGTGGATAAAAGTGTGAGCCATTCAATTGGATGGTGATTGGATGGTTGGTTATTTGAAGGGTGCTCTGTGTTGTTCACTGTTTTCCTAGTGAACACCTACTGAGGCTCTAAGCAAGAGAACTAAATGTTGTTTTTTTTTTTTAAAGAGAACATGTAAAAGATGTTATGTCCCATCCTGTCCCCAGTGGTAGGGTGAAAATAGACATGTAGCCCTGTGGGCTTCCTGTGGGCTCATTGGTTTGTGGCCTGCTGGTTGCTGTGCTAAATTCTGTTAATTGGGGCCCCTCCTCAGTCACTTGAACCAGAGACTGCAGGGCTGCTCTTGACTGCCAGGGCACTGACAGCTGGATCTAATTGTGCAGAGCCGTGCAGACAAGGACTGCAGAGGGAATGTTTTGGGAAATCTGCATCATTGTGACCCTAAATCTAGTGCATGCTTTCCAGCAGACAGTAGTTAAGGATTTGCAGAAACAGTAGTAGCTGGAAATGAGTTGTTATTCTATAGAATGAACAGGACTGAAAGCCAAGGACTGAAAGACAGATGGCTTCTGCTCATTCAGTGACTATTCCCATGCATACACCCAACTCTGTCCCTGCTGGCTGTCCTCTTACCCTGTGGGATGTGCCTGGCAAGAGTCCTGAAGCCAGCATGCTGCCTTCTCTTGGACGCTGTCTCCTTCCTTATCCACTTCCAGCAGGTGTTTGTTTCAAATGGCTGAAGAGTTACTCCTCCAGGAAACAGTATGTGTACCCCTTGCTGTGTAACCAGCCAAGTGTGGGCACAGCAGAAATAGCCAGTGTGCCTGACCTACCCTGCTGTTGTTCTTGCTTTTGTTATCTCAGTATAGCTCACCTAACACTCAGGTGAGGCTTCCCCTCAAGAGATGATTCCATGCCTGCTTGGTCTGGGGCTTTCTGTCTCCTCTTCACTCCTCTACTGTCCCATCTTCTTCCTCGGTCACATGGGCTCTGGATATCCTCAGCCATGCTGAGGGGCTCCTAACTTGGCCTCTGTGTGTGCCCTTCCTGCTGCCTGGATCCTCTTCCACTGCATAGTTGCAGGGCATGACCCCCATTGCTTCCAACCTTTGTGCTAGGCCAGTTTACCAGGCAGGCCCCTGGAGACAGATATCCCTCTCCTTCATCCTGGACAAAGTTTTCCCCAAAAAACTTACCTTTTCCCTATTTACTACAGAGGTCTTCTCTCTTCCTTCTACGATCCATGGGCATGAGTGTATATGAAGCTTCCATTTCTGTATTTCCTTGACCTACTCTAAGTCTGGAATGAGTGAAAATAGAACCCTCTCACATCTGCCTAACACTAGTATCCTCCTTTTTTTCTTTATCTTGTTCATATCTTTTTTCTCCCTTCTTCCCTTTCCCTCTTCCTCCTCCTAGAAAGATGAGGGGGGGGAGAGAGAGAAAGAGAGAGAGAGGGAGGGAGGGAGGGCGGAGGGGAGGGGAGGGGAGGGGAGGAGAGAAGAGGAGAGAAGGAGAAGAGAGGGGAGGGGAGGGGAGGGGAGGGGAGGGGAGGGGAGGGGAGGGGAGGGGAGGGGAGGGGAGGGGAG
This sequence comes from Arvicanthis niloticus, assembly GCF_011762505.2. Taxonomy (NCBI): domain Eukaryota; kingdom Metazoa; phylum Chordata; class Mammalia; order Rodentia; family Muridae; genus Arvicanthis; species Arvicanthis niloticus. The sequence goes on along the minus strand of NC_047659.1, from coordinate 10,466,001 downwards.
GGGAGGGGAGGGGAGGGGAGTTGCACTTGATGGCCCAGGACTGAAGGGGTCATGTAAAGGAGCTGAGGCATGGCACCATGAAGAGAGCCTATGAGAGGCTATTGCTGAAGCCTAGTTGCAGCGGAAGACCCCAGTGTACTGGAGATGCCAGTACCATGGGATGATCACCAAGGACAGCAGCAGCAGTGGAGTGGACCAACCTGAGCTTAGAGTGCTACAGAGGGCAGAGCTGGAGAAGTGACACCAACCCTTTGGAGAATCCTAGAAGATCATGTGTAGAGCCCAAACATTGAAACAAGAAGTTGTGACATTGAAGTTGCCTTGGATACTCCAAAATGTTCTAGATGCCAGAGCCATGGTCTGTCTGCTGAGGAAAGCTGCTAACAGGGAGTGGAACCAGCCCCAGAGAAAGAAGTTTGTTGCAGTCAACAAAGATGAAAAAGGAGTTGGAGATGTGAAGAGCACATTGACATCAGACATGGAGATGCAGAGTTTGGAGTTTGCCCAGCTGGTTTCCTGTCTTGCTTTAGGGATTACAGTTAAGTGATTGGATGAATCTCAGAAGAATCTTTGAACTTTGGACTTCATCGTTGTTGAGACTGTGGGGACTTTGGAAGTGGGACTAAATGTATTTTGCATTATGCTATGTTTAGGTATGGCCCCCATAGACTCATATGTTTGAACAAGCCTATGGGGCCAGGGAGGATTGTGATGGATTGTATATGCTCGGCCCAGGGAGAGGCACTATTAGAAGGTATGGCCCTGTTTGAGTAGGTGTGGCCATTTTGGAGTAGGCGTGGCACTGTGGGTGTGGGCTTTAAGACCCTCATCCTAGCTCCCTGGAAGCCAGTATTCTGCTAGCAGCCTTCAGAAGAAGATGTAGAACTCTCAGCTTCTCCTGTACTGTGCCTGCCTGGGTGCTGCCATGTTCCTGCCTTGATGATAATGGACTGAACCTCTGAACCTGCAAGCCAGCCCCAATTAAATGTCCTTATAAGAGTTGCCTTGGTCATGGTGTCTGTTCGCAGCAGTAAAACCCTAAGACAATGTATGACCACAAGGATGTGATTTTATGGTAGCATTGTGTATTTTGGAGTAAACTTAATTTTAAAGGTAGGATGCCATGCATCATTTTCCCTTCCAAACTGTAGAAGAAAACCTAAAACCAAACTGCTTTCTTTCCTGGCCATGTTGGAGTTTTAACTCACTGATACCTGGGTTTCCTGTTTTATTCTCTCTTATTTCTCCTCTTTTCATTACCCCCTGCTTTCTGGAATTGTTGGACAGCTCACCTTCCCATTGACCAAGCCTTGAATTTCCCATTCAGAACACCATGCCTCCCTTAGGTAGACCTGAAAAATGGTAAACTAACCGACACTGTCACTGCAGCAGAGACACAGACAGCACCACTGACACTACGGATGGCACCTGTTCCTTGGTGTCCAGTGAGTGATGAGCCTGGGTTGTGTTTTGTTGTTTGATGACTTGAGGCCATTCTAAAGAGAGTGGGCCTTGGGTGTACAGTTCTCTGGGGCCCACAGCTGTCTTCTTTCTGTCTGTTAATTTCTCAGTGATGGGTATATGCACATGTACCTAAGGGTACAAATATTAAAATATACCATGCTCAATTACTGTGTGTATACAGAAATAGTAAATGATCTGTATAATATTCAAATATATACAGTGAGGAATTCCTTGGTTTTGAGTTTATAATCATCTTCTGTCTATTGTTATTTGCCTTCATCAAGTCTTTAAGACATGTCTAAGCTTTCTGTCTTAATTCCATTCATATCATGTTTTCATTGCTCTGGATTTTGCTCTCCTGCTCTAGGGCGAACTCACTGCTCCTCAGCCCTTTGCCTAGCTGCCATTGTGGGACTTTCTCAAGCTTCCCTGTGCTTAGAGAGGGAGGCTTAATTTCTTGCAGTTTGAGAGATGAATGTTGTCCTGTCAGCTACTGCATAGCCACAGGAGAAACACTTGCCTGCCACAGCTCCCTTCTGTGGCTTCGTCGTCAGTGTCCTGTGTCCCTGTAGCCAGCGACTCAACCTTACCCTTACCCTTGTAACTTTTCAGACTGTCTTCAGGACTGAGATCATGGGACACTTCTGTGTGCTGGTTCCTTTCCTTAGCCTAAAGCAGCTGGATGTGTGCACTGCTACTGTATTTTGCCTGAGTGGTTTTGGTTTCATGAGTAGCCTAGGATTGTTTAGCCCCTCACTGGCTGGTTGAAGTAGAGGATGTGGATGCCATGAAGGCGCACATGATGTGAGGTAGATAGAGGACCTCAGTGGGTGCACACCTACCTACTAGTAGGGGTCACTGGCGTCCAGTCGCCTTCCCAAATGGCTGCATGACTTGACACTCACAGATGATCTGTGACTATAAAAGCACACACTAGGTATGGGATCAGTTTGTGTGTTACCTGTCCTCCATACATCCTCTTAGGCAAAGGTTCTCAAAAATCAGAAATGCTTATTTTTCTTTTTTATAGAAAATTGAATGATCTTCTCATCTTTCTTCAAGATTTTTATATTTATCTTATGTATATGAGTGCTCTATCTGCATGTACACCTGTGTGCCATAAGAAGGCATCAGATCCCATTGCAGATGGTTGTGAGCCACCATGTAGTTGTTAGGAATTGAACCCAGGACCTCTGGAAGAGCAGTCAGTGCTCTTAGCTGCTGAGCCATTTTTTGAGGCTGGTTTTCTTATTATTGAGTTGTAACTTTTTTTTTTTTTTTTTGTATATTGTGTGTGTCCTTATTTTTTTTAAAATATTACCAAATTTAAAATGTTTTTTTTTTTTTAATGTTTTTAGTCCTTTATGTTTTCTTTTCTTTCTTTCTGTTTTTTTCTAGACAGGGTTTCTCTGTGTAGACCTGGTTGTCCTGGAACTCACTCTGTAGACCAGGCTGACCTCAAAGTCAAATAGATCTGCCTGCCTCTGCCTGCTGAGTGCTGGGATTAAAGGTATGCACCACTAGTGCCCAGCTGTGTTTTCTTATAGTGGCATATCATCTTTGAATACCCCCTCTGCTTTGTGGTTAAGTTTCCATTGCCCTGGTCTTTAGCTTCGCTGCTGTGGATTCACTCCTGTATCTGGTGGCTTGAAGCTGTGTGTATTCTTTCCCTTCTGTGTGGCCAGGGCAGGACACTGAACTGTACCCCTCCTGCATGAAGCTAGGTCAGATTGATGGACTTGCAGGGTGTAGAACCTCAGACTCTGGCAAGTGTGGAGATTTATTCTGGAGTGCCAGAGGGAAACCTCAACTTTTCCACCCTGTTTCCCCTGACAAGTTTGCTGTCTGAGCCCTGTCCTCTGCCCAAGTTTCATCTTCCTCTTGCTCCTGGTAAGGTAACTAGGACCCTATTTGAGCCTGCCCCTCCCCCCACTCCCCACATCACAGTGCCAGTGCACCCCACCACCTCTGCAGCCTCTCCTCCCACAGTCTACCTAGGGGCTCTGTTTCCAGGTTAAACACACACACACACACACACACACACACACACACACACACACATGCTGATTTCCAGAGATCCTGTGGAGTCACTCATTGATGGTTAGGGCCCTTCCACCCCGACTCTCTTGGTAGCTTGAGTTTATCTTTCCTGTGAGCTTTTCCTCCTGGGATATACTAGGCCTTGTAGGAGCAATGAGTCACTCACATGTGTTGCCTGCTTTGGATTCAGAGTAGCAGTATCTGTCGGTGGTTTGGGGGTTTGTCATAAGGATGGGTGATGGGCAGAAACCCAATTTCAGTGACAGACCAAGCCAGTTGCTCTCCCACGCTTGACTACAGCTAGTCTCAGTGACCATGACAGCTGAGAAAGACTCAGACTTATGTGAACAGTAGCACATGTACATAACTAACTGTTCCTACTATGTTCAGATCTAGGGAGGGCATATAGCTCTGGATGTGCCCTCTCAGTAGATGGGGACCTGGCGAGGACCAGTTTCACTTCCTACTAGCTGTGACCTTAGGTAAGTGGCAGTCTCTTTGAGCCTTGTCTAACCAAGTGGAGATGACGCGTAACCCATGTCACTATGTAGACTTAGCAAGTTACACACAGATGTGCCTGCCAGAGCCCATGGGTAACATGCAGATGTGCCTGCCAGAGCCCATGGGTAACATGCAGATGTGCCTGCCAGAGCCCATGGGTAACATGCAGATGTGCCTGCCAGAGCCCATGGGTAACATGCAGATGTGCCTGCCAGAGCCCATGGGTAACATGGAGATATGCCTGCCAGAGCCCGTGGGGCATTTGGCACACAGTAAATGCTGCTGTTTGCACTGAATCTCTGCTCCTGGGAGAGCTGTTAGCTCATGGCTAAAATCCCTTTTATCTTTTATATTCAGCCTTTGCAGCCAGAGGCCACATAGCCCTTTCTGGCTTGGTAGATCCCTAAGTCAGCTCTGATGCATGCTGAGACCCCTAGAAGCTCTTGCCTAGGCACTGCCATGGTAAGTTATGGCCTGTCTGGGTGTCTGAATGGCACCTTGTCATAAGTATATTTTGTTGGAAATGGTGAACATGTTTGTGTCTTTCCATAATAGCAGAATTTATTGAGTCACAAGAAAAATCACAGGTGACACCAATTCCATTGTCTTCAGTTCACTAAAAACTACTGATTCACTTGGCAGACATGGCCACTGGCAAGCATAGCTCTTCTATTCCAATCTTAATTACTAACTCTCAGGTCACATGTTTGTCGTGTGTGTGTGTGTGTGTGTGTGAGAGAGAGAGAGAGAGAGAGAGAGAGAGAGAGAGACAGACAGAGACAGACAGAGAGACAGAGACAGAGACAGACAGAGAGACAGAGAAAGAGACAGAGAGACACACACAGACACAGACAGAGATAGACTACACAAGAGTCAAAAAGGCCTTCCTTAAGGCAGACGTAGACAGCAGCCACAGACAAGAGGAGTAGTTGCCAGTGGATCAGAGAAGGCATGACCTAGTCTTAGAGTGAGAGGTGCAGGGCTGTGGGTGCATTTAGTGAGCCAACTCAGGCAGGGATATGCTGTCGCATCAAGTTGAAGCCCTGGGGACAGAGTTGGGAGTGCACTGTCTATTGGTTATATGATGCAGGCACCCGATGGTCAGGTGGTGGTGTGACCACAGGAGGACAGATTTATTCTGTATTACAGTTTAAAAGAGTTCCATTTATTGTGGTGGGAAGGTATGGTAGTGGGAGTGGCCTGTTCAATGCCGTCAGTCAGTCAAGAAGCTGAGAAGTGATACTTGGCTGGCTCTCTTCCTTTTCCCTTCTGTTTACTCTAGGACTTGAGCCCATGTTGGTATGGGCTTTCTTATCTCTGTTAAACCTCTGGAAACACCCACTACAGACATTGTCCAGTCTAGGAGGAGCTAAGCCAGTCAGGTTCCCATGAAAGATGAACAGTTAGATCCAGTGTTCTATGACCCTTTGATATGACCCAGGACAAGGGATTGCATCATGTTTTGGTAAGTTCACAGGTCTGATTTCTGAAAGGTTTTGACAGGTCCATGTATTGCTGACAATTTAATATATTGGTAGGTGGTAATATTTTATATAAATAAGTCTGTACCCTGTTGTTGCTGCTGGGCAGTTAGTGGTTTGTTTCTTGTGCAAACCAGATGTGAGGTCAAACTACCTTGACAGTTGAACTCAAAATGGAGAAAACCTCTGTTTTACAAAATAAAGTCATTAGGGCACAGAATAGCCAAAGTGACTGTCCTGTTTTCTAGGGGGTGACAGCCCTATTGACCCATACTTGCTGGAGCCCCTGTGGAGTCCAGTAGCCCTCCCTGGGCTTAGGTAAGGATGGAGTCTTGCTACCCTGCCTGTCTGCTGCCTGGACAGGTCATTTGCCTGCTTGTTGTCTGTTTTCTCTTTAGAGATCAGAGGTCCAGAGGTGAAGGTTGAGTGAGGATGATGATGTGCTTGATGATCGAGAGCAGTTGCAAGATGCAGAGTTGACATCAAGCACATCTGTGGGCCTACAGTGAGTGCCTAGGGAACCCTGCAGCTCGTGCTGGCTGACGTGGGCCCTCTTAGGTACCAGGGAGTTCTAGAACCCCAATGACTTTTAATCTAGGGTCTTGGTCCTGCTTCTGCCTGTCCATTGCTCCTGTTCTTGGGAGTGTTGTCTTACTAATTTAGTCTTTGTTCCAAGCACATACAAATGCTGGCTCATCTAGACCTGTGGTAAGTGCTGCTGTCAAGGCTGTTTTCAGATGAGGTCTGGCTTGTTCAGGATACAATAGCCATAGATTCAGGGCCATTTACAGATGACTAAGTAAAGACAGTCATGGAGACTTAATGACTTGTCTTAGGCTAAAGAGGGAAGGTGTCAGCAGGTACGGTTGACTCTCTAACCACTATTCGCCAGCCTTTCTGTGGTGCACATGCTTTCAGCACTTACTCCTGAGAGTAAGGGCAGCTCTCTGCCAGACATCTGTCGGAATGTCTCCTGGGAGCTTGTCATTCCTTATCTGTACACCTCTTCGAAGATGACTTCCTGTGGGCAGCAAGGCTTGTATATCCCTCAGGGACTTGCTGGTCCCTCTATTGCTTGTCTGTCTCATGAACCCACTCTTAGCCCTCTATCAGAGGGCTCTAATACTCCCTTTACTCAGTCAGACCCCATTCCTGTCTACACTGGCCCTGCTCCAACTTCTCAGTGGCCTCCTGGCTTTTGTCTGCCAGCTCCTCTGAAAACTCCATGAATGAACCTGGCAGTTTTTCTCTTTGTCTCTGTGGTCTTTGTTTTCCTTCTGTCAGAAGGTGGGGTGGGAGGAGGCAGGATAAAGCTTGTAGTGGCTCACAGACGTAACATGGTGCCTGTGACTGGTGCCAGATTCATGGTGGTCCTGGAGGTCTGAGCCAGTGACTCTTTCTTAGGTGACATGTTTTCCATGTGGATATGCTGAGAGTGCATGCATTGGAGAAGCCTGACATTGGAATTAAGCCACAGTTGGAAGGCCACATGTTGATCCTAGCTTCCTATGGCTTGGAGGCTGAGATGCCATGGGGGGAGGGTTGTCAAGGATGTCACCCTTCCCAAAGACTCCTCTTTCAGAGATTACCTCATTGCTCTATGCTCAGAATTATTCCTTTCTTAGGGCAGTCATGGTGTCTGACTTACAGAGCCCTAAGCACAAATCTGGTGGGGCTCACCTTCTGACTGTGGGGCTCAGAGATGCTATGTCAGATGAGCTAAGACCAATGTTGGCTGTTACTGTTGCCTAAGAATGCACTAGGTGAGAATGTTACAAGGAAAGTGCTTTTGTGCCAGTTAGAGATCTTTCCATAGGCAGTGCTAGTAATAAACATTTGCCTTTCACTGGCAAAAAGAATGTGTAAATGAATCCCATGTTGCTGAGATTTTTGTATATGGCAGCTCTGTAGACACGCCTTTTGGATCTAGGCCTGCAGAAACTGAGGTGCTTTGTGGGAACCAAGGGAGGTGTATCCAACAAGGAACATGGAGTCTTCGTTGAGCTCAGGACAGGAACATGGCCAGCACAGGGCTGAAGCCTATGGCACATGTGTGATCGCCAAGCAAGCAGCAGGATGTAGAAGGCATGCATGAACAGATCCAGGCGGGGCTGGGGACCTGCATCAGAAAAGAGTGCCTGGAAGATGGGACGGAGGACAAGGACAGTCAGGCAAAGACATGGCATAGAGGAATTCATGGGACAGTGCAGGGCTGTGGTGTCCCAGTCAGGAGTTGACATTGCTAGACAAGAGACCAGTGGCAGGAGATCAGGGCATGAGGATGGTAGGAGGGAGAGGGAAGGCAGTTCAGGAGAGTCTACTGTGGAGGAGAAGGAAGGGGGCTGAAGGAGATAGGTGGGGTGTGCCAAACATCTGATATTATTATTAGTGAGTGAGGCTTAATGCACACAACATGCAGCAGGAAGGAGAGAAAGAAGAGGAGGTCTCTGGGAAGGCTGAATTGGGATGGGGCCAGCTTGTGTGGCCTCTGGGAGGGAGCCCTGCAGTGGTACACAGCTCCTCCTCTCAGCTTCCATTTTCCGGTGGACTCAGGGAATCACATGACAGAAGGCAAGACTCAGAGACTCTTAGCCTCCTTTCATGCCTCTTGACCTCAGCCCAGGGTCAGATCTAGCTGGTCTAGATGCTCTGTAGATCTAGGGCATTGGGAGGACCATGCCAACCCTGGCTCATCCAGGATTTAGAGCTGCCAGACCTTCCCAGCCTCAACCCAGATCCCCTTTTTTGTTAGAGCCAGTTTTGTCTCCTTTGGTCAGTGTTAGCTTGATCACAGTCAAATCAGTTCTGTAGCATGGGCCCTTTTAGGCCTTGGTCACTGGAACAGTTTTGTTCTGTTTCTTCACATTTTCCAACCACACTTTATACAGATGGAATCTCTTGTAATCCTGTAAGGCCAAACATATAAGAGAAAGAGTGCCAAGGAGGTTGGCCCAGAGAGTGGCTTAGTGTAGATAGAATGGGCTGATTCTGTCTGACATCTTGATAAATCTTTCTGTGCTGAAGTTGGGAGGCTTCAGTGCCAAGGAGCTCTCAGACCTCATCTCCTCAAAAGACACTGAAATACATGCTGTAGTCCAGGCGCATGCCCAGTATGCCACCACCCTGCTCCAGAATCTTCCTCCTGCTCTCCCCTCTACAGCTCAGGGAGATTGCCAACATCCACATCATCCTCAGGGATGGAACCAATGCTCAGGACTCTGGTTCAGGATGCTAGGCTGGGATTCAGAGTAAGGCCTTTCTACTTGACAGTTTTGCTCAGTGCAGGCTGTCAAAGTGCCTCTCAGACACAGTGGAGGTTTTAAACTTTTTAAAAAAAGATTTATTTATTTGTTTTATGTATGAGTGCTGTCTGCATGTACACCTGAATGCCAGAAGAGGGCATCAGATCCCATTACAGATGGTTGGGATCCACCATATTGTTGCTGGGAATTGAACTCAAGAACTCTGGAAAAGCAGCCAGTGCTCTTAACCACTGAGCCATCTTTCCAGCCCCATGAGGTTTTAATCTGAAAGGTATCCTGTCTCCTGTTGCACAAGGCTTCCTAGAGAACTGCCAGATTACCCCACCCTCTCCACCAAACACCAGTGTTCAAATCAAGGCCTCAGAGATATTCAAACAGAATCAATTCATAGTAGATGTGAAAGTACTCTCCTTGACTATTGCCTGTATGACATAGGTGAAAAGAGAAATAGAAGCCATTTCAAAACAGTAATGGGAGCGGAGAGGGAAGGAAGCACTTGGTGTTGGAGCTGGTGCTGAGCAGAGTTCCTGCTACCCTCACTGTGGTATGTACCCCACCCCTGGGGAAGATATCCGTGTCACTGTGGTATGGACAGCCAGGATCAGGGCTAGTTCTGTACTACCTCCCTTCCAGGTGTCTTCCCAGATTGTCATGGTGCAGAAATAAGAACATGGAGTCAGAATTAAACACACACATACCTATGCGTATTCACATACAGCCTTGCCAGGCATGCACACACTTACTGCTACTGCTGTTTAGTTTTGAATACAGGAACACATGGAGAGAAACACATCAGAGATTAGACACTAAGCAGTCTAATTCCTGAACATTGTTTAAATGCACAAGTTTTATATTTGATTAAAATCTGCAGTTTCTCAGCATTGACTGGGGTTCCCAGGAATGTAGCAGGGCAGTAATATAATATGTGCTGTAAAAGTAACTTTTATTTGCCAGATGGAATTGTCATCTCAGATGTTTACTGCTGAATGAGCTCTCCCTTTTTAGATCTTTCTGAACTCTGGCTGGCTGGTTTAACTCAGCTGTTCTGGCTGAAACAACTCTCCAAGCTGACTGATTCAGTTCAGCTTCTCTTGGCTTCTGACTGAATTGCTCTGCTGGCCTCATACTAACTTTGGCAATATGTTCTAATCTTCAGGTTTCTTCTCATTCTCTGGCTTGTTCTGCCTTCACCTGTTTCTAGTTTGTTCTTTCTGTCCTGTCTCCGTAAAACTGTCCTGGTAAAACTGCCATGTACACACACCGTATACCATACCACCCCTTTTCCTCTCTCCTTGCTGTTAATTAGTCCTTCTTCCTGCTATTGTTGTGTGAGTTGGGCATATCTTGACTCATCTTTCTCTTGACTCATTCTGTCAATTTTTCCTCTGACTCATAACTCTGTCTGCCTCTTTATTAGATGTCACTTTCAAACATTGCTGCTTCCTTATATAGCCTTACCTTTATTGTTAGGGATTAATGGTGTATACTAAGAGTTTGTCTGTATTCCAGGCAGATCATACTGTAATCCAGAACATGTCTGCATTCCAGCCAGATCTCATGGACCTAGAAGGTCTTTGGATATGATCCTTTGCCAGAGCAGCCATGCTGCTGAATTAAAATCCCTCTACAGTGTGCTTAATGGTATGTGCCGCACAGTGGAAGTAAATGTCATTGAGGCAGATGAACTGTGCACTGGAAATGAATCCAGGTACACATTTCAGATAAGGTGCAGACAGCAAACAGGTAAACCCTATGGCACCAAGAGATTCATTTAGGTGTAATTTTGAGAAGTAGAGTCATGGCATTCATTCAGGAGAATGAATACTTATCACCAATTAAAATAGGAAGTGATGGTTTTTTATGAGAAAACCTGCATGAAGGGCCTGTGTGTGGACTGCCTGTGGGGGTACTGCCTGGGTAGGCACTACCTACGCATCTACTCCAGTGGCATCTGTCAAATGCTAGTCTTAGTTGATGTTGTTGTCAGACTTGGGATCTAAAATTGTGAAGTTGAGAAAGACTTGACCAGGTCCTGACTCGTCCTTGTGGGGGTGACAGTGGTTGTTTGCCTATGTGAGACAGCCAGGAAGAGGTGTATCTCAGCTCTTGACTGGTCTTCATGTATGCCCATGTCCAGGCAGTTCATTTTTCAGTCACACAGGCTACAATTTGGCTCTAGCTAACTTCCCACGTGTGCCTGCTGGGACTCATCGCTGGGTCCTGAGATGCCCTGATGAGCATTTGCTTCAAATATAACTGTTCAGCCAGCAAATTGTTTTCTTTTTCTGTTTCTACTCTTCCAACCCCAGCTTCCATGTTTGTTCCAGCTCATTGGCAGCTGATTCTCACTGAAGATCTTAAAATGTTCTGCGTGTATACTTTTTAAAAGTGGCTAATATGGTGGAGGCCTGGCTGGAACCAGCAGGTCTTAGAAGTCTAGCTAGAGAATGTTTCTCCCCTCTTCTCTGTCAGGACACCCCACAGCACAGGCTGGGGATGCTGGGCCTTTGATGGCCTTGCCTTGATCTTCTTATAGCCTCTGAATTGTTGTGCTGGTTCCTAGGTTCTTGGCCTCTTATTCACAGATTGCAAAGCGGCCAGAAAACTTTATGTAGAGCAAAGTAATAGTGGATGTCAGGAAGAAACACGATGCCAAGAGTGGTAGCGGCCACATGAGTAAACTTTGTTTTTCTTCTTTTTTTTTTGTTTTTGTTTTGTTTTTCAAAACAGGGTTTCTCTGTATAGCCCTGGCTGTCCTTGAACTCACGCTGTCTGTGCGCGTCCTTTCTCATGATGCATTTGGTTTTAGTCATGTGCATGCCTAGTATGTACAGGCATGGGATGGTAAATAAGGGATTCTCCCCAAAAGTTCACTCCAAGGATACAGCTTGCCTTATTGTTTAGGTACTTAAACAAATTTAGGCTGGATTGGGCCCCCAGCCTTATGCCTGGATATAATTGAAGTGTGATCTAATAGAATCTCTCTGTCTAATGGTCATTAAATGGCAGGAGAAACTTAACTCCATTGTTCTAAAAGGGGAATGCTTTTAGCTCAGTAGAGGTGGTCATTCTGGCTTGCTAACAGGCATCTAGGTGGTTTGGTCAGAGAAGAGTATGTGTACAGCAATGCAGTTTTGAGGTGTCTCATGCGCAGTATTAGAAGAGGGGCATGTATACAACCCGTGTCAAATAGAGACTGACGTTGATAAACTAGACCCTGTGCTTGCCTGCCTTGACAGGACCCCCACATGATGGCTTCTGTCATCCAAACAGGAGCCATCTTTGCTGAGAGGTAGAACTTAGCTACTTTGACTTATCAAATCATACTGCCAAGCCTTCTGGGAGATTGGACACATGCTCCTGCACTGGTGGTACTTTTCTGTCTTGTCTCTGTATAAAAAATGGGAGGGTAGCTTCAGGAAGGAATCCAGGTAGTCCCGGGGGCATCTTTAGTTGCTTGATTGCGAGAATGAAAGCTGTTGTGTGACAATAAAATCCGAGATTCCTCAGCTGGATCTTCATTTCAAGCCTGGAGCCCTGGAGCCATGTCCAGGATGGGCGAGTCCTGCTGGTTTAAGCATTGACACCCCCCTCAGACAATTTGTACTGTACAAAGTATCTTCATCCCAGAGAGGCTGGCAGAGTGACAATAGTAAATATTTTGGCAGAGAAATCTTGGGAAATGGGGTACAACGGTGGGGGAGAGTACTCTGTGTTTCTGCCTTTTCTCTTAGTGGGCTGCTGCACCGTCACCTGCAGACGTGGCCTCTCCCCTCCCCAGTGAGCTTGGGCATAGCCAGGGTGGCAGCACTGCCCACCTCTGTGCTCACAGGACAGGCACATGCCCTTTGGCTTTGCATCCTGACTGAATTCTGTTGACTCTGCTTCCCAGGAATTGGCCAGCTGCGGATGGAGTAAAAAGGAGAAACACAGTCTTGCCCCGAACGTCGTGGCCTTTACCCGGAGGTTCAACCAGGTAAGCAGTGTCCCTGGAGTGTCTGTCCTCATGGCAGCCCACTGTGCCGGAAGCCCTTCAGGGGCCAATCCCAGCCTCCTGGCCCTGGGTCCCACTTCTCTTTCCTGACTGCCCACTGCTGTTCAGTGTAGTTTACAAAGTGAGTGAGGCAGACTCTTCTGTGCTGCAGCCACTCCACAGGAGCTCAGGTTCTGCTTGATTGGGCAGGGGATCTAGCCATGGCTTTCCCACTTGCCTCGCTTCTCTGCCTCCTTTTTTCTCCAGGCTCCAGTCCCAGGGTCTGCCCTCTCTGCCATACCTCTGTCCCGTGTCCTGTACTCTTGGCCCAGGACTCTTCCTTCCTGTTTAACTCCTGTATCACTTCTGCAGGAGCACCCATCAAACACATCATTGCAACCATTTTTGTTTTTCTCCGTGTAGTCCCCAGTTTAATTGTATGTGTTTGTGTGTTCTGTGTTCTCTGTGAGGACTTGTCTGTCCAATTCATCATCAAGCCTGCCATCTCGTCAGTGTCAGGTTCCTATGTAAAGGACCCTCAGTAACCACGCGTGAAGCAGTGAGTGGGAGCTTAGAAGACACTGCTTGAAGTGTACTTCCTCGTATTCTGACCCACCTGGCCCACGTGCTGCAGTCTGACTTGGTCCTGCCAGAACTCTGGCTTCAAGTATGAAGAGCCTCCTTCTCCTGCAGTGTAAAGATTTAGGCTCATGGGAACAAATGAGAAGCTCAGAGGCAAATGGACCAACTGAAGGGGCCAGTGCTTCTGCTTTCTCCCCCAGAACCTCCTGTGCTATGCTTTGATAGTAAACCGTCTCATGGTTCCCTTTGCACAAACCAGACCTCCACACAGGATTCTTCTCAGTTTTTTTTTTTCCTTTGTTTTTCTGGTTTCCAGTGAGGACAGTGACCTAAAGGTTGCATAATTGTGTGACTGGCCTTCTGGGTTCTGGGGCCCACATTCCCTTGGAGTCTTGGTTTCATCTGGGCCTTCCCTCTCGGAAATGCCTGACCCTGTACATCACTGTTTTTCAACCTCTTAGCCTTCTGTGCCTCTGCATCCATCCATGGGCAGCAGGAGTCTGGGACAAGCACTGGCTTATAATTTGAGATCAAGGCTGGGGTGGGCATGCTTTGTTTGTTTGTTTGTTTGTTTGAGGAGGCCCGATAAGAGCCGAGCACAGCATAACTGCCTCTGTGTTGGGAGGGCTGCACAGTCTGTTTGAATAGAGAAGTGATTTCTCTTTATATTGTAAATCTTTTCCTATCAAACTGACCTTACTCTTAAAAAAAAAAAAGAGAGAGAGAGAGAGAGAGAAAAAAAAAGCCCAGTGTAGTGGTGCACACCTTTGATCCCAGCACTTGGCAGGCAGAGGCAGGTGGACCTCTGAGTTCAAGACCACCCTGGTCTACAGAGCAAGTTCTAGGACAGTCGAGGCTACATGGAGAAACCTTGTCTTAAAAGCAAAACAAAACACACACACACAACAAGATGAATGGGGGAGGAGGAAGAAGGGGAGGGGGAGGAGGAGGAAGAAGAAGAAGAGGAGAAGAAAAAGCCAGATATGTATACACTGTCAGATTCATAGTTTTTTTTAACAAAAATTTTTGATTGAGAGCCAACCTATCCCCTACCTTGGGCCAGCAATGGAACTCACAGAGGATGGGTTCTTGGGGACTCTGTAATCTGCTTTACACAGGGGTGCCAGGTCAGCTTGGCAAAGACAGTACAACCCATGTGGCAAACAGTTGTATTGTGTCCATCCCAGATCGAGTGGTGCAGTGAGCCAGCAGTCAAGCCATGTTTTCTCAAACATGCTCAAGGAAATGCAGGCTCATAGAGAGCCAGCAGCTTCTGGACACAGCCTGGGAGCTCTGGCTTGAAAACTGGCCAGAGGCCAGCCTTGGCCCACTGCTGGGACTGCTCTCTTTGGATGAGCTCATTGGTCTTCTTATGGGTAGAACTGAGCCACATGAAGACAAGACACCTTATTAGACTCCAGAGACGAGCTAGTAGCTTCTGAGCTCTTAGAGGTACCTAGGAATATCAACAACACCGACTTTAAGGAGCTGCTGTAAGTGTAACAGAGAGTGGTATCTGGCAGAGAATGGGCTGCAGACGGTTCAGAGGCTACACGGAAAGCCTGGAGGTCAGAAGGCTAGAAGGAAACTGCTGGAGCATTTGGGATTCTGGGACCAAACCAGAAACCCAGTGGCAATGAGAGGCGTAGCCTGCCTGCTCCTCTGTGGGATCTGAATGCCTCAGGCTTTTCTCATACAGAAGCAGGATGTTAGAACTTAGCCAGGTTCCTCCAAGGTCTTCGATGTGTCCCTATGCCATAGAGTTTACCCTGGTCTTTATGATACTGAGAGGATCTGACAGTAGCACATCTGGAAGTACACGTACATGCACTTGCATTAGATTTGGGGGCTCAGAGCTGCTCTGAAGTGTGTGAAGGGACACAGCTGGATGTAAGCCTTAGGCATGGCTTGATAGCTGTGGGATATTGGACCGGCTTCTGGCTTCTTCACTCATCTTCCTCGGGGATCATCCCATGTGGGTTTTGAAGATGAAATGGAGAAACTATATTCAACCCAGAGGAAATGATTCTTTAGCTTCAGAGAGAAAGTGCTGTGGCTCAAGGCACCTGGGTAAAGGAAGGTAAGGCTTCAGAGTGTCAGGGCCACAGTGTGTTCGAGGGGACTTGAGAACCGAGGACTGCTGACATTTGTCATGGGCAGAGAGTTAGGTGTGCGAAGGATGTTGCTGGGTAAGGGGATCTAAGAGTAGGAAGAACTTGACAGAAGGGCAGAATCTGGAAGTGCACTTGAGGAGTGAAGGAGGGCTTGGGCAACCTGAGAAGAGATCTAGAGAGCCCATGGGTCCTAACCATAGGTACACAGCAAAGCAGAGCACATATGCTAGAACAGGAGTAGGTGATGCGGCCACAGCAGCTCTGCAGATGAGGGAGGGCAGAGGGGCCAGGATGCCAGGGAAAGCCAAAGGTGAGGAGAGCCAGGGTCTGTGTGACAGAGGCCTAGATGAGATGGGAAAGTGAAGTCCTGGGAGCTGTCATAAGGGAGACGCCACTGTAGGCAGCCTAGAGGTACAGAATGAGACCTGTGGCTGATCATCTAGAAGAATGGAGACAAAGGGGCATGCGGTGGGCAGCGTGCTGACTGTTCCAGACCGTGAGAGAGCCCCAAGCACTGAGAGTGGCCCAGGTGAGAGCACACGGCATTTAAGTATCTTCTATTCCATTTGTAGCCTGCTTGTGGGAGCATGGGAGGACATGTGGGCCATCTGTCCATGCACACAGCTGAAAGGATTGAGGGGCAAGGGACTTCTCAAAGAAGGGGCTAGAGTGAGTGACAAATGGCAAGAACAATCTACCTTAGAGGAGAAAGAGCTCCAGGGGACTGAACATGGAAAAGGAGAGTAAGGACTTGGAGACTTGAGGTTTTGGGTTTGAAGTGAGAACATAGGTGAGGAAGGAGGTGACAGAAGGGGCTGGGGGTGATAGTTACTGCAGTCAGAGAGGCAAAGGGGTGGAAGGCCATGTTCATCTGCAGAGATGTCATAGTTGCTGAAGGAGACAGGTAAAATTTGGTGACGAGGAAGACCCATTGTGTATGTGTGTGCACGTGGAGGCCAGAGGTTGCTCTCAGGTGCCATTGTTTGGGTGGAGTCCACCTCTCTCTCTTTTCTCTCTCTCTCTCTCTCTCTCTCTCTCTCTCTCTCTCTCTCTCTCTCTCTCTCTCTCTCTCTCTCTCTCTCTTTCTCTCCCACCCCCTTGAGACCATTCACTGGCCTGAAACTCACCAAGTAGGTTGGTCAGTAAGTTCCAGCAATCCTCCTATCTCAGCTCTTCACAGCTGTTCCTAGCTTTTTATGTGGGTGCTAGGGACTTGAACTCAGGTCATCTTGCCTACACAGCTAACATTATTACCACTAAGCCATCTCCCCAGCCCACTATTTTAAAATCTAGGCTTTTCCTTTTCTCTCCCCATTTGCTTTTTGTTTTGTTTGTTTTTTACTTGTGTATGACTAACTGAATAAAGTGTTTTGGACCCACAACCATTCTTCTCTGTTCATCTGTAATACTGCTATGGCATTTCCCAAGAGACGTCTTGTGCACCCACACAGCTCCGAGTACTAGCTATGCCATCAAAACAATAAGTTACATCAGTGATAGTTTTATGTATTAAACAATAGTCTGTAGATATAAAAGCTTATTTTGTTCCATGACCATATGGTGGCTATTCCATGTATGTATAGCCTTTTCTAGTTTTCAAAAATTTAGTGTAAGCACTGTATTAACAGGCAGAAGGAGGAGGAGAAGGAGGAAGAAAATTCAATGTTTATGATTATGAAAAAGTAACACAGGGGAACTTCTTTGACTTTCTAGAAGAATCCATAGCATCCTTAATCCCAGGTGATCTTTAATAGGAAGACACTGGTCATGTCCCCTGAGATCTATGTGGTATTCTGGCACACACAATAAGACAAGAACAATAAAAGATATTTGTCTAAAAGAGAAAGAAATTGAGGTGTCTTTATTCTCAGTTGACATGACTGTCTATAGAAAAATTTAAAAATAAATCAGTTTTACAAACTCTCCTGGCACTAATGCATAAGCAAGGGGTACAAGGGCATTCATTGCACATAACGGGTTGCTTTTGTTGTGCTAAGCAATGAAAGATTGGGACCTGAAGGTTGGAAGCACTGTTTGTAATAACACCAGGACTCAAACAGACTTAGGTGTTTATTTTTACAAAAGCTACAAAGCACTGATGTAAGTAATTGGAGCAGATGTTAGGAAATAGGGAGGGGCAGTAGGGAGGGGCTTGCTTCATCTTTATGGATGAAGACTCCGTGTCATTAAGATGTCAGTTCCCACTTGACATTTAGAATAATTGCTGCTTGTTCAACCCAACAAACTCATTCTGAAGGTTGTGAGGAAGACAGAGACCTAGAATAATCAGTGTGTGCTGGGAGAAAGAGATGAACATTACAGATTCACTGATGACAGAAGAGCAGGGCCACCCAGGCCAATGGGGCAGAATGTAGACTCCATCTGTGCTGCGACAGCTGAAGAGTTCTGTCTATCTGTCTGTCTCTCTGTATGTCTCTGTTGAAATTAATTTAGATACAGACTTTAAGCCTTTCATAAAATTTACTCAAAATAGATAAGATACTCAGATGTAAACTTTTAGGAGAAGACACAGCAGGGAGTCTTTGTGCCTGTGGGTTTGATGTAGCTATTAGAAACCAAAAGATGATCTGTGAGAAAAAAATCAGTAAGTTGGCAATTTATTGAGACTAAGATTCGGATAGTAGTGGTGCACGCCTTTAATCCTAGCACTTGGGAGGCTGAGGCAGGCGGATTTCTGAGTTCGAGGCCAGCCTAATCTACAGAGTGAGTTCCAGGACAGACAGGGCTACACAGAGAAACCCTGTCTTGAAAAACAAAACAAAACAAAACAAAACAAAAGACTAAGATTTTTCCATTGTGGAAAAGACATGGTTAAAAGAAATCCTAAAGACAAACACAGACTGGGAGCCATGTATGCAAAGTACCTGTTTGAAAAAATATAGTTTGAAGATTCACCAGCATCACTAAGGAGGAGGAGACACAGCAGCAGCAAATAAGTATGAGATGTTCAGGGTCCATCATCATGGGGGCGGGGGTGGGGCACAGAACAGCAATGTCTCCCACTGTGTCTGAATCACAGTGAAGCTGCAGAGGACCTGGGGCATGTGGCACACACACACACACACACACACACACACACACACACACACAGAGAGAGGGAGAGGGAGAGGGAGAGGAGAGAGAGAGACAGAGCACAAAAGAGTGAGAGAGCAAGAGCGAGCAGCATAGCAGTATTCATGGCAGCTTGTTAATTTGTTAATAGTTGTCAAAGATGAAGGATGTGAGATGTCCTTCCGCAGGGTGTGGGCAAACACATGGGATAGTGTTTACTTAAGAATTAGAATGAGCTGTGATGTCATGTAGACACGGGACTTGCCACTGTGTGCATCAAGGTGAAAGCCAGTGTAGACGGTTCCCTATTGCTTTCTGTTTTCTTTCTTAGATATTCTGGAAAAGGTAAAACTGTAGAGACTAGAGCCATAGTTGTCAGATGGTTGAGAAGGAGCGAGGTCTGAGTAGGTGGAGCACAAAGGAGTTTCTGTTGGCAGTTTTTTTCTTTGCAGTGCCAGGGATTGAATTCAGAGACTTTTGCTTGCCAAGCAAGAGCTTTGTCAGTGAACTGCACCTCCAGCCCAGATCTGTATGTTTAAGAGGATGAGATAATTCCGTCTATGGTAATGGTGGATATATGACAGTGTCTTTATGACAGCCCACAGAACATTATAGCACCAAGCCCTCAACGCACTCACCCTAGAAATTTCATCTTATAGCTGGAGGGCTCCTAGAGTAGATGCTCTTGAAGCTGGATGAGAATTCTGAAGTAGTGCTGACGGGTGTGTGCTGGCATTGCACAGCTGAGGTGTGGGTGGCAGGCCCTGGGAACCACCTTCTCTCTGATGTGGGAATTACAGGCAGACAAGTGAAAAACCGACACTCCATACGCTAATGGCTTAGAGTTGCGAACAACAGTATGAATTCACATGAGTTTTAGTTAACGTACAGTCAAGTGGTGGTGGCACACACCTTTAATCCCTACACTCAGGAAGCAGAGGCAGGCGGATTTCTGAGTTCAAGGCCAGCCTGGTCTACAGAGTGAGTTCCACAGCAGCTATGGCTACACAGAGAAACCCTGTCTCAAACACCCTCCCCCAATTTTATTTACATTGAGAAATATAGCCATGAATGTATACATGGGTAATACATGTATGTGCACAAAAGTTACTACAACTACCTTCCAGCTCAGAATAATGTCAGGCTTGATCTCCTTTGGTTTCTTCCATGGCAGGCCAGATATGGACTTACAGTGCCTGGATTCTACACACAGTAGGGCTTTGTGCAGCTCTGTTGAATTGCCTGTTGCCTAAGAACCTCTGCACACTATGTGTGTGGGTCCCTACTCTGCCCTGTCCCTTCCAGAACCATGCCAGGAAAACGTGTGAGATTTGCCACACAGGAATCTGTTGAATTACACATATTTGTATGATACTTTGGTATCATACTTGAGATTATGTGGTATAGAAACTGCACATGTTAAATACAAGTTTTACAAGCTTCTGTTTGGTGCTCAGAATAACTCTTTTCAGAAACAACTGGTAAGCATTTGAGTCTGAACTTAATTTTGACAACTCCTTGGAAAAAATGGTTTTATGGAAACCTAGGCGTGGCCTCCAGGCAGCCATGACTAATTACACCAAGGCAGCATCTCTGTGATGTTCCTGCTTTATGTAAAGGGCCTGGTGCTGATTCTCAGCATCTCTCGCTTTCCTTTGTAAAGCGGCAGTAGTTCAGTCAGAAGAAGGTGGGTTCTTGCTCAGCGTCTTTGTTAATATCAGGCTGTCCTTCACTCTCTTTCCTTATCAGGTGAGGGGCTGCCACATCTCACCTCCTTTCCCACCATGCACCTTCTGTCTGTACATCCCTTTTTTTTTGCCAAGATGTCCTGTTACTCCCAGGCTTCACTGTCCTGATTCTAATAAGGCATAAATGAGAAGCACTGAGTACTTCCCAACATTCTTTTGCTGGCTGCTTTCTGTGTTTCCTTGTTGTGCTTGTAAGTCAGCGTCATGTTGATAGACAACTTTCTTGTTGCCACTAACAGGCTTTAAGTGAGAGGCCAGCTATAAATGAAGCTGTACACCAAAGTTACCTTCATGCCTGGTCTGTGCCACCTCCAGAAGAGCCGAACCCCTCAGGCCTAGTAGGACTTTACATCTTTTATCAGTGACAAGCCTCTTTTAGAAAGTGAACTTTGAGCTGGGCAGTGGCGTTAACCCTATCACTCCAGAGGCAGGGGCAGGCGGATTTCTGAGTTATAGGCCAGCCTGGTCTATAACTCAGAGTGAGTTTCAGGACAGCCAGGGCTACACAGAGAAACCCTGTCTCAAAAAACCAAAAGCCAAAACCAAACAGACAGAAAACCAAAGTGAAGTGTTGCAGCTATGCAAATATCAGCAAATCCTCCTTGTGTTGGGCTTGGCTGGGGATGTGAATTTATGGAAGGTGTACTAAATAGACAGTTCCCTTTGTCTGAACATCTGTCTGTCCTTCATCTGTTCATCCATTCTTTATTCCATCTTCTCCCCACATCTGGATCCTTCTGAGCAGAGTCAAGGCTGTCTCATCTCACTATTTTCTGAGGTAGCTGCAGAGACCCTGACCTGTGTTGGGGCCCAGCACTGCTCTCGGTGTTAAGGAGAGTGTCTATCTCCACTGTGTTATGCTCCAGGAGGCAGGGCGGGAGGATGGGGCCCACCTGGAATTAGGTGCCACATGGAACTATCTACCTCGTGTGACTTTAGGCCATGCTCTCAAAGCTGCCTGGCCTCTTGGAAATCCTACGATGGTGGTGGGCGAAGGGTCATATGAGCAGCCTGGCATCTAACCACTTCTCTTGTGTGTGTGTGTGTATGTGTGTGTTTAACTCTACAGGTCAGTTTTTGGGTCGTACGAGAAATTCTAACAGCACAGACTTTAAAAATAAGGGCAGAAATCCTGAGCCATTTTGTGAAAATAGCCAAGGTAAGCTGTTTATTTATTTCTCAAAATATGTTTTCTCAGAACTTTGGCAGACATTTTACCTTGAGCCTGCCAGACAGAGGTGGGAGGCTGTGGCCTGACCTCCCTAGGCAGAGCCGGCTGTGAGATCCACCTGGCTGCTGGTGCCTTAGAAATGTGCCCCTTCTCAGCCTACAATTCTGTGGTCAGTTAGTCCCCTTACTTAGACTCTGGTCTCCGCTTGTGGCCCAGTGATTCCCTGGAGTTCATCCATCCCCTTTGGGATTTGCCAGTGCTGGGGGCTGATGTATTGTAGTTAGGCCCAGTGCCTTTGACCTAGGTATGTCCTGCAGTTACCTCCACAGCATCCCCACACGCATTCTGAGAAAAGGGCTGAACCATTTGTCCCTGCTGCCTCTGTTCTGATAGGCTCTGTTCATTCTTTGAGTCAGGCCCTCCTTCTCCTCTCTCCTCATCTCTGCCTGTCAGGCTGTCATGTGGTGGCTCTCCTGGACACTGTCATACTCAGTGATAGTACCCTGCTCCCACTACCTGGGTCTACCAGAGTGTCCTTGGCATGTTGTTCATACCTAGTTCATAGATCCCTTCAAGTACACATGTGTTATCTTCCTACCAGCATCCTAGACCAGAGCTGCCCTGGACTCAGGGCCTTCGGTGCTGGGTTCTGTGGCAGCTGCTGTGCCAATGTGGTGGAAGTCACTGTATACAGGGTATCATTCTATTTGCACAGTAGGAAGGGGCAGTAAAGAGAGGTGACAGGTACAAGCTGAGGGCTCTAGCCAGCAGAACAGAACTCTCCACTATGTACAGCCTCAGCCCAGTTGCTGTCGTCCCCCCCCCCCCCCCCCAAAGTTAAGGGTAGCAGTCTCACTGTCGGGGACAGAGGTCACTGTCCTAGATTCTCTGGAAACATTTGGTACTGGTTTTGTGCTGCTTGTGGCTGGGTCAGAAGAGGATGTTGCACATGCTTCAGTGCTCGTGGGGCCTCTGTTTGGAAATGAGCGATGTCTCCACCCAAGGAGCCCACAATGACCCTCTTTAACCTCTGCCTTTTACCTTACTGACAATCATCATGTTGGTTGTGCACCGTGTGTGTCCTGGTTAGGTTCCCTCCCTCCCTGAGTGTTGGTTTTCTAGTCTCTAAAAGAGAAAGGAATGGTTAGATAATGCCCTAGAGGCTTTGCCACTCTGGGAGGAGAGTCTGTGGCAGACACTGCAAGTCAGATGCTCAACTGAAGCCTCCCTGGGAACATCTGTTCTTACAGGAAGCAGTCAGAGTGTTACAAGATGTTTAAGTGAAGCATTGATTTTGTCTGGTCAGAGCCATATTTCCAAGTAGAAGCAGAACTGTGGGGCCAGGCTCAAAGGCTTTTATCTATTTATCTTGCTTACTGAGCTGGGCTTTGTGCAAGGTCCAGGTGCAGGGTGGTAGATAATACTTCATCCATACACTCAGAGGACACATGTCAGCACAGACCTTTGAGAACATGTTTAGGAAAGACATGGTAGAGGAAGGGCCTCCTGAGGCTGAAAGTACCCAGGACAAGTAGTGAGGGAGTGGAGATGAGCCTTCCAGGTAAAGAAGACAGAGACCTGCCTGGCATGAGACATGTTCCATCTCAGGTGGCACAGAAACTATAGTCACCATGCTCAGCTTAACTCTGAGATTACTGAAATGTAGAAAGCCTGGGTAACTTGCCAAAGGAAGTGCAAGTAGGCCAGGCGGTGGTGGCGCAAGCCTTTAATCCCAGCACTTGGGAGGCAGAGGCAGGCGGATTTCTGAGTTCGAGGCCAGCCTGGTCTACAGAGTGAGTTCTAGGACAGCCAGGGCTACACAGAGAAATCCTGTCTCAAAAAAATCAAAAAAAAAAAACCAAAAACCAACCAACCAACCAAACAATGGGACCTATCCCATGAGCAAGGATGCAAGGATGCTCAAGCCTAAGAAGCAAGAATGGAGAAACTATGTTTTTCTGGCCTGACTCTGCTGTGTCTCAGTCTGTAGCCTTCTCTCTATGGTAAGAACTTGACTGAGACGGAAGTGACACCATGTGTCCTCACTCATGGTGCCTGGTTCAAAGGCTCATGGTCAAGGGCCTGGGTACCCCCAGCATTGCCTTCCCAGAGGAGAACCATTATGCAGATTGATAACATCTTCCCGGCCCCTCTCTCATCCAGGGTTAAGGTATTCGCTGTATATGCTGCCGGTGCTGCTGCCACACTGGGGCCTTGGCACAGGAGCCTGTTGAGGGAGATTCAGAGTCAGCTATAAAAACAGGGATTGTCTGGGCTTGAGCCATGATTCTGTCCAGCAGTCAAACAAGTCAGATCATGAAAACTGGAGATGCACCTTCTGAAAAAAATGGGAGAAAACAAGCATATGTTTCCTATGAACTTCCTACACTATATTTTCTATGTGAGATATTTTAAGTGCAACTGAATTGCATAAATATAACAACATTTGGCAACACTCAAGCATGTTTTTGGTTCTGTTGTCTATGGCAGCAAAATAATGTATTCCATATCTTTTTTTCTCCCCAGAAACTTCTAGAACTCAACAACCTTCATTCTCTCATGTCTGTGGTGTCAGCATTACAAAGTGCTCCCATCTTCAGGCTGACAAAAACCTGGGCTGTAAGTTAACTTCCCTCAGTCTGTCCCTTTGATTTTGGCTGTCTTGTTCTTGCTGAATGTCTGCAGGGCTTAAACACCAGGCTTTCTCTCACTTACCTGTGTGCTTTGCTAAGGGCAGGACAGTCACTGGGAACTAGAGAGATATTCTCTAGACATCCCCCATGGAATCAGTGATCCCAGCCCCCATTTGATTCCAGGGAATGGGGAGGGTGCTGATGTGGCTGGGTTTGGAAGCCCTTAACAGATCTTCCTGGGCCTGTCAACATCATCTATACGGGCTGGGCTCAGCACGTGACTTCTGCCCTTGGCTTGGCCAGTCTTTCATCTCTGGCAAGTTCCAAAGTGCCCTTAAGAAGGTCTGGGGATTGATGGCTTGCAGCTGCCCTGGGTCACTGGTCATGTACTTCAGAGTTCTCTGGAGAAGTCTATGACCCTCATATAGAAAAAAAAATTCTTTTCTTTCTTTTCTTTTCTTTCTTTCTTTCTTTCTTTCTTTCTTTCTTTTTTTTTTTTTTTTATCCTGAGGCCTTGGATAATTTCAGCTCAGAGGTGGAGTCTGATAGTTATATAATTGAGTCTGTAGGAAAGTTTTTCTGCTGCAAAAATACTTTAAAAATATCTCAGACCTCTTTATCCTTCTTAGCTGGCACAGGGCCTGACGTGGGGGAAGTTTCACTGTTTCTATAGCTCATTAGCTTTTACCCCCTGGCCTGCCTGGTCCAGAGTCTCCCAGGGCCACAGCCTGGGCCTCTCAAGACCTGTTATGTCCCAGGGACTGACAGAACTCTACAGAGTTGCTAGACATGTTTCTTCAACTCATTTCCGACCTTCTCTCTGCCAGCCTTGGGCTGGACTCTTGTTTCCTACTTGGCTGGCTCAGGGGTCTTTAAGATGCGTAAGGATAATTAATCCTGTAGATGCCTGGCTGTAGTAGAGTGAAGTGAGATGTGTCAGCCTAGAGTCTGGAAACTAGGTTTTTGTTCATATGCCATTCAGGACCTGGGCCTCCTTCCTCATCTCTGCTCTTGACAGTTGGCTTGGAGTAGTGGGTTTCTGTCAGTGCTTTGTGGGGCCCTAGGGACCCTAGGGGCCCTTAGAGTTGTCTTACGGACCATCTAGAGCTGAAAGAGAAGGGAGGGTACCAAGCAGTTGACCCAACCTCCACCAGAGCAGCCCATTTGCATCTGGGGCTTCTGGGTAAGTTGTGGATGAGTGGTAGTTTTGGAGGTCAGAGCAAATGTAGAAGCTTCTGTCTCTGCAGTTGCTGCCAGCCCTGCAATTCTAAGGCCATCTGAGCAAGGAGGCTTTTTTTTCAGAAGTTTTTGGAGACTCTTTTTAAAATAACTTTTCCATGGTCAAGGTGCTTACTGTTTACTGGGCTGCTGGACTCATGCAGGCACCTAGAGGCCCGAGCTTTGGCTCTGCTGGTGTGCGTAGCCTGACTGTGGGCAATGCTGTACTCATAGGACCTCCTGGGGGAGGGCCAAGTGAGTCAAATGATAGGAGCAGCTGGGGCTATATTCAGCTTATTCAGAAGGGTGATCTACTCAGGACAAGCAGGACCCACAGGGAAGCTTCTGTATACCCAGAGGGTTCTGCCTGCTGCTGGGGCTATGGAGAGTGTCAGGTCAGAGTAGCATTAGGACCATGAAGTTTGTCAATTACGGCTCACTGGGATGTCCTTGCACTGCAGTTTTGGGTCTATGCTGTAATGAAAGTGACCCCCTACAGTGTCTAGAGGAGCCTGGACCAAGCATTCACACAGGACTGCTGTCTCTGGCACCTTGGGGCATGTGGCTGACAGAATGTAGGGAACTGTGGTTCTATCTTACCAATAATCAGGAGATTTGGGGGATGTAGTCTTCTCTCTTTTCCTAAAAACCCTTCCTACTATATCCAAGGGCTGCCAGCCAGGCTGCTTCCCTGGCTATAGAAGACTACTTGCCAAGGCAGAAGGTGAAAGACACAATATTCTAGGGAATAGAAGTGTCAGGGAGAGGAGGTTGTGCTCACTGTGTGGATTATAGCCTCAGGATTCCAAGCCACTGGGTCAGCTACAGATTCAGACCTGTTCCCCTGCCACTCAGCTGCCTTGTTAATTCAAGATCAGCCTTGGTACAGAGCATTGGTGAATAGTGGGGCCCAAAGTCATCCTCTTCCCCTCTCAGCTATCGTCCCCAGGCCCTGTGGAAAGGATGATGCTCTGTCACTACACATGGTAGAGCAGCCATGTTCTCTGCCACCTTGTCTGCTTCTTCCTCTGTTCTTCAATCTCTGGGACCCCCCAGCACATACTTTCTGAACTACTTGTCATCCTTAATTGTATTCTTTTGCCATTAATGTCTGGTGATGAGATTGGCCACACAAATGTTGCTTCTTCTTTCTTGTGTTCCTCAAGCTCGGACCCCTGAGACTTTATGGGCCCACAGGGCATGTAGGAACAAGGGGTTCCAGGAGCCCAAGTGGCTGGTGCTTTCATAGTTCTTGTTTGCAAAAGAAGAAACTGAGTTCTAACAGGTAGGGTAGTCAAAGATCTCTGAGTAGTAAGTGCCAGCACCAATGGGACACAGCCTGGTCCTGTTGGACCCTATAATCTGGTTGCCCCCATGTGGGCTCCTGTGATGGTAGACGGTATACGGACATCAGGACAGTGCAGATAGGACTATACCCTCCTTAGAAAGTGGGGATAAGAAATGTGCTTGGCCCACTGCACATGACTGGGCCACTGAGCAGGTTTTGCCTCTGAGTGTTGTCCTTTGGTATGCTTTGAAACCCTGGATATCTGGAAGACCTATATAGAAGGTGACGGTGTCCAGGCACAGGAAGGGAGGAGGCCAGTAGCCTGGCTAAACTCTGGGTGACCTTTAGTACTGGTCGGTCAGACACTAGCTAGGTCACAGTAGCCAGTGAGCTTGCCCATGGCCAGAACTGACTGAAACTGAGCACAGGCCTGCACACAATAGGATCTGAATAAATGGCGACTGGATCTATAAACAGGGAGTTATGGTCGGCCTGGAAAAACACAAGCACTGTTGTTCCAGAGGTGGGGCCGTTCTGGAAGACTGCCTCTTCAAAGCCATGAAGCCTAAGCAAGAAACTATACTAGCCAATTCTGGTTTCCTGAGCATACATGCCCTTGTGGCTCTCATTCATTCTACAGATCAA
This sequence comes from Arvicanthis niloticus, assembly GCF_011762505.2. Lineage (NCBI taxonomy): Eukaryota > Metazoa > Chordata > Mammalia > Rodentia > Muridae > Arvicanthis > Arvicanthis niloticus. The sequence goes on along the minus strand of NC_047659.1, from coordinate 10,438,808 downwards.
ATACCTATTGAATGTGTGCTCCTAGCCAGGTTCCAGGGCTCAGGCGTTGTGCTCTTGCTTTCCTATAATCTGGGAAGATGCATACTGTTCTTGGAAATTAACATGTGCTTCCCTGGCTGGCACAGAGTGATCAAGGAATGTTGGTTGAATGTATAAGTAATGAGCAAGGAGCAGTGTGGCAGGAGTGGAAGCAGACTTTAGGGGGTGTGGATGGAGGAGGGCAGCTTCTGTGTGAGTGCTCCGGGGAGCCCTCCCCCAATGTGGCCTTCATGCCAAGGCTCTGATGACAAGAGCAGGAGCAATTACAGAAGGTGAGGGGTGGGGATAGCTGGTGCCCAGACGTGTAGTGAGAAGAGCTTTGGTCACTAGGGACCTACAGGTCAGTGTGGCTGGGATCAGCCTAGGACAGAGGGTACCATTCTAAGTGTACAGAAAGGCTTTGAACAGGAGGTGGACATAATCTCGTTGAGTGTTGTTTTTTGTGTTTTTAATCACTACACTAATGCATAGAAAACAACTTAGGAGAAATGGAGACCAAGACTAGAAACCAGGCGACCAGTGAGTGGTGAGAGCAGAGTCTAGGAGCTAAGTGGGTAGAACGGGGATCAGAGAGTAGAGAGATGCAGAGTGTTCTGAGGAGAGGCCTCCAGGAGTCCCTGTGACTCGATTGTTGTGGGGTGAGGAAAGGGGAATCCCTTGGTTTGAACCCTAGCAGCTGGTAAGCTACCAAGATTCTCTTTGTAACCAGAATAATCCTGGAGGAGGCTAGCTTATTCCTGAGAGATCTAGGCCATGGAATTTGTGAATGTAGAGCAATCACCTATTAGATTCCATGTGCCACATGCACGTGCCCAGAGTGACCCTCTCTTTCCTACTGAATTGGTCCAGAGTTTGACTCACATACAGCAGCAGAGTGAAAACTGAAGTCCTTGGCGTGGAGATCAGCACTGATGGGCGGTGGCCTGGCTGCTGGGTGGGACCTAGAAAGTCACAATACAAGAGCAAGAGCAGACACCAAGGCTGGCAGATGTGTGGCATTCCTATGCTTTGTATCTGAGACCCACTATCCAGGAAGCACTGCTGCTCCCTGTGTCTTCAGCAGCACCATTGGCAGCTCTCCTGTGGCACAATAGAGGAGGCTGGGGGAAGCCTGGGCTGCCAGTCTCAGATGGCTCTGAGCCTTGGTCTAGGTGGAAGCTGAGCCAGATGAGGCAGATGGGGGGATGGTAGGCCAAGGAAGACAATGGTAGAAGCCCCAGGCCACTGCTCCTGTCATTGAGCAGGAGCCAGCCCAGAGCTGCTCCTCAAAAGTTGCACACTGTGACTGGGGAAGCCAGTGTTTCGCCCTTTGCCTTCCAGTGCTATAGCATTGGACACTGCCCATCCTCCACCTCCTGGAAGCCTTTTTTCCCCAGGCTAGCTCTTCTTCCACACTTCTGACAGCTGACTTATGTGACTGGATGTGCAGTTTCTATAAGGTTCTGACCTTGGTCCTCGCCTTGATGTTTCTTTCCTTGGCAAGCAGTGCACACCTGCTTCGAGGGCTTCAACCATCACTGTGTCCTCTGATGCCAGACCTCTCTCATGAGCCCCAGTCCTGCTGTGATGCCTGCTCCAGCCAGTCCCAGCCCTCCATGTGTTCTCCTTTCACCTCATCTATGCTGCATGTCTGAAATCTGACCATGACTCCAGGACAGAGACAGAAGCTAGGACACTATCTTCACAAATTGTGTTTTGGACCTTTGGGCAAGTAGCAGGCTGAGATGATGAGGGATAAGGCATTCCTTCCCTGTCTTCTGCTACACCATGTGAATGCAGTAATGCTGCATAAAATACAGCCACATTAATACAACAAGCAGAGTCACTCAGTAAGCCAAGAAAGAGAAGTCACCATAGGCTAAAAATAAAATGTGAACTGTGTCCCAGAGTCTGGGCCTCCAGCTGTTAAGATGATCCAGTGTGGCTAGGCCTTTGGTGCTGGGGCCCAGACTTGGAGGGGAGAGGTCCAGCTTCAGGCCTCACCACAGGGGTGCTACAAATGTGCTGTGTACAGCCATCTGTTGTCATACTACCTCAACAGAAACTATGCAGTCAAGACGATCCAAAGGGAGGGAAGACAACTATGATAATCTTTATCCAGCCTCATTTGGCTGTGCTTTGGGGTCTGAATGCATGCAGCTTTATAGGTGTGAGAGGTCAAGGCTACAGAGAAGAAATGAGAGGCCTGGAAACTAAGAAGGAGCCACACTCAGCCTCCAACTGATGGTGAGGATTAAAGTAGATGAGTGAGAAGTGTTCAGCACTCTGCCCAGCATATAGCTTTATTTTCAGCTTTCCTTGGCTGTTCTTAAATGGGTTGCAGAAGCTGCCATCCCTGAAAGCAGACCCTGTATGTATGACCTGGACTATCATTGACTTCCATCAATCTCTTTGCTTCTGGTCTTACCAGTCTGTTCTCATAACATGCTGGAGTGATCTCCCCTCTATACACAGCTCTAGGGTTTGGACACCTCGTTAAAGAGAGCTCGAGTTTGTTTTTCTTGTCCTGCCCTGCTCACTGCCTGACCTTGCTTGATCCCACATCTCACTGCTCCTGCAAAGCAGCTCCAGTGCGTGCCGATGCTCTCATACAGCCAATCTAACCATTTACACACCCAGCCCTCTTTTTCAGTTATGCTTTTGAATAAAGAGAAGATTCTAATCTTGAATTAGAGGGTTGGTATGTGCTCATGGGTGATACACCTGGGGTGTGCCACTCATGGGCACTGAGTGTTTTACTGAGCACAAAGAACCTAATAGAGGCTTTTTTTTTTTTTTTTTTTTTTTTTTTACAGTGAATCCAAACACTAAACAGTTTTACCCACACTTCATACCCATCTGATGTAAACCAGCCTTTGCCAACTCATCATCTAGTTCCCCCAGCTACATGGCCATTCAGAGCCCCAAGTCATGTATTGCTACAAAGGAGAGCTGGCCAGAGGAATGCCCTGTTAACACAGCCGCTGTCAGTGCACTCTCCCACTCTTGACAAGTATTCAGTGATCATGTTTCTTGGCTTGTGATTGGTACCCTGTTTGCAAGTTGAGCTGAAGTAGCTGAGAAAATAGAATAAGCTGGCAAAATGGTAGTCATGTGACCTGGCATGGCCATAACCATGGCCATATTAATACCAGACTGCCAAAAGGCAAGTTTCCCTCCCTTTCTTACCTCTATGTTCTTATCGAAAGCAATACTTGCTGTATTTTAGCCAAACTGTTGTTCCCTCAAACACCCCTCAGTCCTCCTACCTCCAGACCACTCTCCCTGCCTTCTGTGGCCTCTGGTGCCTCTCAAGACGCCTCTATGCTAAAGGTTCCCCACCTCAGAATGGTTTTGTTCACTTCCTCCTGACTGACGCCTCATGAAGTGTTCAGTAGCTTCCTTGCATCTTGGGCCCTCTACAGTGCTCAGCTGAACATAGATAGAATGCCTGCCCACTCACATAGCAGAACTGTGCCTCAGGTGAGCCCTTGGCCAGTGTGTGTTAGGAAACAGATCATTGCCTCCCAGGTGTAGAATTGGAAGTTCTTTAGGGTCTGTCTCCTGAAATTGCCAGGAGTGGAATAGAGTAAATGAATAATAAGTGAAATACATGATGAAAATTGTCCCATGAAAGTGTAAGCAGAATGTGTATGTAAATGTGCCTGTAGGTGTGTCTGTATGTCCATGCAACTGTTTTTTTGTTTTATTTTGTTTTTGTTTCGAGACAGGGTTTCTCTGTGTAGCCCTGGCTGTCCTGGAACTCACTCTGTAGACCAGGCTGGCCTCGAACTCAGAAATCCACCTGCCTCTGCCTCCCAAGTGCTGGGATTAAAGGCGTGCGCCACCACTGCCCGGCTCCATGCAACTGTTAAAGGGTTGCTTTAAAGATGGAATTCTGGTTCTTAGAAATACAGAATGAGTACTTGCCAAGATTTGCTAACCATAGGGTGCAGTAAGTGCATCACAGAGGCAGATACTACACTGTCACAGCCATCTCTAACATAGACTGCCACACTGTCACAGCCATCTCTAACATAGACTGCCACACTGTCACAGCCATCTCTAACATAGACTGCCACACTGTCACAGCCATCTCTAACATAGACTGCCACACTGTCACAGCCATCTCTAACATAGACTGCCACACTGTCACAGCCGTCTCTAACATAGACTGCCACACTGTCACAGCCGTCTCTAACATAGACTGCCACACTGTCACAGCCATCTCTAACATAGACTGCCACACTGTCACAGCCGTCTCTAACATAGACTGCCACACTGTCACAGCCCACCACCACCCCAAGTCGGAAGTGCCACAGCCATCTCTAACATAGACTACCACAGTGTCACAGCCCACCACCACCCCAAGTCGGAAGTGCCACAGCCATCTCTAACATAGACTGCCACACTGTCACAGCCGTCTCTAACATAGACTGCCACACTGTCACAGCCATCTCTAACATAGACTGCCACACTGTCACAGCCATCTCTAACATAGACTACCACAGTGTCACAGCCCACCCCACCCCCAAGTCGGAAGTGCCACAATCCTCTCTAACATGGATATCAAATTAATCAGGATCAGGATTCCCAAGATTATTGTCAGTGATACATATCCATGAGACAAAACCTTTTGCTTATGGGCAGAAATTTGTTTATATGACTATTTTCTATAAGTTAATTTCTGCCTGTATAAGCCGGGCAGTGGTGGTGCACGCCTTTAATCCCAGCACTTGGGAGGCAGAGGCAGGTAGATTTCTGAGTTCGAGGCCAGCCTGGTCTACAGAGTGAGTTCCAGGACAGCCAGGACTACAGAGAAACCCTGTCTCAAAAAACCAAAAAAAAAAAAAAAAAAAAAAAAAACCCAAAAAACAAAACAAAACGAAACAAAAAACCCTGCCTGTATGGATTTAGAATAGCTGTAGACAAAGGCAAACAGCCCAAATACTACTAAAATTCAAAGTACCAGCTTTGCCATAAATGCTGTCCATTGCGGTTGATGTGTGGCACTGGGATGGGACTTGGCAGCCTTTTTGTCTTTCAGAAACAGGCACTAAATAGACAGAGGTTTAAAAGAATTACTTTAGAAAAGTACCCCAGTTTAGTTCCATGCAGATTCCACACTGTACCCCTGCACCCACCAGGACTGAGCATCCCTTCCGCACCAGCCAGCAGCGGATGCTGGAACTGAAGTAAGATTTGGAGCCAGTTTTTAAAAAATATATCTGGAGCAACAGGCCCTTTGTTGGAAACAGACCCACGTATGAGGAAATGGTATTTTCCCCCCCTCAAGGCAAAGGAACACAAGGCCAGTGTCCTCATAAGTTGGAATTGAAGGGACTTTTCTTTTGTGTAAGCTCCACATTTAAGCTACTTTCTCAGACCAGGGAGGAGCTCATGGGTGTCAAATAGCAGGTGCCCACTTGTAGCCCTGGAAGCCTGAGGAGAGCAGCTCATGCCCGGGGCATCTCTCCGGCCTGGATCCTCCTGGGGCCTTTGTGCCTTTCAGTCTCAGTTGTCCTTTGGAGGGGTCACCAGGCACTGTGAAAATGAACTACTCGGGACTCCGTTCTTACCTTGTAATTGGAGTTCACGTTGACAGTGTGGTCTGGACTTGTCTCAGTGCTAACAGTAGGTAACTGCTCCTGCCTTTCTGTTTTCACTCTGTCTTATTGACATTTTATAAAATGGCTCTGGGGTCTGGTCCCTGCCGGAAGTGTAGGGGTCAGCATTCTTTTTTTTTAACTCACCAATTTCTCAGTTTGCCTTTTAAGGTGTTCCTGCTCCCCACTTTTCTAGCCTCTTGATTGGAATGTTCAGCTCATTTAATTGGTATATCTTTGTTTAATTATAAGTATTTTTTGTCAGCATAGATTTTCCTTTCAATATAGATTTCTGCTAATAATGGTTCAGCCTGCTATGAGCTCAAGTACGTCTTGTCAACAATCCATAGCCTTTTCTTTCCTTTATGTTCTAAGGATTATTGAGGCTTAGACGTGTCTAACATACCTGGTTCCCAGTCATTGTGATGTTTCGTCCGTCTGTTGCTCTGTCCTGTGACTGCCTTCCAGCTGATTCCTTCTGTGGGGAGGGAAGGGAGAGGAGAGCAAGCTAGACCAGCACCACTGTTCCCTCATAGGCGTCATTTGCCAAGTGAGACACGAAAGCAGCCGGCCTCGCGTTGCAGGAAGTTGGGATGATAGCGCGCTTTGTAGACAGTGTTCTCCAGCACAGCAGGAAGCTGCCATTAGAGTTGGGGTGTAGATTTTTTTTCTCGACTGATATTATATAGCCAAAGAGATGAAAAATACTCTAAAATGCCCCATTTTGTTCCTTACTTATTCCACACTGAGCTCCTGAGTCCTCTGGCTGTCCCAGGCTGAGGTTTTTCATAATGTCATTTTCTTACCTTGTTCCCTGAGCATATGTCTGACTCTGGTTGAGCAAGGGCTGGATTTCCTTACATGTAGTTCTGATGGCCTTTTCCTGAGGTTTTTTTTTTTTTTATATATATAAATGCTGAAATCTGAGAAACCGTCAGTTCATGTGAGGGTCACAGTTGCTGACTCTACACCTGTAGTAAAAGTTTAAAATGTGAAATCTACTATTTTCTGAATAAGCTAAAAGCTTAGATCTGAAAAGAATTTTTATCAGCATAATACATGCACATTAATTTAGAAAGATTGCCAAGTACTGAAAGGCTCATTGACACCCCCAATCCTCCTGCTTCTCCACCCGGCCCCTCCCACTCCTTCCCTCTTTAGAGGGAAGCTTTCCAGCTTGGTGGTTTCTTCTTGGAGTCTGTGCCACAGCTCCACCTATGAGCATTTACTATGGTTTCTTGATTCACCTACTTTAGGCAACATATAGACATAGTAGCTTAGTTTTCTAGGTCCAGCCTCCACATTTCTCCATCACAATAGTTCAGCCATCTTTGTTCAATGAGTAGTCAGGGTCCTAGTGGCTAACAGTGTGTGAGTACACTGTTCAGTTCACTGTTCAGTCAGAAGGTGAAAAAGGAGTTCTCTGTGCTTTCTTGAGTAGTTTACCTGGTCATTCCAATTCTCTTTTTAAAAAAGTTCAGGACAGTGAGTTGGCTCAGCAGAAAAGGACACTTTCGCCTGAGCCTGGTGATCTGAGTTCAGTCCCAGAAGCTCATTTCGTAGACACACGCATTGTCTTCACACAGATAGATAACTGTAAAAGTTCCCTTCCCATATTAGCCACCATTCCCCAGACTTATATAATCTTAAAGTTGTTTATTTTTATTGCATAAACCATCCCTTGTGTCACAGATGTGCTACCAGGCAGGTGTTCTTCTGAGCTGTTCCATGTGGACCAGTTGTTTCTAAGACCTGCATCTCATCAAGTGTCCCAGAATCCCTTTTACTGTTACTGAGTAGGACCTCCCAACTCTTGTGTCCTATGTCCTCTTTTATCTGATTAATTCCTTCAGTTTAATAGAGGAAATTCTCAGTTGGTTGTCAAACACATCATGGGAAAATCTGCTAAGTTTCTTCTTGAAGCAACTTATTAATTATTCTTGACATCAGATCATGACCCGATTTCCTCTGTAAGTACAGAATGGAGCCATTTAAGAGGTTCACAAAATCCAGCCTTTCTGGGTGTGTGTGTCCAGGGAGGACAGAGGTGACAGACCTACAGTCTAAGCACCCAGCAATCTGAGGTGCTGCTCATACAGGGGTCGAATTCCTGGTAGGTGGACTGGACGTGGTGGAGAACATAGGCAGTGGCTCAGCTGGGACCAGAGAGCTAGCTGTGTGGCTGTCCAAATGGCTCAGCCTTAGTCTGAGTGAAGGCAGCAGGATTTGTATGACAACTGGATGAATGTAGATGATTCAAAGAAGTCAGTGATGTTTTAGTTGTCATATATCAGTTAAAAAAAGAAAAAGCCAGGTGTGGTGCTGTGAAAGGGGTGGTTCTGATGCCAAGGCCCTGTTCCCCCAATTGGTTCTTGACATGTCAGTAAAGAAAGCTGAGGGCTAATTGCTAGGCAGAGCGTACAGGTGGGACTTCTGGGTCCCAGGAGGAAAACGCAGATTCAAGGAAGGAAAGGAGGAGCTTTTTTTTTTTTTTTTTGTCACAGTTTGGAGGGAGAAGAAGCCAGCAGCCATGTGAGGTCTCAGGAAGAGCTGGGGCCTGGGGCCACTGCTACAGGCAGATGGTTATGGATATGTGGTAGGGGCTAGGTGGGACTAGCCACTGAAGTTTAGGGCTGGTGGGAGAAGTGGAGATAAAAATATTAAGGGCATGCTTTTCCAGGTGAGAGATAGTAACGCCCAGCAATTGTGTTCTAAAGCAAGTTGAGAAGGAACAAACTGTGTGTGTGTGTGTGTGTGTGTGTGTGTGTGTGTGTGTGTGTGTGTGTCTTTTATCCACAGATTCAAAGGAAGCTGGGAGGGGCTAGTATTGCAGTTACCTCCCATAGTAAAAGCGGTAGCGTAAAGCTACAAGTAACAGTGGTGCACACCTTTATCCCAGCACTCAGGAGGCAGAGGCAGGCAGGTCTCTGTGAATTTGAGGCCAGCCTGGTCTACAGAGCGAGTTCCAGGGCTCTGGTTGCATAGAGAAACCCTGTCTTGAAATAAAAAAACAAACCAAAACAAAATCAAATGATGTTTCTATATATGCCTTTTTTCAACATTAAAGGTATTATTTAATTTATGTGTATGGGTGTTTTATCTGCATGTATGTCTGTACACCACTTGCATTTGTGGTGTCCTGAGAGCCCAGAAGAGGGCATTGGAGTCCCCTGTGGCTGGAGTTGCAGATGGTTGTGAGCTGCCATGTGGGTGCTGGCAATCAAATCTGGGTCCTCTGCAAGTGCTCTTATCCACTGAGCAGCTCTCCAGCCCCTGTATAGCTCTTCTTGATGGGACGTCTCTGTTTGATAGGTGACTACTCACTGCTCTGTCACCTTCTACTCACTCACCTGCTGTGCTGCTAGACCATGTGTCTGTCCAGCTCTCCACTGAACCATGGGTCCCAGAGATATCTGGACAAGCCACCCAGTTCTAGTGATGGTGAACCTCAAGTACAGGCAACAGCCCCGGCTTCTTTTTGCCTTTGGTTTCACAGAGGTCTGCTGAGTTGTATACTACAGTGCTTCCACACAGCCAGTAGAGGACGGCATCATTTCCTGCCCACTTGTTACTGTGATGAATAGCCTGAAACAAGCCAGTTAAGCAGAGTTGCTCCTAGCATCTGTATAGTGTCCCTGTCCTTGTGTGTCCGAAACGTCTTTGTAGAAAAATAAAAGCTCATTCCTTAGTCTCTGGCTGCTTCAGCCCTGGAGGCTTCCCTCTAAAATATATCTGCCTCCCCTGTGCTGTACCTGGGCTGTCACTACCCAAACTCAGTGGGCTCTCCCATGGCTAAATCATTGTTGGCTCCAGAGACTGAGGATGGAGGGATCTGACAGAGCCTTCCCAAAGCAGGCTGGGGCTCTCTTGAGCACCAGGCACCTGCACCCAAGGTTTGGTCCTGCAGGCTGAGGTCCCAGGAGCTGCACTGCTGTCTTTGCTTTCCTGGTGCTGATAGCCCCTGTTCCACTTTTCTCTGCTGCACGGGCTGCTGGACAGGGCCTGCTTCTGTGGCCTGCTTCAGTCTGATGGACATGGCAGTTCTATTGGTTGATGTCCTTACATAGACCATTGGAATCTCAGGACTAAGTTTGGCAAGGACATACCAGGTCTAAAGTCTTCTTCATTTACACTCCTGCCCTTAGCCATTAACCGTTGTTCATCAGTCTCAGGAGCTGGAATTGGGAGAACACCCCACTTAGTTTCATGTTATGCCCAAACCACACATCCTGGTGGCCCTACCCCAGCCCCTCTTTTCAAGCTTGGCTTCTAAACTTCTTTCCTCAAAGCCATTGCTTTTGAAGATGCATGTCTTTGACTTGGCATGTGACAAATAGCTATACTGTATGTAAGTCCTCAGCATCGGGTTTAGACTCCAGGAGTCAAGGTCTCCACCCCTTTCTGGAAGGTTCAGTGTGTACACTGAGCCATCCTCTCTCCCAGATCAGTAGTTTCACATGCCAAGCACTCGGTCATCACAGAGCTTGTGTCTCGTTTCTTATATCCTTGCTCACATTGAGTCTCTTAACCAGTGGCTCTGCAAATGGCTGCTTAAACAAAAGAAGGTTCTTTATGTGAAACATCATGCCCAGGGAACTATGACACAGGATGTGGGGGGAATCTGGAGGAGAGCCCCGAGTTGCAACACTATCATGTCCTCATGGCACATCCACTTGATTCATGTGGTAGTTGATGGCATCTTTCAGCATGAGGCTTTGGGGGAAGAGGCAGGCTAGAGCTTTAGAATGACTCCTGTGCTATTGTACAGTATTTGCCCCCACAGAGATCAGTGTTGGATGTATATTGGTGAATATCCTGTGGCCTGTGGACAAGGCAGCTTCAAGGCCTTTTAGCATCTTGACTTCCATCAGGGTTTGATATATTGTGGACACACATTCAGGTGGTTTTTGTTTTGTTTTTGCCATTTGTCACAGCCCTGTTTTATCAGTTTTTCTGATTTTTCCCCCCTCTCAGATAATTTCTTTTTATCTCAGCTTTTGAATCGCAAAGACAAGACCACTTTTGAGAAACTGGACTACCTGATGTCCAAAGAAGACAACTACAAGCGAACTCGGGACTACATCCGAAGTCTGAAGATGGTGCCCAGCATTCCCTATCTAGGTATGAGTCTCAGTTGGCGTATTATATTATTAACTTTCCAGGCAACATAACATGCTCAGGGCCAAATAAGATGTTTTTACAGTTTCTAGTTGAGATGTTTCCAGGAAGCAGCAGGGATCATGGATAAAGAGGTGATTTGGTTGGCTCCTTGGTTGGAGCAGGCTGTTGACGCTTCTAGGCTGTTGATGTTTCCCAGGATAGGAACACTAGTGAGGTGGAAACAAGGTGACTCTGTCTTATGTACCTGGACTCTGAGGGCCTTGCCTCCCACACTGTGAGAGCCCCAGGCTTCCAGGCTGTACCCCAGATGGATCATGAGGTCAGCAGGTCATGATATCTTGCCGGTTCATTCAGATCCTTCCAAACTGGGGGACCTAGGCATAAGCCTTCTGTTCTCGTTTTCTGGTCATTATTTATATGTCTCATAAAATTCAGCAAAAGAAATTCTAGTAACAATTGCTAAAATTTCCAGTTATAAAATACTGTGTTCATTATTGGAATTGGGAGAAGTAGAAAGTTTCTTTAGTTATCCACTAAAAGATATTTTGCTTTGTATCTCACTCCTCTTGGCATATGTAAAGATGTGTTTACTCACGTCAGACGCCTCCTGCTGTCTGTGTCTGTACTGTGGCTCTGTGCTGTCAGTTGGGTTTGTCAGGCTCAGTCCTGCTCTTCTCTGCTGCTGTTTACACTGTTTACACTGTTGTCTTTGGTAAATGAACGGCCTTGTGCTATAAAAACTTGTGTGACTATAGTGCGTATGACTATTGCTTTGTCATGGCTTCTTGGAAGTGCAGGTAACTAGTTCAACATATGTGTTCAGAGTACACCTTAAAGATTGTTGTTTTGAAGCAAGACAAGGTCGTGCCACTGCTACTGCTGCTGCTGCTGCTGCTGTTACTGCTATTGTCACTGCTGTTGTTGCCACTGCTACTGCTGCTTCCTTTCTTCTTTTTAAAGACAGAGTTTCTCTGTGTAGCCCTGGCTATCCTGGAACTCACTCTGTAGACCAGGTTGTCCTCAGAGATCCAGTCAGATCAAACTCAGAGATGCCTCTGCCTCCTGAGTGCTGGGATAAAGGCGTGTACCAACACTACCTGGTAGACATTTTCATTTCAAATCTATTTTTCTTTCCTTTTCATATTGCCAGTTTGGATATATGAAAAATGCTGTATGTAGTTTGATCTTCAGGAGAAAGCCAATCTTGTTCTGATCTGAAACAGTTTTAATAACCAGGGAAGGAAAGGCTTTTCTAGAAGAGACCCTTTATGCTTCAGGCTAGTACAGTTTACATAGACATCAGCAGCGTCTGAAGCAGCATCTGTAAGCATTCTTTGCATGGTTTTTTTATTCTTAAATAGGAAACTTATCTATTTTATGATTTTTTTAAATTTATTTATTTTATGTATATAAGTACTCTATTTTCACAGACACCAGAAGAGGGAATCTTTGTGTGTGTGTGTGTGTGTGTGTGTGTGTGTGTGTGTGTGTCTGTGTCTGTGTGTCTGTGTGTCTGTGTGTATCAATCACTGTGTAGCTCTGGCTGCCTAGAAACTCAAGGTGTAGATCAGGCTGGCCTCAAACTCACAGAGATCTGCCTGCCTCTGCCTTCCTGATGCTGGGATCACAGGTATATTTGTCCTTGTTAGTTTATTTTGCTGCCCCTCCCTACTTTTTTCTTCTCTTCTCTTCTCTTCTCTTCTCTTCTCTTCTCTTCTCTTCTCTTCTCCACTCCCCTGCCCTCTCCTCTCCTCTCCTCTCCTCTCCTCTCCTCACCTCTCCTCTCCTCTCCTCTCCTCTTCTCATATGCCCTGTTACAGTCTGTTGATCTTCCCAAATAATTAAAGTTTACATTTTGGATTTTCAGAATTTGCCACATTATTTTTCTGCTTTTGAATTTACTGCATTTAATTAATATACAGTGTGGGTTTTTTCCACATTTTAACTCCTCTGAAATTGATGATAAAGCAATTGTTATGTTTTTAATTGGCAGTAATATTCTTGGTGATATATAGATATACCTATCTATAGTCAGTGACATTCTAATTTGATGGTGTAAGGATATATATATATATATATCCATCCATCCATCCATCCATCCATCCATCCATAAGTCTTTGACCATGGTTTGGATTTATTTTAAGTTGTTTCTGTTTCCCTGGCTTTACTCAGTGTGAGAGGCCTGCTTTTATTCTCTCCCTTTTCCTTTCTCTTCCTCTCCCCCAGTGTGATCATCTCCTTTCGCATTCTCTTCTTCTGCCTTGCTGTAAGCTGTCATGTGTGTGCGTTTGGTGGCTGTCCCGAGAGAGTGCATACTCATGTGCACAGCCCTGTAGATGACAAGACTGTCATGTAGGAAAGGGATTGGTACGAAGGTGCCGGGGAGGGGAGGGACGATGGGTGCAGTGTGTTCAGGCACAGTAAGTGCTATAATGTCATCAAGAATGGTATGTTTTTCCCCCAATTCTCTATTTTTTCTGAGACATGGTTTCATATATTTTAGGCTGGCCTTGAAGTCATTATGTAGCCAAGAGTGGTCATGAACTACTGCCTACCTCCATCTTCTTACCTCTATTCCCCAAGGGGCATTTTTTCTAGGAATGATTGTGAGAGCTGTTGTGTGTCTCTTACCTTCCATGCCTAGCCCTTTAGCTGCATTGTCTCTTTGTATGATCTCAGTAGCTAAGACACTGAGGTTGCCGGTGGTCATGTAAGTGGGCAGTAGCAGAGCCAAGGCTGGTGCACATGGACAGGCCACAGCTCTAAAAGCTGACACTGCCCTTCCCCAGCTCTACAATTCAGGTCATCATTTTCCTACCTGTCCCTTAACAAGTTACCTGTTGGGTCTCTGTGGATTGTGGCTCTTCCTGTGATAAGTCTTGGGGTTTCCTGGGTCATCAGGCAGTCTGCTCTGGCCTCTGGGACCTTTGCCGCTTGGCATATCTGGATAGAAATAGCCCACCTTGCCCTGGATCGCCTTTCTCTAGTAGGTGCTTCACAGAGGATCCCCAAGTCCTCTGATTGCCTGCTTTGGCTCTGTGTGAGCCCCTCAAGTGGCCATGTTCCTGCCCCTTCAGCCTTCAGGTGGCTTCCTTCCTCCTGACACAGTTAAGTTATACTTCTCGTCTTGAAGCAGAGCAACCCTAGCTCAGAAGAGTCAGAGGGGAGGAATAGGGTGTGCCTGTGCCCACTGCTTCTCATTCTCAGGATGACAGGCACGTTGTCATGTGTGCATAAGAGAACATGAAATAAGATCCTCTATCTGTCCTGATGGGGCTGGGTCTCCATCTGCTGTCTGACTGCCGTGCTCCAGTCCTGCCTCTTGGATCCTTTTGAAAACACAACCTTTCTAGGGTGGATATGTTTATCTAAATGGGAGCAGTTATGTAATGCCTGGAAAGGAAGATACAGGAACAAAATGTCCCCCACCCCCGACCCCCACAGATCTCATTACAGATGTCTTCCAGGGTGGGAGGAGAAATGCTTGGCCAGTCCCTGATGCTCCAGGCCCCACTGATAATATCTGCTCTCTGCTGCAGCAGGGGTCCATCTCTATCCACAAGGGTAGGTTTCTGCTAACCTGTCCCTGGGAGTGTGCATGTACCAAGATGGCTTTACAGGTCCTCACAGCTGTCCCTAGCCTGACCCTGCTCCTTCACTCCTCCAGACTTCAGAGACAGCTGGCCACACTTTAGTATCCCGAGTACCCTGTAAAGCATGATTTAAAAAACTCTGTGGGCCTGGATTGATAGCTCTCGTAGAGAATAAAGGTTTGATTCCCAGCACCTACATGGTAGCTCACAAACACCTATAGCTCCAGTTCCAGGGATCCAGCTTCCTCTTCTGGCCTCTGAGGTTCCATACCCACACACATAGTGCAAAGGTTGGCAAAACACATAAAATAAATTTAAAAATTAAAATAAAACATCGAGAGAAAAAAATATTAAAAGCAAAACCAGACTTCATATTAGTTCCTTCCAGAATGTGAAATAATACAGGGAAATAGACTATTTGTTTGTCCCTGAGTCAGTGTGACAGCCCCTCCCTTCTGATGCACCCGCTTCTGATGGAGGTGGTAGGGGGATCAGCTCCACCTCTCCCTTCTGAGCTACTGTTTTGATCTAGAGGTATTTGGTTTTTCACTCCTCACTATTTCTTACAGGAAATAGCTAAATAAAATTAGGAATGTGATGGATTCGAAATGCTTTTGTGCCAATCTCAAAGTACCATAGCAGTGTGGAAAATTGTAATGTCTCAAGGAGCAAAGAACCAGGCCTCCTGACAGCCCTAAATAGCAGGAGGATACAAACAAGTTTCTGGGAAACTTACCCAGACCTTGAGTGTGTGAAGGAAAGTCAGACAAGCAAACCCTTCCATTTGGAAATTAAAGCATTTATTCTTAAATACAAAATTTGAAGTTTAGAACAGAGGTGAGTTCTTTGCCAGCAGCTGGGTCAAACTGCCAGAAATTAAAGAACCTTAAAAAACTAGCCAGCCAGCCAGCCAGCCAACCAACCTGTCAACCAACCAACCTATCAACCAACCAACTAACCAACCTGTCAACCAACCAACCAACCTATCAACCAACCAACCAACCTGTCAACCAACCAACCTGTACACTTGGATGCTCAGGATCTCCCAGAACAGTAAATGAACACCTCAGTGGATACTGTGTGGGGTCAGTCACATCCCACAGACTGGCCCTGAGCCCTGGTTGTGTGCAAGGAATGAGAAGTAAGCTGAACATTGGGAAGGGAGAAGCTGAGAGCACACCTTGTCTGGGTCGCAGTGAGTTGAGAAATCATGTTTGGCAGAAAAACTGGCTAGAGAGTCAAGAATGATGGAGAGGGAGTGTGTCAGAGGTCGAGGCTGGATGGGACGAGAGCAACATATCCCTGAGGGGCTAGACACTAAGAGTAGGGAGCCCAGGCTGTGACCTGGCTGGCTAGAGCCAGTGGGGACATGAAAGCTTTAAGCAAAGCCACTGCTGGGTTTGCATTTTACATACATCATTGTGACTATAGCACACTGAGTGGCTTCCAGGAATGCTGGATGGAGGAGAGAAGACCTGCCAGGGGTCTTGTGTGAGTGTATGATGAGTCACTGCAGTTCAGAGGACCAGGGGGAGGGAAAGGCCTTCAGAGACGACTCATCCATCCCAGAGCAAAGCCTTAGAAAGACCCAAGGCCAAATGAACGTAGCCCTGTCACCTGATGGAGACCCACACCCAGCCTGGTCTTGGCTTTGAGAATTCAGGTGTGCTTTTGACTGTGGTTCCTCTTATCATGGAGTTGAAAGAGTGAGCATGGGACAGGGCAGAATTTGTATATGCAGGGGATGCAGCCAGTGCCAGCAGGGCTGAGGCATACTGTCCTTAGAGACTTCTATCTGAATAGCTGTTACCCAGTGGGGGCCGGCCACCTTGCCCCAGACTAAATCCAACAGCAGCACATCCATATTGTGGAGTAATGAAGATGACCCCAAATTGACCAGCACTGGGAAATCTCTTCCTTTAATGTACAGCAGAGAAGAACCCACCTACTCGAAGGAGCCCTGTCTTTTTTCAGTCCTCACCCCATGTGTTCGGAGGATCCCCCAGAAACACTCACTTGTTCCATAGCTCCTGCCCAACAGTTGCTGTTCCCCTTGCGAACCTGGTCTGTTCTCTGACTCCTCCCATTCTTCTGTCTAATTGCCTCCTACTGTCCCAGCCTGGCTTTCTAGTTGGGAATCTTCTTGCTTGGCTGGGGCTTAAGAATGGAACGGGGATATCAGTGCCACTGAGAATGTCTAAGCTGGGTCCCAGGACGGGTGATGGGTGTGCCTTGCATTCTCGTCCCTGCCACTGTGCCCACAGTCCTGTCAGGGCTGACTGCGGTCCTTCTCTAGCTGAGAGACTGTTTAGACATGTTTCTTCTTCCTCAAGGCAGCCATCCAAGCCCTCCTGAGATCCAGCAAGCAGGAAGGTACTTCCCTCTCAGCCCAAGCTCAACCAGACAAGTGATTTCAAAGATACTTTCCCATGATTTTATGGTAAGCTGCATATTGCTTTCTCCCAGAAGGGAGAAAATTACTTTTAGTTGTACAGCCTCTAGATTTGTTACCTTAAAAATTAAATTTCTCCAGGACATTGCAAGGGGCCAGTGGATATTATCAAATACCCCCAATTTGTAAATTTGACCACTTGTTTACACAACCATAGGCCAGATGAATACCAAGTTTAACTGAGCTCATGCTGGGGCTAGGGTTCCACCTAGCCTAAAGATCCTTAGTTCACCACCTCTGTTTCCATGGAGATAAACAGAGGGAGGAAAACAGTGGCCAGGAGAGGAGCCCTCAGGGCATGTTGACTCCCAGCCTGGCTGGGATGGGAGATAGAACTGCCTTCAGCTTTGCTCTGGGTCAGGTTTTGTCTAGGCCTACAAAATGAGGTAAGGGCTTAAGCATGCTGCTGTGCACTAGAGAACATTCTCATAGCAGGGACCTGGGTTCTCACTGGGGAACCCATCCCCCTGACTTCCTTTAGCCTTTGGCTCTCTAGTGAGAAAGTAACATTAATAGTAGTCACATAATTTGTGTGACTGGTGCTTCATGTCACTCAACATCATGGTGAACCTATTCCTCTGACTTCCTTTAGCCTTTGTCTCTCTAATGAGAAAGTAACATTAATAGTAGTCACATAATTCATGAGACAGGTGCTGAGTCACCCAGCTCCCAACCCCTTGCTCTGAGGCACTATTTTTAGCTTATTTTGCAGCTGTAGGGTATGAATAAAGTCAATGATGGAGTGACTCAGAGATCTGATAAAATACTATGCCCGTTCCTTCTTACTCCGGGGTTATCCATCCTACAGGACTCCAGCCTACGCTCTGCAGTCCTATGGAGAAGCCCCAGAGGCAGAGAAGCAGATTCTGTCCGAGAGCTGAGCCTGCACATGAGACTTCAGCCCCAGCCTGCAGCTTGACTGATGTCTTACAGCTGAAGGCAGAGGCATCTGCCTCAGACATGCCTATATTCCCACTGCATAGAAACTATTAGATGATAAGGTAGTTTTGGGGTATTTTGAAGCACACTGAGAAGATGAAGTAGCTGGTCTGTACCTCACTCTGATGATGTTCTTTGTTGCTCCATCTTTATGGGAATGAAGAATGAACTGTCACTGTGTGCTTGTGGGGAACTATGCAGTGACAAAGCTCAGTTCCTCCCCAAAGCTGACGTGCAGGAAGATGTTCTACAGTGCTTACCACTGCAGCTCTGTAAGAATGAAGGTTTCTAGGGATGATCACTAGGGTCTGGAAAGGCCTGGAAGGTTGCCTTTGAGGAGGGTTGTGTCTGCAGACAAGTATGCCCTGGGCTCTGGGCATATGAGGGAGACTCCATTCCTTCCTATGTGACCACCCAGAAAGGCTGTGCTCTGAGATGGCACTGGGTACCCACTCTTTTTTGGGGGGGTGGTGAGACACGGTTTCTCTGTGTAGCCCTGGCTGTCCTGGAACTCACTCTGTAGACCAGGCTGGGCTCAAACTCAGAAATCCGCCTGCCTCTGCCTCCCAAGTGCTGGGATTAAAGGCGTGCGCCACCACTGCCCGGCAGGTATACCCACTCTTAAAAGTTGTTAAAAATTATTGCTTGCTCTGAAGATCATCCACAGTACAAAGAAGTCTAGGAAGTAAACTGTGAACGCTGCTCTGCTCCTCCCAAAGGCACCATTGCTGGAAGCTGGAGTGTGCACCCATCCACACGGCCCACAGCCATCAACGGGTCACACTGTGCTCCCTATCAGCGGGTCACACCATGCTCCAACCCTGAGCTAATTTTTAACCAGATGGGAGCTTCTCATGCATCTTGTTTGTCCTTACATGTTCTCCCCACCCAGTGTCATGGATCCTTTTTAATGACTGCAGATGTATACACTATGATTCTTGCTCAGCTACTTGGGTGATAGTTCATTTGAGAAGCTGTGATGTTTCTGCTTCCCTGTTTTCAGGTAACACAGTGGGGCACCTGGTCATCTGTGCCCTTCTTTGCCCAGTGGAGTATTCATAAACACGGGGAACTCTAGGATGGAGACAGCTGCTGTCCAGACACCCTCTGAGAAGGCCCCATGGTCTGCCGCCCACAGCCTTCTTTCTCACTCTTTATACATTGTCCTTCTCAGAGCCTTCTCTCTCAGTCCCCTATGCACCGCAGTATTCTCAGATGTTCAGTCTCCAGCCTAGAGTGTAGGTGTTTCTGAATTCTCCAACAGGTATTACTAACCCCATGTTTGCTTTCTGGCTATCTTTCCCAGCCCCCTCTCCCTGTATGCATTGCCCATGGAGAACAGGCTGGCCTAAATGTTTGCCTGGAGCCTGCTCAGCATTCCATACTTTAAAAGGGTGACACTGAGATGTCACCCTTCTGTCACTGAGATGAGATTGCAGGCCTCTGTCATTATACAGCTTCCTCCACATGAGCCACCTCCCAGATTCTGACCTCTGCCAGCTTTGCAAAGTCCCCAGGCAGATGTGACCAAGGTACCCTCTCCTATCATGGAATGTCCCTTAGCTTCAGTACACACTGAAGCAGAGGGAAGGGAGCATATCCTAATGAGCTTGTGAAGCCAGTTTCATCAGAACTATCATGGAGTTCAGCCAGCTGGGATATGGGGGGAAGGATCCCAGTGGAAGTGTTTTGGGAGCCAGTACAGATTAGAACAATGCTCTGTATCTGGGCTAAATTAGGTCAGGATATTCCAGCTCCAGAAGACAGGGGACTTGACTGGTTCTATAGCAAG
This sequence comes from Arvicanthis niloticus, assembly GCF_011762505.2. Lineage (NCBI taxonomy): Eukaryota > Metazoa > Chordata > Mammalia > Rodentia > Muridae > Arvicanthis > Arvicanthis niloticus. Next base: position 10,419,287 of record NC_047659.1, on the reverse strand, counting down.
GTATGTATCCATAAAGAGCAGCATCCTGGGTAAGGGTTGGTTCTAGCTTAGTTCTGGGATCTGAGACTGTGGGTAGCAGACCGTTTGGTAGTGGTGGCCAGATCAACTAGCTTGACCACTATCCAGTTACTAGCTGATGGAGGCCAGCTGTAAATAGTGCCAAAGGTCAGGACTGCTGAGTCTGTAGGGTGTAGGACAATTGGCTCTTGATTCTGATGGAAGAAAAGAGAAAAACAGGGCCCAGTGGCTTTCACCCTGGCAGAGTGCCCAAGGAACAGTAAAATTTCTTGTGTCACTGCCCCCTGTTACTCTGTGCCTGTTATGCCAAGGTAAGCTATGCAGATATCTGTGCCCTGGCTTCCCAATACCTGGCCAGCTGCCACTCCTGTTCTGGTGCACACTGGAGATGAGACAATAGGAACCACAGGGCTCTCCCTCCTCCCTGGCTGTAGGCCTGAGTCAGGAATCAGACTGACTTGTGTACTCAAATTCTGAGTGTCTCCGGCTACATATCACCTTCATCTGTGAGCCTCAGATTTCTGTGCTGAAGAGAGGGTACTTATATATAGACCACCTCCTCTAGTTGGGAACATTGAGAGACATACACTATCATGTATGTATATCAGAACTCCATGGTAGTTCTGATATAGAAAGTATGCAATAGGTGGGAGATGGCATGAGCCTTAGCCAGAACAAAATATGGCTAGGAAGACCCCAGCAGTGGGGACATTGCTTTTGTATCCAGAGAGACCCATAAAGAGCAGGCTGAGGCCCTTAGGACACTACTAGAGGTCATGTTCAATGACTCAACCAGGCCTGGAAGGGTGGGTGTTCATTTCAGGAGAGGTAAGAGTCAGCAGCGGGCCTGAAGACTAGGACCCCATCTGATGAGTAGCAGCATGGCGTCTATTGAGCTGGTATCCTGGAGGGAGTGGGGACTAGTAACAGCTGGAGTGTACCTGAACAGTTTTATTGATGTACACTCTGCCTGTGATTCTTCCTCCTCTCCTGAGAACTTGAGGATGCCCCTTGCCTCTCATCCCTAACATCAGTATTCATTCCACCCAGCTGGCTCTGAGGTAGGATTGGTGTAGATCAGGCTAGCCAGTTGGCTCCTCTGTCCAGGAGTTGCATTGGAATGGAGATGCTGACACTCAGCCAGGAGGGACCCCTGTGCTCAGGAGGGTTGCTTGGCACTATGGTTCCGACAGGTAGTGTGCATGGACTGTAGATGAATCCCCAGTGAGAAACCCAGAGAGAGACCCACAGGAAGGGAGGGAACTGGAGCACAGATGGCTGTTCCTTGTTTCTTGAAGATGTTCCAGGCAGTTTCTGGTTCCGGACCCTTTTGAAATACCTCATGTCCTCATGTGACCCACTTATTAAGTGAGCTGGACTCAGCCAGGTGTAAGAAGAAACCAACCTCATTTTTCCTCTGTGTACCTTTCAAGCCTTCTCTGTGGATATTTTATTTTATTTTATTTTATTTTATTTTATTTTTGTTTTTCTCATTCAACCCTGTCCCCAGATGAAGCTGAGACTACACAGGCCCTTTAGTCTCTTCAATGAGAAAACCCAGTCCCTTTGAACTGTACCCTATTCCAGGTGGTTCTGTGTAGAGATCTGGTCTGGATGCCTGGAGCCTGGCAGGATACAAGGTGGGCTTCTTTGCTGGGTTTTTGCTTTGCTAGTTCCACTGCCTCTCCCACCAGCCCGGTGTGCTCTGGGCTTGGGATGGGGGTGCAGAGGTGTCTTCTGCAGTTACCTGGTTTTCGTCCAGTGCTTGTGCTGAGTTCAAAAACTCAGCTTGCTCATCCCCTCCCCTCTCGGTGGTATTTGGCTTTCCTTCTGTTTACCCCAGCTCCTGTCCTTGAAGGAGAAATGCTGCTTCCCCGCTATGCCCTAGGTTTCTGCCTTGCCCCTGCCCCACCAGGCTAAACTCTGGGCCTGGACTCCCCTCCTTGCTTTGGTGCCTGGGTCCTTAGACTTGGGATCTATTCTGAGAATGGTGAGCCCATTCATCCTGGTATTTCTTGCTGCTTGGCTTGGGGTGAGGGGCCACCTACCCTCTCTGAAGTGCTAGAGGACACTCCCTCCTCTAGGGTCTTTTCCTGTCACTGAATGCACAGATCATAGGAGGGCATTGGCTAAAGCTGCAGAAGCTGTTTCCAGGCACTATCTTGCAGAGTGCTCTCTTGCTCTGGAGTGGGTGACCCTCAGTAGCTGTCGCTGTCTCTGTAGTCTGTGGGCTCTCAGGTGAAACCACCACAGTTGGGCACCTTTTGCACATGTAACAGTGCCCTCTGCCTCCTCTCAGTTCTCTTACTTTAGCAAGCCTGGGATAGGACAGAGATGGAAGATGGGAGTGGGGACCCAAACACTGAGGACATGTGCACTCACACCACCATTGCATCCAGAAGCTTGAAGGATGTTTTCAGTGTTGCTCAAAGCAGCAGCCTATGGGGGGAGGGCTTCTTGGTACCACTCAGCATTGCTGTTCCAGAGAGTGGCTGAGATTGACACTGAGGGACAGGAAGGAGGAAAGTAGACTCTTGCTTTTTATCCATAGCTTCAGACAGGTGAGCCCGCTAAGGAGAGAGAACTTGGTGCTGTTGGAACTTGTGTGATTGTGGGTCTGCAATGTTCCTGGTGAAGAAGGTCAGAGTATTACTCTCTGGCAGGCAGAGCCCAGGAGGCTGCCTGGCTATGTATGTGAACTTACATTCAAGATCCTGAGCACAGCCCCTTCTCCAGGCTCCAATTTGCTACTACTGAGTTGACCTCTCCTCCCCCTTAGGAGAACAGGCTGTGTATCTATCTCTGCAAACATCACATACCCACCGTAAGATTTGAGTAAGACTAGGGTTGGACACTAGGGAGGTTACTCAGTGGGTAAGAGGAGTTGTTGTGAAAGCAGGAGGGCCTGAGTTCAAATCCCTAGTACCCACATAAAAGCTAAGTGTGGTGGCTACAAGTCCCTATAACCCCAGTGCTGGGGGTTGGAGACAGGTAGATCCCAGGAGCTCGTGGCTAGTTAATCTAACAAAACAGTGAGCTTCAGATAGAGGAAGGCACTTAACACCCTTTCCTGACCTCTTCACACACCACACAACATCATGTATGCATACATGTGTACACATACAAACTGGGATGTGAGTGCTGGGGTAAGGTTTGGGAAAAACAGTTGGTGTCAGTTTCATTTGAATTTCAGATGCTTTGGGGTGAGGTTGGGGAGAAGCTGCTTCACACTGCTCAGCCTGGCTTTCCAGACCAAAACTGTTTGGGGATTTGGCCCCAAGACCAGGGATCTGGAGGGATGAGCCTTGTTTTCCTCAGCCCTGTTTCCTCACTCCAGCTCCATATATGTGGGAGGTGTGGCTGGCATCTGCACCAAGGTTGGGACATTGTCCTCAGGTAGTGTCCAGCTTCCACAGTCACCCCAACAACTACAGGAGATGGGAACAAGTTAGGAATTTGTGTTGAGTGCCCGTCATCTCGTACCTTCTGGGCAGTTTCTGTAGGATCGGTTCTTGTTCTTCTGTAAGGTAGGAATGCTGGCCTCCCTCTCCACTGTCTAAGAAAGCAGCAAGGCCGCTTCAAGGCTCTGGCTTTCAGGAAACACTTGATCACTACCCCGACCTCGCTCGGAGGAGCATTCTCACGGCAGGTAAGGATGGCCATGTAAGCCATTGTACTTGAGTCACATTTTAGTTCTGTCCATAAACCAGAAGATACTTCTCCATGTCTTATCAACATGAATTTCTTTCCATCTTTGCAAACCCAAGAGGCAGCATGTGCTGTCATATTCTTTATTTAGGGTACTGCCCTTGTTCTTACTGGCATTTTTCTTACCTATCAACCACTTGTGATATCTAAGTCACTCATAAATGTTACTAAGTTTTCTGCCATAGTGCTTATACCTTCTGCATCTGAGTTTGGCTATGGTATGAATATTAATTCTGTATCTGGAGTTAATATACATAGTAGTGTGTAGCTCAGAGGCTTCTCTTGTTTGATATCAGTCTTGATCATTTTTGCCCTTGATTTCTTCCTTTATGGTTTTAGAGCTGCTCATCATCCTAGAGTTTCCCTCCCTAGTCTGTTTTACAAGGAGACAGTTCTGGCAGGCAGCGTGGGAGCCTGTTGCCTGCACTAGTCTTTAAGAAGGTTTGGCCTAGATGATAGAGTAGCTTTGGCCAGGGGAGGCTGGGTAAGGGAAGGCCTGAGCCATAGTTGGGTACACAGGAACAGCTCTGAGAAGCCCCTGGTGTTAACTGCTTAGCCTGTGAGGGAGGATCTACTTGGCATTTGAGACTTAGCCAGAAATCGAAGCTTTGCTGCAGAGAGCCACACTGGCCAGAGGTGCCCTGGTGTGGGGACCTGATGGGGCAGGTAGGAGGGTGTGGTCTTGATGGCCTTATGTGTGCTAGCTACTGCATCTCTTGCTTTTACTAACAGAAGCCCCAGGAGGGCATTCTAGAAGAGCAACACACAGTGCAGGTGTATCCACACAACACTGATGGCTTTTATTGCAGATTTGTGTCATTACAAGGATAGTCTGGCAATATATTTTAAAAAACAAAATCAAAACAAAACCTCCCTTTTATATATACAGAGAACATGCTACATGGTACACTGGGAGAAATGCTGAGGTAATAGGGCAGTGCACCCAGATTTGGACAGTACCAAATGCCCTGCACCTCACACACCCGGCACACGCACCCACTGGGAGGGTCTCACCTTCTTGAGTTATCTGTTGCCCCTGGCATGGCAGTCATCTGGTAACTCTAAGTGGGACTCAGGAAGTCACCCTGCTGCAGTGTATCAGGCGCTCCTGAGAGCATTGCAACTCATGGAAAGTAGTCAGTTTTTCCTTCTGTGGCCTCATCTTCTGAGGAGATGTAACTTGGTGACAGGGTGAAGACTGTTCCCCATGAGCACAGGACCTCAAATCTGCAGCCGTCTGGGGTCCCAACCTATTGGCAGTGACTTCTCTCCAATGGAGTATCTCTGGCAAAGCAGGGCACTGTTTGTGTAGAGGTTAAAATTCTGTAGAGGCTAAAGTATGAATGGAAGGTGCAAGACTAAATACAGGTCTCTGCGGCTGCCACTGTGGTTTTTGGCCTGGCCTTCTTTCCCGTTCCCAGCCAGAACCTGAGCCTAGACTGTTTCCTGCCCAGAGGCCAATGAATTGTGCCAGAAATAAAGGTCTGTGTGGCAGAAAAGGAGAGGCCGGGGGAGAAGAGAGAAGAGGACCCTTGACTTCCAGTGGGCATCCAGAGACTAAGGCACAGGAGGTGCAGGCTGAGGGGTAACTGGATGGAACGGTGCTGAGCCATCCTGAGAGGGGAACATACAACAGTAGGAGGGGAGGTGGTTGATCACATGCCCAAGGGGGTTCAATAGAGAGAAGGCCAGGAACCCCTCTGTGAGAGATGAGCTTGCAGACATTCTGGAAACAATCCAGGCAGTACCAAGGACTAGTTTTCGAAATCAGGGCTACGTGGCCTGTTCTGTCCTTAGACAATGAGGTGTACTTTGTCTTAAGCGGAAAGCTGTGGTGCTGGGGTAAGCCCCTAAGAACTGAGCATGGAAAAGTTAAGTATATGTGGAAATCCATATGTGTGTCTAGACATCCCACGTGTGATGTGTGTCTAAGAGCATACACGTGGTGGCTCGTGTGCATGTCTGTCATATCTGGCAGTATTGGCAGTTGTGTTTTTATTAAAGGAACTTAACTGATTGGAAGACTGCAGTTCTGTCCTGTCCTAGAGTACGAGGAGCGGCTGGGTGTAAAAGAAGGCAGGAGGGACCGAGAACACAGTTCATTTCCATCATCTGACAGAGCCACATTGGAAAGCAGAGTCCAACACTCTGTCCTCCCAGGCTGAGTTGGGCCAGCAAAGAGCTGTGCTGAGGTCGCACGGCTGGGATGGCTTCAGGTGATGGTGTTAGTGGCCAGGGAGAGCTTAGTGGAAGGTGTTGGGGTTGGGCCGAATCATCATCACCACCTTCTTGAGCGAGTAAGATCCTCCTCGGAACTCAGCCCAGTAGACCCCATCCTGGTATCGGCTTCGGTAATGGCCCCCACGGTACCAGACTCCATTGAGGTTGGAGTGAGCACAGGCATTATACCACCATCCTCCCTTCTGATAGTGGGCACAGTTTCCTGTAGGAGAGAATGGTATCAGGATTGTTTAGAAGGAAGTGGGTTTGCCCTGTCTGTGGTGTGTGTGCTCCGGGTCTTCACAGAACCCTCAGTAGGAGGCCTGCCTCTGCAGCTTAGTCCTATGATGAGCTGCTGTGGTTACAGATAGGCAGCTCAGCCTCTCCCAGTCTCTGTTTTCCACAGTAAAAGGACAAAAATAATGCCCACCACACAGGACTGCTGCGAGGATAAACAAGGGCCATGCTTAGCCCTTGGCCTGGGTTCCACTCGGGTGAAAATGGAAGTGGCATGCTGTGGGCCAGGAAGGGGAGACGCGGTTCTCTCTGACAGTTTCTTAAGAGCTGAAAGGGCTGGAAAAGACTCTTTCAGAATGATGAGGAAAGTGTTCAAGATGAAATGCCCTTCTTGGCCTCCCCAGCCTGAATTCCATCCAGATAACTTTTTGTGTTATTTCGTAAAAGAGGGATATTTCCATGACCCCCTTGGCATTATCACATTGTACCGCATTCTGCTGCCAAGGACAAGCAGTTCAATAAGAAGTATGGGCAAGGTGCAAGCAGGCATGCAGGGGCATGGTACCCCACAGAGGGAGGACAAGAAGAGTCCAATCACTTGGACATAGTTGGGGTCTGGTCCTAAGAGTCACCCCTTCCTCAAGGAGGCGCTGTGTCCCATGGGAGGAGGGGTGAGGAGTTTGCAGGCAGCTTTCAGCTGAAGTGTGGGCCTTAACCCCAGCCATCGCTTATTTCCCAGACTTTTTCTGGCTTCTGCTAGGCCATGTCCTAACACCACTAGGACCAAGTGGCAGTACTGCGTTGGGCAGACGGGAGAGCTCCCAGCATTCTCCCTATCCACACCTGGCCTCAGCCCTGTGGACTGTTGAACCCGTCTGACCGTTTCCTTCCTCCCTATGATAGCTTCCAAGTGCGTGCTATAGGGCCATGGCCCAGTATCAGACATGAAGACCATCCTTCTGCCTCTGCTGAAAGCTTTTGTAATTTTGGCTCAGAGGACACCACCCCCACCCCCACCCCACACACATACTACAAAGCAATGCCTGCTTTTCTGTGATCCTTACAGCAGAGTTAGTTCAGTGACAAAATAAACAGCTAGATCTCTGTGGTATGAGGACAGGCAGGTCCTGTTCCACCTGGCCCTTGAAGTTTGTGCAAACTGTCCATTACAGTGTGGCTGCCTTAGGGACCTGGGATGAGTTTCCTCTGACTTAATATGCAAGTGTCAGGGATTGCTTGAAGCACAAGCTGTTTCTGAGACAGCCTCCAGAGCTCACTCCTCAAAGGGACAAGGTCCCAGAACATAGTGGGTAGCTAGGCAGGATGGGCTAGGCCTGCCTAGGAAACAGAGGAAGACTCAGTCCAGAGGTAGTGTTGGCTTCTGGAGCCCTGAGCCTTGCTGACTAGCTAACCCACAGGGCCTCTGCACCTCACAAAATGTTCCTGGGTGATAGGCTTCAAAGCCATAAGCTAGAATAGACAACATGGTTGTGGGGTGTTTATACTTAGGACTAAGCCTACTTGGGCATCTTGGATTTTTCTGTATTCTTCTTTGTTTCTTGGTTAATCAAGACCTGGCTTTGAGGATCTAATATGGACAAATGACTTCTCTACTACCTGGTTTCCTCTTGGTGGCTTTCTTACAGTATGGCATTCACATTACAGGTAGCCAGTAAGAGAGTCACCATGCAGATTCCTTACTGCATGCTGCATCCTAACCAGATACTGAGACAAGTGTTCTCGTACGATTCCCTGACCTAGGGGGCATTGTCCTTACTTCCGGATTCAAGAGTATGCAGCATACTGAGGATACATGGCTGAGGTGATGGCGCCAGCCTTGGAATATGGAACACATGACAGACTCAGTGGACTGTGAACATGCGTTCTCAGAAGGAGTTGAGAAGCCTGAAGCATGGGTGCCTTGGCCCAGAGTAGCCCTCATCTGTGAGATCTGTGCACCTCTGCTCCCATTTTTGTAAGTGTCACTTGACTGAGGGCAGTGGGAAGAAGAGAGGGACTTTGAAGCTGCCTGTCACAATGGCATCTTTTTGCCCCAGGCCCTGGAGTCAGGGCCTCTAGTGTTACTGGATCTCTCATCCCTGTTCAACACCTAGGTTTGGTTCTATTTTTCCTACCTGTGTAGACATCATGGTCCCTGTCCAGGGTGGTGAACTGTTTGCCGTTGTGCCAGGTAAAGGAGTCGCCTGCGTTGCCATGATAACGCCCCAGCCGCAGCTTGTAGTACTCGCTTTCTGGCTCCAGTCGGAAGCTAGCATACTCTGCAAAGACCTTGCGGCCAGACCAGTCCTCCATGGTTACAAGCAGTTTGTAGTTGCCTTGGTTTGTCAGCCAGTAGATGTTCTCCAGGCCCAGCCAGTATTCTCCATCGATGTTCCCAAACCCTTGCTGAGGAAGACCCAGGAGAGCACGAGTGAGGAGTTTGTGTCCCGGGAATAGTCAGAGCATAAGGCAGGCCCGGGCTCCAATCCCTGCTATCTGCGTATAGGGTTCTGTGTCTGGGTGAGTTACTGAACCTTTCTAACTGTCAATCTGTGCCATTCACACATCGGAGGAGCACACCTTTTCCCTGCCATCATGTGAGCCTGTTTCTTGTCCTTGCCTGAGGATTCTGTAACTTCTCAAAGGCAGGAAGATGTGGTCACTTGAGAGCCTGGCACCCAGGAGGTATGCAGCCAGCATTGCTTAGACAAGAGCCAGTGCCTCCCCCATGCCTTGGTTGCCTTCTCTGGAGATGGGTTATGTGTGCGGTTATACAAAAGCTCTAGCATAGACTATCAGGGCTAAGAGTTGTGGTAGGCATGTGGCATCCACCTGGCCCTTCTAGGTTTGAAACTCATTTGATTTGTGCTTTGGGGCACCAGCTGAGCAGTGGCCCCCAAAGTCTTTGGAGTGGTTTTCAGAGCCCAGCACTGTCAGCCTCCATAGGGCCCATGAGCACTTGCTGTGCTTCACTGTCTCCTTGAGAGAATGGAAAAATACAAGGAGGAACTCAGGGCTAGGCTTCGGAGGATGGACAAGCAGGAAGTCCACAGGCTACCCAGGGCTAGCCAGGATGGAGGAGACTGGAGAAGCTGTAGCAGGACTCCACACAGAGGCATCGGGGCTGATGGGAGCCCTTGGCTGCCATTGCTGCTTTACCACGCTGTGGCTGTAAGCCACGCGCAGCATGCTCTCCCTTCTCACCTGTAAGGTGACTTTAGAGCAATACCTTCTTCCAGGGCATAGTTACAGTCCTTGACACAGGACATGTGTCCATTGGCCTGAGCTGTTCATACCATCCTTACTCTTGGTTCAGAGCAGGGTGGGAGGTGTGGGGGATCCCTTGCACTTGACTTACAAGGAGAAGCATTCAATATCCTGGGAACTGGGAGTCCCAGAGAACGGACCCACTTATTGTCAGAGGTCCCTACACGTGGCTTTTAGAGAGCTTCTCAGGCCCTTGGAGCCTTGGGACCTTCCCCTTCTGGATCTCAAGAGCAGATCCACCTTATAGAGGCCCTGGCTGGGAGTAAGATGCTGTCTCTACTCCATCCTCTCCTGAACAGCAGACAAGGAGAGGCCTGGCCTTACCACTCAGATAGCTTTGCAGAAATGGTCCTGTCCTTGTCCTGTGCAGTCACCTTGCAGGCAATGCATACAGGCCCAGTGGTCTCACCTTATAGGTTTCCCAGTTCCTGAAGAAGTTGACAGAGCCATCCAGGCGTCTCTGGATGACAGTCCAACCTCCAGGGTCATGTCTCTGGTCACACCACACCTGCATAAGGCGGTTGGTATTCTCAGGCTTCACCAGGTAGATGGAGCTGGTGCTGTGACCATCCTCCAGGGCCTGCAGGCAATCTCTCCATGGCCCTGTAGACACAGTATGTATATGTTATAACCGTCTGCTTTCAGGCTACACCCTAGCTATACTCTAGACAGGCATATACTCCAACAGAGAGCTAAGGAACACATATTGAAGGGGCAGGTCTTTATTTTTTAAGCTTGAGAAGTCATCTACTATAAAAACAGGAGCCCAGGCCAAGCATCAGGAGGCCTGGATGCAAGCCCCACTCCTGCTCTCGCTCCCCCATGAGAACACTTCATGGCTTCTCGCCCCTGGTGTCTTTCTTTGTAGATGAGTCATTGTTTTTCTCATTCAGAGCTGTTAAGTGAATTCAGTGTCACTGTCTTCAGACACACCAGAAGAGGGCATCAGATCCCATTACAGATGGTTGTGAGCCACCACATGGTTGCTGAGAATTGAACTCAGGACCTCTGGCAGAGCAGCCAGTGCTCTTAACCACTGAGCCATCTCTCCAACTCCTCTTTGAGTGATTTTTAAAGAAGTCATTCCCATTGGTGCACTGAGATGTGTGCCTAAGATCATGGCAACCTCTTCAGTGTCATGTGGGCTCAGTGCAATGCTTTGCCAAATCCAATCTGTGGCTCTCCTTAGCAGGCGAAACTAAAATCATTCCAGGAGCCTATAGATGCCATGTGTCTTTCAGCCCCTGAGCACAGCTCTGTCCTCCAGTGATATCCTATGTTTTGAGATTATTCACACTACAAGAAGGTACACACTTGAGTCATCCAGTCTAGTCAAGCTGGGGTCTTCCACAGTGATTGGAGACGACTTCTGGAGGTTTCAATACCTACCTAGTGGACTACGTAGTTTAAAATTGTCATGATACTTTGCTGCGTGCTTCTCAGAACATCTTTCAGACCAAGAGTGGTTAAGATGAAATGTGCTAGGACATGTGACTTGCTTCCTACTTTGTGTGTTCGTTCTATAACCATTTAATAAATGGCTGTAGTGGTGCACACCTGTCATTCTAGCACTTGGTGTGTCAGAAGGATCAGAAGTTCAAGGTCGGCATCTGCCACAAAGTGAGTTCTGAGCCAGCCTTAGTAATGAGACCCTGTCTCAGGAAACAAGGATAAAACAACAATAAAGGCAGCTATTCATTGAGTCCTACTCTGTAAGGACTCCAACACTCCAGGTTGGAGTCCTTACAGAGTAAGACTCCAACACTTCAACACTGAGTTCTCCAGGCTCAGGCCAGTGTTGGCTGTCTCTGGTGGCCAGGCTTCACCAGCACTCCTAGCTATGATTCTGGTGATCCTCTCTTCCTCTTTCCATGGGTGAGGAGGTAGCCCCCGGTGGGTGGTAGGTTCACCCAGCTTTTCCCAAACAGCCCTAGCTTTGCAGCTTCCTGGAGGCTGGCACTTGGTTTGAGCTAGCCTATTTTGTGGGCTAAAGCTTAGATTTGGGAACCTTCCTGGGCCTTGCAAGCAGTGTGGAGTACCTGTTGGGAACAGGAACCATCTGCTTCTTTGTCAGTCTCTGTACAAGTTCAGCTGGGCTGACAGTCAGTGCTCTTCTTTCTTCATTCTCTAGGGACTTCTTACACCTCTGCCTTTTCTCTACACACATGATAAGCAGGTTCCCCAAGTACCCAGCCTGTGCCCAGGTACCCAGCCTTTACAGAATGTATGGCACACAAGCACTTCCTTCCTTTCCTTTCTTCCTTCCTTCCTTCCTTCCTTCCTTCCTTCCTTCCTTCTTCCCTCCCTCCCTTTCTTTCTCCCTTCTTTTTTCCCCTCCCTCCCCTCCTTTATTCCCTGATGCCACATCCTGCTTTTGCTTGCCCCCACTTTCCGTCCTGGGGAAGGGGAAGCCAGATCTTCAGGAGGAACATTCAAAAAAGAGAAAAAGATCGTTATTTTTGGCCCAAGCTCCAGGGACTGAGACAGAGAATGAGAGTCTGTCCCTGACAGCTGGAGCAGCGCCGGTGGCATGGGAGGCCTCCCAGCTTTCTACCAGGTCAGCAGGACAGGGAGGACTTAGTGAGCATGCTGGGACAGAGGACAGAAGGCAAGGGAGACTACAGAATAACCCCACCAAAGCCAGCAGCCAGGTTTCTTCCTGCACAGCCACCCAGCTCCTGGGGGTGGCTGGATGCAGAGGCTGTTCTTGAAGGGGTACAATATAGGTAGGCCCTGGAGGTCACTGGGAAGGTGATAGGCTGGTATCACAGCTGCAAATCTGTGCTGCCTTCCACAGTTTAGCTTTGCCTCTGGCATTCTTGAAAATGAGCTTAAAATTTTTTTTTAATTTTAATTTTATTTTTTTAAGATTAGTATTTTAGAATGATTTGAGGTCTTTAGTAGTAAAATCTTTTAAGTAGTAATATTTTTGTAGAAAGGCCTGGGAGATGGCTCAGAAGGTAAAGGGCTTGTTGTGCAGCATGAGGACCTGATTCAGGCCCCAGAACCGTTGCAGAGCATTGTGGTGGCATGCGCCTGGGATCTCAGTGCTCCTACGGCAAAATGGGAGATAAAGACTGGAGAGGCCCCTTAAGCTTGGGGACTAGCTAGCCTGGCATCCAGAGTGACAGACAAGAGAGACCTGTCTCAGGCAGTGTGTTAGCATGTCATCTGACTACCACATGCATGCCGTGACACTCATACACCCATACCCACATGTGTAAATACATATAAATTTCACACACATAATACAAAACCATGCATATATACAAGACAACAAATATCACCCATATACATACACACATATACAATAAATAATTTATTGAAGAAAAATGCAGGCTTATACAGATTTTGGACATGCTTCAGAAGGTAAGTAGACTCTTGAGGCCCGGTAAGAACACCTCACTCTAAGAAAGGCCTGTCTGGAGAAGCAGTAGTAACAGTTTGGCATTGGAGCCTAAGCATGGCTTTTGCTGTGGCCTCAGTCTGTTGCAGGCCTTGCCTAGGTATTTACACTGCTGATTCTTTTCATGCTCCTATTAGGTAGTTATAACTGCCTCATTTACAAATGAGAAAATCAGAGCCTAGAGACCTTAGGGGACACCCCAAGGCTACATGGCCCTTGGAGACATGGCAGTCTAAGACCTCAAATGATCTGTTTAGGAATGTGTTCACTCTGATGCACCATTCTTTCTCCCCAACCAGAGGGGACTTGAGACTAGAGGCCTGGCTCTGATCTTGGCATACTAATGACTATATATCTGTCAGGTTGTTAAACCCCTTTATTTTTGTCTTTGTTGATAATTTGGGTTTTGTCTTATTTTTCTCCCCTACATTTGCTTACTTTGTCTTTTGCCTATTTGGTGTCCTATGATGTTGAAGTTTCCTTTGTGTGTATGTAGCAAATCTGGTCATTGTGTAAGGCCTTCTAGAATCGTGGAATAGTTTGAAATTATGTAGAAGCACTCATGTTTTCTGCCTTGCACATACCCTGCAGTTTGTATAACACTTGATGTATTTATAAAAAGATAAAGAGATATAGAATATGTTCTGTGGGTGTGTGGAGAGGTATGGGGGAAGGGGATGTCTCAGAAAGGGCCCACCGAGACATCTCTTCCTCCTGAGGGACCAGCCACACACCAGTATAGTATAGAATAGAGTTTATTCAGGGCATGGGGAGGGGAGTTAAGAGGGCAGTAGAGGCAGAGAGAGAGAGAGAGAGAGAGAGAGAGAGAGAGAGAGAGAGAGAGAGAGAGAGAGAGAGAAGTAGAAGTAGAGGCTGTCCATGAGCACATGGAGAGAGGGGGAAGGGAAGGGGCGAGAGGACTGGGAGAAGCAAGAGGTGGAGGAGCAAGAGAGAGAGGAAGGGGCAAGCAGCCCCTTTTATAGTGGGCCAGGACTACCTAGCTGTTGCTAGGTAACTGTGGGAGTGGAGTTTAGACAGAATGCCAACAACACTCAGGCCATCGTTAAATAGCTGAGGCTCTCTTGGAAGCCTGGCAGATCTCCACACTCAAACACATCCCCTTTGCTTAGTTAACGTAAGCAAGAGGGAAAATTATCAGCATAAACAGCAAGTGAAAATCAGTTCAAAGTATAGACTGCATTGAAAAAGGCAGCACTGGGCTGGAGAGATGGCTCAGTGGTTAAGAGCACCAACTGCCTTTCCAGAGGTCCTAAGTTCAATTCCCAGCATCCACATGGTGGCTCACAACCATCTGTAATGGGATCTGATGCCCTCTTCTGGTGTGTCTGAAGACAGCTCCAATGTACTTATATAAATAAATGTTTAAAAAAGAAAAAAGAAAACGTGGCACCAACACCCTGCTGTGATGAGAAGCCTTTGTGTAACAGGGATGGAGCAGCGACTGATCTGTGAGGCATATAAATAATGCAGTGAGGATTCAACACGGCAGCATATAAATAACTTGGTGACAAACCTGTTAGTATTGCACTGGGATGATGCCACAAAGGGCCAAGCAGAGCACTCAGGTTTTGGTAAAGAGTCTGGGGCTGGAGTAGTGTGTGGTTGGAGAAAGACTACTGATGCTTGTGTTGGAGACGCTGGAGTCGGATCTTGGTGACTTTTCTTACAGTGTGACTCCAGGCAGGTTCCTGCCTTAGTTTTACTGCTGTGACACAGGGAAAGAAAACCAGCCATCCTGTGGATCTCAGGTCAGGGGCTCGATAGTCTCTCTCCTTAGATACAAGTGTGACATGTTGGAAGTGGGTCAACCCCCCTTCCTTGAGACATACATGCTGCTTGCTCTTGAATTTCCAAAACTAAGTATATATATTGTAACACACACACACACACGCAGGCGTGCATGTGTGTGTGTCTCTATGTATCTGTGTGTCTATGTCTATTAATAAGTATTCCACTAGGCACACTTTAGAAGTCAGAATCAGTGGAGGCTACAGAGCTGCGCTGCAGTAGAAAATGAGAATATGTTTTTGTTGAGTACAGCTGAATGAATGTTCAAAGTGCAATGGGCGAAGCATCTTCTGGCGCAGAGCGAGTGCACAGCGGTGTTTGCATTGGCTTCCCTTCTGAGAAGCAGCTCTGCCCGCAGCACCAGGCCAACACTAACTCGGCGGCACCCAGGCTCACCTCCATAAAGACCATATTTACACCATAGTCGGAATGTTCCACATGAAGAGCAGTGCGGCTACCATGGCAAGCAGATCTATGTGGTTCCCTAGAGAGAGGCAGCAGTGCAGGAAAAGCACAAGATTGAGGCTGAGGATGGGGGATGGGGGAGGAATGCTGGCTACCTGGAACACAAGATATGCAGGCCTTCAGCCTTGGTACCCTGGGATCAGCCCTGGGAATTTTGAAATTATTTGGCCTGGAGTAACACAATCAATTTATGGTTGGCTCTGGTTTCTCAGCAATCACCTAGGGGTGATTGGGGTGGTAGTCCACTTCTTGTCTCTGGCATTCCTGATGGAGACATCACAGATACAAGGCACATAGCCACCATGAAAAACAGGGAGTACTTCATTGGTTGTCTTTCTGGTAAAAGCAAGTTGAGGCTGGCAGCCAGGCTAGACTCAAGTGTACTATTATCTTCTGTGTCCTCTCTGTAACGTGAGGATGACCAGCTTCAGCTGGATTGACCCAGGCCCTGTAGCTGGTGCAGTGGTCCTGACCAGGCACAGTGCAGCACCTACAGCAGCAGCACACCTGAAGGGTGAGTTAAGGAGCAGAGCCTTCCAGAGCTGGCTAGCAGGTGATGGCTCTTCTCTTAAGGACCTGATGGCCTGAGGCTGAATAGAGGGCCCTGGGACCTGTGGAGGTGTCCTTGGAAGTGTTCCTGAGAATGCTTTAGTTCTCATGTCCCCCTAGACACCAAGACACCTTCCTTGTGTGAGGACTCTGTGAGATGTTCAGTTCTCATTGATGGTCTGCGCCCATGAATTCTCTTTGCCAACAGAAATGACTAGATAGTAAAAATGGATCTAAAATGCCCTACTCAAATTTACCCATTTAATGCCAGGGCAAATGTACTTCATAGGCGTGAGACATACCCAGGTCTCTGGGTGTCCTCAACAAGCAGGCCTGAAGTCACATCCTGTAAAGGACATGAGGAACAATTTTGTCTAATAATTCTTGAGTTTCATTTTTCAAGAAGTTTGGCAAAATTATTGTCCATGTCAATGGCTACCTTTCGGTGAAGCAGAGTGCAAGCAGTGACCTGACTGCAGGACTAGTTAGTTTGCAGGTTGTCAGTGCTGGCGGTGTGTGTGTTGTCTCTTCCTTGCAGTGGGGATGCACATGAACTCACTCTGTCCTTAGCATTGAGGGCCTCAGGCAGAGAGTTTAGAGGGCTTCACTAACTGTTTGAAGAAAAAAAAAATCTCACTGGTTCTCAGATATGAAAAGAAAAGTACAAAATAAAAATTTATTAGCTTATGATTAAATTTCTACAAAGTGTATCTGCCATCTGTCAGATTCACTGATTGGTAACTTTCACCTCTATAAAAGATGTTATTACTTTGGGAAACAATTTGTAGGTTAGATTTTTTCTCACTTCCCAAGAATTCCTGAGCACGCCTGATATTTGCTGAGAAATTGGAGCCAACCATAAATTAATTGAGTTACTGCTGGCCAAATAATTTCAAAGGCAGAATTATTCAACCCCTTTCAGAATTGTTACAGTAAAAATTATATTGGCTGTGTGAGGTGAGTGCACTTGAGTGCATCTGATACAGCTCCAGGTCTCCCAGAGCTCTTAGGGCTCATGAAGAGTTTGCAGGGGCTCCAGCCTGTTTGACCTCAAAATAAATAATACTGCTCTACTGAAATGTTGAGTGTTAGTTGCAGGCTGAGAAGCACGTGCCCACTCAGGTTTCCAGCAGGCAGCTGGGTCTAAAATGGAGATGGGAGTTTAAAATAGCATAGGAAAGGGCTGGGGCTGGGGTGGAACTCTGTGACAGAGCTTGTGTTTGTCATTCTTTGGGCCCTGGGTTCAACCACCCACACCATAGGGGGGCAAAAGAGAGAAAGAGAACAATGTTCAGGTTAGCAGGGTCCTGGAAGCCACACTGTGTAGAGGTGAGCAGCCCTCTGTGCTCTGGGGGTTGGGACGGAGGCTGCCTTCCCTGGTGTTGCTGTTGGTAACCTCCACGGCTGCCTGGATGAGGTAGGCATTGGATGTGAGGGGCTCACAGTTGAGTGCGGACACACCATGGAAGAATTGATCAGACCCAGGACTCTGAATCCACAAATGCTGAACAAGTGGCTGATGGTCCTGTGGTCAGCCAGTCTACGGACACTTTCTGAGGAAGGGGTTGCTTCATTGGCTCTTCTTAAGGATCCTGTGTTGGCTTTCCCTGTCACTTTTTATCTCTCACATGCTCACAAGGTTCTCTTTATCCTCTGTCCTGCCATTTTATCCTGGGGCTGGACCACAAGCCACTTGGTATGTAATTTGTGGCATTTTGGCCTTTTTCTCTGTCTGAAACAGGACATTTGCCTAGCCCTGAGCCTGGTCTTTATGGTTCCCTGACAGTTGCTTACCATGGCTGAGAGCAGATTTCCAGGGCCTCAGCCCTGCAGGCCCTTGTCACCTCTAGAAAGCCTTTTTCAGCTCCCAAAGACTTCTTCATCCTGCCTAGGCTTCCTAAAAACCTTTGTATATATTTCTGTTGGAGTATAGTACGAGCGCCTGCTACCACATCTCAGAGAGCCTGTCACCAGCTAACCAGACATCTGTCTCCTATGCCAGTTTGTCCTTTCCTCAGAGCCCCTGAGTCAGAGGTCTGGGACTGGTGCTAAGAGCTGACTCTGGCCCCAGGCTCCTCCTTCTACACGGTCAGGGTTGTTTGGGATCTGTCCCCCCAGTAGATGGTGGTGGGCTCCTGTGGGAGCAGGTACTTCTTAGGACATTGAGTCTGTGTTAAGCAGACAGGTAAAAGGCCTTCCCTGGTCTACCTGCCACCACCTGTCCCATCTTCACAGGAATGTAGTAAGCTACATCTCTTTGTCACTTTTCAGCTTGAGAACCTGAAAAAAAGAGACCTCCATGGCAGATGGTCATCTGTACCCAAACCAAATCTTAAAAATGAAATCATTTCTGTGGGGATGTCTGGAGCAGACCACGTGTAACGGAGGCCCTGTACCACATGCTGCCTTTGCTGGTCTTTAAGAAACTACCCTTAAGAAAATCACATAGGCCACTCAATCTCAACATAAAAGGAAAAAATTAATTACTGTCTTTGTCATTTAAAATAATATTTGATTTTCTTATCAATTTATTCTATGTATACAAAATTTAAAAATTTTGTGTCTAAAGAAGGCAGGGATAACCTAAAGAGAGCATGGATGCCATCGCGCTTGGGCTCAGCACTCCATCTCCTCTGAGATTCAGCCGTTGCCTAGGCAATCTGGATCCAGTCACCCCAGGGAGACTGAAGCTGATGGGCAGTCAGGAAGGGATCCTCTCCAGTGTCCCGTGAGCAGGTCCCTGCAGCCCTCCTTAATGAGTGTCATTATCTTCATCACAAGCCTTGGCCATCAGGCTCAGTGGACATGATGGTTTAGACACCCAGCGGGGCAGTACTTGCTAGCTCAGTTCTGCTTTCTCTTTTCAGAAATGATTTGGCGGCCTGCTGTGACTGTACTGTACAGTCAACCAAATAAATTCACCACAGTGATCCATTTGTGTAGCTAGCAAGCTGGCCACAGATGCCCAATCTCCAGGATTTTCTCGATTACTTCTGGCTTGCCAAATGCCAAACTGTTGGGATTTCCAGGCCCTGAGATGCCAGATGCCCAACTTCTAACAGTCACAAAGTTGATAGTTTATCTCTGCAAATAGCCAGGGCTTTCAGCCACTGTCATCCTTGGAATGTGGCCTGAGGGGTGGAAGGATAGCTATGAGCCACACTTGAAGGGCCTTTGTGAACAATTCAGCAGACCTCTGGGGGTGGGGATGTAAGGAAGGTGGCCCTGGAACCGCCTGCCTCAAGTGGCTTTTGTTTAGGCAGACGCTAACAAGGAATGTTCTTTGAAATGTCTGCCATCATGAATTTTGGAAATCTTAACTCATTTAAGAAAACATTTTAGGAAAAAGCAAGTACAATACAGGGGAAAGAACACACAGTCCAGAGGTGGAGACCAGGTGGGCTTCCTCTCAGTCTCCACAGCCCCTGTTGGTTTTAAAAGACATCTTTCTAGGAAAGCCATGCTGTACTACTGGTGGCTGGCAGTACTGTGCTTCTTAGAGAATGACCTCTGAAGCTGTCCTCTAACAGCAGAGGGCTATGGGCTGGCCATTGGCTCAGGCAGTAGTATAAGCACCATTCAAACCAAAATATTCCTAGTTTGAGCAGTCCCGAGTGAGGTAGGACCTAGGTGTCAAGCCAGGGAGGCTAGGCTAGGACCTTCCTGGAGCCCTCATCCTAGACCTTAGCAGGTACTGCCTGGCTCCAGGCCAGCCTGTTGCTATCTGGCTGTGGCTGGGAACAAGTCATGAGTTCAGCTTCAGATGAGGGGCTGTGGTTGCCTTGGCCTTCTAGAGAAGGGTGTGCTGATTCCTGGGCAGCCACAACAACGGAACAAAAGACTGATGGCTCTGAACTTCCTAGAGGGAAGCCAAGGGCTGTGGTGGCTGAGTGCAAGGTGTTTGATTGGAAAGATGTTTCTGGCTGAGTGGTGGCAGCAAGCCAAGGCTCTCTGTGGAAAACACAGAGGGGTTTTGTCTTTCAGGACCAGACCTGCCTGAGCTGGAAGAGGGCTGATAAGCACCGTCTGCCCATTGGTCGGACCAAGGCTCAGTACTGGAGACCATCTTCTTTTTCCTAATAGATTAGTCCAAACCCAGGAAAGGTAGGGCCTTTCCATTGTCACCCCCCTCCCCACTCTGTCTGCCCTTGTGTGGACACTCAGCATTGAGGTGAACATAAAGAGAAAGAGAGAGATGTTACAGTACACACAGGTCATCTCTCATGCTCTGTGAATGAGCATGGGTACTCACAGGGGTCTGCCTTAGGTGCCACAGCCTGTTCTGGGTTATCAACAGCTGTGCCAGGACCATTTGAGAGGCTAGGAGCAGGGCTATGCCCTTGGGACTTTGGACAGATCCATTTCCATCAGGGCCCAACTAGTAACTTGGTGTCCCTACTCCCAGGTTCACCTGGTAAACTTACAAAGCCTTCAAGATGCAAGACAGAAGTTTCATCTCTGAGTCATTTGCGCTGTCCAGCAGGACTTGGTTACACTACCTCAGTGACTCCATAGTCCTTCATCTGCCTTTCTGTTGGACACTGAGCACATTGGAGTGTTCTGCATAGTGGCCAGACAATGCTCATTGTATTCTTGGTATTTTGGTATGCTGGCTTCATAAATTCTTAGTGTTCCAGAAATTTGGGTTCTTCCAGAGAAATCTCGTCAGACCTGCTATGCAGAATTTGAGGAATAGATGTAATTGGATGAAGGGCAGATTCTAGACACTTTAACACACCTCCAGCCACCCCATACTGGGTTCCTGGAGACCAGAGTTTTCACCAAGTCAGTGGAGGGCACAGGCAATATTGGCAGCCCCCAGTGACATCATAGCACATTGTATTTTCATGACGTCCTCCTGTGAAGCTGTAACTCTGTTCCTGTCTCCTCACATGAAGAAAGTTAAGGCTCAGAAGAGTTTAAAACAAAACAAACAAATAACTATTGTACATTTGTTTTTGAATTCCATATGTAGAGAAGTTCAAGGACGACTTTGAACTTCTGCTCCTCTGAGTTCTAAGCTTACATACACATGGCATCATGCCTGGTTTGTTGCGTTACCAGGGATTGAACTCAGTGCTTCGAGTGTGCTGGGCAGACACTATCAACTGAGCTGCACTTCAGCCAATTTAAATAGCTTTCTCCTGAGCAAATAGGGAAGAAGGAAGGACGGCCATGGCAGATCCAGGTGTTTATCCCCAAATGTTCCAGCTCAGGAATGTCATGAGATGGTTGAGTTAGGGACCAGAGATCCCAGGTTGAAAGGAGGTCTTGGTGACTGTGACACTAGCCTGGCTGTAAGCACATCTGAGCCTTCATGTGGTGCCGAAGGGCAGTGTCCACATGACACTGGGTATTCTGTCAGAACACAGAACGGACTCCCCCTGCCTTTGACCTCTGCTGTAAACCAGGTGTGGGCGCAGATGGCATGTGTATCAGGCACTGAACACAGAGCTGAAGACAGACTGTTCACTCCAGTCTCCTTGTGTTAAGATGCGAAGACTGTAATCAAAAGAGGCTCAGTTTACCTTGGGCCCAGTGCCATGCACACATTCTGCAGTATTTCATGTCCTAAAACTGTCAGCTGGGAACAGACTGAAATAAAGCCTACTCATTGACTTAGATGAGGAACCCAGAGACAGGGTGAGTTGCCTCCTGCCCAGACCTCACCAATAAAAGAAGCAAGATTTCAATCCAGGATGATCCACTCCTCACACCTGCTCTCCACTTACACCTAGTCCAAGTGTTTCTTCCAAGGTTCTGTGACAGATGCTGTGTCATGAGCCTAGCTTCCCCTGCCCCCACTGGCCTGCTCATCTTTTATCTGCCCACTGGCCACCCTCATACACACAGGTTCAGTTCCATACTGGTTTATTTTTTTAAAGTGTGAAATAGGCACAAAGGATCTTTTCAGTAAAAATATCTCCCTGCCAACAAAGAAGTTGGTACCCCATGCACAGTCTTAGGTTAATGTTTTCAGAGATGAATTCGGTTGGTACATGTGGAAAATAACACTGCCTAGATAAAGGAGAAGCCTAACTCCAGGAGCTGGGCCCTGGAGAGGAATCTTCCAGCCTGCTCCCCTACACTGAGGATTTGCTAGAGTCCTCACACATCTGCCACCTCCCCACACTGGGTCCCTGGAGACCAGGGACCAGAGTTTTCACCAAGTCAGTGGAGGGTACAGGCAATATTGGCAGCTCCCTAGCGACATCATAGCACATTGTATTTTCATGACGTCCTCCTGTGAAGCTGTAACTGTTTCCGTGTGTCTGGAGCAGAGGCCCAGTTCCACCTGAGCATCTTCAGCCCACGAACAGGTTAGTCATCCTGTCCCTAAGGAGCTGCAGGCCTAATCAAGTGACCCTCAGGAAAATCCCAGTGCAGTGTCTTGGTTACACTTCCCAGGGTTTGCTCCCAAGGACCCTATTCTTTCATAACAGTGTCCGGAGAATCCCACAACGTGTGTGCTGAGAGTGTATGGAGGCCTTATTGAAAACTAGACCTCAACTAGCCAAAGGAAACTTCCTTCTGGTCCCCTAGTCCCCGTGAAGCATTAACTTTGAACCTAATAGAACTCTTCCACTGGCCTGGTGTTTACAATGTGACATTTCCAGACAGTTAGCTCTGGGCTAACACAGGCATATGAGCTCATAGGTGATACACCTAGCCACTAAGGCAGGGCGAGTGCAAAGCCTCAGAATATCCAGGACTGGGTTCTTTCCTCTCAGAGACCAAAGCCGACACATACCCCCCATAGCTTCTAGCTTCCGGGTTCTTCCTTCTACCACCTTATTGGAGCAGTGCCATCCCTTGCTCCCATCAGCCCATCCCAAGGGATTGCTAGAGGATTATACAACTGTCTTGGGACTCACATGGCCACTTGTATCCCCAGGCTGAGGGGCTCAGAGTCCCATGTGAGCTGGGCTCCCCAAAGGACTTACCTGATGGCTTATCAGTGGAAGATGGGAGACTGGTAAGGGCAGGCATGGTAGGCAGGGAGGGCGGCAGCACCTTCAGATTCTGGTCACTCTGGATCTCATTGGTGGAAATCTGGTTGATGATGCGGTTGTAGGTGGGTGGTTGGTAGAGCCGAGGTGGAGTGGCTGGGGGTGGCTGGGGCACAGGCCTGGCTGCAGGTACACGTTGACAGTGCTCTTCCAGCTGGGCGATGACCTCTGACTGGTTGTGCGCCAGCATAGCCAGGTGCTGGAACTTGTGCTCCAGGTCCTTGTACTTGCTGGCCAGCTGCAGCATGTCGGCCGTCTGGTTCAGGATCCTGTTCTCCAGCTGGGAGAGCTCCAGCGCACTGTCCCGCTTGCGGATGATCTCGTGCAGGAGCTGCATGTACAGCTGCGTGACGCGGGAGTTCATGTTGCGGCTCTCCTTGCGCAGCAGCTTCACCTCGCTCACGATGCCGCCGTCCACCTCCACCAGCTGCTGCAGCGTCTCGATCTGCCGCTTCTGCTTGAGCAGCTCACTGTTGAGCAGCTCCAGCTCCTGCTTGTGCACACGGTTCTCCAGGTGCACCTCAGGCTCCTTGGAGTTGACACAGATGGCACCTGTGACCCGCTGCTGGGGCACAATGAAAGTGTAGGTGCACTTGTCCGGGGACTCACCTGCCCGCTTGTACCTGTTGAGGTAAATGTACTCTCTCTGTGAACCATCCTCTGCGCCCTCAACATCAGCCTCTGGGCCTGTAGCAGCTCCAACAGTGGCCAGCAGTCCAAGCCACCAGTAGGCTATACACAGTGGCCTCATGGTCCTTGCGGTGTGCTGGTTGGTCTTTATGAACGAGGTCTCTGAAAGCCTGAGAGTGGAGAAATAAGGTCAGTGACAGCCCCATCTGCCAGTGGCTTGTGCAGGGTAGGACATTCCCCAAATACCTGTTGGGGAGGCTACATTCCACTCCACTGCAGTCAGAGAGAACAGTTGTGGAAATATCGATAGATGGCGGGGCCCTGCAGAGGTAGAGAGGAAAAGAGGTCTGCCATACCCAGAGCCCAGGAATTTGGCAATGGGCATGGTGGGGCTTGGAGGAGTGTCCAGTCCTCCTCCCCTGCCCTGGGACCTTCTGACCTTCCCCCATGTTCTGCCCACCAGCTGTCTGACCTCAGCTTTTCTGGATCTAAGTTCTGTACGGGCAGATACAGGGTCTCTCTTAATCTCCTGTCTCTAGAGTGTAGCATTGAGAAGGCTTTTCAGCTAAATGAATGAGCTGCCAGACACAGAGTGGGATGTGCTCACTCAGTAGTGCACAGTGTCAGAAGAAGGCTGTGTCTCTGTTTTATCTGTAGCGCCCCAAACAGGAGTAATCTGACAACTTCCAAACCCAAATTCTTGTAACAGCCAGTGTCTTCAGGGTCCTGATCATCACAGAGTGATTCAGTTAGGCACATGTCTCTGGCTTGTTTCTTGGACAATATATCCCTTCCCCATATGCTCGGACATAAATGTGTGCCAGGCAGTATGCTTACTGGATGCTGGGAATATGGCTGCCAGGCTCACGGGGCTTCCACGTCACCAGAGTTCCCAAGAACTATAAGAAGGAGCAGTCATGTGTTGTGAAAGGTTATGACAGGGCCCTGACCCAATAGAGGGGTCAGGAGCACTTCCCTGAGAAAGTGAACTTTGTACTGTCTCTTGAGGGATGAGTAGGGGCTAGACAGGCCAAGAGGGATGCTCTGATGTGTGCAGCCCTCCTCCAGGCCCCCGAAGGGCACCGCCCCAGCAGTCTCCCAGTCTGGTTTTCCTATACCCCTGCCTCTCTCCCTCCTTCCCTCCTTCCCTCCCTCCCTCCCTCCCTCTCTCCCTCTCTCCCTCTCTCCCTCTCTCTCTCTTTCTCTCTCTCTGCCTCTCTCCAGCTACTCTTCTATTTGTCTTCCTCTCTCTTTGGCAAAACCCTTCAGAGACTTGCCCATACTCAGTTCTCAGACAGCTTCTCCCCTTCCTGACCCCATCAGTCCCTGCCTTCTGCCCATTTTTCAGGGGTCTTTGTGGGAGGTCTTCTTCCTCCCCATACCTCCCTCCCAGCCTGCTCTCCCCCGACCCCTACCCCACACCCACCAATTTTTTTCCTGTTAGCAAATAGCAACTGTTCTAGTCACTTGGGCTCCTTAGCTCCTTTCTGTCTCTAACTGCAGCCTCTGATGCACCACAGAGCTGTGGTAGCCATAGCTTAGAAGGGCTCCCCAATGCCCTTGCTGTCCTCAGGCATTCCCCATTGTCACCTATTCTCCTTGCCTTCACTGTGTACCTGGATTATTGCAGCTGCCCCCTAACTTGCAACCCTGTCCCTGCCTCCTGACAACCAGAGGGATTCTTTATAAAAGTCCAATGGAGTCTGGAGTCTCTTCAGTGCAAAATCTCCAGCAGCTTCTCACCTTAAAGAGAAAGGTGAGGACTCTTGGCCCCCCACTCCCTGGCCCAGCTTCTGTTCCCTCCTAGATTTCATCTCTGGTCCATTCCCTGCTTAGTCACTTCCTGCAGCTACTCTGGCCAGCTGGCTTTCCCTCAGGCTCTCAGGTGCACTAAGGCCGCTGGCTGTCCCTCAGGCTCTCAGGTACACTAAGGCCACCTGGCTGTCCCTCAGGCTCTCGGGTACACTAAAGACTCCGCTCTTGATCCACCTCTCCCTGTTTGTTTGTCGCTCACTTCCGTTCTCCTTCATGCCTTTGCTCAGAGCTCACCTTCTCAATGACATGTTCTCTCCCACCTCCAAAACTAACCTAAGTTTGTGACCCCCACTTCCCCTCAGAGTCCTTGTCACCAGGTTTGTGCTGTCCCTCTCCTCAACTGTCAGTGCTTCTGGGGAGTCAGTTTTGGTACCTGTACCATTTGTAATGTCTACAGCCTGACCCAGAGTAGAGACACTTGGTCAATGTGTGGTGGTGGTAGGTGGGTGTGTGAAGAGACCGTCAGCAAGAGCTGCAGTGCAGTGGAGAGCTGTGGAGACAAAACTAGCAAGCAGAGAGCCCGTGTGGGACAGAGGTGAACAGCCTGTGCAGTGCAGGTCATGGGTCAGATTCACTGGTAACATCCATAGCATTCGTGGATTGAATGTCATCACGTGCCTGACCTGGGGCTTCTTCTCTGTGTTCTTTCAGTGTCCTTGATGGCAGCTGCTCTGCTTCTTAATTTTTACAACATATTTATTTGCATGTATACATGTAGGGGCACAAGTGCCATACACACTTGCAGAGGTTAGAGGACAATTTGCAGGAGTCAGTTCTCTCCTTCTATCATGTCTATCTTGGGCATCAACCTCAGATCATCAGGCTTGGTGGCAAGAACTCTCACCCACTGGCCCATCTCACCAGACCTAGATATTCTTAATCCCATATCACAGGGTAGGAGACTGGGACTTGGTTTTCAACTCTCAAGATCACAAGGCTGGAAGGTGACACAACTAGAACTCAGCCCTGTGCTGATGGCTGATGGCAGTTGAAAGCCACCAGCATCATCATGTGTACATTTCATATTCATATCTACTGGATACTGGCTGTGCTACAGGAACCCATGGAAGCTTCTTCTGGGAATCCTAGGCTGCAAGCTGTACTATGAACCAGCCAGTGGGCAGCTGCAGAACAGACCTGTTCTCCATGGGGCTCTACTGGCTGTTTTCTACTGAAGTCCAGAGCCCATGTTTGGTTCCAACAGTGAGAGAAGGCCTGTTGGGCCAGGCAAGGAGGGTATTTAATGGAGAGCAGCTCTGTGGAGAGGTGGGGCTTCAGTGGAAACAGGATGGCTTGACAATGTTTGCCTGGTTTCCAAAGCTTTGGTTCCTTGGGAGCTGCTGGTCACGCCCCCATTGTAGAAGAATGGAGAGAAGCTGGGCTCCAGGCTAGGGTTGGCCCTCCTGCCACACCTTCTGTGGGCAACTCACCTGCCTACTTGGTGACAAACACCTCTGTGCTGTGGCCAAGAAGCTGTCAGAATGCCATGGAGGCAGCTTGGCACCAGAGAGAAAACTTGATTTCTAAACATCCCTGGGCATCCACACCTGGAGGATGTGCTGTCCTGTTTATGGTGGGTTCTGTCCCTTTCAACTGTGGGTCCTCACTGCTCGTGCCTTTGGCCTCCTTTGTGGAATGGGGTAGTTCAGCTCCCATTGCACACTGGATAGAGAAACATGAGGGTAGCATGTTGTGATGGCTACGTGCTAACAAGCACAGCAAAGCACCACTGAGGAGCACAGATAGTGGATTGGATGCTATTGTCCTCTTGGAGGAAAGGCCACTAATGACCCAGTTCATAGAGAACCCAGGTCTAAGTCACAAAGCTGCTCAGACCAAGTTCTGATCCTGGGCAGCTGCCAGTGCTGCCACTTGGCGGCTGGCTGGAGACATGATCACTGAACCCCTTTTCCTACAAGAACGTAGCTTGCCATCATTAGACTAAAAAGCAAACCAAACTCGGTAAGTGCTGCTCACACATGTTCCGATCATTTCAAAGCCAGAATCCAGTATTTGTATTGTACCTGACTTACAGATAAGGAAGTGAAAGTTTAGAAAGTCATGATAGTCACCAAGTGTCCTGGAAGAATCTGGACATCTACATGAGCCTGTGCTTGGTAGGGTTATTTGGAGTCTGGTGCCTTACAGAAAGGAATTCAAGGAACTGAGTCCCCTCTGGGGGCTGACATCCTCATTCTAAGTAAGTCAGCAGTGTTAGTGACCAATGGAGGGAGACACTTAACATCCCGGCAGACAGGGTGTCCTGCCTAGGCACCCAGGTCCAAGTTGGACCACCAAGGGATTTAACCGGGCTGTGCTCTGGTGCATCCCTCAGCCTCCATAGCAAGCATTTGTTTTCCCTAAGACCATCTTTTGCTAGTTTGGCAGTTCTGAATGGGCAGTAATGAGTCTGTTTACTTTGCTTTCTTGATATTTATTCAGCTAATTGCATCCCAAGAGAAGTAACCCCCCAGCATTACGGCTGGAGGCTAGCTCAACTCTAGGCAAAGTGCCCCTCCTTGCTTTCTCCCCATGACCAACAAAGAAAAGCAAACCCAACTGTTTTCCTTGGCTTAGAAATTAAAATAAAAACACCAATCGGAATCGCTTTTCCACATTGTGTGGTGAGGAGTTTCCATTGTGCCAGGCTTCCCTCTCCCTGGCAGCAAGGCTACAGTGACCACGTGGCAGGACAGCCTTTGCACGTGGGGAAGGCTCCCTGGGCTTGGGTCTCACCCAGCCTCCTGTGGTCTGTCTGAGTGTCCCCATTCGGCCTGTGTGATGGGGCCACACACTGCGCGTCTGCATCCCTCTGGCCATCACAGCACTGTAGCCTGGGCATTGGACTACTTCATGGGATGAAGTATCATTTTGGTAATACAGAGCTGTCTTCTGCCCAGCGGCAGAAGCTACTGGCTTGGCATATCCTTTTGAGTTCTTATCACAAAGATTTGAAATGAGTAAAGTTCAAATAATAAAAATAACTCCAGCCAATTAGTTCTGGGAACCAGGTACTTTGTCTATATCATGTCACTGAATCTTCTAAGCAGCCCACTGGGACGGGCCCATTGCTTCAGGACAGCCATGTGGCCAGGTGCTGGGGCACACACTTGCATCCTAAGCAACAGCAGGGCAATTCCCCCTGAAATGCTCAGGAACTTTGCTGGTGAGCTCTCACACTCATGGTCTTTGTGAGCTTGTGTATTTCTAGCGTTCTTTCCTTTTTTCTTAGCTAGGGTCACACATGCCTCAGGCCGGCTCTCAGCTCTGTGTGAAGTGCTGGGACTGGAGGCATGTCTTACTGCCCCATTTATGCAGTGCTGTGGATTAGTGAGAACTAGGCCAGCACTCTGCCTGCTGAGCCATAGATATCCACAGCCCTGGCACATCTATCTAATTACCACAGAGATGCATTCAAGGCTAAGGGTGTGGGGCGGGAGGCACTGCTGAGACTGAAGACCATGACTTGTTGGCCTAAGTCATGGAACTGTGAAGTAGCAGAACCAGGCAGCAGGTACATCAGAACACCAAAGTAGGCCTTCTGTGAAAGGCGCCAGTATGACAGGAAACCCCAAGCCTTCTGATCCTCTAGGCAGGAGGAGGCTAGAGGTGCTCTTGGGGTCTGCAGGACTGGCTCTTGGGAGCTCTCCTGGTCAGTGCGGGTTGTGTTCTGGAAGAGTACCCTGCTCTACCCCAGCTTAGCACTTCATTGTCAGCTGTGAGCACAGCATCCCAGCCACACTGGAGACCTAAGACGTGACCTTTGCCAAGGCCACAAGGCCCGTGTGTGTTTGGCTGGCCCTCCCCTTCAGCGTCTGTGCTTGAGTGAGTCTGAAGAGTCAGAGCATGAATGGAGATGGCAAGTCCAAGATCAGGACAGCAGAGAGCCCAGCAAAAACTTGAGCAGCAGCAAATGGTTGTCACTATAAAAGCTGCTGGGAGACCTGGCATGCCTGTAGAGCGATTCCCAAGCCCGCTGCTGACCCAAGATGGGGAAGGAACCAGCTGCAGAGTGAGTTTCTAACAGAGCCATTGGGTAGGAGTGTGGCAGTAGTAGTGTGGATACTGGCTGTCTGCTTTGTTGTACATGTGTGTGCCCCACACTCTCGTGTGTACCCCACGCTCATGTGTGTACCCCACGCTCTCATGTGTGTACCCCACGCTCTCATGTGTGTACCCCACCCTCTCATGTGTGCACCCCACGCTCTCATGTGTGTACCCCACGCTCTCAATGTGTGTACCCTATGCTCTCATGTGTGTACTCCCATACTCTAATGTGTGTACCCCAGTAGTCTCATGTGTTTACCCCCATGTTCTCATGCATGTACCCCGCTCTGTCTTGTTGTCTTTCCCAGCTCTGTGCGTAGATGGCTTCAGGTACTACGTGATTATTACTAGCACCCAGGAAACACAGTACTGACTCCTGACCTAGGGTGCAGATCACACCTGCATTGAGCAGCAAGGAAAGCCCAGGCTCCAAGATGTTAGGTCGCCTGGAGTAAACACCAGAACCATATTTGATGATCAGTGCCAGCCCCATGCCCTCACTGCAAGGTCACCTCTCCACCAGGATGAATAAAAGACTCCTGTTTGTTTGTTTGTCTAATGGCCAGGATGCAGTTGCTTCTTACTGTTGAGCAGACTTGTCTTTCAAGTCAGTACAAGGGTGAGTCTTGTTGGATGTTAGAAAGAGCTTCTTCATCCTGTGAGTGGAACGACCCCAGAATGGGCATCCCAGACGAACAGTGGTAGACTCACCTTGGGCAACCTGGAGAAGGAACTGTGTATCATTTGTCCTCCATGATTCACCCCAAGCCTGGAGGCCAGGGTGGGAATAACTAGTCTCCAACTGCCACCCTTCTTAGCCCGGGATCCTGTGAATCATCCCTCACCAGAGACCATGAGGGCCCCAGGGAGCCTGCAGCCAGCTCCTCATTTCCTCAGCTTAGTAACTGCCAGACCTTTATATAAGTCCCTCTCCATTGAGCCTTCCCATCTATCAGGCTGGCTCCATCCTGGGTCAGCTCTGTTTTAGGCGACTTGAGCAGAGAGGCACAGACCAGAGAAGCAGAGAGGATAGGATTATATCCTCCAGCTGTGCTTGCAGGAGTGATGGAGATGGGGTGGGGCAAGCCTGAAGGCCCAGGCTCATGTACATGCCACGGGTGAGCCGTTGGCTTCCAGGGAAAGCTGAATGTGTAGAGGCAGACTGTGGTCACGCCGTGAGATCATAGGGGATGTGGGTAGGCCCAGGGAGCTGGGTGCCTGTGCCAGGGCGATGAGGATACTGCTGTTACTTTTTCTTGCTGTGTTACTTGGGAACCATTTTGAGATTTCCCCCAAAGTCCACACACCAAACCCTCTGTGCCAGGAGTCACAGAGAGCAAAGCAGAAGCAGGGAGTGTCTGGAGAAGCCATTTGAGAGTCCAGCTTCTGAGTTGGCTGCTGCACTTCCTGTAGTGCCTAGTGTGCTCTGGAGCCCTGGACTGGGGGCCAGGGTGGGAGGTGTCTGAGGCTGGCTACACACCACTGCCCCAGGCAGCTTCCTGGAAATCCTGGGCATTGCCTGGAGCTTCTCCTCTGAGCCCAGCTGAGTAGCTGACACAAAAGGTCACCTCAGCCAGCAGAGATGCCTCCTTCACCAGCACAGACACTCTGTAAGTAGGGACTGTGGCCATCCCCAGCTCAGAGATGAACACATGGAGCCAGAGCTGCCAGATGGTAGGGGTGGACTCCCGGCCAGCTTTCTTACCCATACGCTCCTAAGTGACTCCCTGCATCTGGGTGGGTATGAGACAGAGGCTCATGTAGTCCAAGTGGACCAGGGGCTGGCCAAGGCTGGTATGCCCACGAGACTTCAGATCCTCTGTCAGCCTCTGTGTGCCAGAGCCCAGTTTAAGTGAGTGTTAGACAATTAAGCCCAGGTCACTTGGTGTGTTAGGCCAATACACTACCCTATAATTCACTCCATATGCACTTTCAGGTCTAAGTAAAGCTCACATGGCATCAAGTCAGCTCCCTTACACACATCTTAGTAGCTTCACATGCTTTCTGCCTGGAGAACCTTTTCCCACAATCCTACCTGGTATGCATCTGTCTTTCTTCCTAAGGTGACATCTTAAGGCTACTTTCTGTGTGAAGAAGTCTCCTCTCTATTCTAGCTTGCAAGAACAGGTATCTCCACCCAGCACCCAGAGCTCAGACTGTACTGGCTGGCTGGCTGCCCCAGAGTGTGAGCTTCTTAGAGTCACCTCAGAATGCTAGTGCAGTACCTCGGTGACTAGACGCCAAGGACTGTGTTTGTTCCTCATATTCTCCTGGCTACTCATAAGAGACAGATCAGGAAAAAAGAGATGAGGGCCCTGCGCTCCAGGGGCCCACAGCAGCAGGCGTTTCTGTCTCAAGTGGCAGCACTCAGGAGAGCCAAGGGGCCCCATGACCCAACCAGGATGGGGACTAGAGGTAGTGGATATAGGGGGAGGGGAAGTGCCTAAGGTTTGTCTCATTGCTCATGGACTCATCCACTCTGCAGATTTCCTCTGCTGTTTAGGGTGGATTCTGGAGAATCATTCAGCAGGGCAAAGGCAATACAACCTTCCACGGCAGAGGTTGGAGTATCCACCCTGGCAGGCTTGGGCCTTCTGGAAACTGGGAATCTTCTGGGCGTTTCTGTGGTGGTCTCCATCTGCCTGTTTGAGGACTGAGTGACAGAGGCCACGTCTCTAGGGCTGCTGGCCTCAAGACAGGCCAGTTTCACCAGGGAGTGGACCTGCACAATGGCTCAATTGTCAGAGGCCTGGCTCCACACCCAGCATCTTAGCATTCCTGTGATCAGAATGTGTCTCACGGTGATGTGTACATGGAAGCGGATGCTGTAACACCCTCACCCTACCCCCACCCCCTGCTCCTGTCAGGAGCAGCATACAGCTTAGCTATAGAAACTTCCCCCAAATAAGGATTCTGATGTGCACTGTCTATCACCACAAACTCCAGGCTGCCTGAGCTTGAGTAACCTCTTTGGTGTTTTCCGTAAGTTTACAAGAAAGACTCGCTTCTCTATACATCAGTTCTTCACAGAGATCTCTGCTGCATGATTGTACCAGACTGTGAGCTGGGCTGGAGGGACAGGTTAGAGCTGGGATTCTTCCCCTGTGAGCTGTGAGCTGGGCCACTGATGGAGAGATCATGGAAGATGGACTGTGTTCCTGAGCCTCAGTTTCTATTTCTGTATCCTTGGGGAACCCTCTCAGCTCCCCGGGCCACCTCTTATGACTCATGCCATCTGCTGGGATTTGTGGGATTGTTTACAGTCTGCCTGCCACATCCTAGTGTGCTTGGGTTCTATACAATAGTTCTACCATGTGCTCTCTTAAGTTGAGAACATTCCAGATAAAGTAGGCCATGATTCAGTGAGAGGCCAGAGGCTGAATATACCTGCCCTTCTGGGAGACCTTCTGTCTGTTTTGTTTGTTTCCAGATGCCTGATGCTTCCTCAGGAGCTGTTAGGTGTGGCCCAGGGTAGATGCTAAGCTCCCACACAGCAGCTCCAAAGGATTCCCCCGAGTAGTGACGAGAGAATGCCTGCCAGAATGCCTATCTTGTCAGGTGGAAGAACCCAAGGTACTGCCCTGTCCTCCACATGCAGGGTGTAGAGGATGGTGTCAGGTTTGGGAACAGTGTGGACGTGCAACTCTGCTTCCAGTGCTGCAGATGTGGACCCCACACAGAAGGCACCATGGAAACCAGGGAAGCACACTGTTCTCGAAGGGATTAAGGTCAGCAAAAGCAGACTTGACTACCAGGGTCACAGGGCAGCATCAGGACAGAGAGGTTAGGATACTGTGTGGAGTAGTGGAGCAGGACGGAAGAGGAGTGGGCTTTGGAACCACAGTGCTAGGTTCAAAGCCCATGGATCACATGACTGTTAGCTTGGGCAAGTTAGCTTTCCTCATTCTTTCATCTGAAAAGGGGGTGCTAAAACAGGAACTCATTTTCTAGGGTGGGGGTAAAGATGGAGTAAGGCTCGCTAAGCCCAGAAGGCAACTTTTGTGGGGTTCTTGCCTGTGAGCCCATAGCCATGCTGGGCAAGAGTCTCCAGAATCATACATGCTGTCCACCTATCTCTTTCCACTGTGTTCCCCTTGCCCAGTGGTAATCTTTTTGTCTTAGCCAGGTTCACAAAGTCAGTCAGAACCTTTGCAGAGGCCAGAAAGCCACCAAGTCCACACTACAGTAGGAAACCTTCAGTGTCACCCATGCCAGAAGCCTGGGCTGGAAGCATGTACTTCACAGCCGCTTTCCAAATGCCTCTGAGAACCCAGGAGCCCTCTGTCCCTGGACTCAGATACACTAGTGTTGTGTGGCAGTAGTCACCATGGCCAGGCTTGTTGGAGTCTGTTCTCTGCTTGTCCCGCTATAACTTCAAGACAGGTGCAGCCGGTGGTCCTCTTGTGGGACCAAGGAAGCTCCGTTTTCCTATCCCTGTGGCTGTGACAGGGATGCCAGTAGGCAGATCAGTGTCACCCAAGGGTGATGCAGGATAGCATCCTGCCTGTGAGAGTGATGTTAGAAGTTTTGGTCTAGTTGTATGTTTTCTTACAGTGTACTTCTAAGATGCAGGAATGCTACAGGTAGCCCCAAAGCCCAGCCCTAGATGCAAAGTATCTTTAATACATTTTAATACCCTTATTATTTTATATTTAAAATATAAATATATGAATAATATATATGATAAATAAAATATAAAGTAAAGGTATTTTAATACCCTTTAATACAGTTCTCATGTTGTGGTGACCCCCTAATCATAAAGCTATTTCATTGCTACTTCTAACTGTAATTTTGCCACTGTTATGAGTTGTAATGCAGATGTCTGATGTGTAGGATATCTGGTGTGGTTGCAGCCCACAAGTTGAGAGCCACTGCTTTAGAGACTGTATCCAGGCCAGGGAAAGAAGTGGGGTACTTGTTCTCCCCTCTGGGCAGTTTTGACAGTTGGGCTTTCAATAACTGGTAACTAGATTTTTAGAGACTCTGTACACAGGCACTGGGCTGAGAACTAAGGTGTCATGGGCCACCCCTAGAGAGCAGTGATGTGTGACTTGAAGTGGCCCTGTGAGACAGCGGTAGTTAGGTGTGTGTTGTGGGGTAGCTGCAGGTGCCTGCTTAGCTGTTGCTCTCAGCTCTCCTTTTCACAGATCAGGAAACTGAGGTTTAGAAAAGCTGTGATCTGCCACTTAACAGTGCTCAGACAAGGAGCCAGCGCACAATCTCTGCCATACTAGGCCTGTATGTGCTCAGAAGAACCCATGTGGAGAGAGAGCATTGAGCTAGCTTTGGAACTTGTGTTCTCTGTCTTCCCACCCCTATGAAAAGGGATCTTTTTCTGAGTAACAACACTGGCCTCTGGGAACTCTCCTAATCCTACAGCAGAGGCAGTAGCTGACCCGTGACACAGATGTCACAGGGAGAGGGAAGGGCTCAGCAGAGAATTTCTGTTTGGAAATGTTATCTCAATGCTGAGCACTTTCAAGGGACTCCGTATGTGGTGCATGCCGTGTCCCCTCACTAGGCTGCTAGGAAAGCATGTCCTCCAGTTTCTCAGCCACATCCTGCTGGTTGGAGACCTAGGGTCCATCTCTTGTATCCTGAGGGAAAGTCAGGGCAGCACTTTGCCCCAGTCCTACTGACAGAAACTTGTGGGTGACATGTTCTGTCCCGCAAAGGACGCCTCTGCTCCTGGCACGCTGGCAGCCTGGCCCAGGGCACTTTCTGAGCAGAGGCTCCCACTGCCTCAGGTCTGCATTACGTCTGCTTCTGCCGCAGCACATTCTCTAGCCTGGGTGTGCAGGAGTCCTGAGCATGAACACAACTTACGCAGTCTTCCACTCCCCTGCAGCTCTCAGCCTGCTGCCCTTTCAAAGACGCACCTATACACATGCACATACCCAGCTACCTCCCTGTGTCCAACAGCCACACCGGCTCACCCCAGAAGCTCTTTGTCTGAAAGAGGTGAGTGGGGCTCACCAATGAAGTCCTTAACATCCCAGCCCAATGTGCTTGTGCCTCTACACCACCCTGCCCAAGTATGCACAGTTCTCTGCCTCTTCAGATGCTTGATTGGACTCCCAGCAAAAGCAAGGTATGACCCCTGTGGGGTCCAGCTGCACAACGAAGCTGGAGGAGTCAGAGTTGCCCATCTCAAGCCCCTCTTCCCCTGGCTGCTGCAGTTGAGAGCTGGCCCCTTACCTCTTCTCTCTTGCTTGGCCCTGGAGCAGTGCTTCACATGCTTCACGGTGCCATCAGTGGGGCAGCCTGGCCGTGGCCTCCCGAGAGGTCCCGAGTCTCAGGCTGGACTGGTTGCCGAGCCGTCCTGCCTTACTGGCCTCAGCTGGCAGCAGTCTCTGCTCTCGGAAGCTCTTAGGGATGAGGCTGCCTCTGGTGTCACTGGGGCTGCTCCCAATCTGCTCTCTCACAGTGTGGTCCTCAGCTGCCTTAGTGCATTGTCCTTGTAGGTCCTGGGTCCAACAGCACCACTCAGGGCTTAGGGTCCATCCCCAGGCCGACAGCAGCAGCCTCAGTTGAACTCCCAGGTCCTTTGTGGAGCCTTTACATGCCGCCAGAGGAAACTGTGAGCACAGCCTGACCCTGGTTGGCTGCAGGCACTTCTCTCCGCCCACCAGTGCAAGAGGATCCCCCAGGCCCCAGAAAAGCTCTGGGCCTCCCCTCAGCTCCAGACAGGGGCGGGCCGCCTGGTGATGTCACACCAGCTCCAGCCCCAGCTGGCCCAGCCCCTCCTGCCGGCTTTGGCGGCCTGGGCGGGCCCCCTCCTTCTTTGGCTTAGGAAGACTGGCCAGTTCTGTTCCTGGCTCACCAGCCTGCTCCACTCCCTGGAGCCTGATGTTACTGGGGTGCCCTGTGTAGGCAAAGCGCTTGTGCTCGCATGTGCAAGTGGCTGCTTGGGAGTCCAGGGAGCCCTGCTTACTGTTTGCCCTACTAAGCTCTCAGCATCCTTCTCCTCACACTCTCCTTTCCAAACCACTTCATCTCTGCAGAAGGCAGAGATGAAGTGGTTTGGAAAGGAGATGTGGTAGTGGATTAGGACAGTGAAAGTACCATGCTGGGTTGGGGACCAAACTAGAGGAAAGCTGTTACCCACTCCCTGAGTCCGAACTTCCTTCCCTGCAGCATAAGTGAGCCACATTCCAATAGCACAGCAGGGTTTACTAGGGTCACCTGGGAAAGTCCGGTTACAGGGTCAAGGACTCTGTGTACTGGGTGGTCAGGTAGACTGGACTTGAATCCTAAGCCCCTATGTGACCCTGCCAGCCTCAGTTCTCTGCTGCGACTTGGGGGACTGTTCAGGAAACACAGGTGGAGTCCCTGGGAGCTGTCAGCTGTGACTGGCCAAGTGAGTGGATCGCTCAGACTGATGGAGAAGGTTGCCATTGATGCCAGGCCAACACCCTTCAGCTGTATCACATCTGTCGAGCTGGTCAGTGGAAGGCCACTGGCATCCTGCAGGGGTACAGAGAGGGGGAGACCCCAAGTCCCATGCACAGGCTCACCCACTGATGACTCTTCTTTGAAAAGTGTTAGTGGTGGTGGTAACATTTGGGTACAAACTAGGAGGAAACTTCAGTGGCCCTCTCTTACGGCAAGGTACCATGGGATATATTCCTAGTCTCTAGAAAGACACACCCATTGTGGTTCCTTCTCCCTAGACTGCCACCCTTTTGTTCAGGAAACAAATTCTATTTTCTGCTTCTTCTCAGCCTACCTAGCCCCTCCCTTTTTCTGTCAATTTCTTTTCTTTCTAGAAGAAACTACAGACCTTACAGGACACCATTAGCCAGAGAGCTGAGCTGGGCTAGGCAGGAAGTCCTTTTCTACCAGGGGATGAAGATGTCACCTGCTCTGCTTTCTGCCCAGGTCCTGTAGCTGAACACCATTCCTTTGGTAGATGAGTCCTATTTTGCAGCGTGAGTCACATAGCACATTGAGGGGCTGCCCCCTCTTACTTCTAGGATGTGTTTATGAAGATGCTGCTGTTAGCCAAAGCCCTTGTCCTCTGACAGCAAATACTTGGGCTGTGAGAAAACTGCTGCGTGCTGGGGGTACATCTTACAGGGAGATGCAGCGGCCAGGGCCAGCTGCCAGATGAAGTCTCTAAGCCCAATCCCATAGGATGGCTCAGACCCAATAGGCAATTGAGGTAGAGGGGGGACAGTCAGGGCTAGGAGGAATGGGTAAAGATACTATGGTTGCTTCTTCAAAGATAGTCCCAGCATCCTCCAGATTACCAGGCGATTCTGACACTCCTCCCATTGAGAGGTGGTATCCATTCTCCATCCTTACAAGTCTATGTGTGGTACCAGTTTATACTGGTAACACCAGTAGCATGAAGTGAAGGGACCTGATGTCCAAGGCCAGAGAACAGGTGTTTGGTTAAAGGCCAAGTGACATCTGCTCTGTCCACTGGGACACTCTCTCACAGATCCTTGAGCAAGCCAGAGCCTGAGAAATTCAGGGTTCACAGCACATGACAGATAGTACTGCCTCTACTGGCACATGTGGAATGTTGCCTCCAGATGATTCCTGCCCCTAACTACCGAATTACCTCACCTGTACTTTACACTCAACCATGCAGTCTCCCTGTTGGGTCCTGGTTGTAAAGGAGAGAGAAAACACTGTTCCACTGTTTTCAGCCACATCTGAATTCCTGGCTTGCGGCTTAATGGAATAGTTACAGACTACTGCATTTGATGTCATTTGTTAGACCACAGAAGTAACTGGAGAAGACCCTGGACAAGAGCAGGCGCTCTTATATGGTGCTCTTGTATTTCGCTTTGTTTGAGTCTGGATACTATTACGTAGACTGGCCTCAAACTCAAAATCCTCCTACCTAAGCCTCCTTAGTGCTGAAATTATGGACATGCACCGCCATGCCCAACCATGAGGTAGGTGTTCTTTCAGTGGAGCCGAGAGAAGAGCATTTTGGTTGAGGAGAGATGAGGCTCTGTTAGACAGGTGGGGTTAAATCCCAAGGATCAAGTAACAGGCTTTTAGCAGTACCTGGCTGGCATCGTCTCTGTAAAAGGCCAATGTTGAGGGGTCCGCTCCTGGAACCACAGGCTGGGCATCAGAAGCTGGAGGCTGTGGTTGTAGCTATTTGGTGAGAAATACAGATTGTGGGCCATAGAACTTAGGTGATGGCAAAAGGAGTCTCCAGGACTGCATGTGGATTATCATGGTATTGCTGTTTGCATAATTCAAAGCTTCTACAATTTCAAAAGCACCAGAGTGGCCTTGTCCCACTCATCTTTGCACAACCCTTGCCCTTTTGGTGGCCCAAAGCAACCAGGTACCAATTCTGGGGATTGGCTCAAGCTTCAGAGCCAATTTCTACTTTTCCTACTAAGTACCTCTGAACCTCGCTTTCCCTCACCTGTAAAATGGGGATAGTGTGGGAGTCTACCTCAGAGAGCTATTATAAAATTAAACAAGGGGCAGAAGAAACGGCTTGGCTGCAGGAGTGCTCGCTGCCTTCTAGAGGATCTGAGTGTGACTCTCAGCACCCAAGTAATGGCTCACAACCATCTGCAACTCTAGGTCCAGAGATCCAGCACCTTCTTCTGGTCTCCCTGGGGACCAGGAACTCACTGGAGCACAGACACACATAGAGGCAAAACACTCACACACATAAAATAAAAACATTTTTAAAACATTAAATGAGCTGTAACACATTAGTTTAAGACACTCTGGCTGTGTACAACCTGTAAATGCTGGCTGCAATAATTACTGGTGCCTCCTTAACTGGGAGATCAGTACCTGTGTAGACGTTTCCTCATCTGCTTTTGGTTTTGATACAGGGTCTCTTGTATCCTAAAATGACTGACCTAGCTGTGTAGTCGAGGATGACCTTGAACTTCCCGTCTTCCCATCTCCAGCTCCTGAGTGCTGGAACTCACAGGTGTGCCTTGCTACATCTGGTTCATGTGGTGCTAGGGATCAAACCCATTGATTCTTGCATGCAAGACAAGCTCTCTGCCAAGCCACCACTCCAGCCTTGGTTGTTGTTTCAGACAGGGTCTCCCTGTGTAGCCCAGGCTGGCTTGGATCATAAGAGCCCTTGCCTCAGCCTGAGTGTTGAGATGGCAGGCAGAGACCATCACATTTGGCTACAGCTGACCTTATTTTTTCCTCTGTGTTCTTTGAAGTTTTTCTCTTCTCTGTGGCTCCTCGAAGTTTGATTGTGATGTGATTAGACGTGATATTCTTAGCATTGGTTCCTCGTGGTGCTCACTGAGGCTACTGGACCATGGCTGCTTCCCCTCTCACTCTATCTAGGAGAGGAGCTTTGTTTCTTAAATGTTCTCCTGCAGCATTTTCTCCCCTCCTCCTTCAGCCCCATCTGCACAGCTGTCACTGGGCATCTGTCTGTATGTCCCACACCCCCCATGTAGTTTGGATCTTTTCTCTAGTTCCTGCTTTGCTGACCTGACCTTTCTTCTATGTATCAATCTATTAATTTCAAGTGAAACATTTTGTTAAGTATTGTACTTTTTATTCTATAATTTTCACTTGATTGATTGATTGATTGATTGATTGATTGATTGATGTTTTTCAAGACAGGGTTCTCTGTGTAGCCCTGGCTGTCCTGGAACCCACTCTATAGACCAGAATGGCCTCAAACTCAGAAATCCGCCTGCCTCTGCCCAGCTTGGATTTTTTTTTTTTTTTTAAAGTCAGATCCTGGCTGTTTAGCTCTAGCCAACTAAAACTCTGGAGTAGCTCCGGTTGGCCTTAAAACTCACAGAGATCCTCCTGCCTTTGCTTCCTCGGTAATGGTATTAAAGATGTACACTATCACAACAGCTAGATTTAAAACAAGCAAACAAAAACTAGAGGATAAACCCCTGGCAGTGGGCAAAGAGACACTTTGTTGGTGGTGTTCTTATATCAGTCAGGGGCAGAGCAGTTGGCAGTCCTTTGCTCATCCTAGCTTGATGCCTGGCTGGGTGGACAAAGCTGTCTTATGCCTAGGACTCAGAAAAGTCAAATCAAATCCAGGCAGTGCAGTGAAGGAGGAGGAAGACAGACAGAGACCTGTGGACCACCATGCCACCCACAGACCTCCCCACTAGTGCACAGTGCAGGCAGCCCATAGATACCCACTTGCTGCTATGCCACAAAGCACCAACAGAGGATATCACCCAGGGGCTCAGCAGCCATGTGGCCAGCCTGTGGCAGGAGCCACCATAGTGTGCACGCATGTGGTGTCAGATGGGAGAGAAAGAGATGTGGAGTGGCTTGAGCATCACCGAGAGAGATGGAACTGGAGACTCGAGGGTGGAGGGGAGGAGCCTGTTGTGAACGACAAGCCCCACCATCTGGGGCCATGGTAAAGTCCAGCCCAAGCTGCCTCTGAGGGCCATGTCTGAGTCCATGGCTATGCAGAGGCAGGGGTCAGTATCCGTGTGCATGGCTCATATTACCAGTAGAGAACATGGGGATGTCCCTGGTTGGGGCATCAGGGGACCATGTGGGTGTCCAAAGGCTGTGTATGATTGGCCCTGCCCCTCACTGGATGTGGCACTATGTAGAACTGGCCCTCTCTCTCACCTGCAGGCCATGTGCTTCATCCAGGCAGCACAGTGGAGCTGGCCCTTATGGCAAGAGTATGGGTGAGCCAGCCCCATGGGCACAAGTGTGGGAAAGCTGACCATACCACTCATCTGCTGGCACAGAGACGGTGCTCCCTTACCCCCACCCTCACCACCTCTGGCAGTTGGAAAAGCTGCCCACAGGTCATGAGCTCTGTAGAGCTGGCCCTGCCCCTCACCAGCTACAGCACTTGGGAAAGTAGACCCTGCACTTTGCCTGGACAGTACAGCAGAGTTAACTCTGGTGGTGGTAGGGGGGTGCGGGGGGAGGCAGCACCACAGGTGAGCCAGCCCTGAGGCTGAAAGCATAAGAGATTTGGCCCTGCCAATCATTGGTCTGCCATGAGGTGGCCTGGGTGTGGGGATGATGCCCCCCTTACCCGTCAACCCCTGTGCCAGTGGGGAGAGCTGGCCCCTGGGTCCTGAGAGTGGGAGGGCTGGCCCTGCCCACTTGTTGGCTACAGCACTTGGGAGAGTAGGCCCTGCACCTTGCCTGAGCAGCACAGTAGAGCTGACCCTGGTGGTGATGGTTAAGCAGTGAGCCAGCTGAAGTGTGTGAGCAAGCTGGTCCTGCTACTCCGTACTCTGCCATAAGTGGCCTGAGTTGGGGGTGCAGCACTCAGGAGAGTGGACCCCACACCTTGACTGGGCAGCACAGTGGAGCTGGCTCTGGAGGTGTGGGTATAGGTGAGCTGGCCCCAAGGCCATGAGAACAGGAGAGCTGACCTGCCTGATAGCAACATTGGGTGGCCTGGCCAGAACAGTGCTGGGCAGGGGTGGGGGCATACCCTGAGGGTCAGACAAGCAGGAGTCAGCTGGTCTCCAGAAGACAGAACTCCAGATAGCCTTATCACTGAAGGTCTGTCAGTACACGATGCTCAGGCCTGTCACACCTGCCTTTGGCTTCCAAGTATCCCCTGGAGGGAATGAAACCACATTTTCTCCACATCACAAAAAAAAAAATCTCTAGCCTTGTCTGGACAAGGCAAGCAAAGCTTCTGTTCCCTATATCAGAGGGAGTGGTCAGACAATGCCCCGCCCGTCTGTAAGGGGCCCTCTGCCCAGCAGTGCCAACTTTGCCAACTGTGGTATTTGAGGTGACATCACACCTATACTCAGGAGTCCCAGAACCCGGCAGGGGCACATGCTGCTGCAGTCTCTGCGTGGTTACAGGTTCTCTTCTGAGAGCACCTGGGTTCTGGCCTTTATTTTCTGAAACTCTTGTATATGTTTATAATAGCTATTTTCAAGTCTGGGTTTATTGACTCAGGTTGGGGATGGGACAGGAGGGCTTGCTTGCTTGCTTGCTTGCTTGCTTGCTTTCTTTCCCATGTGTCTCATTTTCCTGCTTCTTTGTGTGTCTGTAGCTGTTCACTATGTTTGGCGTGTTGAAGAGAGTGTATCCTCTGTGAGAATGTGTGCGTTGTCATAGCTGGTAGTGAGTACACCTGACTATCTTAGGGTTTATTTTGGTTTTGTCCCTATCTTTATCTTGTGGGCTTAATGTAGGATGTCACCTTTGGGGTGTCAAAAAGCCTTGTTAACAAACGGCTTTTGGTAGGACTTAAACTCCAAATTCCACCTTCCAACAAATGGCTGAAATCTCTTTCTTCCAGCTACAATTTTAACGTATGATCCCTAAGAGTCTCCCCACATGAGACATGTGTGATTTAGGGCAAACTAAGTTTTGGAGGGGAATTTGTGCAGCAATCTTAGGGCTTCCGTGTATGTAACTTTCTTGCCCAGTCCCTCAGTGTTGTTCCTGAGGCTTCTGACAGTTGTTTCAAATGTCCTCTCCAGCGCTACAGCTGTTAGGATCCTCCCAGCCACGCTGGTGCCCATCATAAATGCAGTCACGTGGTGCATCTCCGGCAGGGCCTGCCTCTGTGCTCTTGGTCAGGCCAAGCTCTTGGGAGTAGTCTTCCTCATAGTACCACCTGAACATTAAGAAAAGGAAACTGGGCTGTCTTCTTATGGTTCGTTAGAGCATCAAGCTGTGCATTCCAGAGATCGTTCCCTTTCTTGTTTTATTATAGTTTAGACCTTGACTGCTCACCAGTGTATGGTGCTATTGGAACCTATATAGGTGCAGCCTAATGGGAGGAAGTTAGGTCATTTTTCCATCCAAGTAAGTACTGCCATCTTCTCTTTCTGTGTTTCCAGGCCACCGTGATGTAACCAGGGCTCTTCCACAGTGTTCTCCCCCCCCCCAACCCCTCCACCCCCACTGCCCTGTCCTCTGCAGCCTTGGTGCTGACCTACAGCAACAAGGCGAGCAACTGTGTTCAGTGAGTCTGTAAGCTTGAATGAACCTCTCCTGCTGATAAGTTGATCGTCTCAGCTGTCATGTCATAGCAACAGGAATCTCTGAAACCTGAAAAGACGGACATAGATCAGGTCCACTTTACTGATAAGCAGACTGGAACTTGGCAAAGTGGTGTCCTTGGCCCTGAAGCAGTGGAGCTGAGCCTGAGCCTGCATGGCCATGAGGAGCCCATTGGCCTGGCAGCAGATGCAACTGTTCCCTTTGCAGAACCATTTTGTGTGGTTTATTTGTTGTTGTTGTTTTGTTTTGTTTTTAAGACAAGGTTTCTCTGTATAGCCTGGGCTGTCCTGGGACTCACTCTGTAGACCAGGCTGGCCTCGAACTCTGAGACTGACCTGCCTCTGCCTCCCAAGTGCTGGGGTTAAAGGTGTGTGCCACCATACCTCTCTTTGTTTCCCCAAAATATTTGTCTGGCTACCCTTCCTCCCTCCCTCCCTTCCTCCATCCTTCCCTCACTCCCTTTTTTCCTTCTTCCCTCCCTCCCTTTCTACCTTTCATTCTTTTTCCCTTTCATCCTTTCATTCTTTCTTTCTTTTAAACCGTTTGTTTCTTACTAGCGCATGGCACATTTTTAACACTGAAGACTTGGCAGGCAGAAGAAAGTGTGGCAGTTTTAGGAGCTGAGGCTTCACTGATTGGGGATGAAAAGGCATTGCCCCTCCTCCTGTCCTGGTCAGCTGGGCTTAGGCAGACTCAGAGGAGTGTCCGAGCTTCAGGAAGCTGGTGGAATGCTTGCAGCCTCCATCCACCCAGATCTAATAAAATAGCTGAC
Organism: Arvicanthis niloticus; assembly: GCF_011762505.2. NCBI lineage: Eukaryota > Metazoa > Chordata > Mammalia > Rodentia > Muridae > Arvicanthis > Arvicanthis niloticus. The sequence continues at coordinate 10,375,393 of NC_047659.1, read as the reverse complement.
ACAAGCCAGCTGCTCCCTCCCCTCCTGAAGGCCTGTGTCAGTCCTGTGACTCGCTGCCCTGAGTCCAACAGGGAGCTCCATGTTCTCTGGCTCCAGTGAACACAGTCTGAAGACTTGGTCTGCAGGAGTGTTCATGGCAGAGCTTTGTCCAGTGTTGCCGAGGGCATCCAGGCACCACAGAGAACTCTTAGGATACGGTATCTCTTAAACACTGGCCAGACGTGTGTATTCAGCCACCAGAAGGGGCTGCACTTGGTGTGAAGCCGCTCAGATGCACCCAGTTCATTCCTGACTTCTCCATCCACTTGTCCAGGGACAGAGTCAAAGCAGCAAGTTTTCCTGAGGAGGACACCACCCAGATATCAAGCATGTTTGTTATTTAATCAACAAATGCTGATTAAGTATCCTCTGAGTGCCAGAGATTGGTGACCTGTCAACCTCGAGGCAGTTTGCCAAGACTCTCCATTGATTGGCTTTCAGTTTATCTCAGAACAATATTGTTCAGGAATGCTTACCTCTGGAACCCAAGCTCTGTCCTACTGTGTGACAGACCTGCATCCTGTCCCTACAGGGAAACTGAGGTCCACTGGAAGTAAACTCCTACAGTTTTGTTTCCTTACAGTCACAACCTCATAGACATTTTCCAAATCTGATTAAAGTTGTTCCCATACAGTGTAAACTTTTGGATTCTAGTCTGGGACAGGCCCTCCAGGGAAAGGTGTGATGGGTGGTGTTGGGGAGCCGCTACAACCCTCCTACTGGTACCGCTAAAATCCTTGTTATGGAGGACAGTCAGCTCCTTCTAACCTTGTTAACCTTCCTGGGACATCAGAGGCAGATGGGCAGACAAATGAGGGTTTCTAGAAAAAGCCTGATAATGAAGGCATCCCAGGAGTGAGAGTGGTCCCATGGTGGCCAGTGCTGCGCATGAGTGATTGTCACAGAGCCTGCACTGCAGCTTCTAGATGATCTGCTTTTGCCAGAGAAGCCTTGGTTGCTGGGACCAAGGAGCAAGCTCTTGTGGATAATTAATCAATTGGATAGAAAATGACAAGGTTGTCTCTTTAAACATCCAGTATTTTACAGTTTTCATCCCTTCTTGTAAGGCCTTCTGCACAGAGCCAGATGCACAGATGCATGTGCTCTGTGGCCAACCCTACTGATCTAACTGGGTGACTCAGTCATGTTCAGCAGACTAGTGTTGGTGTGACTCTTCGGGGAGGCCTCTGTCCAGGAGCCCCATAAACCCAGGCAGCTGTGTTTGGTGTTGCTATGCTCACTCTCCCTAGTTAACAATGTCTTCTCTTCCCAACCCCCCAGCCAGCTTCTCATTTCTCACCACCTGAGGCACCAGCCTCCTGGTAGTGCTTTCTGAGTGCCTCTATCTTAGTCTGAAAGACTGTCCTGTGAGAGCTCCAGGGTACAGTGCCTAGAGCATCTCTGTTCTTACGTGAAGGCTGCATTCTGTGTCATGCTCATGTGGGCCTGGCCTGCTGGAAGGCCTTCCACATGGATGAGCCCACTGCATCCTTAGAACAAGCTCTTTCAGGAAAGGGTCTCTCCATTATCTCCCATAGTCCCTGCTGAGGAGGCTTAGCTCAGTGAGGTTTGGGGGGTGAAATCATATAGTCAGTAGTGACCAAGCCAGAGTTTAGATCTGGGCCCCTGGAGACCCAAAGTCTACATTCCAGACAGATGTTTCCATCAAGGTAATGTGGGGCAACCTAAGGCTGCTCCTGACTCCCTAATTTGTCTTTCTGTAGAATAGCTGTTTGTTTTTCTTGTTGCTCTTGTTTGAGACAGGGCCCTGTGTAGCTCAGGTTGCTTTGGAACTTGCTGTGTAGCCAGGTTGGTCTAGAATTTATGCTTTCTGCTTCATCCCTCTGAGTGCTGGAATTATAGGAGTGTGCCACCATACCCAAGTAGAGTAATACTTGTAATGCCCAGAGTTCGTGCCAAGGTTGAAATGTGTGGCTGACACACACAGTGGCTCGACTGATGTTAGATCCTTTGTGCTTATGACTTTAGTGAGCTTAAGATTAGTGTTCCTCAAATGGTTCAGACTTCACTGAGCCATGAACACAGTTTGATGGGCCTACCACAGACACTGTGACTCAGTAGATCTGGAATGTGACCCAAAATTCACATTTAGTTTCGGCAAATTCACAGGAGCACCCATGAGCTAGGGCTGGCCAGGCAGTGCCCTTGCCCTGCTGCTGAACGTTGTTTCCGATGCAGAACTGGTCCAGCACCAAACAGGAAGGGCACTGCTTGGTTTCTCCCAATAGTTCCTAGGAGCTGGCTTTTCATCTTCTGATGTCATTGACTCTAAGATGAAACCTAGCATGTAAGACATATGGTAATAACTGGCCTATGAACCAGAATTCATGTGACTGATTTTGTCATTTGTTCCTGATTTCCAGTGATCTTCCTGGTACACACTAGGAAAGAAAAGGAGCTGGAAAAAGTGACTGTGCATAGGAATCACTTTTGCCAATTAACCAAATAATACCTTCTGAAGCACAGCTCAGCTGGTGCATGTCAGCTTCAGAGGGAGCATTTGGTCATGACGGTAAGCATGTGTACTTCCTTTCCCAGCACCTGCACTGGGAGGGACAGATGGGCCACCTAGTTCCCTCTGTAAGGGCCCAGTGTCCCGCCCAAAGCATAACATACATTGATGGGCAAAGGAATACAGGGCTTGGTGGAACAGTGTTGGGCACTAGAGTCATAGGGAGCCAGGTTTGAACCCTGGGTTCATTCTTGCCAACTGAATGGCCAACTGAATGGCCCTGAGCAAGTAGCTTAACGCATGGGTCTCCATTTCTCTCTCTCCAAACCAAGGGGTGGAAATGGCACCTGTGTTGTTCGGGGCTGGCGTGTGACCAACATGACAGAAGATGGGTAGCTGAAGTGCCTGTGCAGTGGCTTTTCTCTCTTTCTTGTCCTGATAGCCAGTATTGTGTCCTGCCAGGCAGGCTAGCATGCTGTATAGAGTGTAACTTCTTGGACCCAAGCTCTACCATTGACAGGCTGCCCACCCTTCTTCCTGTCACCTCTTCATCTTTCCATGTCCTCTGTAAGGTGGGACGAGGGGCACCAGCTTACAAGCCTGGCCACTGGGGACTTGTGCTTGCCAGGTGCTTCACTGTGGCTGGGCTTCGGTGACATTGACTCCACCCCCTCCATAGATCTACAGAGAAGGCAGGAAGGAGCCCATGGGGAGAAAGCTTCAGGGAGAGGGCAGAAGAGGGTCCTGAGTACCCCAGGAAAGCCTCCTTTCTCCCTGCCTTACCCTTAGCCCCTTCCTTGCAGAAAGAAGAGCAGCGTAACTGGGTGTGGCCCTGGGGGCAATGATTCCCCAGAATCTGCTGCCTTCCTCCACAAAGCCCTGGCAAGAGCAGGGTGTCCGCACACTCACGGGAGCTCAGATGCCTGCTGAGGCGGCACCCCTGCAGGTGTTCCCCCCTGTTTTGCTACCTGCCAGGCTGGAAGTATCCCAGCATGATAGACCATTTAGGGGCAGGCTCCACAGTGCCCTTTCCTTTCTCCTCTGCCAGCTTGGCCCTGAGCTGCCTGCTCTGGCACAGAGTTTCGGATAAGATTCCAACACCTTGAAATCCGCCCTTTGAGACCCTCGCCACCCCCTTTTACACAGAACCCAGACCTTCCCCCGTTTCTGTGTGTGCAGAAGCATTTGGTAAACAGAATGCTTGAGCTGTGACTTGCTGGAAGGGGTGAATCCCAGCTGACGCCCAGAGGCTCCAGCCTATTTTGGGCCTGGTTTCTCCCTGGCTGAGGTCTGTGGTCAGAGCACTCATCATCCCCACCACCCCCATACTCCAGTACCCACTACAGACTTTAAGGACTGACAAAGCTGGTTTCAGGTTCCTTTCCTATCTGAGTGTTGGCCTAGCCAGGCCTCCTTGCCTCCACCCCTACCCCACCCATGTCTTAGGCCTAGGATCCACTTAGTGTTCTTGTCCTGTGCCCCTGTGAATACTGTGATTCAGCACACACAGAGAAACTTCACTCAAGAAAGAAAGCATTCACACTGCCGTGTAGCTTATTCAGTTCTGCCAGGCGTCTGAAGCAACAGTTTCCTGCTAGCCAGCTGCCCCTCAGGGATGGTGGCTACACCCCGCCTCTGCCCCCACCTCCATACATGCATACATGGGGGTCTCTCTCTCTCTCTCTCTCTCTCTCTCTCTCTCTCTCTCTCTCAAGTTCCATGTTCTCTTTTGGTTGCTGGATTAAATGCAACTTAAATCTGTGTTCAGAACACCTCATTAATAATAAGTATCAACTAAATCTTGGAATTAAAACAGTCCGGGCAGTGGTGGCGCATGCCTTTAATCCCAGCACTTGGGAGGCAGAGGCAGGCGGATTTCTGAGTTCAAGGCTAGCCTGGTCTACAGAGTGAGTTCCAGGACAGCCAGGGCTACACAGAGAAACCCTGTCTCGAAAAACCAAAAAAAAAAAAAAAAAACAAAAAAAAGACTATCTGTTCAGCAGAACGTATGTTGATGTATGGAGTGGGGCCAGCTCGAGGACATGACGCCGCAGGGTTTTGGATCCTCATCCTTCCTAAGACTCTTCTTGTTCTTCTTTTCATGCTCTAATAAAACACCTGGCAAATGCAGACTGAGGAAGGAGGAGTTTATTTTGGCTCACAGATTGAGAGATTATAGTCTTTGATGGCTATTCTTGGTTGTCAACCTGATTGCAACTTGAAACATGGAATTAACTAAAATCTGAAGGTGGAAAGCATACCTGTGAGGGAGTTTTGTTGAATTTGAAGTAGGAATATCTACTTGTATTCTGGAGAGGAAGACATGCCTGTAGTCTGGAATTTTGAGCTGGGTAAAGACATATCAGAAGGACAGAGCTCTAATCTCTGCCACACCACTGCACTGCTGGAACCCTGTACACAAGGATGTGGGACTAGGAAGCGTTTGCTGTCTGCCTGCTGGCCTTCACCTTGCAAGAAAGTCCATTCCTTCACTGGCATAGAACCTACCTCTTCTGGATTCCTGTGCAACGGAAGACTAATAGAGACACACAGCCATGTGGACTGAGCAAGCCAAGCAGGCAGCGCCTTCTATGGCCTCTGCATCAACTCCTGCCTCCTGCGTCAGTTCGCTCCCTGTTTGAGTTCCTGTCCTGACTTTTTTGACAATGAACTGTGATCTGGAAGCTGAGCCCGATAAACCCTGCCTCCCCAAGAAGCTCTGGCCATGGTGTTTCATCACAGTAGACACCGGAGCTGAGACGGCACCTCGTGGTGGGAGGGCATGTGGTAGTGGACTGTTAGGTGGCTCAGTCTGGTGCTCAGGTCTTCCTGCTTTCTCCTTTCTGCTGAGACCGGACAGCAGCCAGTGCAGTGATGCTATCCACAGTCACCATGCTCATCCTTTCTCAGTTTTCTCTCTGAAAACTCCCTCCCTCAGACACTCCAAGAGCTGCCACTCCTAGATTCCATCCCAGTTAAGTTGACAATTAGAGTGAACTGTCACTTTTCCTAAGCTTGCCTGTGAGTTACAGTAACAGCCACGCAACCATGCAGTTGATGGTAGCCTGCGCCAGGTGGAAGGGGAAGCTCTGTCCTTTCCTGGTGTGAGTGTGCTTATTCTAATCCCCACTTTGAAGAAAATGAGCCTGGGAACCTCGGAAGTCTACTGAGGTCATAGGTGTCATCTAGCTACCAGAACCAACTCAGACCCTCACTACTTTATCCTTGTAATACACCCTCCCTCTTAAAACCTGTGCTGCTTGTGTTAATGAAGAAACTAGCCAGAGCTTCTGAACAGCTGAGACTATATGCTTGTCACAACAAAGCCATAGTATTCTGTCCTGCATAGACCCCCAGCTGACCAGAAGGAGTTACTCTGGCTCAGTTCAAGTCCATCAAAAGCTTGAAGCATCTGGTCACATGACATCCATACTCCTGAAACAGAGTTCAGGATGCATGCTCAGTTCACTCTCTTTCTTATACACCCCAGGATCCCAGCTAAAGAATTGTGACACCTACAGTAGGGAATTCTCCCATCTCATTTAATGTAACCTCCCCACCCCAACATGCCCAGAATCGTGTCTCCCAGGTGGTCTAGATTCTGTCAAGGTGACTCTTATAATGGACCATCACAGAGAGCTTCTGAGAAGCAGGGCATTGTGTATCCATGTCCTTTCTCTAGTCCTCCTTCATGATGGGAAGGATGAAGAGGCAGGCAGCTGGTACCTTGGGTCTTACTGAGCATAGACACTATTCTGTTTCTGCTGTAGATATTTTTGGAAGCCTGTAAGAAAGTGGACTTGGATGGACATGGGCAGCTGGGAAGAGGTGGGCTCCATATGCACTGTCTAATTCTTTGTGGTCTTGCCAGGAGACCAAGATCCACCCCAGAAGGTACTATAGCTCTGTATGAGGGGTACAGAGACGGCAGAGGGGCAGGAGCTGAGGGATCCCACCCCAGGCCAGAGAAAGGATTGGAACCTGCCCCATGAGTGGAAAGGCAAGGACACTGGGCTAGCCTTTGGTGATAGAGGAGCCAGGACAAACTCCAGTGCAGCCTTAGGAGACCTGGATCACTTCCTGTGTGGATCCCTGATGGGGCAAGGCCACCTGCAACAAGAGCATGAGTCTGAAGGGACTGGGAAGGTCCAAAAACCCAGGGCAGGAGACTTGGTGAAGGACAGAGGCTTTTTTTTTTTTTCTCAGCTCCAACCCCATCCCAGCCCCCTTGGTTACTAGGCTATAAATAGATGGCAGGTGGGAGGAGGGGACAAAAGGTGAAGGGAGATGAACTTTGGGTTGAATTTGGGTCAAGTTTTCAAATAAACAGAATCAAGCCTTACATTTTGAAGTTTTGCCATAAGACTCTTAAGATACCAGAAAGTGACTGCAAAGTTACAGAATGCAGCCTACATTTCATTTAGGGATCTGCTGCCTAGAACTGAAGAGAGGACACTGACTACACAGCACAGCTGAGGTGTGTGCTTAGAAAGAACCAGTTATTTCCTGTCCACACTCCCAGTGGATATAAACTAAACTTGTGATGACCTAGATCATTCTCCCTGACTCCCAGGTTGGGAATACCTGGTCTGGCCTCCTGAACGTCTCACAGCTGTCTAGAGGCCTGCAGTTGTCCAAGAGAGCTTCTGCCAGCTAGGTGCCAAAAAAGAACTTCTACCCAACAGTAATACCCAAATGAATTAGAGAGCCCCATCCCCACCCCCAGCCTTGCCAGCAGGGAGGTCCTGAGCAGTGTAGATGCCTTGCTGTAGGAAGGATGGCAGTGTAGGAAACCCTGGCTGGAAGCCTGAGTGTCTGGGCAGTTCTCAGCCACCCTCTTTCTGGCCCACTGCTGGGACCCTTCTCAGACCTCCTCCTCCTCACTCCTTTCTGGCTCACTGCAAGTGTTATGGTAGGAAGTACTCCAGCCTTCCCAGCCTCACTGCCTGCTTGGGGAGCAGTGATAAAACAGTCCCCAGGAGATAGGAAGTGACCATCAGATGCAAGCAAGAGAGTGTGGGGAATGCTGAGCTTGCTTGGTCCCCAAGAGACTTCATATGTGTGAGTGTTCCCCTTCACCGTCTCCTGAGTTGTCTAGAGAAGCTGTTTGTCCAAGTGAGGGATCTTTTATTGTAGGAAAGTCTGTCTTGCCCTTCCCTGCACCTGGCAGACAAGGTATATCATGAACTGTTGGTTCCTGTGTTCTTACACGGCATTCCATCCTCTGGTCATCCTCCATGGGGGAAGAAGTGGTAACTTTTGAAGTAGAAACCAGTAGACTCCAAAGTTGAGGACAACCTCAGTGGTTGGCTATGGGAATCGATAGCCATAGCAATAGCATATAGTCAGGGCATCTGTACGTTACCCAGGTTGGTCTTGAGTTCCTAGGCCCCAGTACTTCAGCTTCCTGTGTCTGGGATATAGGCACAAGCTCTTATGCCTGATTGCTAGGACATTTTTGCTTCAGTTTTAGGATGTGTACAAATTTTCAACTAGCCCAAAGCCAAGGGAGAGAGAGGCTGCCTGTCCTTCGTTATAGAGCTCTGGGGACATAACATTACAGATGTCACTTGTATGGCCTCGGTGACATGGAATGTGTGTGAATGAGGAAGAAGCCAATCCTGTGAGGCACAGCAGTGTGGAGAGTGCAGGCAGCCAGCTGTCAGCTTTCTTGTTGCTCACCACCAGAGTTGTTGGCTCCTGATTTCTGTGGTGCTGTCTCTGGTCTTGTGGGTCACCCAGGGTTCAGACAGACCCTTTCTCCCGAGTTGGCAGCTTCCAGATGATGTCCATCAGTTGCAGAAAAGGATTCTACCCTGTGTGTCTTCTGTCATTGAAGAAACATTTCCTGAGACCTTTTAGCAAACTCTGTCTGGGCTGGGTGCTGAGGAGATGCTGTGATCAGCGGAGGGCTGGACTCTGTTGTGCTTGATGCCCAGTTAGGGCAGGTGTTGAATAAGCAGTGGAGAGAGTAAAGGGATTGAATAGATGTGGCCTTCAGTCCCCTCTGCCACCATCAGACCTTTGACCTTAAGCAAGTTGTTTCATTTCTGGACCCCAGATCTTTCCACGAACAGGGGCCTCCTAAAGGAATCATGGGATAATGATATCAGCTCACACATGGCTCCCAGAGGTCAATAGTCACTAGTGCATTAAGAACAGATTTCTTAATCATACAGTGGTTGAGTATCACAAAGGAGAGGGAAGATGCCAGGAGCTTCCAATGATCATGCTAACCCAGTGTCAAGGTATGAGAGTTCTGCAGGGCTGCTCAGGGCCTTGACCTGAAGAGCGAGGAGGCCTGGCTCAGGTAGAGGGACCACTGACATAGAGAGTGTGCTTCTTTCATGAATAGAAACTCTCTGTGGTGTAACACACTAGTGTTAGTACTAGTCTCTAGTACATTCTTGAATGTTAGACCAAGTAGAAGGTGCCCTTTACCAACAAGCAAGCCCAGCTGTCTCAGTTTGGGTTTTACTGCTCTGAACAGACACCATGACCAAGGCAACTCTTATAAGGATAACATTCAATCGGGGCTGGCTTATAGGTTCAGTCAATTACCATCAAGGCGGGAACATGGAAGCATCCAGGCAGGCATGGTACAGGAGGAGCTGAGAGTTCTACATCTTCATCGGAAGGCTGCTAGCAGAATACTGGCTTCCAGGCAGCTAGGATGAAGGTCTTAAAAAACACACCCACAGTGGCACACCTACTCCAACAGGGCCACATCTTCTAAATAGTGTCAGTCCCTGGGCAAAGAATATACAAACCATCACACAAGCCATGAATCAAAGTAAGGATGTGTACCTGGTTGCATTGTCTGTGGGGGTAAAGTTGAAGCAAGAAGCCAGAACCAAATCCTGTACAGCTCTGTATATGATTAAGAATGCCATCAGTGGGGGGTGGAAAGATGGCTCAGCAGTTAAGAGCACTGATTGCTCTTCCAGAGGTCCTGAGTTCAATTCCCAGCAACCACATGGTGGCTCACAACCATCTATAATGGGATCCAGTGCCCTCTTCTGGTGTGTCTGAAGACAGCTACAGTGTACTCATACATAAAATAAGTAAATGTATCTAAAACAAAAATCGGCCATCAAGCCACCACTAGTAACCACAGTGCTAGTGAAGAAGACACAGATCCCCCAGGGAATGGTCCACAGATGAGCCACGGAGTAGCCATTCTCTGATAGTAGATGCACCTGGAAAGACAGTCCTTTGTGCCAGCTCTAGAGCTATAGTGTCCCATAGCAGTTAGTCAGCTAAGAACAGAGAAGCTGGGTCTGCGTCTCCACACTTTACTCATTGTGTGACCTGCCGCACACCAGCAGGTCCACATGTGTGACTCACCTTCCTCAGAGGGCCACATGAGAACTAGTGGCCCTCACGGTTGCAGGCTGTGCTCAGTATAGAAGCTAGCAGGAGCTCTGCCACTGTAGGTCCCCTCGGGAGCCCATTGCTCATGTTGTCAGTGAGCATTGCTGGAAAGCCGTTACAGCAACTACAAGCTTGATGCGATCTCGAGTCAATGTTTTCATCTTTGGCTTGGTCCTGGGCTTGTGTGAGATCCCCCCCAGTTGTTGATTTGTAGGCTCCCAGGTCCCTCTGTCCTTCCTATAATTTCCTACGAAATCTCACCCTGCATCTCAGCACTGTGTTCCCACAAAGATGGGAGACGATCTTTCCCTGAAGACTGAGGCCAGACCTCAGGGCCAGCAGTATGTTGTCTGGGCTTGCCCTGCCTCTCAGGAAAGTTTGGCCAGGAGGTGGGTCACACTGTCCTCTGATGACATGAAGCAGACTGAGCAGGCAAGAATTAACAAGTCAGTCCTTGCTCCTGTGCTCAGGCAGCTGTTGACATAGCCTATGGCCTTAAGAGGTGGCCAAGCTGCCATTTCTAGGCTGTTGTTTTCAGGGCCAGGGCCAAGCCTACACTCTGGTGCCTTGTTACCTAGGCCCCTTCTCAGGCAAGAACCCTACTAGCAGTTGTACAAACACCCCTGAGCCCAACCTCTACACAAGCAACTGTGCTGCATGACCTGCAGGTACTGAGAGCAACAGGGCCAGCAGGCAAGCCAGGAGAGAGTGTAATGGCTAGTGGCCTGACTCAGTGTCAGGGCATCTTTTGTGGACTACGTGTGACTGGTAGATGGGCTAAGATGTGTGGATTAGCAGAGAACAGGCAACGGAGAAGGAAAGACGGCCCTGCCTCTTTCCACAGGGACCTGGAAAGCGGAGACCCAAATGCTAGCACCGAGCAGGCCCTGCTCACCATTTCCATTTGCAGGCTTGGCACCAGGTTTGCTGCGCTAAGCCTTGAGCTCTCTGGCCTACTCCCAGGCAGAGCAGCTTGTGAGTTGGGTCAGTAAGAGCACAGTGTATTCAAGACCACATTCATAGCCATCCTCGTGATTTCTGGTAACTTTCTCCTGAAGTCTGTGCTACTGCTATCTGTTCAGGAACTGATGAACTATTGGGTTTTAAAGTGCATATTAAAATAGACAGGAGTCCACATTTCCCTTCCACCTTCCTGGGATGCACGCACACATTGAAGGTTTGGCCCCATTTTGGCATAGTGACTCCACACACTGGTCACCACAGTTATTATTACTGTCATTACTGTCATGGCACAGAGTCCACAGGAGCAGAGGAAGGCTTTCTCTACCTCTCCCTTCCTTCTCACCGAGGCCAGCCCTGTTCTTTCTCTTTTCTTCCTGCTTCAAGAGTTGGCTTTGGAGCATCTTGAAGGCAGGGAGGCAGGTGAGTCCCTGACGGACAGGTGCTCAGCAGCGATTATCTGTCTCCAGGCTCTGGTCCTGTCTAGACCCTATAATCCAGGTCCACTTCCTGGGCCTTCCCTATGCTGCTATGCCCACCCAGGCTGGTACCCTCTCACATCCCCAGGGACCACAAAGAGCATTTATATAGCCACGTGTAGGACTGCTCAAATCCCGAGACTGAGTAGTCCTTAGAGATACAATGACACGTGGCCTCACTATACTCTATTTTCTGGAATGATCATAATTTTCCCATTTCATCAAAAAACGTTCTTTAAAAATATGTGATCTAGACATTGAAATAGACAAGCAGGAGTAGTGTGGTGTGAGGGGCAGAGGCAGGCAGTGGCATGGGAGAGTAGGGTACAGACAGTAGGGGCCAGAGCCCAGACCATGTGTGAGGAAGGCAGGCACCTATGAAGACAACAGCTGGGATGGGTGGACACAGGTACAGGGACAAGCAGCTCTGTCAAGGCGGTAAGGAGGCAGAAAGGCAGCTTGTGCTGTGGACTATGGGCCCCACTGAGGAGAGCCAGGTTCTACACTAGCTGTTTCTTCCTGCTGCCCTGGCACTCTGTGTAGCAGCTGGATGATGCCCCCTGTGATGGACACACAATGGGGCTTTCCTGACTGGTACCAGCACAGAAGTGCCCAGGTTTAAAGGTGACAGTTGGATTGGGATTCGGGTGACAAACCTGCCATAATTCCTAAGCTCTACTGGAAAAATGAGGAAATGATGACAAGCCTGAGATTCCATCCAGACTAAAATCACTAACTTAGCTGGAGAAATGTTTTCAACTTTACAGTATTGTCCAGCCAATAGCCATGCAAAACTGCCTCCCTCCCTTGCTGTCGTGCCTCTTTGCTCAACAGCCCTTAAGGGTTTCCAGCTCTTGCTTGCCTTGTGCCATCCAGCACCCTGCCTGCTGCCTAGAGAGCCGTGCGTGACCACAGGCCAGGGCCCCAGAGTTTCATGGGCCGGTGAGAGAAACTTTATCAAGAAACTTTGGGGACTTTCAAGAGGCTACCAGGTTTTTTGGTTTTTTATTTTTTGTTATTGTTTTGGTTTGATTTTTGGTTTTGTTGTTGTTTGTTGGTTGATTGGTTGTCTGTCTGTTTGTTTTGTTTTTTTTTGTTGTTGTTGTTTTTTGCTTTTGCCAACTCTCAGCATCATTTCCTGGAGAAAGGGATACCAGAATGTAAACAGGACATAATATGAAAATTATGTTCCCTTAGCCCCCAAGCCGCTGTGAGGATAATTGACAGCCATTTATTACCACATTTTAAAGTTGTTTTCTTAATGTATTTCAAAAATGTTTGTTTTACTTTCTTTGTTAAGAGAGGACAGGAGCGCCGACAGAAGCACATGGTGTCAGGACAGATTTTCGGTATCAGGTCTCTTTCCAAACCTCCCAAGGCTTTGGGGATTGAGTTTAGGTAGCTAGGCTTATATAGCAAGCTCTTTACCCTCTGAGCCATCTTGGCAGCCCTAAAAATATTTTAAATATAGAAAAATCCAACATAAATTTTCTCCATGTTTACCTTGGAGTGAAACCTGTTCATCCAAATTTGCCGTTTGATGCCCAGTCACAGCCCACTCGATGCCTGGGTTGTCTCAGTTGTCTGTAAAGGCCAGCCTAGAGTCACCCTCAGCCTGGAGTCACCCTCAGTGTCTGCAGCCCACAGCCTGGGGCACACAGGTTAGGGAGAGTTAGGGGTCAGGCTAATGGGCTGGGGTGTTTGTGGGTGTGAGCAGAAGAGCAGATCCCCACTGATATGGAATGGGGTGCCTCCAAGAGGGAGTAGACAGACTGTCAGCTGTCCTGACTGAGCAGCCTGGGCACATGGGTTCCAAGCTCTGGGTGTAGGGTCAAAGAGTTGGCGACCATCTCCTGTCCAGCACGTCCATCACCGAGGGCTCATGGACTGCAGAGATGGACCCACAGGCCTCAGAGCAGGGCTCAGGAGAACCACTGAACTGTTCAGGTGATGGGGCTAAAACACTTGGGAGGGGAGCATGTTGGAAAGAGACAGGATGGACAGAGGGCACTACACAGTGTTCTGGAGGGTAGGGTGGGGCCCATCTACACACCCATGAGCCACAGGCGCTTTAGGAACGTGATAGCCAGCCAGGTCAGTAACAGATCAGAAGGCGTGGCAGTCCCTATTATTCTGGGAGTCTCATATTCTGGGAGAAAACCACTGTTGTTCACAGCCTTTAGACTCTTTGTTAACATGGTGCATGTGAGTGTGTGTGTGTGTGTGTGTGTGTGTGTGTGTGTAAGCATGAGTGTGCATGAGTACTATCCATGTGTGTGTATGAGTGTGCGTGAGTGTATATGGGAGAGAGGGGGGGGGGGGAGATGTCAGCCTGATGAGAATTATTCTTATGCCTGGTCAGTAAATATCAGTGACTACAAACAGGTTCATCTTAAAGATGAATTCAGTTTGTAAATTCACACACAGCTGTGTACCAGTGTTGTAGAAATTTTAAAGTACTTAAAATTCCACCCACCCACCCCCACCCCCAGAATCTGGTGTTCCTACATTCTGTCATATGCTTTAATTTTCTTAGCTGTTTTCTTGCTGTTTGACATCAAAACATCTCTAGTTTCTATTTTTTTGTTGTTGGTGGTAAATTCTCATACACTAAATTACTTTGTGTCTAAGATGCTTTCTTCTCCTCTCCCCTGCCCCCATCTCTTTTCAGAATTACTTCCTCAGAATAAATTCCAAGGGGTGGGATTACTTAGTCAAAAGATACTGTTTCTTTCTGGCTTTGGAATCCCTAGAACTTTCCCCAAAGCCCTCCCCTCTCATGCTGCTGGATCTGTGTCCCAGTTTCTCCACAGCTGCCTTAGCTCTCCAGCTTGGGCTGGTTTTCAATTAATGATGTAATGGCTTTTACATGGCGGGTTATAGTTTTCCATTTGCATCTCTCTTTCTCTCACTCTGCTCAGAGTTGCTGTATCTCCCACCCTGTCCCACCCCCAGCCACATACCATGGTGCCCTTGATACCCCTATCATGGAGCCCTTAATAGCGATGGACATTCTTCCTTGTTTGGGTGGAAGCTACAACACACATTTAAAAAGAAAGACAGTTGAAAGATGTTTAAACTATAAATAGATTTGGAGACATCTCTTATTTGGTCAAGGTGGTTCCAGTGTGGATGCAGACTCCAGGGAAGTGTTTACATCTCAATTGAATTCTAGAGCACATCAAAGTTAACAGGATGTATGATGCAAGACAGAGATAGAAAACCACACCAAAACCAGCTCTTTTCTTCCTAGGCACTCCCTAATTATCAAGATGGAGCCCCTCCACACTGGGGCCCCTGATAGACAAAGTCTCTTGCTTATTAGTCCTCCCAGGGAGCTGGCTCTGGTCTCACCCTGGTCATGTCCAGGGCTCTCCATTCCCAAGTCCTGGGACAGGAGCCTTACTTCTTTCATGCCACCTCTGTCCCCTTGTGACTAGAAGTTGGTCTCTCCCTGTCAAAAGAGCTTTTGATCTTCAGGTAGCCTCAGCCCAGCAAGATCCCACGTGAATGGGCAGCACAGGAGCACCCCTACTGAGCTTCCCAGGGTGCACACCTACGTGATTCTTGTCCTGATGATCTTAGGTGACATTGCAAGCTCTCTTACTTTGATACCTGTTTCTCTTAATGTGATTATCATGGCAAATCCACAATGTCATAGAGAAAAACTAAGGCAGTAGTAGCTTGAGTCAACAATTCAACCCTAGTATATCCCCCAAAGAATCAAAAACACAGGTATTTGAACAAAAACACAAATAATTTGCTCATGGCATTCATAGTATATGAAGCATGGAAACACCCAGCTGTTTGGACGAACTAAATGCCACTAATGGTGAGTTTTATGAAGTGTGTGTGTGTGTGTGTGTGTGTGTGTGTGTGTGTGTTGCCTCTATTAAGAATACAATAATTGGGGGCTGGATAAGACAGCTCAAAGGTTATGAATACTTCCTGTTCTTGCAGAGGACCAGGGTTTGATTCCCAGGACCCACATAGTGACTCGCCATCCTCTGTAACTAGTTTCAGGAAATCCAACTTTCCTTCTGACCTCCATGGGCAGTAGGCACACATCTGATGCACAGACATACATGAGAGCAAAACACTCATACACATATAGTAATCTAAAAACGTTTTTAAAGAATACAGTTATGCAGGGTGCTATGTTGCTAAAAGCCATGGAGGAATCTACACATGATGGAAGCAGAAATAGTAACACAAATTGAATTCAGAATCCACCTTCTGCTCCAGATGCTTCAGTTTGTGCCTGTAACTCTGATTGTTCTGGAGAGGACCACCGTGACCTTCAGAACACCTGCTTCATGCCCAGCACTAACTACATAAAGTGCTTTGTCTGTATGGTCTCCTGGTAGCCTCCCAACAGACTTTGCTCTCACTATTTCACAGACCACAAAGTTGACCTGAGAGCCGGGACGACACTCACCCACTAAGCCCTGTGATACCCCGCATCTGGCACCCAGGCTTCCTCCAAGACACCCTGTTGGGAGTGTCTTCCATAAATGGGCAGTAAGTTTTCTAAATTCATTTGCCTGCTTTTAAAGGCTGCAGAGACCTCCTCCATCCTCTTGATGTCTGCTTCCAGGGTGAGGTGACCATAAGTAAACAGGCTCTCCAGCTTTCTGATTCAGCCAGGAGGGCAGCATAGAGTGATAGTATTCTTGCTGCTCTCAGGCAGACTCTGATGTATGCCAGGCTGGTCTCACTGTCATTGTGGAGCCAAAGGGTGACCTTGAACTTTTGATCTCTTATCTTCTAGAATTGTAGGATTATGGACTTTTCTCACCATGCCTGGTATCTGGGATGCTGGGGATTGAATCTGAAGTCTTTTGCATGCTAGGCAGGCATTCTGTTAACTGAGCTACACCCCATCTCAGCTCAGACATCACCGTCTAGGCCCATGTTTGCCTTGTTCGATGACTGGTCTGTCGGCCCTCTGTGGGTGCCCTTGATCTCTGATTCAGCCATTGGCATAGTGGCTCAGAATGCGATCTGGGACCTGGCTCTGCCACTTGCCAGGGTCTGGCTTTCAGACATGTTATATAACCTCCCAACCCTTGTTTCCCCAATTGGAAAATATATGTAATGGCAGAGATTGGAGCAAAGCATGGGCTGGCCTCCCCTTGTTACCATGATAGTTTGGTTATGCCATGCCATGCCATTATTTACTACCTGGCACCTCTGTGGCCCTGCGGGGGTTATGCTGGCCTGAGGAACACAGTGGGCTCCTCAAGACATACTTGTTGACTAAAGAATGGAAAGGCTTTTAGCACAATGTTTGGGAACTAGGAAACGCTAAGGGATGTTCCCTGATGCTGCAGTAGCTGCAGTGGCAGCTGTTGTTTTTCATTATTATTGATTTGTTGAAAACTTTCATAAGGTAGCCCTGACTCTCAGAATAGCCTTCTAAAGTTGGGATGTTCATTCTCCAAGTGCTGAGCACAGAGACTCCGGTTTGTAACAGTGCATTTAAACACTGGTTACCAGCTCATCACTGCCCAAGCCACTTCAGAGGAACAAGCCCACCAGGAACCGGGCCACTAATGATAGGATACTTTCTGAGAGTCTGTGTCTTAGAAACAAGCACGTTTGTGGGGGGTGGAACAGTTCTTACTTAGGTTTGGTGTAGGCAGAGTTTCTCTTGCTTACAAGACTAGAATTTTCAGTTCTGATGAAATAGAATGCCCCAGCTGTGACCCACCAGGGTCACTTTATGCACATTCCCAAGGGTCCAACTCCCTGCTGGCTGTGGGGCTTTCATGGGAGGGAGAAATAATACATACAGGCATGTCATCGGTGCTCAGCCAGTGACAGACGGAAGTGGTGGTGTGTCTGGTGGCCTTCACTATTGTGTATAAGCTGGGATAGAACTAAGTAGAGACTTGGTGAATGGAGTCTGCTTGGTTCAACCAACTGCTTGGTGAATGAAAAATTTAATATATTACTGAATGAACAAAATGCCATATGGCAAATACCCTAAAAGCTTACTGGGATTATTCCATTTCATGCCCAGAATGTACTAGGAGCAGAGCAGAGCACAGACACAGATGATGCACAGAGGGGTGAGGTTATCTCGAGCCAGCCTGGTCTCCCTGCTCCTTGTGCTGCCCTGAAGAATAGAGAGCTCCTAGCCACAGGGACCTCCTCTTCCTGGGACTATTGGGTTTGTCACAGCCTGGTTTTGGTGCATTTCGGGGCGGGGCAGGGAGGAGCAAGCTGCTCTCGAGGCAGGCATGTCAAGTTGGACCTTTTTATGGACACAGCAAAATGTGGGGCCACAGAAAGGGGGTTATGGTGTAGGAACAGAAGCTAAGGCACGCATCCATTCCTTGCAACTCAGGCCCTTTGTTTCTACTGATGTCACCAGCAGTGCTCGGGTATTACTGAGCTGTGCAGTGCTGGGGAGATCCACGCCTTGCTTCATTTCATGCTTGCCTTGCAGGAAAGAAACCCTCATCTCTGATTTTTTGCTTCCAAGGCCAAAACATGGTCAGAGGGCTGGTGAAGTGTCCTAAGGTCACTGGGAACAAGCCAAGGGAGCTGGCTCTCCTCATAGACCTCTTGGCTCCAGGGCCCCACCCATTCTAGGTTGGCTTCCTACAGGACACTTGATCCTGGAGCAGCTGCTGTCCTTCATGAGCCTGGCTGGCCTTCCACTCCCAAGCCTAGCCTGTTCACTGGTCCCTACTGGTGTCTTACTGTTGACTTCTAGTGCCTGAGATGAGAGAGCTCCTAGGGCTGGGCTGTGAGGTCCATGCAAGGCAGTGCTGGTCAAGTGGATGTTCTTCTTAAAGAAAGCCTTTAGTTCTGAATACCTGTGCCCAGCAACCCAGAGGGGCCAGGCCCCAGAAGCCAACAGCAGCTATAGTTCAGCTCTGGCTTCTGAGCTTTTGCTTACATACACACTTGGAACTGAGTCATAGGACCTGTGCTGGCCAGAGACAGTTCTAGTCCCCAGAAGGATATCAGTCTTCTGTGGCTCCACTCTTCAGAACTAAACTCTCAGTCACACAGGTCAAGGACCACAGGACCCTGTACCTGGCATCGATGTGAAACTGAAAGTTCAGGACTGAAAAGCAGTCCTGAAGCTACTAGCCCTGGTTGGCTGGCTGAAAGCAGGACTGCAGCTAGCCTGAACCAAAGCATGGCTCCTCTGACTGCTTAGCTAGGGAGACGTTGGAAAGCTCTCCTGCCTTTCCAAGTCTGTGTCCTTCACAGGGTCAGTGAGAGAAATGATGTTTCCCTTGCAGGCTGTAGGTAGGTCAGCTAAAGAAACAATTCTCTGAGGCCCAGGATCTGGTTCAGGGTCAGTCTTCCAATGGCACAGGGCTATGTGTCACAGAGGGCCATAACAAAGCAGAATAAACAGGGGTACCAGTGGATCAGCTCTTACACTGCATAATCAGACCTAAGGACAGTCTTGGTGCTGCACACCCACTCCGTGCCCTTAGACTAGCCGCCTAGACCCTCGGAGCCTCAGTTTTCATTCTGTAAGAATCAGGACTCCATGAGACAGTGCAGGTGTAGGTCTCGGCTCCAAGCTCAGTGGTGTCCATCAGCAGCCCGAGCTTCTACTATCCTGTAGCCATGCTTCCTCCCTGTACTGAGGCTGGGCTCTTGGTACAGGAGCTTCCTTTGAGCCCTGACCCTCCCAAGGTCTCTGCGTGTAGACTGTGGTCTTTCCAGCTCAGTGTCCCCTGCAGCCAGTTACTCGTCCCTCACCATGAGAATCTCCTCAGTGGCAGCCCTAGGCCATGCACTGATCCCGCACTGTTGTCAGCCTCGATAGATGCTGAGATAGATGTAGAGAGAGTAGGCAGCAGTGGGTACTCTTGCTTCCCACCCTTGCTCTACACATAGGAAGTAGGCACAAAGCACCGTTGCCCCTGAAGAAGAAACTGGTCTTCACAGCAATGGCCTACCTTATATGTCAGCAGCATCCATCCTCAGAGCCAGCTTACCATTATCACCCAGGTCACGTGCAACCCTCAAAGCCTCCTGAGTGCTTGCTCTATGACCCAGTGGTGTGGGCATCCTGCCAGCCTTCACAGACCTCTGACAAGGCTGTACACCTCAGATGTGACCCACTAATGGCAAATTCAGAACTGATGTCAGCTGCCTTGGTCTGCAATGAATTATGCACTTCCATGAATTTATATGGAAAAAATGAGCATTGCCCACATTTTATGCTATCGGAAATCACACAGTACTTCTTTGGGTCTTTATACCTAAGCACCATAATTAGTAAGGGAAAATATTTTTCTTCTAAAAAAAAAAAAACAAGCCAGGAGTTACGGTAGCACAGGCTTATAATCTCAGGACCTGGGATATGGAAGCAGGCATGTCAGTAATTCGAGGTCACTATCTGTAACACAGCTTGGGCTATATGAGACCCTATCTCAAAACAAACAAACAAGCATAGAAATAAACCAAAGAATTAAAGCAATTGGTGATCACCCAACATGTACTAACATTTTGTAGATGAACTCTTCTTCCTGCATTCTCCTTACGCAGGAAGTAGCTGGAAGGACCAGCATGAGTTTTTTAATTTCTCAGCCAGTCTGGTGGAATATGAGGTTCAGTAGAAGCAGGCCAAAGAGAGCCCAAATCTTGCTTGGAGGGCCAGGGCTCACCTCCATAGGTTCAGGGTTTTCCCTTTCTCTGGACTTGTTTGTTCACGTTTGGTTTTATTTTAGTTTAGATGTTTAGCTAGGATGTGTCTAGGAACAGGGCTCTTTCCTGGAACACGCTGAGTTCTTTTGGGGGACAGGCTGTGCCCTGGCTGTTTCCAGGCCCCCCATTTCCTCATACAGGTTCCTTCCCTTGTCCCTTTCCATGGCACTGGTGTGACTTGCCAGGCTGGCCTTCCACGTCCACCACGCAACTTCCCACGATGCCCATTTGGCTTCTTGTTGCCTTTGATGTTGTTTCGGCTCCAAGGTAGTTTTGGCTTTTTTGTTTGTTTTTGTAATGCTAGGGATAGGGATCTAAGCCTAGGCTTCGTGTGTGAGGCAAGCCCCGAGCTGGCCCTGCCTTGCTCTTACGTGTGCTCTAACTTGTTATCCCCCAGTCCCCATCTTACAGCCTCACCTCTGCCAGCGAGCTATTCCGGAGCCTTGTCTTCTTGAGCAGTATTTCTAATACTGTGTCCCAGAGCCTGGACCAAGCTCGTGAGGGGACAAAGCAGCTGCTTCTGTGGCCTTGTACTCTGCAGCCTATGACTTAGTGGTAACTTTCCATGTCCCTTTGTTGGGTTTTCTTTCCATGGACTGTATCCTTGGATGTGGTGAAATCTATGGGGCTTTGAGGTTTATCAGCAGACAGGCATTTGGGTTTCCCTCTGGGCACACTCCCATCCTCCCCTGCCAGTAGCAACCGCAAGTGCATGTGAGCAGAGGGAGCACAAAGAACGCCAGAGGCCCAGGTCAGCTCCTGCCCAGCAGCCCACAGGCACTACTACCCAAGCGTCTTAGTCTTCTAGCTCTGAACCTCTCAGAGTAAGGGCAAGCCCTTTAGAGAGACAAGGCCCAGTGCTCAGTTGCTCGGTGTCCGTCCTGCACATCTACCCTCAAGTGTGTTGAGTTTATTTATAGATTGTAGCAAAAACACACCCCCACCCTCACCCTAGTCCAGTGAATGAGAGGCCTTCTGTCTCTTATCCTCAGGAATTTTAGTGACAACTAAACTGAGGGAGGACCTGTGAGGGTCAGTTACACATCCCCATCCCCTCCCAAGTTCTTTCTGCTGTTGTTTTTCAAGTAGCTTTACTGAATGTCCACTCTGTTCAGATACTCTGGCAGCCTCTTAGTCTCCATGAAGGCCTGTGAGCTATGGGCAGCAACCAAATCAGTCATAAATTAGAATGCTGGATCTTGAGCACAGATGTCTGGCGCCCCCATAGCTTCCCTCCAGTGTGCGTGTGGAATTATGAGCATCAGACATAACTGCAGCCATCAGGTTCCTTCATTGGAATCCTGTGCGGCCAGTGACCTGAAGCAGGCCGCCCTCTGGAGTTAAAGAGAGGTGGAGGTAAGGAAGAACACCTTAGCAAACACCGCAGATGTCAAGGACACAACTAACCCATTTTTTTGTCTCATCTAAGGACATTAATGCTTCATATGTTTTGTGCCTCTTTCAAATGCCTTTCTTCATCAGGCTATTGGGATCAGGGGCCATGCCCTGTCTGGTGCTCCACCCCTATGACTAAGTTATGGGAGGCACTCTGTGAATATCTGTAGTATCAATACCCTTGACCAGTGACAGTGGACATAACCAACTGAGCTGTGTCCTTGCAGCCTTCCCTCTCCACAGAGGCCTGTCCCTTACCCTTAGGCACTTGGCTTTTTCAGGTGGTGAGCAGCCATGTTTCCCTGCTATTGTGGCTGCTTGCCTCACCCCAGAGCATCCTCTGATTGTGTAGCAAGGGTATCCTGATGATCAGCGTGAACAGCAAATCCTACTGGGACAGCAGTGCGCTGTTAGGAAGGGAGGTAGAACAGGATAAACGTGCTGCTGGATAAATAGACAAACAGTATAGATTTCAAGGAGGTACCTAGGAGGCAGAGCCCAGGGTTCAAGTGTCTTGGGTCACTGTCTAAGAAAATTGAGTTCTGGTACACAAGGGGTACAGATGTGGCTAGGCCTTCCAATCTGCAGCCTGACCTAGCCTAGCCAGTGCTGGCCCACTTGCAGAACAGCCACAACACTAGTTTCTTTGGGCTCCCTCTGCTGGTTGGGTTGCAGTCCTGCCATAGGAGTGGGCTGGGAAGCCGAGGTCAGGCCTGGGCAGTCTAGACCTGGATGAGCATCAGGCTCAGTCCATAGTGGGAGAAGAGTGGGACTCATGGAGATGGCCCTGCTGTACTGTACCCACAACCACTAAAAATGGCTTTCCTAAAACTTCCTGGGGAGGATTTGCATGTATCCGTTCACTGTGAACAAAAATGGAGGACTCCAACCCTCTAAGCCTGACAACCACAAATAAGTGAGTGTATGTAGAAGAGACCTTCACTGAGAGAACAGAAGATCCACTCTGAGAAAGTAGAGATCAGTGTTCATCTACCTAGACCTGCAAAAAATCTGTTGCTCATTCCCCAGAGAATGCAGGGAAATTGATGATGGAGGCCCAGAACATGGGGTCCGTTACAGTCTCCATTGAGTCATGAATAAAGGCGGCAGCTTTGTTATTTTGGTGTACTTAAAGACTAGGTACCAAGTGGCCACAGATCTGTGAGTGTATTAGGGGAAATGGAAAATACTTTGGCGATTAAAGCAGCCGTCTATGAGCTCACTCCCTGGCTGAAATCCTGATGGCCTGGGACGTTCAGGGAGCCTTTCTGTGCACAGTAGCAGATCCCAGAGCCAGCACTGGAAAGACAAGCTTGGGAGTGTTTTGCTTGGCACGTGGCAGACGCCGTTCTACCCAATGGAGGCGCAGGTTTCCGAGCCTTTCACTTTGGGAGTCATCTTCCATTTCCTTTGATGACGTTTGCACCTCTGGATACTCTTTATGGAACTCAGAGAAAGAAGGGTGGTTAGCTTGGAGATGACATGCCAGTGCTGCCCCCACAGGGTGGCTGTGGAGTAGGGTGCTGCCAGGGGCAACTAGTCTCTTCCACCCCACAGTAGAAGTTAAGGGTCAGGCATGCAAATAAAGCCTCAACTTTGGCTCCAGTTGGATCCAATTCTCTGAGCCCTATTCTGTGCACCTCAGTGGTGGATCTGAAGATTGTAGAGCCAGGCTGCACATAGTCTTGACCTGTGGTGTGGTATCCATGCTGTAACAAAAGAGGGGATGGTAAAGAAGGTGAGAGAGAGAGAGAGAGAGAGAGAGAGAGAGAGAGAAAACTAAACGTCTCACTGATACTGAAGTCTGAGTAGGTGGAGCAGTGTAGCATGTCTGCACGTCAGGCGAACAAGGCAGTGGGATGAGATAAAGCACATGTGGAGTAATGAAGGCACACACAGCACAGCTCCTGTTTACAGAGAACATGATCAGCTACTATAACAGTTATGCAATGACACAACTTAGGATAACCAACTGAAGAACCATTAGTCCTAATAATAGAGTTAACTTCAAACTAAGACACCAGTACCATACATGCCAACACTCATTATGTGGAGAATGTAATGGAAAAACAGATCAGCACAAACCATCAAACATTTGGAAGTAAACTCAAAAAGAACCCAGTAGATCCATGAATATAAACAGTAGATAGAAAAATTATACTACATTATTAAAATTAAATGTGAAAAATGTCAAGCTTATTACTCCTCTTTTGAGTAATCCATTTTATTGAAGTAAAGGTAGAGGTGTGTAAAGTAAAGGTAAAGATGCTTGTTACCAAGCCTGAGTTCCATCTCTGGGACCACACAGTAGAAGAGAAATAACAGTGGCTGACAGCTGTCCTCTGAGCTCCATATGATCGGTGTGCACATGCTGAGTGATAGGTGTGTGTTCCCTCTGTCTTTTCTGTCTCCCTCTGTCTGACTTACTAGGTAAGAACACAAAACTTTCATGATTAAAATCAAAACTAACAGAGACCCACAATTTGTCACCATGAAGAGAGTAAGACACTACAGACACGACAGAGTGCTCAGCCCTAAGTGGCAAAGCTGTATTAGACCCTCCTTCCAAAGCTCAGGGGTCATCTCAAAGGAGAGGGCAGAAAGGTGGTTTTAGTAAAGTTGTGGCGGATTCTCCTCTAAGAACAAGAACCATGACTTAGCCCCAGGGAAGTTTCTGGAACCAGGTGTGACTTCCCTCTTGTTGAGCCTGTCTTCAGAGCAGCTAGAGAGCTATTGGTTAACACTAAGGTGTGAGTCTGCTGCTGCACCCCTAGGCTTATCATGCCATGATGCTCACTGTTGTGGTTCATAAGTAACAGCTGGGCAGGACCATTGGTTGCTTGCTTCTTTGGAAGCTTGTATGTACCTTCTGGTACCAGGAAAGCTAGTCCTCAGGGAGGAGGCTTTAGTAAGAGCCAGCTTGAGTCCTCTGGATCCTGTGTCCAGAGTGTTTTCAACAATAGGGACTCTCCTTTTACCTCTGAGGGGCAACCAAATGTAACAGCAGTAGTCTGCAATATTTTGGGAGTCTCTTGGACATCCCTGACTAGCAGCTCAAAAGAGGGCTTCTCATAGCTGGTGCTGGGGTTTCTGTGATGGTCTATGGCTCTGTGGGGAATGTTATCATCTGGTCTCTTTGCATTCTTCAGGTGGTCTCCTTGTTGTGCCAAATCTGCCAGGTTTTACTACAACAGACATACCAGTCCTAAAAAAAGAACTGCCGATAGTTCTGGCTTCCTCTGTGCTCTAAAACTGTTGGGATAGTGTCCGAGTTCCTCGTGAGGCTTTGTGGATGAGTTTTATGAATCAAGTCGACATCATGCTTCTCAATTTTAGCAACTTTCTCAATGTTTTCTTTCTTTCTTTTTTTTTTTTTTTTTAGTTATTGAAAGAGTTTTTTGGTTATTAAAAAGTTTCCTGTGTCTTCTTTACACAACTTCAAGAAGACAGCTGTTTCTATCAGACATTCATTTCATCTATCTTGTTAATTTTTTCCTTAGCATATATACAATGAAAGATGATCACAGCTACCCCATCTCCTGCCTTCACTTCCTCCTTTTGTTCCCCTCCATAGCTCCTTCCAATTTCATGCAAGTTTTTAAAAGTAACCCACCAAGGCCATGTGGAGCTGCCCAGGGGTGAGTGGGTAGGCCATCCACTGGAGCATGGGAGCTACAGAGACAACATCCTCAGGAGATAAATATTCCCTCCCCAGTGTGGTGTGGAGCCTGCAGGTCATCTTCCATCTGTGCCAGGATTTTGGCTGGCTTGATCTTATGTTGTAGATACCTTAAGCTGCTGTGAGTTCATGTGCCATAGCTGTACCCAGCTATGTCAGAAGACAGCATGGTATAGCCATGTATGTCAGAAGACAGTGTAGCACAGTGTTCCTCTCTGTCCTCTCACACCTACCATTCTCTCCACCCCTCTCAACAGTGTGCCCTGAGCTGGAGAAGAGATGAGGGAGGGAACAGATACAGATGTCTTGCTGAGGGCTGAGTACTCAGTCTCTCTCTTTTAGAAATGTATTTGTATTGATTATTTGGGAATTTTATACAATGCACCCTGATCACCCTTACTTCCTAGTCCTTCCAAGTCTGCCCCTCAACACTGTGGCTCAAAAGAATTAAACAAAACAAAAACCTGCCAAGTCCAGTTTGTGCTGTCTGTACAGTAACTGAAGCAAGGTCACACTCCTGGTGATCAGCCCTTAAAAGTGAGCCCTTCCCACCACCTGCATCCCTGCCAGAGCCATCTACTGTGGAGCGCCACACTCCAGCCTCTTCACTACAGTTTGTACGAGTTCTCCTCCATGGTTTCCTTCTAGGTTGTGTGTGTGTACTCGCACACGTGCGCACATATGGGGGTGTTGTCACAGAAGCCTTCTGTTTCTCTCAAATGTGAGTCTTCAGTCATCAACACCACTGCAGAAAGAAGCTTCCTTGTCCTTTATAGTCAGCAGGAGCATGGTTCATGGACTTCTACATGGTTTCTGGTCATAGCACTGACCACAGATATCCACCTGGCCTCCAGTGTCAGCACATGCCACAGACCTCAGCATGGTCTCCTGTGGTAGGATGGGTCATGGACACCAACAGAGTCCCCAGCAGTAGCACAGCCCAGGGACATGAACATGGTTTCAGGTGGCAACACAGACCAAGGACATCTTTACAGCCTTCAGTGGTAATACAGGTCACGGACATCAGCACAACCAGCAGCAGCAGGATTGTGGACCCAGACATGGCCCCAGCAGCAGCATGGACCACAGACATCAGCATGGCCTCAGAAGCAGTGCAGGCCTCTTACATCACGTACTTAGTGCATGTTGAGGCCTAAGCTGGAGTCCCTGTTCGGGCGCCAAAAATGTTGGGGCCTAGGCTGCCCCACTTTGGGCGCCAAAAAATGTTGGAAGCTGCACTAGCCCAACGTTCGGGTGGCCAAAAAATGTTGCGGCCGGAGCAAAATGTTCAGGCCCGGGCTGCCCCACGTTTGGTGGCCACTGTATCCTGGTCCAAGCTGTGGCTCTGGTCCACAGGTCGGGGTTCAGCAAGAGAGAGGGTGAGGGCAGACTCGAAGAATGGAGACCAGACAGAGTGTGTTTCAATCCCTTTTATTCTTCAGTCTCTCTTCCTCTAAGTGTCTCCTAAAAGTGTCTCCTCTGTCTGTGTGTCTGATTCTCATCTCTGTCTGCCTCTGCCTTTTATATATCTCACTTCTAAGCCATGCCTTTTGGTCACACCTTTAATCATGCCCTTAGGTCTTGTCTCTAAATCTGATCTCTAAGTCATACTCTTAAGTCACACACCTTTAATCTCACACACCTTTAATCTCACACACTCAAGGTATCTAAACCAAGATTATCAGAGTGTGCTCAGCTGTTGTAGGCTATTGTAATCCAAGTCTCATGTCAGGGTATATGGCTCAAGATGGCTGCAAAGCTGATAGCCGCTTTCTGCTAAAAGTCGGCCCCCAACAAGTGCAAGTGTGTAATGCCTTATTCTCAGCACTTGGCCGGTTTCATCTTTCCAGGGATGCCTGCCCTCCTCAAAAAGGAAGCTTTTTGAGAGTAGCCCAGATCTATGGGTGGAAACGTAGGTATTTAGAGAGCATAACTTCTTAACTTCCCTGCATACTTGGAATCATTCCCTTCTCGTCCCTGCTTATATGCCAGTCTTTTATAAGTTTATTCTCCCCCTTAATCACATATATTAAAGACTTGACTGCTTTATTTTTTATTTTTTTATTTTTCTATTTTTTGGCTTTCTAAAACAAGGTTTCTCTGTGTAGTCCCGGCTGTTCTAAAATGTGGCCTCAAACTCGGAGACCTGCCTGCCTCTGCTTTCTGCTGGGACTAAGGGTATAGGCCACCACCATTTTTTTTTTTTTTTTCAGGAATTAAATGTCACCTTATTTGTCACTTCTGATTTAAGAAATGTTATGGGCCAACAAGATGGCTCAGTGAGGAAAGGCACTTGCCACTAAGGCTGACCACCTGAGTTCCATCTCAGACCCCGTGAGGCAGGAGGTGAGAGCCTACTTCTGTGAGCTATCTTCTGACTTCCACATGTGCATTGTTAGAGTGTGCATGTGCACACGCAGGCAGCAATACATAAATGTAATCTAAATTTTTAGAGTTATCCCTGCTTTTGTGTTTTTATTTGTGCTCCTTTTGTTTTTCTATTTCTATAAATAGTTTCCTTTTTATCTAAAGTGTTAATGTAAGTATTTGTAGCCACATTTCTTTTCCCTCAGTTACACAACTTTACATCATATGTGGATAGTTTACAGTTTTATTTTTTTCTTCTCTGAACAATTTGTTGATTTTTTTCCCCTCTTTTCAGTATGGTTATTTTATAAAATTTGTTTTCACTCCCAGGGCAGAGGAGGGGATGGAACTGCTCCAGACCCACCAAGCACATGGGTTCTGAGTGTGGGAGGTATGATTTCTCCCAAAGGAAAACCAGGCTGTTTCCAAGAGTGGGGAGTAGGGTGTTGGGCAGACCAACGTGTTAGCTTCTTTACTTTTGCCAATAAAGTTATTGAAGGATCAAGTGAGAGTTTTTTGCACAGCACAGTGTCCAGCGCAAAACAAGCCCAGTAACAGTAAACAGATGGATGCCTCCTGAGCTCACACACTTCTGATGTGCTCTGCCTCAGGGCTCGCTGCGGGGCTTCTGGCTCAGCCCTCATCTGCTCTCACCTGTAGCTCTCCTGAGGAAACCTGAGGCTATGCCCTCATTTCACCTAGGAAGTCTGGAGGGGATGAGACTCTCCTGCACTCTGGGGTTCTGTCCCGGCTACAGGACTTGGCCCACGGGCATTTGCAATCTCTAACAAGGCCATGTGCTCAAACCAGAGACCATGGCTTCTCCCCACCTGACACGTGACTGCCCTGTGTTGAAGGCCTGGGAAACATTTGTCTCTCTGGCAGTCAGAGAGACACAAACTTTCCATAAGGCCTAGACTTAAGTAAGGATTCATTCTGAAGTTCCCACATTGCATGACAGATGTTAATTGACAGGCATTAATTAATACAATCATATCCGTCCTCTCAGAGAGCCAGGGCTGCCCGCAGACAGTGGGTCTGCTTGGTGCTGTCTTAAAGACCAAAGCAAACCACGCAAGCTCTAATGAGCAGGCCCTCTGTTATTTCATTTGGTATTTACCAGGATGGTTTATGGGGTGGAACCACACAAGTGTAGCTCTGGGTGCCAGCTCCTCATTTCTGAATTCCGAAAGTCATCTTTTCAGACAGAGCAAAAAGAGTGTGGAAAAAAGTCTTTCATCTCCGATTTTGAAAGAGAAAATAGAAAGTGGTAAAATGGAAAAGTGGCGTGTTCTCCTGCCGGGCAGGTTTCTTTTCCCCTCACACAGCAGAATTTTCCATATTGAAAAGATAGCGGTGTGAGAAAAACCAAAACCAGACTGGGCCTGGAAGTGAGACAGAGTGGCCAGGAAGAACAAGGGTACAGTGAGTCTTCCCTGGGCTTGTGAGGCGCCGGGCCAGCCGTGGACCTTGGCCCAGCTGGACTGCCCGCTCCTGGCTTGCAGAAGCCTCTGCACACCACCAAGCAGGGGTCTTCTCTGAAGGCATCTCCTTTGTCAGCGGGCACAAAGGTGGCACAGGCAAGGTTGGGGGAACCGTTTGCCTCAAAGGAGGGCTGTTCTGCAAGTGGGCATGGTTGTGTGATGGTGCCCCCAGGTGAGAGGCCACAGTCACATTTCTCCCACCTCCAGCTCAAGCTAGGACCCTCTTCCTTGGGCTAGCCCATGCCTCCCAGTCCCACCCCTAGCACTTCTGTCCAAGATAGACCTGAGTTTCCACCCCATCTTCTTGGAAGCT
This sequence comes from Arvicanthis niloticus, assembly GCF_011762505.2. Classification (NCBI taxonomy): domain Eukaryota; kingdom Metazoa; phylum Chordata; class Mammalia; order Rodentia; family Muridae; genus Arvicanthis; species Arvicanthis niloticus. Next base: position 10,346,145 of record NC_047659.1, on the reverse strand, counting down.
GGGGATCTGTCCTACTCCTTTTTCCTCCTGAGCCTCAGTTTCTTAACATATAGCATGTGGACAATGAGAGTAAAGGAATCCTGAGACCAGCAACATGTCCCCTCCCCCGCCTACATGACAAAGACTGTTCCCATCACCTAAGCCTCCCTCACTGTGTCAGTACCTCACAGTCTAGCCCAGTCCCTTGGCATCACCCATTCCCACTGCAGCCAAAGCCAATGGCTGGTCCAATAACTGTCTGTGGTAGTAAGCCAATAGCAAAGTGTCATCTGCTGTAGTCACTGTCTAAATAGGAACAGGAGCTGTACTATCCCGACCAGATGGGCTCCCAGCACTGGTCCAGCTACTGGGTGGTCCCACACGGCTGGTGTCTGGGTACCTACCTTCTATGGTTATGGCAGTTGTAGCCAGACCATCATTCCCATGGCCATCCCTCTGCTACTCCTGGCGGGTCTATGTGGCAGAGCTGGCAAGGCCCCCAGGTCTGGGTGGGCCACTGATGTAAGACCTGAGACCCATGTGCTCAGGCAGGCCTAGGATGTATAACAGGAGGAAGGAGCCACAGCCTTCCTTTAAGACCCTCTGGACAATGTTAATCCCAAAGTAGAAATGAGGAGAAAGAGCCAGAGCCTGGGTACCCATGCCCTGGTTCAGCTGTTATATGTCCCCGTCCTGCTTCCAGGTACTCCAGGTGGCCTGGTGCAGTGTAACAGAGACTAACAATATGGCAGCCAGACAGAGCTGTATGTGGATCCTGCCTTGTCCACTTTCCTACTGTGTGGCCTCAAGAAAGTAATGCAGCCTCTTGTAGCCTCTGTTCCTTCGTAGACACAGGACCATGGTTTCCTGGTGGCCATGTTATCCTTACACAACAGTCTGACGGCATCTTCAGTTTAGGACCAGGATATAGTAAGTGCTTAGTAATCCTGAGTCAAGACCTTTTTTTTTTTTTTTTTTTGACAGAGTCTCACTATGAAACATGGATGAACAAAGTTAGAGCTTTGTGCGGGCTAGGCAAGCTCTCTACCCACTGAGCTGCAGCTGCAGCCTTAGCCCCCATTCTGGTCATCTCTTGAGTTGATACCTTTCCTCAACTATAAGAGTGATGAGAAGCATCTCATCAGGTTGTTGTCTGGGTTAACACAGACACACACACACACACACACACACACACACACACACACACACCCATTCTCACAGTCTTCTTTTCTCCTCATGTTCACCAGGCAGCTCTGTGTGCTTTGCTCTGGGGACTCAAGCCAGAGCCCTGTCAGGGAGTGGTCAGCCATCAGGATTCAAAGGACACAAACAAGCATTTGGTTTATGTTGTGGGCATAGAAGTATCTCCTGTGGTTGACTAGTACAACACAGAAAAGGCTTCCCTGGATCTGTGCACTGTTCACAACAGTGTACCATTTCTATAGCATGTTTGTTGAGGGAGTACAAAATTGTGGATGTCTCCCTGCCTAGCTTTACAAGACTCAGTCCCCAGTCACTCACCACTATAACATGAGTCTAACAACTCAGGGTCTGAGGTACAGGCAGGTGCTAGAGTCTGGGAGTTTAACAAAAGGGATTCAGGAACTGACTGTCATACAGTAATGAAGCCCTGCCCCTCCCCAGGGTATGTTGGGGAACTCCTCTGGCCTTGGTTTGTAGAGCACTGCTCAGGAATGAGGCTTGGGCCACTGTCCCTTTGGTGCAACACAAGGGAGTCTCCAAGTAGAGCTGTGTCTGAGCAAGGGCCACTCTGCTCTGGAGGCCAGTAGGATGAATGTGGGAGCCACATCCCTGCAGAGCTCTTGTAGATCTTAGTACACAGTAGTGAGACTGTGTGCAGCCCTTCATCTCTTCAGTCTCCTTCTTCCAGAGGTGCTGGTCTAGGAAGGGACAGGGCTTCCCAGCAGACCCTAGGAAACCTCAGTTCCCACCTCCTGCCCTGCTCCTGGGCTGAGCTGCTGGCTGGCTGGCCTCTGAGTCAGCCAAGCTGGAGTCTGCACACTGCATCTGGAACCACCCCACCCCATGGCCCACATCCCTCCACCCCTACACAAGCACTGAGGGATGCTGCTTGTTTTGGTGGTCTCAGCCATAATGGGATTTTCAGTATAGCCATGAATCCTCAAGGAAGCAACTGAGTTACTCTTTTTTTTTTTTTTTTTTTTAAGAGCAAGAAAAACTAAGTTCAAGAGAAAGAATAAATCTGTGAATTCAAACCCACCACATTTAGAATGTTTATTCAAGGGAAATTATTGTTAATTATTAAAATTTGGAAAACAGTACCATCAGAAGGAAAGGAAATGGACAGAGGCCTGTGAGGAACTAGCAGATGCTTCTGTGATTTAATGGTTTCCCGGAACAATTGAAGCTATTTTAAAAGCAGACGAGTGACTCATTGTATCCAGCACCCGAGGTCCTCCCTGGTGGCAGGAAGCCTGAGATGGAGGAGGAAGCCGAGGTTCCATTCCCATCTCTGTAACTTAGCAGCTGTGTGACCTTAAGCCAATTTCACATCCTCTCTGAGCTTGGATTTCCTCCTTTACAGAGTGGGAGTTTGGAAGGATAAATAAAAAAGCAGCCATGTGCCTGGCATGGTGGCGCACACTTTTGATCTCAGCACTCGGGAGGTAGAGGCACGCGAATCTTTGTGAGTTCGAGTTCAACCTAGTCTATAGGCTTGTTCCAGGACAGCCCGGTCTACATAGTAAAACCCTGTCTCGAAAAAATAAAACAAAACAAACAAAAAAAAAATATTCTTATTGTTTCTTCAAACTGTCTTACATCACAATTAATGTAATATATAAAAATATATACAGTGAATGTAAAATATAACTATACGGCATTACATTTGCCATTTGTAATATTTGACATTGGTCAGGATTTACTATACAATCATAGCAAAGTTAGATATTCTAAAGCTAACATTTTCTGTTAATGAAGGTCTCTTTAAGATTTACTACATTTAAAGTCATCAAATGTAGAAATCTTCCATTTTTCAAAGATTTATTTTTGTCATATTAAATTAGATGTATGTGTATACATGTTGGGACATGTGCCTGCAGAAGCCAGAGGCACCAGACCCCCTGGAGCCAGAGTTATAGGCAATTACAACCTGCCTGTCATAGGCTGGAAACCAAACTCAGGTTCTCTGCAAGAGTAGTGCATGCTCGCACCATCTCTCCAGCCCCAGAGAATCTGAGAGTAAGGGAGAACCTGGAAATCTTGGTCTGTGGACATGGATGTGGATGTGGAGGCCATCAGATGCCCATCTGCAGGCTGCTGACTCAAGCGCAGAGCTCTGGCAGCGCTGCGGTTCAGAGAAGTCTTGTTTTTGTTTAAGTTGTTAACGTTGTGCAGACAGATTGTTTTAACTTTAGATCTATTTTTAACCTAGAAGTTTCTTATGTGTGCACACTTTCCAATGGTGGGGCTTCTGTACTTCATTCCTAGGTGGACATTGTAAGGTTGGAGGATGTGGATAGCGTGGTACTGAGTTTTTTAACTCACTGGGCTTTCTGTATGGTTTGTAGCATGCCACAAGACATAGCTGGTTTTGTTTGTCTGTTTTGTTTGGTTTTGTTTTCATTTGTTTTTGAGACAGAGTTTCCCTGTGCAGCTCCAACTGTCCTGGAACTCACTCTGTAGACCAGGCTGGCCTTGAATTCAGAGACCCACCTGCCTCTGCCTCCCAAGTGCTGGGATTAAAGGTGTGCACCACTGCTGGGGGAGTTGAAGCATTTTATAAATTCTCTTTTTATCCCTGGTGGTTTCTTGCTTTATGTGTTCAAATGTGGTGGTGTTTCATGCATAGAGCTTTGGAATCATTGCATCTTCTGCATTGGTATGTCTTCATCCACACCAGCCATTTCTCCTTGTGCTGATCATCTTCTGTCTTCAGTTGTACTGTGCATGGCTTCTCCTGCCCAGGCCCTCATGCATTATACATCGGAGCTGCTCTTGGAGGGCTCCCTGAAGGGCACGCCATTCACTTCTCTTTACTATCTCCAGATAGTCTATAGTGCAGCTTTGCAGTCAGGCAGTGGGTACCCATGTAGAGGCTCAGCCCAAAGAGCCAGGCCCTGCCCTTCCACATTCTCCCCCAACTGAATTGTCTGGGAACTCCCATTCCCAACCCCTCCCTGCTCATCACCTGCCAGCAGAGTTCCTGTTTTGCATCACATCTTATTTCTTGGTAAACATCTCAGAAGAAATCTGCCAACCACTATTTTTTGGTTTTTGTTTTGCTTATATAGAGAAATATCTCATTCTTAACTTCTTCTGTTCCTTATTTACAATTGTATGAATGTATACACATGTGCAGGGGCAGCTAGACACATAGCTAGTAAATAACTAAAATCCACAAAAGCCATTCTGCTGGGCATGGCAGCTTAGGCTTGGTTATTAAATTTCACCAGTCATTAAAAAAATAGGCTGTTATTTTCCATTTGGATTATAGGTACAAAACCTTGTTGAAGATTATGCAAATTAGACAGGCTGGAGTCTGCCAGAATCTTATCCATTTCGGTTATTGCTCAAATGTTTGATGTATAGTTGAGCACAAAGAATGAGTTAGTTAGAATTCAAGTCCAAATAGTATGTTCCATTTCTACACGTTGCCCTTAATACCTTCTTGCTGAGGAGACTATTTAACTCTAGGGTTGTAATGTACCCTACCATAACTCAGTGTCTTCTTTAATCCTAGGAATCTACCTTCTGGACTTGATCTACATTGATTCTGCATACCCTGCCTCTGGCAGCATCATGGAAAACGAACAAAGATCCAACCAGATGAACAACATCCTCCGAATCATCGCCGATTTACAAGTTTCCTGCAGCTATGGTTAGTACCTTCCTGCTAGGATTGTAAAAGCTTGCATTGTTGCAGTCTGGATCCAGCCTGTTGGCCAGAAAGTTTCAAGAATCAGGTTAGCCCCACAAAGCCCCAGTGGGATATCTTGAGCTTTAGACCTGGACTAGGCCTGTTATGCATTTCCAACAACTGCAAACTAGATACCTCTGTTCCGTAGTTACACATGAGGAACACAGTTTGACTGTCCAGTGAGTGGCATGTCTCAGGTCTGGCTGCCTCTGAGTTATTTGTCCACCAGGAGCCTGGTGGGGAGCTCTCGGACAGCTCTTCTTCAAGTGGATTTGGGTCCAGATTTCTTCTACTTGTTCTACTTGTGGCTCTTCATTTGAGTCCCCCCCCACCCCCCATAAGCTCTGTACTAGGCTGGCAGAGATGAGAAGAAAGAAGCAGGCAAGGGTGGTTTGTGAGCCAGACTTGCCATCACTTCTGCCACAGGAGGTTGGGCCATGTAATCTATCTGTGGGCCTAAATGGAATGGGGTAATGATTTGGTAAGCAACTGTCCAGGCTTTACTGCATATGGCCAGATGGCAGAGGGGGAGCAGGACAGTAGGTGCCTGGAATGCATAGAGTGGCTCACTGGAGACTTCCTATAGCTGGAAGTCAGAATGCTGTCCACAGCACCGATTTTACACAAGACTGTAAGTCAGGTGCCCTCGTACTTTGTGAGAAGGAACATCAACTCGATCCGGGCACAGGTTTGCAGTGACAGGGAAAGTGAGGAGCAGAGCTGTAAGCAGGCTCTCACAGCAGGGTAAAGGAAGAAAAGTCTGAGTGTACCAGATGGGGGTGAGAAAAGAGAGTCCTGTCTGTCACACGGTGTAAGACAGCCAGCCACTTCTGCTTGGGAGGAACACAGGAAAGCCATGGGTCACCACCACATCTCAGGGCAAGATAGGTCCACAACGTAAGGCAGCTTTTCTCCCTTCACACACCCTCACCGTTGTCTGTAGACCAGCAGAGCAGCCACAGACTCAGCCTTGGAGTCACACCAGGGAGCAAGTCTAAGTGCCCATTTTGTCTTGAAAGGTCGCTTCCTCTTCCCCACGGATTGCTCACACATGAAAACAAAGCCATACCTAGAAGTGCACTTGTGTCACAGTGCTCTGGACTTGTGTGAGCTGTCACCAGTTCAGACACAGGTGTCATTGTCCTCATGTCAGAGGTGATGACAGCAAGAAGGACTTAGAGGAACCTGAAGATTAAGGCCCCTGCTGTTCACCAGGACTTCTCCCTCCCCACAGCCTCTCTCCTTTCATGGCTGCCCCTATTCTCAGGAGTGCAGTGACAGGGAAGTGGCTAAGGAGAGTAAAGTGGCTAGGCCTAGTCGCTCCAGGAAGCCGTGACACAGCCTCACAGGCTTGAGTAGAACCTTGCCTTGCCTCCTGTCAGTGACAGGACCTTCGCCCACTGCTGCCATCTTGTATGGTGGGAGCAGCCTTTGTCCAACACAGGCCAAAGTGAAGGCTGGAACAGATGTCTGTCACTTAGCGCAGAGCCTCCCTTCTGGGATGGACTTGCGTACTGGCTGGGTGGCCATGCATTCATGGCACACAGATGGAGACAACCCAGCGCTATCACTGGAAGTCTATTTGGGCACAGACACGTGATTCTGGTGTATTCTGAAGGCTAGGGCTTTATCTTTTCCCAGCCTTAGCATCTCTCTCTTTCTCTCAGCCAAATGCTGAGGTCACTCTCCACAAGGGCAGTATTCAAACCTGACCTTCCTTTAGGTCCTGGCCCCAAGGACAGTGGAGCAGCCTCCAGATCCCAGGTGTGTCTGTATCCGTGTTCCCTGGGCTGGGGCAGTCAGGCCTCTGAGTTCTGTTCCGACTTTTGCAGATCACCTCACTACCCTGCCACATGTGCAAAAGTACCTGAAGTCTGTGCGCTACATCGAGGAGCTCCAGAAGTTTGTAGAAGATGATAATTACAAGTAAGTCCTCGACCGTCCTGAGTAGCCTGCCCATCCACTGCTGTCTTTAGCACCCAGGCGCCTGCAGGTGACCTGGTCCTTACTTCAACTGGGAAGTGGCCTGAGAGTTTCCAGGCCCCAGAACAGTGTTGTCTATACAACCCTCACGCCCCACCTTCCCATGTGGCCTGGGAAACCCATGTGGGCTTACTTCAACTGGGAAGTGGCCTGAGAGTTTCCAGGCCCCAGAACAGTGTTGTCTATACAGCCCTCACGCCCCACCTTCCCATGTGGCCTGGGAAACCCATGTGGGCTCCATAGCCATGCATGATGCAGGCTCTCAAGAGGACCCTTGGCACTAGATAGAAGGTCAGCTGGTCATATCTTTAGGCCAGTGTTCTCCAAGGTCCTGTTTCACAGCTGGATGACACAGGTAGTCCTTGGGTCTCTCAGCTCGCTGCAGGACTAGCCAAGGGCCCCAAGCACAGTCTCCATGCTTCTATGAATAGATGTACTTCTCAGAAAAAACCCCAAGGCCCAATGCATCTCTGTCTACCCTGCTCTGGCCTGCAGTTCTCCCTTCATTGGTGGCACCTGAGTGTGCATCCTGCATGGCTCAGGATCTGAGTGGGGTTTAAGTCAACTCTGGCTGCCCATCTTAGCTGGACATACTCTCTTCTCAGTGCTTTCTCTGACCTACATCAAGACAAATGTCAGCCATTTTGTGATTGATCATTGGCCACCCAAATGTCACTGTCACAGAATCTCTTTCACTTGCCTTCTCACTGGCTGCTTCTGTCTGCTGTGCTTCCTGACTCCTCTTAGCTAGAACTGCTTAATCCCTCGCAGCTTTGTGTTGAAAGCCTGATCTTGTGTCATCTCAGCATGTGAAAGTGACCCAGAACCATGGCCACCAGTCGCTTAACAGATTTGGGAACAGTTGTTCAGGCATCCCCACCTGGCCAGTGCAACAGCAGTGGCTCCGAGCTCTAGCTGGGATCCAGGTCATGGGGTGGGGCCTGGAGACTGGCCTCTCTTAGCACTTTACTCGAGGCTCCAGTCATCTTTGGAAACAGACATCCTGCCCTCGCTGTTGCTGTCCCAGCATCCATCAAAATGAAGACCAGTGCAGAGGTGTGCGCTAGCTCATGTGATGGGAGCACAGATGCAGGCCAGAGGTCACGCTCAATCTGCGTCGATCACAGACAGAGCTCATTTTATTTACAAAGCGTTTGCTGTTCCTGAAGAGTGGCCTGGAGTGCAAAATTATTCCCACTTAGGTTCTAGTATAATGTTTTCCATTCATGTTCCAATTTTGCCATTAAAGAGACAGTAGTTTTTCATTAACACTAATACACTTTAAGGAGAAAAATGGCCTATAAATACTTGTGAACATGAGACAATCTTTGGACAAGCTGCAGATTATGAGTAATTACTCCTTCCATTCTGAAGAAGTGGAGCACCGCCCCCACCCCCACCCCTCTGTGCTAAACAACAGCCAGCCTGGTGCTCATAAAGGCTCTTTGTTGGACCAAACTGGGCAGACCTAGGGAGGAGGGCGGCCTTCCCGCCCCAGCATGGAAGGCCCTCTTTCTGAGGAGGCCCTGTTTCTGAGTGGCAGGACAAGGGCAGGGTGTGCGGTTCTGCCAGAGCACTGAGCACTGTGGCCAGCTCTCACCTAGAGGTGAGATGCCAAGGATGCAAGACCTGAGGACATCGGTGACCCTGCTCTTCCCATACCTGGCCAGCATCTGCCTTGTCGGTTCTCTACCAAGAGGCCCAGCCAGTGTCGTCTCTTTCTCTATGTTAGTCTGGCATCAGCTTTAGGAAAATGACCCAATCCCACCACTTAGAATGCACCGCCATCATGAAGGAGTTTGAATATTTGACTGTGCATGGGAGCTTTATACATAGAGAAGGGTGAGTAAATGAAGGGATGCAAGGACAGAATTTACTTGGTTGGATCATACTATTCTCCTTGCTATTTGTAATTAAACATCTTACATTTAATTCAACCAGACAAAAGGAAACTAAATAAAAGGGAAGGAATGATCACTCTTTACATTAATATTTAGTTACTGCAAGAAATCCTACTTCCTGGGGCTGCAGAGAGAGCTCAGTGATTAAGAGGCCTACTCCTCTTTCAGGGGATCTGTCTTATTCAGGGTTTCTATTACTGCAGTGAAATACCATGACTGAGAAGCAAGCTGGGGAGGACAGGGTTTCTCACACTTCACACACTCACATTCAGCTCACACTTCCACATTGCTGTCCATCACCAAAGGAAGGCAGGGCAGGAACTCACACAGAACCAGGAGGCAGGAGCTGATGCAGAGGCCATGGTGGGATGCTGCTTACTGGCTTGCTTCCCATGGCTTGCTCGGCATGCCTTCTTATAGAACTTAGTTCTACCAGCCCAAAGATGGCCTCACCCACAGTGGGCTGGACCCTCCCCCATCAATCACTAATTAAGGAAATTTCTTACATCTGGATCTTATGGAGGGATTTTCTGAATTGCGGTTCCCTCCTTTCAGATAACTCTAGCTTGTGTCAAGTTGACATAAGACACAGGGTACAGTTCCCAGCACCCACATCAGCCAGCTCACATCTCCCTGTAATTCCAGCTCCAGAGAGTCCAACAACCTCTCCTGGCCTGCTTGGCCACCTACACACACATGCACATAATTAAAAGTTAAAATAAAAAAAATATATTTCCTAAAACAGCTTTTTTAAGACTCATAAAATGAACTAGGAAAACCATGAAGAGGCCTGAGTCTGGGTGTTTCCTGTGACCAGGTCATTACTGTGACTGCCAGCTGCCTCAGATTATAAAGAGGATGGCCCTTCCCCCACCTGGGCTTCACCAGCCTCCAGGTTTTAGTTGTGTTATGTTTGGACGCCACCCTCTGAGTACATAACATGGAAACCATGCTCAGGATCCATAATCCCTGCAATTCTGTTTGTAATTCCATTCTTACCACCTGTTGTCCCGTCAAGCCATTGTTTGAAATCTATCCCTTGCTTAGCTGGGATCCTCCCTCCCCCTGGAGAGCTGAGCTTGGTCTTCTGCTTTAGAATTCTATGCCTGCCTGGGTTTTCCCCTCTTGCTTTGCCAGGTGGGTGCTGAAGTCCATGAAATTCAGAAGCTCAATGAGAAAGCCTCCAAGAGAATGGCCTTTCCCAGCTCGCCCAGACCCCACAGCGTGCCTTTCCCAGTGCAGACCAGCCCCTGCTGGTTAAACCTTCAAGTTCTTCCACACCCATTCTGCCTTCCTCCTCCTCCTCCTCCTCTTCCTCTTCTTCTTCCTCCTCCTCCTCCTCTTCTTCCTCCTCCTCCTCCTCGAGCTGCTTCCCAGCAGTTGTGATTGGCTCCTCAACTCCGGTACTCCCCAAGTTGTCTGTTTCCTGTGAGATGTTCAGCCAGCCTGCTCTGGTTTCCATTTCTGATTTGGTTCCATGTCACAATTTCCCATTTCGTCTGCTTCCTCTGTCTCATCACCTTAATGTTCAGGTTCTGTTGAACTCAGTTCATGTTCTTATAGGCCCCTCCTCTGCTCAGAGGCCACCTCCTGAGGTGACCTATGGGGTCACTCCTTTTCTCTTCCCTCCAGTGAGACAAGGTCTGAGGTGTTGCTGGACCACTGTTTTGATACCATTTGAGAGATTCTTCACTAGCTCTCCTTCCACATATGCGGAGGAGCTGAGGAGGTTGGTTCCTCTCCTGCTGGCTGGAAGGTCCAGGATCACCTAGCATTCCCTTTCCCACAAGGAGGTAGGAGGTTCCCTTCATCTCCCTGGGCCATCTCCATGCCACAAAAGGATACTCTCACATTACCAGTCTGACCCTTTGGAGCCTATTTCTATCTTAGCATCCCTGCCTGCCACCCAGCAGTGCCATGAATTTGGCTGAGGAAGCTGCATGGCCTTTCTCCTTGCTTTCCTAGGCTCAATAACATGCTTCAGTCACAGAGTTGTGGGTAAACAAGCAAGGGCTTTGGGAGGCATCAGTAGGAGGAAGAGCTGTGACCGGAAGCAGATTTCACTGTATTCCTGAGTTCTCTGACCAATATACTCTTGAACATCCCTCCCCCATCCCATGGTAGACCTGGGCCTCTCTGACTTTGTGAACGTCTTTGGTTTCAGGTTGTCACTCAGAATCGAACCAGGAAGCAGCTCTCCAAGACTAGTCTCTTCCAAGGAAGATCTTGCAGGTATCATAGCTCCTCAAATGGTACAGAACTGCTCACAGCCTAGACAGGTGCCAAGATAGGCCCTACATGGAGTCCAAGAACACAGTTGGGTTCACTGCATGGCAGGCTCAACTCTCCCTGTTTACAGCATCTTCCACCACCCTGCCAGACTCCTGATAATGTGGGACCCCAAGAGATTAGCTCCCCAACTAGAAGCATGTACAAGGTGATCTTCCCCTAGACCACCTTAACCCTTGTCCTTTAGCCTGCTCCAACTCTTGGAATTATATGCCCCAAGGGGGGGGGGGAGGTAGCCAGGATGTACCAGATACATTAGATTTATCATCTCTGAGGGAAATGCACTGTGTCACCAGCAGTGGGATCCTAGGAATCTGCCATCAAATCGAGGCTCTAGCTTTGCCTGTCTTTCTGGTCCTCCGTAGCCTTATTGATGCTGGGGTGAGCACAGGCCAGTCTTGTGCTCTGTTCACACCTGTCCACTGTCAGAATATGCTTGGTGTCAGCTGCTTGGTTGTTAGTGTCATAACAGTGGCCCTCAGTCATTGTGCACCCAGCTCTTAGGTCTGATCAGCACCGCTGTCTGGGGAGAGGCTAGAGGGACCTCTGGCAGCACAACCCCCTGCTTGTAGCTCTCCATCACTCCGACCTGGCTTCTGAGCCGCTGTACCTTAGCCAAGCAGCTTGTCCCTCTGCGCCATGTTTTCCTTGTGTATAAAATGGAGATACCGAACCCTTCGTCCCTGTTCAAGTGCTCAGTGTAAGAAGTAGGTGGGAGCTAGTGCCCGGCGTCAGCCATCCCTCCACCTCGGCCTACTCAGGTCGCCTCTGCATACTTCAGGCTGGGGTGTGTGTTGGTAGGACTAGGCCCACAGAACTCTCAAGAAACTCTGTGGCAGCTTCCTTCCAGCCCTGCTTCCTGCTGCGTAGCCTCTGCCCTGTCTCTGGGATATGCCCTTGGCTTTTTTTCTGTGCCAGCCTCTGCTATCTCTGGGTGATAAGCTAGAGTTCTTTGTACCTCTTCTCAAGAGCCTTGAAAGGTGCAGCCCTTGGAACCACCGGGGCTGCTGAGTTAGTGCTATCTACGGTTGTATGTTTATGGCATCTTCTAGACCCCTGTGTTAAGTATCTCCTACTGTCTCCTCAAATGCCTACTGTCTCTTCCCTGGTAAATGGCCATCAACAATGGTGGTTCAGAGAGCTATGGTTCTGGCCAGGTTTCTACTTTCTGATCTGTCACTATTCTAGAACTCTTCCCCAAGCAAACTGCTCTCTGAGATGCTCAGCCCTGCACACTCTTACCTGTAAAATGGGTGCAGTATATATGCTACTCACAGGGCTGCTGCTGACACTTGTGCAGAGTCTAGCCCAGACCCCTCTCATTGGCGAGTTGTGATGATGTTGTGGTTGTCAATGTGATTCCATCACTGAACTAGCCTCCACGGTAATACTGCCCAAGACCCCAGTTGGGTCTGATTTCACTGGGCCAGCAAGCTCTGGACCCCAAACAGACCCACCCGGTTTCTGTGTAGGATGACATATGGCCACATGTTCCTGTATTTGCCTATGTGTGCAGCTGTGGAGTGTGTTCTTGGGATGTAGGCCCTACATCATACCCTTATGTGGTAGTAGCCAGCATGGCCTAACCCTCAGTCACCTGTGTACTCACTGTCTTCTCCCTGAGAGACAGAGCTGGGTGTGGAATTCCTAGAGCCTGGCATACAGACTTCTAGGTGACTCCAATGCCACCCATTCAACCCTAGCCTCAGAGTTTCTTGTTGGGCCCTGTGGGCACCTGTCCTTGAGGGCAGCTCCAGTGTGGGCTGGCTGCTGACTCTGCACAACCTTCCAGAAAAGTGCTGAGCCCAGCAGTTCCTGCACTGCAGAGGGAGCTCTGCTCACAGGAGTGTTTTCCACCAACTTTCCAAATCCCTGGCTTTAGCCCCAAAGCAGGATGTCAGGGTTTATGTTGATCACCAGAGAGCCAGTGACTTTCTAGAAAGCTCATAGCCATTCAGTGACTCAGGTTTCCCCCTTGAAGTATCAGAGGAAAGATAAGAAGCCCTGCTGCAGCGTGGGTCGTGGCATATCAGGGTTCCCACAGAGGGTGGTCGGAGGCTCAGCTCCAAGAGAGCCTTCTGGACTTTGGCACTTAGACTGAGCTACGTGGCGGGAACTCCACAGGACTGAGGGACAGGAATGTGCCTCTTGCAGTCCCAAGAATGGGAGGAACGTGGCCTCCCTCTGCTCCTCAGGAGGGGCTGGGCTCCAGCTCAGAGCTGTGCCCAGCAGTTAGATACCTCCACACTTGCCAAGGAAAAGCCTTTAGAGGCGTACCTTCATTTACGCAGAGCTCTTAGGCTGCAGGTCTGTGGGTAACAAGCACTTGCTATGAACTGGGTACCTGACAGGGGCCTCAGCCTCCTGGAGCTTGTGTCTTACTTGGGGAGACAGGCTGCAAAAGACAAGTAGGCAAGGACAGGCATGTTTGGAGCCAAAAAGAAGCCAGTGTGAACAGACCACATTGGTGGGGGGGGAGGGGCAATTTATGACTGTTCTCTAACCAGCTTCCTCCAAGGACTGGGAGAGCTTAACCCTGCACAGGTAGCAGCAGCCATGGCCTTCTCAGGAACCTGATTAACATCAGTAGCAGCCTGAGCTACAGCTGTTCTTTTGGCCTCTGACGGCCCCAGAACCCTGCCAAGAGCTGCCCCCATTTTGCTCTGGGGAAATGGCCATGTGGGCAGTCTGTCCCCACAAGAAGGCAGTGAGAAAGGAAACAGAGGAAACTAACTCTGTTTTTGATCTGTGGAGAAAAAAAAAAATGGCCAGGGATGCCACGTTTCCAGTTTCCCTCTCCGTGGGATGCTGTTTATATAAATGAACTAATATTTTCCTGGAGAGAAAAAAATCACATGTAATGTTCATAATGTCGCCCACCCCAGCCCCCAAGGGCAAGTGATGTTTGTGTATGTCTTGGAGCTAGTGAAGACAGTTCCAGACCTTGCAGGCTTCCCACACACATCTTCCCCTGGGGACAGGTTTCCTCTGAAGGTTCCAGAGCCATGCTTTAGCCCAGGAAAATCCCGACCCTGGCCTCTGTCTCTGTCCTCTCAACCTAAAGGTTGATCTCCTGCACACTTTTTTGTCTCCATGTTTACTACCTGGTGGCAAGGGCTCAACTGCCAGGCCAGCAGACCTATACGCAGAGCCTGGCTGCAGCATCTCTGAGCTGTTGGCACAGGAAGTCTTCAGGCCGGCTCATATCACAGGGCTTTGGCAAGAGCTCCAGAAACTGCTATGCCAAAAATGCTGCTACCAGCACAATGCCTCTTGGGAATGTTAGTTCCTGGCCCTCTCAGGCAGGCTCTGATGCCATCTAAATGAGAGACAGTGTGAGTCTGCCACCTGAGCTCCAGGACCCAAAGACCTGAGCTCCAGGACCCATCTAGTCCAAGCTCCAGTGCCATCTTAGAACTTAGGGCAGAACATACCACTATGTTCAGTGTGTCAGCATCAGGGGAGGCAGGGCTGGGACTGGAGTTACTTGGAGGGGTTGTTACTCACATGCCTGGTACCTGTTGTGGAACAGCAGCAGCAGCAGCAGCAGCACACAGCTGCAGCCTCTTAAAGTGGCCCAGGCTTCTCCAGAGGACAGCAGGCTTGTGCTTGGCATCTGACTGTCCCCAGAGCAGACAATGGGAGGGCAGCTAGAAAACTGGGAAGTAACTTCTCCATGAACCAGCCTCCAAAGCCAGGCAGTCTCACCTCAGCCTTCCTCTGAGGCTGGCCCATGTCCAAGGAGAGATGGTCAGAGGCCCTGCCATTCCCTGGAGCAGCCAAGGACTTTTGTGAAGCATGCTAGGCAGTTTGCATAAGGAAATCCCTCTGTCTGTCAGCTTCACCGTAGCTGACCTGGACGGAGCACCTTTCCAAGTCTGCCTGTGTGCTCGCTGGAGTGAACCCAGGGCTGCCTGGCGAGTCCCGGGTCCTCCCAGCAGACGGGTGCCCTTTGCTACTCTTATTCCACCCCAGACTGTAGGCAGAGATCCTGGAGGGCTCACCCAGGCTCACACATCACGGAAGTGGCAGAGCCAGCTGATGGGTTGGGGGTCAGGACAGGTCTGTCACCTCTGTCTAACACATGGAGCATGAAGGGTACAATAAGGCCTGGCTCTGTTCCTGTTATCCTGTCTACTTGTTCAGGGCATTAAGACCTGCCGTGGACAATAGACCTGCATGTCTCTGCCTTTCCTATAAGTAGGGTTCTCTCTCTCTCTCTCTCTCTCTCTCTCTCTCTCTCTCTCTCTCTCTCTCTCTGTGTGTGTGTGTGTGTGTGTGTGTGTGTGTGTGTGTGCACGCATGCACGCACTCATAATATTGCGCCTGTGTAGTCTGGAATGGCTTTGAACTCCTGTTCTTCCTCCTCTCTCCCCAAGTGCTGGGTCTGTAGATAGGTCATCATACCCAGTTTCCTATAGATACCTTGTCACACAGGTGTTTGTAGGAATCAGAACCTCAAACTTTACCTTGTGTCCGGTCCCCTTGCCACATCCAACTGGGCTGCTTCCGGCCTGGCTGTCTGTGGCAACAGAGCAGCGGCATGGCCTTCTTTCTCACTGAACAGTTCTCTAGATCCCTCAACTGGCTACTCACAGCCCCACTTGTAACAGTGGGCAGTTATAAAGCTGTCCTTTCTCCAGGACACATGCATGAATGTCCTCAACCTTGGCAGATACAAATATACTTCTGGAAGCCCCCCTCAGAGCCACCTTCCCACCAGCAGCTTCCTGCTAAGATCTACTCAAATCCTCCATGCTGTACAAGTCTTCTTACTAGAGCATCTCAACCACAGGAGGCCAAGGCAACCCGCCCCCCATTCTAGCACACCTGAGAGTGCAGCTTACCATCCTGTGGCCACCGCTGCCCTAGCTTGCTGTCACCCTCACATTCTCAGGGCTGAATGAGACACTAATTCACAGTGCCCTGGCCCTAGTGTGAAGACATCTTTCAAGGCTCTTGTGGTATGTGTGGTCGCACCATTGAAATACTTGATGAAAAGAGAGCCTAGGCAAGAGGTGAGGCCTCCCTCCCTCTAACACCCTTCCTCTGCAAACCTTTCTCATGCTCAGAATAGGGTCCTCTGAGAGAGCTCAAGGACTAGAAGCCAGTGGCACAAGACTCCAGCCTGATCTGTCTGGTTCTATAGCTCTGCAGATGCCTGAGCACCTCAAGTGCCAAGAGCTTCCAATCACTCGAAGTTCCCTCTCTGTGTCCTGTGAGGCTGTGAGGAGAGCACTGTGCCACTTCAGCCCAGAGATGAGAGCGGTGTTTCTCCAAAGGAAATGATCTGGATTGTGTACATAGAGACAGATCCTGGCTCCCAGTGAGACCCACAGGAGCTGCATGTGAGAAGCAGAACATGTGTGAGCACAGAAATGAGTGGCTCCCAGGCTCCGCCAGAGACATGGTTATAGCAGTTTCCACACAAAGACTGTAAAGGCCAGGTGGCCCAAGAGCTGTAGGGCTCTGGCAGATCCAAAAGGGCTGAGTTCCGGCTCTCAAAGGAGGGATATCCACAGGAGCAGGTGGGAAGCAGAGAACACAGAACCCTTGAGTTGGGTGACAGCCCAGCCTGGCCTCTAGAGGCTCAGAGTCACACTGACTAGAGATCCAGATGGCACAATGGCAGTGCCTAGGGAAAACACACCAAGGAAGAGATGGCAGGAGCCCCTGTCCAGCTGGGGCTAGGGTTGGGACTGGAACCCAAGTTTTGTGACTTCAAGTTACTACTTTCCCCTATGCCACAGCTGCCTCCCATTACTTTCCAATGTGTGAGATTTGGAAAGGCCAGCTGGAATGGAACAGTGCTAGCCCAGAGCAGAGCCTGGCCAGAAATCCTTGAGAAGAGGTTTCTTTGCCCATAGTGTGGGCTCTCCTCTCAGCCTTTCCCATCTGCCCAGTGGCCTCCAGATGTTGGCCCCACACTGGACTTCTCCATGTACCCCCAGATCTGTGCCCCAAGTGCACATTACTCTACATGGAGGGTTACTCTCAGTTCCCTCCGTGCCTGGCCAACACCCAGACACTTCTTGTACATATCTCTCCCTCAAAACCTACAGCTTCCAGTCATGACTACATCCAGTTACTCCTCCTAACATGTGAGTCTGAGCACATCACCAGACCTTACTTTGTGGGATCAAGTCTCTGCTGGGGCCCTGCTATCTTCTCTCTGAGCCTTTGCACACACTGTTCTTTCTACCTGTGTCATTGCCCGTGCCAGGCTCTTACCAGGCAGGATGTCAAATCTTGCAGAAGTCTTGTCTGATCCCTCCCCTATGTTCCCAAAAGCTCTGTGATATTGTGAGACTTACATGTCAAGTGGACAAAGTGTGTACTGTTAGTTCTGGCAGGGAGCAGATGCTAGGTCAATGTTAGAGGGTATCATTATCCGCATCTTTGATCCTGTCTTGCTGTTAGTGGAAGTGGTGCTTTTGCAGTATTGACCATGATTATCCTCCCGTCAGAGTGTGTTCCTGCTGAGTGAAGCTCCCTGGTTGCCCCCTCTTCCCTCTTGACTGCTGACTGTTACTCCTGTGCAGGTAGAGCGTCATGAGTTTTCCTGTTTGTGACATGGCTCTAGTATTGGGCCTGGGGCGGCCCCAAAGTCTGGGCTTCCTAAACATTGGTGGCAAAAAGAGAGACACTGTATGTTTAACTCTTTGTAGGGAAGCATCAAGGACCAGGCTTATCCCTCATGTAGATCCAGGGCTTAGAGTGGCCTCCCAAGGCCATTCAGCCTGTAAGCACAGACACAGATGAGAGCCCAGGCTTCCCTGCCTCCAGGACCAGAGTCCCTTTCTGTTACCATACACTATCTGGGATCCTGGCCGCTCCAAGGCAGTCAGTAGAAGGGCGTTTGTTTTGTTTTGTTTTGTTTCCTATTCCAATCAATGAGTGGTCTGTTGGGCAGTATGTTGGTTTCTTGTGATGAAAACCAGATTTTTTTTTTCAGCATATCTGGCTGCCTACAGAAACTGTCAATTCTCATATGGTCCATAAAACTGCTGAAGAAACAGCCACTTAAAGAGCTTTAAAGATTATTCATGGAAAACTTATGCTGAGGGAAAATAGAGCAGCCCTTGAGATAGTCAAGCCACATGGTCAGGTTTTCCAGCTGTCTGTGCCATATCTCCTCTGCTGTGTAGACCAGAGCTCCAGCTCGCCACCACCCCTCCCCTGCCTGAAGACAGGACCAACAAGCGTGCTGGCCACCCAGCTCAGAAGGCACGTGTCCTGGCACTGGCACTTGGGCGCCACCCCAGGCTTGGAGGGGCAGGAACATGAGACCTTTTGGGTAGCAGAGGGTGTCACTTACTGGCAGAGGCCCCTCATCTGGGTCCCAGCCGAATGGAAATTCTTCTGTTTGCACGTCAGACCTAGGCTGTTGGTCAACAATGCTAGGAGAATGTGGGGGAGGAGGGGGCTGAGACCTTGAGCCCAGAGAGCAACAGCAGCCCTGACATAGGCCCAAGAGGCCAAGGCTTTTCCGCTGGGCCCCCCACCCACTCTCCCCAGCCGGTTCAGGGGCATTTGAGGCCAGGCATGCCTCCCAGGGCTCCAAAGCAGAAAGGAAAGGGTTGCATCCGGGCCTAGCCTTGGAGAGAGAATCCAGAGTTGAGTGGAAGCAGCCAAGGCAACTCTGAAAGGCTGTGATAACTCGAAGCATGGGCAGAGCTGGAAGGCAAGAGCTCCATGGAGCCAAGTGAGAGTGAGCATCGTCAGAGTGGCCAAGGGAGGCGGCAGCCTACTATGGCCATGTGGCTGCTTACAGGCAAGCTCAGCCGCTTCTTATGGTACGACCTTGGCTGCAGCTCTAGGGCTCCCCACGTCCTGATACCAAGTGTGCTGGAGTCTGCAAGCTGGCCATGAATGTTGTGAGTGCTGCTCACAACCCATACATAGTGGGTGTCCTCTCGCAAGGACATGTGCCCAGCACTTGTCTCTGAACCCCTGACATTCCTCCCCAGCCTACAGGCCTGCTGCATACTTGGGTTAGGATCCTCCTCCAGTGTGGAGTAGATCTATAAGCCTGCCTTCTCCTCATCCGACGGGGCAAACAAGGGTCATACCTCAAGATTCGCAGCACAGCCCCAAAACACCGTGCCAGTGGTGCAGGGGCCGGCCCTGACTATCACCGCAGTCATTTCTGCTTCAACACCAGGACCTCTGAGCTTCTACTCCAGGCCTCCTGCAGAGGATCCTTGGGATTTGACCTTTAGAGAGCAGGGGCAGGGTGGGAGCACAGTGACTCAGGCAGTGGGGCCCCGTCACCCTCCTATGCTTGCTGATAAACAAGGGCTCCACCCTCTGGAATTTTCTCTTAGGGCAGAAGCAAAACAAAGCCTCGTGCTGCTCATTCCTCTCTTGCTCTGTACAGCAGCTGTTTCCTCAGGAGCAGAGGCATCCTGTGTCCCAGAATGTAGGCCAGAGGATCCTCCTCAGGGCATTGCAGGGCCAACTGAGAGCCTGGGCATTGGTGACCACACAGGCACAGCCTCGAAGGATGGCCCACTCTTCAGGGCAGACCTGTGATGGAGAGGCAGAACCTCAGAGCAGCCAATGCCAACATGCAGGTCCTGGCCAGGGACAAGAGTGTGGACAGAGGCATCGGTACAGTTCCAGCAGGCCCAACTCAAGACCCCCCGTATACCTCTCTGGGCTTGCAAAGTCCAGGAAGGACTTAAGGTTGTGCTTCTGGTTCTGTTCTTATGGATGGGTTATCAGCCGGCCACCTGGCAGAGCTGCCCAGCAGCTGGACCTGGGCACCTCAGGCCTTCAGTCTGGGAGTTGATGATGTTAGGAGGGAAGGGTTAGTACCTGATGGGTGGGGAGCTGCTGTAGGCTTCACGTGAGCCTTGTCTTACACAGAACAACTGGAGAAAGGTCCATGTTACAAACTTGGAACCCAGTTCCCCTGAGCCTCTGCCCCATCCTCACCCCCACACCTCCTGCTAACTCTCTCTTTCTCTGCTCTTTCCATAGGCCCCTCTGCCGGCTCTAGCTCAGCCAGGTTCCGCCGAAGACCCACCTGTCCAGATGCATCTGTGGCCAGCAGCCTCCCCACACCGCCAGTCCCCAGACACAGGAAGAGCCACAGCCTGGGCAACAAGTGGGTGACTGAGAAACTCTCTTCTTGGGTGAAGGAAGGCTGGGTCCTTCCCCATCCTCATTTGGAAGCTCTTGATGTTCTTGGTATACACGCTCTCCTAAGGCTGGTATGAGCCTGGGAATGCAGAGGGGCGACAGGCTACAGTCTGTGTGCCACCAGCAGGGACCTGGGCTCATTAGCTAGTAAAGAAATGTGCCTGAACCTGGTCGACAGCTTATTTAGGAAGAACTGAATCCAGCAGACACCAGAGACTATCCTCAGGGCAGCAGGGGTGTCTCAGTACCTGCTGATTCACTGGCCCTTTGAGGTCCACAGCTGGGACACATATAGGTCCTCAGCCATGGGGCCATGGCTGGGGAAAGCTATGCCTGTATCCCTTGGGCATTGGTTACAGGTTCCCAAATAAGGGGCACCCTTTGTCCTTCCCCCTCCTCCCTCCCTCCCTCCCTCCCTTCCTTCCATCCTTCCTTCCACCTGCATTCTAGCACTAAGGCACAAATGCCATTTCTTTTGGCTGGTCCTTGTGGAGCTCAAAGCCACGAGCAGAACAAAGTGCTTTGGGTCCCAGGTGCTTCCTCTTTAGACATTGCCGCACACCCATGGTCACCTTCTCAACTGAGCCATGCAACCTCTGAGCAGCTGCTGCCATGCTCACTGTAGGTCTAGCAGAGGTCACAAAGCTCTGACACGCCTCAGGATGGCCGACTGGCCTGTCGCTTTGGCCTCATCTCACAAATCTCACCTTCATTCTGGGACACAGGCAGGGCAAGCAGCATTAGTCTCCACTAACAGAGAGCGAAGTTGAGGCTCAGAAAAAGGATGTGACTTGCCCAAGGTCACACCATAAGAAGGAGCTGAGACTGGTCCACCAGTGGGCTCTGGGCAGAGATGTCTCCAGCAGTAAGTCCCTGGCTCTGGCTTCCGGGGCCACCGCGCCACTGTGCTCCCAGGATAAGGAGCTCTGCTTCTCTCTTCCTCTCCGTTTTCCAGTCTGATGTGTCAGTTGAGTGTAGTTGAAAGTAAGAGTGCAACATTCCCATCGGAGAAGGCCAGGCACCTGCTGGACGACAGTGTCCTAGAGTCCCGCAGCCCCCGCAGGGGCCTCACCCACACCTCCTCCACCGCCATCACCAACGGACTCTCCCTAGGTAAGCGTCGCTGGCCTGTGCACACAGGCAGGGGCAGCAGGCCCAGTTTGTGCTCTGTGTCTGTCTCTGTGTCACTGTACTGTGCCCAGTGGCCCCTCACCCTTAAAGAATGGCTCCCTACAAGAGTCTTCTGCTGCAGGAAGAGCCCTGGGTTGGCCTTCTCCTTCTGGTGGTCCCCAGATAGATAGTCAGGTTGAAGAAGGATGCTAGACTTGAGTCCACCTCAACCTCCTGAGGCCAGATGCTACCTTGGTGGCATTTATGTCCCAGAGGGAGTCCAGAGCTTGCTTGGAGCAGTAGGTGAGTGGGTGGCCCATTGCTTCCTGTTGAGTGCTTATCTTTACCCAGAGGAGGTAGAAGGGGAGACAAAGATGTGAGCTTCAGGGATGGCATTACCCTACTGGACAGCAGCAGGAAAAGAGCATGTTCCACGGAGTTACAGAGACAGGGCTGCTGTTGCCAGCACAGAAATGTTGATATTAGGGCTGAGGCTAGCACGGAATTGCATTCAGAGATCTCGGGTCATCTGTGACAGGTGACACTATCCTATGATTGCTGTCACCAGCCCAGTGCTCTCTTGATGGCCTTCGCCTTCCAGTGTGCCTGTGTTTGTCTGCTTTAAGTAGCAGAGTCCTCCTAGCAGTGGTGGTGGGCTGGTATTTGATCTGGTGAAGACAGCGGGCAGAGGGCCAGGAGCTCGGAGAACTAGGCAGCAAGAGCACCAGGTGGGTGTCTCATACCACATGTCCTGGGAAGTCAGGCCAGTCCTGGGAGTCAGGGACAGTTTTAGCACAAGGCAGATGCCGCTTAGAAATTTTGTGACAAGTGTAATATCTGCCTTATGTCTTAAGAAGAGGTCATCCTGTTTGGACCCAGGCAAAGTGTAGGAAGTGTGGACATTGCATTTTAGGCTCATAGTTACGGCTTGAGAGAAGTGGTCCAGGCTCCTGAGCTAGGGAATGGTAATCAGGCTTCTTCCGGGCCCTTTACTGTGCTCCTGGGCACTGATCCCTCAGCCTTGTAGGCTCCACTCATGGACCTCGTCTTAGAGTTTAGGATGGGACCTGGGTTCTTAGGAGGCTCCATGAGTGCGCAGTTGAGCTCAGAGCAGCTGTTTGACATCCAGGAAACTCTGAGCTGTGCCTGAGTCTGGGCTGCTGCTCTCGAGAGTGAGTCAGGTGCTGTGCTGTCCAGCATCCAGGGGAGATCACAAGATTGTTTGGCTCTGGCTCATTAAGTCATGGAACTCTAGACATTTTCTGCTTGAGCTGAGAGCTCTGAGAGAGTGGCAGAGCGTGTGCCCTGGTGGAGGTCATGCTAGGCTGCCCCTACCCTGGCCCCCCCACACCCCCATACAGCAGGAATAAGGCTTCCCCTCAGGCCAGGTGCTTTCTTTACCCTTTCCCACTACCCAGTCCTGAGATCTTTCTGGCAGGGTTCTGAACTTTAGAGCCTACAAAGTCTAAGACAGTACAGAGGTCAGGCTCACAGATGCACATGCCAGGAGGGAAGCAGTGTGCTGCTCACTTAACACCAGGCCTAGTGAGCCAGGGTGTACCACTCAGGCCCAGCAGACCATGCGCAGCTCCAGAATATGGGCCTGGAAGAGAATAGGAAGGCAGAGGATCCTAACTTAGGCCTTAGCAGTGACTCTGTGGGCAGGGGACTGCGCTGACCCTTCCTTGCAATCTCCCTGCATCTTCTGTGCAGGCAGATCCATCTACCTGTCTCTATCTCAGAAGTGCTCACCCTGCCTATACCCTCAGGAGAGGCCCTGGGGCAGCAGGCAGACTGCAGTGCAGACAAATGTGAAGACCCTGGCCTTACAAGCCAGAGGGTAGGTAGTGGGAAGGGAGTGGAGGGTGCTCTTGAGAATGGTGGGCCTGAATGGTCTTTGAACCTCCCCAGAGAAGAGACAGACATAACAATAGAAACTCAAGTCCTTATGTGACCCACAGGGTCAGAATGCTGTGAGCTTGGGGACTGGGGCCCAGTGACTGGGAGCCCAGGAGAACAGGCCCCTCTCTTGGAGGCTGCCATGCTCACTGATCTGTGTTCCTTTTCCAGGCAGTAGTGAGAGCTCAGAGTTTAGTGAAGAAATGTCTGCAGGGCTGGAAAGGTGAGTGTGGCCTCAGAAAGGCCTCTCAGGGCCCAGGGAGCTGGAGTCAGGGGCCCCTGCCCTACCCATACATAACATACACATAATTACACAGTCACGCCTCTGTGTGCACACTAAACACTAATCTCACACTTACACATGCACACAGGTGGACACATTTATAATTCACTTACACACTCATGCATTTGTGGATGCATACACAGGCTTAGAAAGTGCTCTCCGCCTGCTCCCTCGTCCAAGCCAGCTAGAGGAGACCTGGGAGCCGGCTTGGCCTGCAGTGAGTCCTGGACCTCTAAGCCTGAGTCCTGTTGGAAGTCTTGAGATGGGCACGTGGCTCCATCTAGTGATATCTAAGAGTATTGCACCAGTGCAGCCTCAGACCTTGGACGTTTTGAACCCTGCTGCCATGTGTGGTTGTGATTCCCATCAGCTCTCTGTCCCAAGTATCCATGCTCCCCTCAGGCTGTCATCAGGAATTCACCTGCAGCATGTACTCCATGTCCCAGTTCTTCTTGGGCCACCATCAGCAATCCAGGAAGACTTGTCACTGCAGGTGGTGACTAGAGGTCTGAGGACACACGGAAAAAACTAGTGATGAAAAGGGTTCCAAAGTTGCAGGTTTCCATTGTCCTTCAGGATGGGTCCTCCTCCAGTACATCTGTGACTCCTACAAGTACATATGCACAAAGTAACATACAGTCTATCTATGACGTGGCCATCGTTACACAGTCTTATGTGTGCACATGCATACAGTTACAGATTCTCACACATACATATGCACAATTTCTCACACATATTCACACATTCACATGCATATACACTGTGCTTATACCCAGTTACATATGTATAATTTCACTGTCACACCTCTGTGTGCTACACTAAACACAAATCTCACACTTACGCATGCACACAGGCAGACCCATCCTTAATTCATTCATATACTCCTGATTATCTGAGTGTCTGCATTCACATGTGTGTGGTATGCATTACACCACACAGAGCATACACACATGCAGCTCTGTGTGTGTGCACTCGTTTTCTAAGTTAAAGCGTCAGTGCTTGTAATTGAAAAGTGTCCAGAAGAAATCGTCCTATCTGCACACTTCCTACAGGGCAGAGAAGCTCATTGGTGGCCCAGGCTAAGTGTTCCCTGTGCATAGGGTCTAGGCACTGCCATGCATAGAGTGCCTGCAGCCTCATAGCTGCAAAAGGAGAACCCCACAGGCCCCATGGGACAGACTCCAAAACTCTTGGTCCAGGTGGGGATTCCTGGGGCCACCCTGTAAAAGAAGGCCACAGGCAGCCCAGCACCTCCACTGGCCACTCCAGTGGCACGCTTAGGCATGGTGCCGAGACCCACAGCAGTACACCTGTGTGTTTTCTCCGTTGTTTGTCCTTTCACTCATCCATTCCTCCTCACTCATCAGTCACTCAGGAGCTGCTTAGTTAGCACTGATGTCTGCATGGGAGCCACGCAGGCAGGCTCTGTGGGCCCTATTAGTGCTGACTGTGAGTGGGTCCAGCAGGAGAGAGGGTGGCAAGGGAGCATTTGTTGTACAGTGGAGATGATGTCATATGCTGTCATGACCACTGCAGGCAGCAGTGTTTTGTATGATCTAGGTCACTGAATGTCCGGAGCAGATGCTCTCAAGTAAACTGTCCTCTGAGCACCGACTTCCTTCTGGCTCTTCTATGCATATGCCCAGCCCTTGAACAGCCCTGCCCAGCAGCCTTTCATCTACTCTGCACAGAGGGGATCTTGGCCTACTGTTTCTTGGCTGAGGAGATACCAGTGGGGCTATGATTATGTCTCATCAGAACCCAGTCCCAAGCAGGCCAGAGGAGCTAGAAGCTAGCTGACCCTTACCAGGGGTCCAACTAGAAGTCTGCTCCTACCATGTATCTGCTCTTGTGCCTGCTTCAAAGAGTCTGCTCCTCACAGGATTGTGAGCAGTCTGGGCCTTCCTATAAACTGGGCATACAGAAGAGCACCACTCTGTCTCTTCACAGCTCAGTCACCATCTTGTCACTTCCTGAGCCCCCTTCATCCTAACCGTCAGGCAGCCAATGCTCAGCCCCACTGGATCCTCTGCACTCCCAGGTCTCCTCCAGACCATGTGTTCCTTCTCTTCATAGAGGAGTGGACTCTAGGTCTCCCCCTGACTGGTCCCAGAGGCCAGCAGCACCTGCCAGAAAGAGCCTCTCTACCAGATCCCCACTGATACTTTAAGGTGTAGTGTTTGCTAGAGCAAAGGCAGAAGATGGGGGATGAGGGTGCAGAAGGGAGCTGGCCCCCCTCAAAGGAATGAAGGTATGAAGAGGGGTGGGGGCGTAGCTAGTGTTCGATAGAGTCCAGAAGCTATAGTCGTTAACTGGCTAGCCCCTGACCCATAGCCCACCGCCCCAAGCCCTGGTTGTGAGCTCTATCCAAGCCAGGGTGGAACAGAGCCAGACACCAATGTAAATGGCAGAGAGATGGCAGAACAGGGAGTAGAGTGAGGGTGTGCCCAGTCTTGTGTGATTTTATCAGACAGCCCTGACGCAGGGGCACAGGTAGAAGGAAACCTCACTGTACACCACTTCCCTGAGGAGACGGCCCTGCCAGCCTATAGTGTGTTGTGCTTCATAGATACATAACAGAGCAGCACTCAATGGACTGGAGAGTAGGGCTGGAGGTAAGCACCAGGCTGGGTTCTAGCCAGCCTCGGGCCCCAGAGACCAGGCAGCCTCAGGGCTTGGCCAACAGCCACTTTTATACTCAGTTTGAAAGGCAAGTGTGGGCTCAAAGATGAAAAGAGAAACATTACCCTTAGGGCCAAAGTCTTTCAAAAAGCTACTTTTAAAGGAGGAATGAAATGGGTTACGGGGTGAATAGAGACAGAAATGCGGAAACACGCACTGTCCTTGGCCCTCGTTATCTCTGCTTCCCAGGCTTGCCACCCTCGTGTGACAATGTGTCAGTCTATCTTTTCTACTCAGAAAAATAATTGGCGTTTGGCATTCCTAAAGATGTCATCAGAAATGATCACTGATTGTTTCTGAAGAAGTGACATAGCAAGTGTGTCAGAAGTCATCACAAATTCTCCCCAATCCTCTTCCCAGACGGACATTGTCAGGTGGGCATAAGTGGGCAATGGAGGTGGGCAGTGGTGAGCAGTAGCAGGCTAGGAGAGGAGGACCCTCCAGGGAGTGAGCCCCTTTAGTGGAAGAGAGGAAGGGGCAGTACAGCTCTCTACAGTAGAGGGTTGTCTTCCCCCCCTACAGGGGGTGGGGACACAGAGTTCAACACCCCACGCACAGTGGTTGTCCAGTGGGGTGACCCACATCAGCTGCAGGTTCAAGCAGCTTCTTGAGGAGTTGGTAGATAACAGGCTTGAAGGAGTTTACTGAAGAGAACCCTGGTGAGCCTTTGTGATGGTCCTGGGGTATAAGTATGAAAGTGGGTTCTAGGTCATGACCTGGGGGGGGCGGGGGGGGAGGTGGCCTGTGAATGCTCAGGGTTTCAGGAGAAGGTTCTCTATAATATGTTCTGCTATCTTGAGACCAGAGCCCTTGGTTTATCTGAGTCTAAGTTCCTTGGTTGTACAATAGAGATATGCATGATCAACACTTAGCCCAAGCATAGAGCTGCCGCAGGAGGGATTGGTGTAGACTGTTAGCCGTGTGCTGTAGTGGGTGCTTCTGCCCAACAAGAAAGCTGCCAGAGACAAGGGCCAGAGTGGGGAGCACACAGGTTGTCATTCATAGACTGTATGGACTGGAATGAAGGCGGTTTCCACCAACCACTGCTGGCTTCTATGGTAGCACTAGTCTGGGGAGGGTCCTTGGAAGGTGGTTGACGCAGTCTCTGCCCTGGGTGAGGTTTCCTGTTGATCTTGGTGAGTGGAATCACCCACTATTCTTACAAGAGAACCAACAAGGGGAATCATGGTAGCAACAGAGTGCCAGGTCTGCCGCCCAGCATGGTTTCAGACACGCATCTTATGGTCAGAGGACTCCAGGATGTGTCAAGTCTCCCAAACCCCAAGTTTTGCAGTGTTTGGAGAGAATTAGGCCCAGTTCTGGAGCAGGCGGTTCCCTCCGCTGTAGCCCACCTCTGAGTGACAGAGCCCAGGATCTCAGCCCTCATTGAGGCTCCCTGGCTTCTGGCATTTATAGGTTTGCCCATATGCATGGATTGAGCTTCCCTGCCCAGGCTTACAGGTTGGCAGCCCAGTTGGGTTAATTATGGTTCCCTAAAGACAGCATATCTTGCTTTACTTCCTTAGAGGTGAGTGAGGCTCCTGGCAGACTCCTCTGGAGAAGACTGGGCATAGGGGTCTGGGCCTGGAGCTTGACCTCAGCCATGGTAATCAAGGCTGGGTCCTGTCAGCAGCCTCTTCACGGGGAGCCTACACCTTCTCGTTCTGACTCCTTCAGAGCCACTGTCTGGAAATGCATAGGCCATCCTTCTGTCTGCCTGTCCTTCCTGCTACTTCTCTGGGGTGCTTGCTATTCACACTGTACCCCACGTTTCTGAACCTCTCCAGAGGGTGTTAGATGCCTCACGATGCCTAGGCACATGCAGTGCTTTTGTCCAGCCACTGAGCCAGATTTCCAGCCTGACTCAGTCCCGATGGCCAGGAGAGAAATCTGGCTTCGATTTACCCTCAGCCACTCAGGGAAACATGCAGCGTTTACCAGTATGGTTTCTAGGCACTATTTAGTGACTCTAGGACATTACCCATGTGCACAAGGAGAGCGAGGTCCTTCAGATGGGGCTCCGAAGGAGTCAGGCTGGCATTTCTTGCCCGTGAATGAGAGAGACTCACCTGTAAGTGACCCTGTGGGACTGGCAGCTTCTGCGAGCCACCAGGGAAGTCAGCACAGTTAGTGCGCAGAACCACGTGGGCCTTTCCACACATCACTCCAGTGCAGTTTTGGGAATTTGAGACAAGAGAGTGGTGTAGGAGGGTAACTTTTTGCTAGGACCAAGATTCCAAGGGCTTGGTTGTCATCTGAGACGTCTCCTGTTCCTCTACCTCCTATATGAGCAGCTGCCTCATGAATTTCAACTTCAAGACACCCACAACCTGGTGCAAACCTAGGAGCCAATGCCTTGTTCAGCCCAGGTGCTCATGAGGCTGGTGGTACAGGCTGCTTCCACCTGGGCTTCCTCTTGCAGGGTTGTGGCCTTGGGCAAAGTGACTCCCCACCTACAGGCCTCAGAGTTATCTCTGAGGCAGGGCCAGGAGCAGTGCCTGCCTAGTAGGGCTCTGTGGTTAAGTGAGGCAGTGAGTGCTGCTGAACGCACTGCCTGCCCGCCCCGTCTCCTCCTCACTCCCATCCTCCTCCCCACCTCCTCTCTAGGCCAGCAGCAGCCATCATCTCATCTAATCACCATCATCATCATTGTCATTGTCTTATGAACCCTGTGGGATAAGCTGTTCTGTTTGGTTGCTTGCCTACATCTTCCCTAGAGCAAATGTCCCATGAGCCTCTGGTCTGGTATACAGTAAATCCATCCTGAAGTGGAGGGAGTCTGAGAATGTGTGTTCAGCTACATGTTCTCAGAATGATCCTAGGAAAGATTCCTATGGCTCTGGAGTTGGGGGCCCAATGAGAGAGCCCATGACTATGGGCCTTATTAAATACTATTGCCCATTTGTTCTGCATTTTGTGGTAGTTTAGTACAGTAAGGACAGGCTGTCTGGTTCCTGGGGTAGAAGATCCTGGCTGCTCCAAGTTGGCCAGCATTATGCTGCCCTTTCACACCTGGGATTGCCACATGGTTCCAAGGGCAGGCTGTGGTGTCCACTCTCCCTGTGGGACAGTGAAGCCCTTCATCCCATGTTGGAAGCAGGCCTTACCTGTGGATGCTTGCATCTCCATCTCAACAGCAGGCCAGCATCTCCTCTGGCCTCAGTGTCTTCATCTTAATTTGACGCGAGAGCAGCACTCCTTCTGTAGGGTGGACTGGGTGTGTTCTTGAAAGCATGTGGATGGCACATTGTAGGACTCTGACAAGACAGCAGCGGCGCAGTACTGGACAGCCCCATGCAGAGCACAGACTAAAGACGTGCCCCACCCGATCTGAGAAGATCCTCAGACCTAAGAATTTCCTGGCCACTTAGCCTTGTGGACATGGACACAGACCTGTGGGATCTGTGACACTCAGTGGCAGCACGTGGAGAGTGGAATGCTAGCAAGGACTGACACAGAGTTAGGGTGGACCCAGTGCCCAGAGTGGGCCCCGTGTCTCAGCCCCTGCCTCTCCGCTATAAAAGGTCATGTCTCCTGGCAGACCTTTATCCAAATCTTTGTTTATGAGGCTTAGACCTGGGACAAGTAGATCCTCATTGCTTGCTGAGCCTCAGTTTCTCCCTTTGGGAAGGATAATGTAGCGGTGCTTGGCCCAGCACAGGAAGGATAATATGATGCTGTTTGGACTAGCACAGTGAGAGTGAACACAGAGGCCATACATGAGCACACCACCACTTTAGCCTCTGGTCTGTCTCTGTGACCTCAGTGAGTGAGGCATCTCGGTGTCTCTGTTCATGTGTAGTCCCTCACACTGGACACCCCTGAAAAGGGCCTGCCTACCAGTCTCGAGACTGCTTGGAAGAAGGGGATCTCAGGTTGCTCTCTGACAGATGTCCATTCTAACAACATCTGTCAAGAATGCAGACCCAGGTCTCATTCAGAACAGGCAATGCCTCCTGCTCGCCACCTTGGCAACTTCAGACAGTCTTGGCTTCCTAAACCACCTTAGAGCCATAGGGAGGAGACTCCAAGAGGATGGTAGAGAGGAAGCTGCAGCTCCAAGTGCGAGTGCTGATGAGCGGAGGAAGGAGTAGAGATCTTAAACACAGAGAGACAGCACTTCAGAAAGCCATTGTCAGAGCTGGCTCTGACATTCCTGCCAATGGCTGGGGAGGACAGTCACCTAGGAGAGCAGCTGTTCGGCAAGGGCTAAAAGCAGCTGTGGTTCAGGGCTGGACATACGTCAGGGACAGGAAGTGGTGATATCTACATGTTCCACCCACTGGCAATTACAGCAGATGAATGGGTCTCAAGGAAGAGTGTATCGGCATGTTCCCAGCCTTCTGTGGATGGAGGAGAAGGGGGCAGAGCAGGGTCAGCCTGTGACTGCCTAGAGACCTGCTATCTCAAGGCCTTCGGTTAACCAGCACTTAACAAGGAGGAGCTGAAGGACAGAAGAGGAGGATCCTGGAGCCACCAACACAGATGACCAGCCCTGAATTTGGGCTCCTGAACAGTAGACCCAAGATGGCCATCAGAAATGTCTTCTTAGTTGGAGGACAGATACCAAGTCACGTGTGATAGTCATGCTGCAATGACAGGCTGTCCTCAGGCCACACACAAGCTAGAGTCACTGGCAATAACCAGCAGCCCAGGGTAACTTTGGGCAACGAGAACATATTTGGACAAGAAGGAGAGACTTTATCTGGTTTTATACAGTCAATTCTGTCATCCGCTGGCCATCAGGCAGAGAAGCTGTAGGTGGGGATAGAGTATCCCTCAGAACCAGGAAAGACAGGGCAAGGCAATGCCTGCCTCCCACCCCAAAGGAGTGGGACTGAAGTGGTACATTCCCCTGATTAAGGAACAGGGGAGAGAGCCGGGCAGTGGCGCACGCCTTTAATCCCAGCACTTGGGAGGCAGAGGCAGGTGGATTTCTGAGTTCGAGGCCAGCCTGGTCTACAGAGAAAGTTCCAGGACAGCCAGGACTACACAGAGAAACCCTGTCTCGAAAAACCAAAAAAAAAAAAAAAAAAAAAAAAAAAGGAACAGGGGAGAGAGAGAAGCTAGGTCAAGCCCACAGGGAGGCCCTGGAGCCAGAGCCCTTGGAGGCCATCAAGTTCCAGAGGCAATTTCAGGGACACTGGAGTCAGCCAAGACTCACAGAGGTCAAGTGTAGCAGTGGGATCCAGAAGCATCCTAGTGAATGTCACTGCACCAGACCTGGCCAGATGTGCAAAATTGCTCAGCATTCTGTGCCGTGCGTGCTTTTGTCTCGGAACCTGTGGACAACATGGCATTTCTGATAAACGGCTCACCTCAGATTCTCAATGGAGAATCTGGGAGAAGGGTAAACAGTCAAAATGTTCATGAAATTGTCCAGTGAGACCCTCGTGTTTTCTTGGATGGAGATTTGGTGGGATGAGTTTTCCCTGGCCAGGTGCTTCCAGATATGTCCCAGATGTGCTGTAGTGGAAGCAAGGAAACAAGGAGGAAGAGGGGAGGGGCTGGGCTGACCTACACTGCCTGGGATGTTCTTGCCTCCTTAAGAATCAGCTGGGTTTTCCAGACTGACTAAAATTTACCCCCTTTCCTCTGAAGCAGGGGACGTCTTTATGCCACACTGGGGCCTAACTGGCGGGTTCCAGTTCGGAATTCTCCCAGAACTCGGAGCTGTGTCTACAGGTATACATTTGTTTATTTTCTCATTTGACAGATGGTTTGGGGATGTTCAGTGAGGGAAAGGCTCTGTGCCAGATGTATCATAACACTATCTCTGGTGCTCTGATTGCTCCAGAGAGGTATGGTTCTCTCTGGGAGAGAGGAGGGGACCATCAGAGAAAACAGTGCTGGAAGAATGATGGGAATTAGCCAGATGACTAGAGAGGGATTCTTAGGGCCAGAGCTCCCAGCAGGATAGACCTAGGGCTGTGAGGCATCAGGGCTAGAGAGCTCAGTGAGGATAAGTGTAGGAAACCAGAGACGGGTTTCCTCTCTGCGGCTGGGGAGGCGGGCAGAGCCACATCTGCAGGAGCAAGGATATTGCCTGCCTGGAACCACCGTGGGACCCAGGGAGGCTTAGTGGAGAATGAGAACTGTGTGGGTGGAGAGGCTATGGGAGAGGGGCAGCAGGAATGGAAGCAGGAACTGGAGACAGTATTGGGTTGTCATCTAAAAGGAAATACAGTGGCTTTGGTGGAGAGGTGGGATGGACAACCAGACATGATTAGGACCTAGGACCACAACATCCTTGGAACTAAGTGGCAGGTCATGAGTAAGGGAAGAGACTTCCCCAAGTCTGGCCTCACTACTGGCTTGGTGACCAGCTTGGTTAAGCCAGGTGCCTGTGGACATCCAATAAGCAGGAGCACAAGACTCTAAAGCATGGGACAAGACTTAGACATTGTCACAAAGACAGTGCCTGATCTCAGTGAAGTGGGTGAAAGGAAAGCCAGGAGGAAAGGAGAGCAGGCTGGTAATGCGGGGCTTCTGTTCCTCCTTTCCACTGTACCTGACACCTTTGCACCCTCCTGCTAACATGAGGAGGGCCTGGCAGAGCTGGGCTGCAGGGTATAAACCTTAGGCATGAGCACAGGGAGCAGGCAGAAGGAAGTGAAGGGCTTGGTGAGAGCTTTCTAAGGAAGCCTACCCTACTCTTTCTTTGGTGGCTTTGGCCCAACCCCAAGAGTCCTCTGACTATGGGAACATCATAGACTATCCCGGGAGGCACGATGAGTGGGAAGGTCCCAGGTTTCAGCTGCTCTGGGGCTGTATCTAACTGAGAGTCTCCCTTTAGCCCCACAAGCCCTTGCACCTGTACTGTGGGAAGCTCAGCCACTGTGCCCACTATGGAGGGGCCTCTGAGACGGAAAACCCTGCTCAAGGAAGGCCGGAAGCCTGCAGTAAGTCACATGCATTCCTCATAGGCAGTGTGGGCTCAGGTGGTCTAGAGACCTGTGGTCTTAGTTTGGGTTTCTGTTGCTGTGAAGAATACCATGACAACTCTTATAAAGGAAGACATTTAATTGGGACTGGCTTATAGTTTCAGAAGTGTAGTCCATTATTGTCATAGTGGGAGAAATGGCAGCATGCAGGCAGACACGGTGCGGAGAAGGCGCTGGGAGTGCTACACCTCGATCCACAGGCAGCAGGAACTGCCCCACTTACGCCTAGCTTAAGCATACGAGACTTCACAGCTCAAGTCCACAATGACACAGTTCCTCCAACAAGGCCACACCTCCTAGCAGTGCCACTCCCTATGTATGGGAAAGCATTCAAACATGTGAGTCTATGGGGGCTATTCCTATTCAGACCACCACACCTTCCATTCAGGCTCCTACCTCTAGCTGTAACCATTGGGCAGGGAAAGGCCTCCGTTTCTCTGTGACTTAGAATGATACTCCATTTCCTCCTGGGGGCCATCTGTGGCAGAGAGCCAGCCTGTGGGTACATGGGCAAGTCAGAGCCATGGTGATAATCTAGAGGGTAGACAATGCCTGGACACTCAGCTCCAGGAGGCAGTGTGGCCCACTATGTGGTGCTCCCATGTAGACTCCCTAGCATGCAAGCTACAGCAGGGAAAGCACAGAGACAAGGCATCAGGAGGATCATCATGCCTGCCACCAGGATTCATTTCAGACTGGGATGCCACAGCCACCGTGACTCCACATGACAGCCTCAGCTCCTTGGGTGACAGTCTCATCCTCAAGCTGCCTGTCCTCATCGTATCTGCTCTGTCTGACTCCTATCTACAGAGTTGTCTAGAGACTCCAGCTGCTGTGAGGATGCCAGGGTCCTGTCACCTGCCCTCTGCAGGTCTTCTGAGAGTCCTTGTCTCTAGTTGCCAGTTAGATGGCTGGGCGATGGATAAGGTGGAGAGCTTACACCCCAGCGCTGGCTGGAATTGCTCTCTAAAAGCCAGAGCTTCCTACAGCATGAGGCCCCATGTCAAACCCATGGGAAGGACTTCTTCCCTCTTCATACCACACCACACGTACGTAGTGGTCACAGGACAGACCGAAAGTGTTGGCTTTACAGTTGAGTCCCAGGGATAAATAACACTTTTGGAGTAGGGGACAAGTACCTTTGCCCACTAAGCCATCTCAACAGCCAGGGACTAGCATTTTTTTAAAGTAAAAATGGAAGAGAATGGAAAATGTCTGCCTTCTTTACAAACAGTAAAGATAAGTGTTTAAAGATAAGTAAAAGCGGGCGGTGGTGGCACACACCTTTAATCCCAGCACTTGGGAGGCAGAGGCAGGCGGATTTCTGAGTTCGAGGCCAGCCTGGTCTACAGAGTGAGTTCCACAGCCAGGGCTATACAGAGAAACCCTGTCTCGAAAAACCAAAAAAAAAAAAAAAAAAAAAAAAAAAAGATACGCAAAGATGTGAGCCTTTTTCAGTTGAGCATGTGTCTGTAGCTGTGCATCCTGTGGTGTCAGAGAAAGGCTGGAAGACAGCTGTTCCCACTAGGAAGAGGACTATATCATGATTCTGGCTAACCTGCTCCTGGGAGGTGTGGTCCTTTCCTTCCAGACTGGGGTGCTTACATTGACATTGCAGACCTGCAAGCACCACTGAAGGCCTCGGTCTGTCAGCGCAGCCCATGACAAGCATTCCATTTCTAGGCAGAACTTTGGGTGTCTGTTTTTCTGGTATACCATTGGGTCAAGCTCCCCAAACACAGGGTTTATGCCCTGAGGCACCTTCCACAAGGGGAAGAAAGGAAGGAGTTGGAGAGGAGAGAATATCTCCCGGAACCGGGTAGAGCTGGCACTGTCAAGGATGGCAGAGGGCCAAAGAAGAGGAGGCCTGGGCTGGCATGAGTCGGGATGGCCATGTCCACCATCTGGCAGTCCGAGGCCACTCCCTTCCCCAGTATTACCACTCTGCCTGTCCTTCTGCAGCTGTCTTCGTGGACCAGGTACTGGGTTGTACTCTCAGGATCCACCCTCCTTTACTATGGAGCCAAGTCCTTGCGGGGCACAGACAGAAAACATGTAAGTCCCCTGAAGACTGCCCGTGCTGGAATTCCTCTAGTGGGAGTGACCGCTGTGGCTGCAAGGGCTAGGGTGGGCAGGACATTTGTCTGGTCCATGCTAGTCTCCCTTGCTGAGGGCAGGGTGTGGCCCAGGCCTCCCAGCTGACTGTTGCTCTTTTTTAGTATAAATCTACACCTGGCAAGAAGGTCTCCATCACAGGCTGGATGGTACAGCTGCCTGATGATCCCGAGCACCCAGATATCTTCCAGCTGAATAACCCTGACAAAGGTGGGTAGCAAACTGGGCTGGAGCCTCTGTTCCCTCTCTGACCAGATGTGCACCCTGAAGCTCTGACATCATTATTTTCCCTTTACCCTAGGTTTGCACAGCACCCAGTCTAGTCCTTCTTGCTGCTTAGACTCTGGCTAGTGCTTCCATTGAGCAGTGAGAGCGGCCTTGCCTCTGACTTAATGGGTCTGTCCTCCCTCAGTCTGTAGCCTAAGGTCTTGGAGTAAATAGCAACCAATGTGAGATGAGGCAAAACCTTGGGACCAGAAGGGTCTTGGCTCCTGGCTTTCAGGGACTCCCGACATAGCTTTATTATAAGACTGGAGTGTCCAGGTCCAGTGGCAACTCAGAACCCATGTAACTTCCAAAAGCTCCAGGCTGATCTTCCCTGCTTCCCTCTCAGTCCCTGCTAAAAGGAGGGAAATGGCCTCGTCTCATCCTGCCCAGGAACCGTGTCTTCACTGACAGGCCCAGCAGTCCATATCCAACTTCCTTGGTATTCCAAGTTACAGAACAAAAATCAAACAGCAGCAGCCACTCGGTTAGAAGCTTACACATGCTCATACAGTAATCAGAACTTTCGAGTACAGAGTTCAAGCACAGACAAGTCATCTGGGGAATCATGCTAATTAAAGTTTGTCTTTGGGGTCTGCAGATATGACTAGAGACCCAAGACTATGCATTTCTAGCAAGTTCCCTGGGACGGATGATGGGGGTACAGTCCAGGGGACTATAAGTGTCATGTTCTCGTGGTTGCAGCTGAGAAATACAGGTGCCCAACCACCTCAAGGATCCCTGCAGGTAGCGAGGCAGTAGACTGCCAGGGCCTCTGCTCTGTATCGGGGTGACTGAATGTGTGTCAGCTACATACACAGGTGTTCTTACTCTCATGCCACTTCCCCAGTGGCCTTGGCCAGGACCAATGAGGTTTTCATTAGAAGTAAAGTTTTGCCCACGGAAGCTCCGTGAGCCCTGGTGGCAGTGGGGACCACAGGCCACTCCTGTTTGAGCCAGTGGTTCTCGACCTTGCTAATGCTATGACCCTTAATACAGTTTTGAATGTTATAGTGATCCCCCAGCCATAAAATTATTTTGTTGCTACTTCATAGCTATAGTTTTTCTACTGAAAAACTATATGAATCATAATGTAAATATCTGATATGCAACCCCAAAGGGTTCACAACCCACAGGCTGAGACCTGCTGGCCTAGAGGAAAGCAGTGTCCCCACACAGGGGGAATGTGACATGAGGTCAGTGAGCAATACCACTGATAGAATTAAAGGGTCTATAAACTATATATGAAAAATTATATCTTGGTCTTCAGTAACAAGTAATGTCTTCCTTTCTTTATGAATACAAGCATCATGTGGTAAGAATTCCAGAAGTGCTGTGGGTTGTGTCCCCAAGAGAAATTACAGGCGTTTCCACAGCAAGCATAGCTGCAGACCTCTCAGGACCTCATTGGTGCTCTTCTTGAAATTCCAGCATGGTGTTAGACCAGCTCTAGGATATACATACAGACACACAGACAGACTCACATCACATCACACTGTTTAGGTAGTTTAGTACTGAGTCTCGGTATCGGTGATTTTCTTTCTATTTTATTTCATATGCTTGAAAACATTGGTTTGAGAACTGCTGGGAACCTGGTTGTTAAGGGTCTTAGTCCAAAGATACCTGACCTGCCAGTGCTGGCTCACCCTAGCCTATGGCAGCTTTTCCTTACTCATCCAGACTCATGCTCCCACAGCACACTCGGGCCAGCCCTCCTGTGTGTCCTTCCTAACCAGGGACTCCTTTCCCCATCAGGCAATGTTTACAAGTTCCAGACGGGCTCCCGTTTCCACGCGATACTGTGGCACAAGCATTTGGATGATGCGTGTAAAAGCAACAGGCCTCAGGTAACATCCCTCAGATCTTATGTGTCACCGGAAACCTTTAGAAAGAAGGTCTCCCTTTTTTCCTTCAGAGCCCACTAGGGCTGCTCCCAGGCACCCCTCTTTAAGATTTTTCTCATGAGTCAAGGCAACCTTTGCACGAATGAAGCCTGGCTTAAAGCAGAATGTTCTATCTTTTCCACATACCCATTAGGGGACAGTGAGGTGGCAAATGTGATATTACCCAGTGTTCCAGCTCTAGCATCTATTTAGTTTGTCCCCCAGAGCTGAATTCATTGGAAAACAGAAAACTGACCAATAGGTCTGTTTCTCTGCCTACTACTGGGGAGTGTCCTAGTAACATCTAAAATATTTAGGGACATCCATGTGCCAGGCAAGGCTACTGGACCTAGGTCCTGGTCTAGCCTCTTCCTCTGCTGTTCCCACCCCTCTCCTTGACATCCATGGCTTTACATGCACCCATTGGCAGAGTGTTCCCATGTCTCTATGATGTGAGTTCTCCTACTCTCTTCCATTGTACACTGAGGAGCCTGAAGCTCAGAAGTGAAGGACAACTGTGCAAGATCCCTTAGTGAGTAAGTAGTGGAGCTGGAATCCAACTCAGTCCACCTGATCCCTAACTCTGACTTTGTAGCTCCTGACTGAGAGTCCCTGTCATTGTACTAGACAGAGAGAGAGCCAGGAGTACAGCCCCTGCTGGACAGGCCTGTGACAGGAATGGCAGCCTCCATCGTCCTGCTCCCTGCATGCCACATGGGCAGCATTGATGCCACAGGAAGCCCAAAGTAAACTACCCTGGAGCACACTGACCTGTGGGACTGCAGGTGTGCACACTCTGTCCTCAAGACCAAATAGCAAAGCATGCTCGTTGTGGCACTGTCCATGGTAGAAGAACACCAGAAACCTCCAGCCTGTCTGAGATCCCTGAGCAACACCAGATAGCTATCAGTAAGATGGTGGCAGGTCTAAGGAGGCCCAAAAGGCACTGGAGGGTGATCTCATGTGCTTTTAAATGTATGTGAATATTTACAATATGTATGTGAGCATATTCATGTAAAATCTCTACAGTGATATATAAGAAACTATAATTCTATAATTTTAGAGTGCTTACCTGTGAGATAGATGAGCAGATAGACAGACAAAGTCTTTTTCAGTGGTGCTGAAGTTGAACCCTGGGCCTCAAGCATGCTAGGTAGTTGGTCTGCCACAGAGATACACTCCCGGCCCAGCTTACTTATATCTGCACATCAGTGTCACTGCCCATCTCTGTGATGGGAATACCTGTGATTTGGGCCCACTGCCATCTCAGGGCTTGAACAAGGTTGCTGCTGAAGATGCATTAAGAGGAAAACCTGCATCTTCCATTCCAGTCTCATCAGCTCTGGGCTCCCTTACTTTCCCTGAGCTATCACAGCAAACTGAAGCTCACCAGCTGTTCATGGGCAGCCCCAGGACCTGTATGCAAGAGGCCATGTGGTTCTAGGTCTGCCTGACAACATTGTGGTAGGCACCTGGCCAGGAAACAAGACAGTCTCAGCCAGGAGCAGAAAGGGGAGCCCTGAGTGAGTTCACACTCAGAGGAATAACAGCAACCAGAAAGTGCAGCAAACTCATGCGGCAGACTTTCATGTTGTCCAGAAGACTCCTAAGTGGGATTTCATGCACTGGCTGATATGGTATGCCAGTACAGTATGACAATACATCATGCCATGGCAAAGTCCTGCCATGTGTTTGTCTCTAGTTTTCAGACCTAGGGAAAGAAGAATTTTCTTTTTATACTTTGTTTCTTTTACATTTCCAATTTGCTTTTTACTAACTTGCTTTTATACTGTGATGTATAAAACATGGGGACAATCTCATTACTCAATGGGAGAATAGAGGCGTACTTAATCAGTCCTTATGCACCTGAGAGAGGAAACCTCTGGAGAACAGGATTGCAGAAGTGTGGCCTTCCACATAGAGTCTGCAGTGAAGACTGTTTCTGTTTGCACTGAATCTATGTATGCTTATTTATAATGTATGTGTAAGAAGCAACAGCAGTAGAGCTAGCTGTGGCAACACTCAGGAGGCTGAGGCAGGAAGATCATGAGGCTAGCCTGGGCTACAAACAACCAGAGAAGACAACAGCCAAAAACAGCGGTAGAGAAACAACCATATACTCACCTCAGCCCAAACCTAGAAACCCCAACAGGTCCTGAGACCTTCCCCTCCCCCTAAAGTCGGTTTCTCCCTCCCTTGACTTCCCTCTTCTGATGTGTGTTCCTTCCCTGTCCTGAGGAGGAAACCCAGGGCTCAGCTGCTAGGCCAGTGCTACCACTGATCTATGCTCCAGCCCTCATTTACAATTTAAAAACCTCAGTTAATAACAGCCATGCTGTGTGCTCCCTGCTGCTCCCTGCTCCTCTGCACCACAATGCTGGCACATGTGGCTGCAGGGCACTGCTGCACTTCTCTGTCAGCTCTGCCTGTCATCTCAGAACTGATTCCCTGTTTTGAGGCTGTGAGCATTCTTGCAACTGCATCTTGTTCTGATTTCTCATTTTGTGAAACGGACACCAAGATGGGTTTATTTTGTTTGTTTGTTTGTTTGTTTTATGAAATAATGTCTAATCGTACCAACTAGAACACCAAAGTAATGGCAAGGGAGGAAGTTCAGAGCTGGGGGTCTGGAGGCGACTATGAGGGCAGGGAAGTACTACAGTGGGGCTGGTAGGCTGGGGGAAGGTATTGGAGTTCATGATTTCCCCAGACTTCCTCCTCCTGTGCTGCTCCCTGCCATCCCTTAAGACATCCCCCACCTTCTAGGCTAGTTTCCCCTCCAGATACATTCACCCTACTTCAGCAGGGCCTATCCTCCACACCCCAAACCCAGTTAGTTGTCTTTGGCTCAGAGGCTAGTGGTGAAGAGTGTCTCAGCCCTGGCTCTAACTCTCTGTTTGGCCTGTATAAGCCCCAGTTTCCTCGTCTTCAGTATGGCAACCTTTCTAGCATCTGCCTGATAGAGTTCAAGTGAGGGCTCCAGAAACAGTGCATATGAAGTAGTCAGAGAAATGCCTGGCACATGCAGTCACTCCCCAGTGGAAGCTATTATTGCCATGTCCTTTCCTCCCCATACTTGCATGGCCCTAACTGTAGGAACTACCCTACCCCTGTTCATTTCTGTGGATTGAAACTTTGACAAAAGAGTGAGCTTTCTCTTCTAGGTACCTGCAAACCTTATGTCATTTGAATGAGTATCTGCAGGACGTGGTGTGACTGCAAAGGCTTCTGAGAGCCTAGACAAGGTCTGGTGGAAGAGAGCAGCTCTGGGCATAAGCTGTGGGCCAAGGCACTGGAGTCTCATAGCTGGACTCGAGGAATATGGCTGTGGCCTTACAGTCCTGGATGGCTTCCCAGTGTGAGATCCACCTGTCAACCCACAGCAACTCTCATGAATCATCCTGCAGCAGCACCCCACCAGGTGGTTGTCAGACCCCAAACTGCACCCCTATGCTCCCTCTCTGGGCCATCGTCTGTCCACCAGCTGCTTCTGCATCAGGGGAGCATTTGACCCATGTTGGGTTCTCCATGCTTTCTGCTGCACACAGAGTGGATGGCGTTAATCTTCGAGAGGTCTGGAGAGCAGAGATGAGCTGCTGGACAGGCTTGTTACACCCCAAGTGCACAGGCCACTTGCCCACAGGGCCGCCTCAGATTTTGTATACCCCCAAAGCATCCTCTGTGTGTGTGTGTGTGTACTCTACGTGTGTGTGTGTGTGTGTGTGTGTGTGTGCGCGCGCGTGCGCGCGCGCACGCGCTTGTGCGAATGAGTGTCAACTCTCTGAGAAACATACATTTTGGCACAAGACTTGTGACATCACACACTTATTGGCTTTGAGGCCCTGCTTAAAGCTTTAGTTACAGCCTTGTCCTCTAAGAAAAGTCTGAAGGGAGTCCAGAAGCTCCGTGTTAAGGGTCCCTTGAGTTCTTTTACTGTAAACGAACAATGCCTTAAATTGCGTCTTGTTTTCTGTTCCTATGGGTGCTATTCATCTGGATGGCCTGTTCCCTGGGCCCCAGGGCCTCCTGGGTCTTGTTGTCAGCCCGCCTGAGGCAGAATCCGTTTCAGGACCGTGTCCTGGGCACTGGCCTGCTTGTTCCCTCCATGAGCTTTCCTGATGGGCCTCTGGGCCCTTTTTATCTCACCCACTCCTGCCATGCTGGTGTGGGAAGCTGGGGCCTTTTCTCTCAGCAGCTTGGAGGCCCCTACAGTGTTCGGTGGTCAGAAGCTATGCCACCCTGCATTTTCCCACAGGGCAGAATTGTGCTCCTGTCTTCTCACCCTTGCCACCACTGCCAGGGCCAGCCACACTGATTCCTGATCACACAGGGAGCTGAGTGACACGGAGGCCTTAAGCCCCCTCAGTCTTGCCCCTAAATGTAGTCACCAGCAAGTTCTCATCCAAGTTCAAGGGCCCAGGTGTTGATGACCAGGTGACAAGAGAGCCAAACCCTAGAGAGTGAGATGTCCAGCCTCTGCATTCATGAACAAGGACCTTTATCTGTCACCTGTTGTCATAAATAAGGTGATTTTCACTTTGCACATTTTAACTCAAGTATATTGCCCTTTGTCATCACTGATTCTCTCTATCCCTCTTCCTCCTTGAATCTGGGTACCCTAACCCTGAGAAGAAAATCTCAGTTTTTTGGAAAAGGCTGAATTTCTGGGTCCCTGTGGGTATCATAGTTTTACACAGTAACCAATCATGAAACCGTCCCACACAATAATGGAGAAGCTGCAGACAACACCATAACCATGAACTTACCACCAGAAAGCTCTGTATTATAAATAAATGGTGACACTTCTCTAAAAACATGGATGACTTGGTGGGGCAAGTAGTTGTCGCCATGGTAGTATGTTTTGGTAAGCCTCGCTGTACTCTGAAGCTAACCGTCCTATGGGCAGAGCCTGAATATGTTCATGCCGAGAGAAACTCTGTGTGGTAAAGTCGATGGCATCAAACCTTGACCACAGCTGCCTTGCACATCCACCCCACCAGGGGTCCAGGTGTGTGCACCGGATTCTACCAACATCTGCTCCAGTTAGAATCCAGAAGATGAATGAGGGGGTCAGACACTCCGAGCAGAGCCATGTGCAGTCACACTTTAACCTATACCAACCCCGAGCCTGCCTGTTAACTCCTAGAAAGCCAGACCATCAGCTGCCTGTCTCCTCTAGGCATCTGTCCTTGAGCTCATGTTTGGGTTCTCACATGTGCAATGTCAGACATCAAAAGCCCCAGAACTTCCATCCCACTAAGGTAACTTTTTGCCCTTTACAGATTTGTCTTATGAGACACAAGTGTTTTCTTCCAGGCCTAATCTGAAAGAGCACAATCACAATTATTTTCAAAGTGTTTAATCTCCCTAATTGAAGCCAAACTCCCCTCCCACAAGCATTCTTACCATGGACTCTTGAAGACAACTACTTGCACTTGATTAGTGAAAAGCCTTGTAGGACTCCTGTGAGCCTTGAAGGGGGCAGGAGAACCCTGTAGATGGAGTTAAAAGATACTTGGCTCTTCAAGCAGGGCCTTAGGCCAAGCATACAAGCTCAGTGCTGACGTCCCCAGTGCTGGCTTGTCACACAAGGCTGCAGGGGAGGTGGCCAGGTCATGTGACGGAGACAGAAATCTTTTGGTAGATTCTTAGCCTGGAAAGGAAGCTGTTCTGCACTTTTGTTC
Source organism: Arvicanthis niloticus (assembly GCF_011762505.2). Taxonomy (NCBI): domain Eukaryota; kingdom Metazoa; phylum Chordata; class Mammalia; order Rodentia; family Muridae; genus Arvicanthis; species Arvicanthis niloticus. Next base: position 10,303,082 of record NC_047659.1, on the reverse strand, counting down.
CACTATCCATAGCACACAAATACTGTGAAACTGTGGGTGGTGGTGCCAGCTACTGCCTCGAAGACAGACCATGGCGCCCCAAACTGAGGCTTGTAGAACGCCATTTAGAAACTGGGATGGGCAGCCGGTAGTATTATGAAGTCCCAAGAAAAGCCCACTCACGATAGGAGTAACTGTCCCTCTCCAGTGTACAAGTTTTGTAACTCAAAGTCAGCCAAGTGTCTGCTGGCAAGCAAGATACCTTATAGATACTGGACTTGGTGGGAAGCACCAGAAACACTCTCCTACACAAGCCAGCAGGAGAGTTCGGTCTTCCCCTTGCCTAACCAGATGCTTTGCGTACTTGTTGGACCAAGACGCTGAGCAGGTAGACACATTTGTGTCTTGCCAGCAGGCTCTCTGTATTTCTCCTTCTTAGCAAGATGGCCAGTGTTTCAAGTCCATCAGTTTACTCTTGCCTCTTGAGCCTAAGAAAGGTGTGCTGGTTTTGTTTGTTTGTTTGTCTTGTTTATTTTTTAATATCAATTTTCAGATGGAAAATGATCTGTAAAACTGGGAAGCCATTTATAAGCCAAGGCTGCTTTAATCTGCATGTGGGATCCAAAGCTTTGCAACCTCTATTGAATATTGCCAAAAGCACAGCTTCTCTTGTGTGACCCTTAAACTGGCCGTATGTCATATTGATATGTTGGGTGATTTCATGTTATAAAACAACAACAAAAAAACCCTACCTGCACAAAGCCCTTTTGAAAGTGTATTTATTCCATAAACATTTATTCATATCTCAAGTGAATACTTCTTACACACCAGGCTCTACCCAGACAGAAAATGGCTAGAAACAAGACAAATCCAATTTTGGCCTTTGTAGAACTTCCCAGTCAGTGATCAAATAATCACCCCACACACCAACTTTCACAAGGCCCTGCCTCTCCCCTACCCCTGAATACAAATCTTGTGCAGTGGTTCTTCCAGGAAGATTTCAGACTGAATGGGAATGTTGGGAGAGTAAGTTGCATTGAGGACTAGTGGGAGTCCTGACACTGGAGACTGGCTGGCTCTGAGCAGCCAGATACAGATCTGTGTTCAAGAGTAACCAGGGGTTACAGGGAGGATGCCAAAGGCAGAATGAGAGAGTAGGGTCTGAGTGCTTGCCATATGCACAGCCCCTCCTCCTGCCCGTTTAATCTGTAACTTCAGTGTTACATTCAAATACAGTATGAGTGGGAGCTGGGTGTCCCTGGGAGCCGAGGACTTGGACTTTGGTCCACCTTGTAACCTGCTGCTGCACAAGTGTGTGTCCTGTGGACAGCCCCAAATTACCACTCATAGCAGCAAGATCATCTGCCATTTTGGAAGGACTGTGATAATTCAGAAATGAAATAATAGTGATTCATTTATTAGTGAGGTATACTCTTTAATAAATTTCGTGCCAAAATGCATGGTTTCCCACTTAGCATTCAATATGTTGTATAGAGAGTAGTTTTCAAATTCTTACGTGTTCTTCCAAGTAAACTGAAAATGAGTTCTTACATCTTACTTTGTTTCTTGTTAAATCTGCTGCACCTCCCCAAGCTGTCTTTTCTTTCCCAACAGACCCTGCATGCAGTTGTGTGAGTACTTTTCTCTAACATTGTAAATTGTCTCATCTGCAATAACCACTGAACATCATCCCTCCTTGGGATTCTTTAGATTTTTGGTGAAGTATTTTGTTACCTCAGTCTTGTATCAAGTTGCTGTATTTTTCAGCTTGTTACACTGATAATTGTTTCACTAATTAAATACTTTAATGTATATACATCTTTGTTTACTTTGAAATTAAATGTGTTTTCCAATGAATATCGTTCCATTTATTAGCGTCACATGCAGTCATTTTGGCAGGCAGCTGCTGTACTACATGCAGACGTGGAGGAGGCATGGACTGCCCAGGGCTCAGCTGAGAGTAACTAGTGTGTAAACACATAGGATGGAGAGGACAAGGACAGTATTGTGGGTCTCTTGGAGAGGAAGACAGAGGGGGCCTTGAGAGTTTTCAGATCAGAAGCTGCAGAGCATTAAGGAGGCTGGCAGTAGGAGCGGGCACAGCGGGGGTCAGGGAGCCAGAGAGGACAGGATGCACATAGGGAAAAGCAGGCAACCAGAGATTACTGAGTGAGAATTCCAGTCAGCGTGATATCTGAAAAGATACGTCGGGGAGGAAGTCTTGATGCAAAAAGCATCGTTTGATTAGAGGTAAAGGGAAGGGTATGAAATAACGCTGGAGGTCGGGGTGGGGGGAGCAAGCGCCATTGAGCGGAGCACATGAACGAAGAGAACTCGCTCGTTGGGGATCCCAGTGGCAGCTCCCAGGCATACACACCCATTCTTGCTCCAGTCTCTGCTTGAATGTGCAGCATCAAGGGAGACCAGAACCTCATGGCCACAATGAAAGAGCCCTGCTGCACAAATTAACACACACCTACACTTACCTGGGAAGAGGAACTCTCAATTAAGCAGTTTCCTCCGTCAGATTAGCCTGTAGACCAGTTTGTGAGGGCTTTTGGTAGTGGGGGGGAGGGTGCTGTGAAGGGTCCAGCCCACTGTAGGTGGTAGTACCCTGGGGCAGGTGGGACTTGGCTGAATAAGGAAAGTAGATGAGCAAGCCAGAGGACGATCTGTAAGTCCTGATTCAGTTCTTGAGTTCGTCATTCTTCCAGCTCCAAACTTGAGTACCTCATGGTGGACCCCAGTTCAGCCAGGAAGACCCGCATCATTCAGGCACCCCAGAAGTGAGGAAGACCTGACAAGGGGGGACTAAATGGGCGTGGGCGGGGATTTGTGTAGACGGAGGAGCTAGAGGGCTCTTGGGGCAGAATAGCCAAGGGACAAGAAACGCAGAATTGTTCCAAGTACAGACCTCAGTTTCTGCTTTGGATCTTGAGTTCCTGCTCTAAATTCCCAGATGATGGGGCTGTAACCTGTAAGCCAAATAAAGCCTTTCTTCCCTAGGTTGCTTTTGGTCATTGTTTTGATCACAGCAACAGAAACCGAACTGGCAATAGATGGCAAAGCCATCCTTAACATTCACTCAGATGAGTTTACACACCCAACCGTAGTGCAATGTTAAAGGACTCTGAGATGATGCGTTTGACTCGGGAGGAAATGAGGGATGGAGGGTGGGTATATCACAAAATTGGAAGGTTATGAATGAAAACCTGAACCCACAACTGGTAGCCAGCCAAAACTCCCCTCAGCCTCACTGTGTCAGACACCACAAACAGCCACCAGGAGACAGCAGTACCTCCTTTTGCTGACCGGTTATATCCTGAGGTAGCGCAAATCTCATAGTAGACCGTAGTTCGGCCAGGAAGACCCACACCATCCAGGCACCCCTGAAGTGAGGAAGAGGTGACATGGGCGGGGCTAGATAGGCGGAGCTTGTAGTGTAGGCGGGGAAGCTGGAGGGCTCTTGGGGCAAAATAGCCAAGGGACTAGAAAGACGCAGAATTACTCCAAGTACAGACCTCAGCTTCAAGGGAGAAGAGGCGGAGCTCCGGAGTCGGGGGCCATGCCTGTGGGCGGGACGTGGAGAAAGGCGGCCCCCAAAAGAAGGCGGTGCTACGATAGAAAGGACCAGAGGTGCTGAGGTGAGGTGGGTCAGCAGCGAAGCCAGCAAGCAGAACTGTGGTGTGGAGGGCCGATAGAGCGCTCTGTGGTGGAGGGGTAGGTGGGCAGGGCCTAGATCTTTGGGAATCTTGGTGAGGAGCAGGAGTGGTGGGCCGTGGACCCGACGAAGTTGTGGGCCCGGTGGCTGTTGGGGGCCTGCGTGCGCTACACAGAAGCGCGGAGAGAGGGCGGGTAGAAGATCTTGGTGAGGCTGGCTCGGAAGGGGCGTGCCTGGAGCTTGGGGTGAGGTAGGGTGGGGCCTGCACTGGTCTGAGAAGGGCCAGGGAATCGGAGATCAGAAACTCAGGGCGTGGCCTGTGCTCCGACTAGGGCGTGAAGTGGGTTTGGCTAGGAGATGGGGCGGGGCCTTGGCAAAACTGAAGGGCAAAGGGACTGACTAGATAAGGGTTTGGGGTGGGGCCTGAGTCCACTAAAAGGTAAGGGATTGGTACTTGGGGCGGAGCATGGGTGGAGCCTGAGCAGAGCTGAGAAGGGACCTGCCTTATTGGGGCGGGGCAAAGGCGGACAGGGGCGGGACCTGAACCTAATTCAGATAGGCTGGGTTGGAGGTGGACAGTGGGCGGGGCCTAAACCCAACTGAGTGGTGAGGGAGGATCTGCTAGATTAGGGGCGAGGCAGGGGAAGGGCCAAGGCCTCGAAAAGGGCCTAAGGGTGTGGATACGGTAGGAGATCAGGGCGGTGCCTGAGACTAGCTCTGGAGAGATGAGGCGGACTTGGCTAGGCTAGGGGCAGGGCTTAAAGCCGGCGGTCCGGTAGAGGCGTGCCTGCTAGAATGGGGGCGGGGCAGAGGTGAGGCAGGCCTAAAACCAGAGGCATGGTAGTGGTGGTGGGAACCTGCTGGAGTAGGGGCGGGGCATAAAGCCTGAGGCGTGGTTAGGCTGCTGGGAGGCGGGACATAAAGCCTAAGGAGTGGTTAGGCTGCTAGAGTAGGGGCGGGGCCTAAAGCCTGAGGAGGGTTAAGGGGACCTGATAGGGTAGGGGCGGGACCTAGACCCTGCGGAGAGTATGAGGGAGTGGTTAAACTGGAGTTCGGGGCGGGGCCTGAGGTCCCGGGGCTGGGCTGGAGTTTGGGGCGGGACAGAGGCGGGGCTTGGGTCCGGTGAGTGGTGCGGGGCGGGGCGTGGGCTGCGGCGCTCTAGCTGAGCGTCCGGCCGAACACCGCCGAGGCCCGAGCCCACCCGAGTGTGCCCGAGCCGTCGGCCCCCGCCCGGGGCGATGGAGCAGGAACCCGGCGGGGCTGCCGCTGCGCTCCTGCGGCAGAAGAGGGCGGCGCTGCGGCGCAGGGGGTGCAGCTTTGAGAGTCCCAGGTACCGTTGCCCCTGAGGGGTGCAGCCTCTAGGGGCGGGAGAGGGGAGTAGGCCACGTGGGGGGTGGCGGTGTGAGGGGACAGAGCGTGGCGAGGCCGCGGCGTGGGAGGGAGTCGGCACAGAGCCCGGTAGAGCGGCCGGGCCACGCTGAGGGAGTGCCCAGCGGGAGGCTGGGGACCTGTGTCCGGCCAGCAGATGCTGTGGACGTCCCAAGCCTCGGCCCTGTGACAGACCCTGCATACCACGGCTCAGGGAGGTCTTGGGCTGTGGAGAACGCGACCTGCCTGCTTCTAAATGCTCAAGGACAAGGTCGGAACCCCTCAACCCCCAAAAGGACACCCTTTAGGCTCCTCTTGCTTTCTATAATCCATCCTCGCACCCCGGGTGCCTGGACACCTGCTGCCGATGGCCCCGCCCATCTGTGGTTGGGGTGGGGGCCACCCTGCATACTTCCTAGGTCCTTTCTCTTTCCCAGGCTGTCCGTGCCCCTCCCGGACTTACCTTCCTTAACTGGCGCCCTCCTGAGGAGTCAGCCTGGCCTTAGGTGAAGCTTGGCTGCTGCCGGACACGCCCTTCCCTTTGCAGCTGATGCCAATGCCTGTGCCCTGCTTACTCCCACCTCCAAGGCATTCCTTGTAACTTGAAATGGGTCCTGCTTCCAGGTGGACTCCTTCCTTTCAGGATGACTCCAGCACCACCATCCTGGCCAGATTTTCATCAGTATTCTGTAATGGCCTTAGGAAGGGTATCCTGAGGCCAACCCCTTTCCCCCTAGCCTACTGCTGCTTGCACCCCTGAGGAGTTTTTCATTGCCATAGCATGCATGGGTAGGGACAAGGAGAAGAAAAAGATGTGGGACTCTAACCTCCACTGAGGTGGGAAAGAGAGTTCATTTGCTAAGGCACAAAGCAAACTAGCCAAGATCCTTAAAGGAAGGTGTGATGCCCTTAATTGGCCTTTCTCAGACCTTAACACACTGCTCCAGCAGTTCTGATGCTGTGTGGTGAGGACAGATACCAAGGCTGTCCTAGCTGCTGTTCTATCACCACAGCTGGCTCAGGCCTGGTCCATCACAAATTCTGAAGGGCTTGGTCACTCCTGCCTCAGGCTGTAGAACTGCTCATCATTCTTTTTGAAAGTCTTTCTTGAACTCTAGGCTTAGTTTCGTGTGATCAGAACGTTCTAAATATTTGTGTGGTGACCTGCGTGGAACATTTCCCTTAGATAAGAGACCCAGGCAGCTAACAATCTCTTTGGCTTGAACATGAAGAATAGGAATAGGTATACCAAGAGATTGGAGCAAAGAGAATCTCTCAGGTCTGAGGCAGAGTGCTTAGGACAGTGCTGCTACAGAACTTTTGGAGATGAAAGAATGTAATGCAGCCCATGCAGTCCGGGAGCCACACACCTGTGGCTGTGGGAAATACTTCCATAAGTCACCTGAGTGTTGAGTTGTGCTTAGCCTTCAATGAATGTAAGAAACCACCTTGATCCCAGCACTACCACCTCGGCAAGATTTGCATCAGCATTAATTGGCTTCCTCAGGCTCAGTCCTTGACACACCTGCTCCAGTAGTTCTGATAAGAGTGTGAGGAGGACTGAGAAATTCGAACCACAGTGGACAGTGCTGGCATAGAAATTAGATTTCCTTCCCCTTTGTCTTCATGACCAGATTCTTCAAGGACTAAATGACTTCCAAGCCTCCAGGTGTTTTTGTTCTCCGATACACTGTGACATTATCTAGTAGCTAGTAAGATAATTAGGATTAGTTTTGTCTTCTAAAAAAATAATTTATTAAATGAAATTTGAAAATGCATGAAAAATATATACAGGATAATTACAATATTTTGATGGTGGTGTTGGTGGTAGTGTTTTATTGTTTTTTGCTTGATTGCTTTATTGTTTTTGAGACAGGTTGCATATAGCCCTGGTTGGGCTAAAATTCACTATGTAAACCAGGCTGGCCTTGAACTCACTGAGACCTGCCTGCCTCTGTCCCTCAAGTGCTGGGATTAAAGCCCACCACACCCAGTAGATAGTTTATTGATTCGTAATCCTACTATAGATATAATTGGCCTTTTCTCCATGAATATTTATCATTTTAATTGACTTTTCACTCAGCATATCATAAACAATGGAAGAAATCCTTACATATTCCTTAAGAAAAAATTTCAGTTGCTGTGTGATCTCCTACTGTATGGATGTATAACTATTTTTAGCCCATCTTTTACTATTTTCACTCTTCCTAGAGATGCAGTTAACCTATGTGTAGTCATTTCTGTGTGAAGACATCACTGGTCCATAAGATAAGATCATGAAAGTGACAGGAATTATGGGTCAGAACAAAGAAGCCTCTTAAAGTCTTCTCAAGCAAGATTCCAGAGTGTACTCCAGGCATTGTCCTTAGAGTTGCCAAAGAGATACCTTGTTTTAATTTGAATTTCTTTATTTAGCAATAAAGTTTTTTCTCATAAATCATATTTTTTACTTATTTTAAGATATTTGTATACATAATCATAATTTTCCTTTGGAACATTTATCCTTTCCTTATAGAATTGAAGCTCTTTTTATTTAAGGGGAAATTCGGGGTAAATATGTAGCAGATATTTTTTCCATGTAGTTATTTGCCTTTTCACTTTCTGTGTGGTGGTTTTCCAGTGTATGTGTGTAGACTATTATCTTGAACTTTAGATCCACTGATTTCTTCCTCTTGTTTATGCTCGTGTAAAAGAATCCCTTAGTTTAAAATAGATAAATATTCATTTACAGTTTCTCCATGTTTAATTAAATTATAAAGTTAGCATATAAAGTAATTCTCCATTATCTTTGTTGTTCTAAAAACAACTTTCTTAATTCAGTAGTAATCCAAATGACCTCACGATCCTGGCCGGGTATCAGAACCTCTTGTCTGCATCTTAACCAAATGGGTGCATGGCTCCTTATACCAAGCCCATTGATCTAGAGGCCTGCGGCTGTCTGAGAGCTTGTCGGCTGCTTTTGAAACACAACCAGGAGGGAAAGCCTTGCCACATCTGTGTGCCTCTTACTTCTCATGGCCAACCGTATGAAGTTTAAACACCCTTACCTCATGGTTAGGCACTTTGAGAATGACTTTTAACCATATTTACCTAATCATCTTCTTATCTTTGCGTGTGGATGTGTGTGTCTACATGAGTGTGCACTTGTGCAGCATTAACAGTTTGGCAGTTCTCTTTACTAAATATCCTGTGTCGGTTCTGATAACTGGTGTGCAAACACAGCAAGCTAAGGAAAGTGAAGGAGCAAGAAATGGCCCAGGCATTGGGCATCGGGCTGGTAGTAATAAGAAAGACTAGCTTTGTATACTTGGAGGCCTCAGAGAAGACACTGCTCTGTTAAACAACCTGCCCAGAGTGTGTTTACCATGATTTTATAGACAGGCATATCAGCTGGTGTTCATGCCCAAGGACCTGCGCTCAAGTCTGTGCCTTTTTCAGTCAAGCATGTGATCTAGGAAAGTTGCTTAGCCCTCTGTGAATCTTGATTAACGCATTTTTAAGCAACTTGTATTGATGTGAGCTTTAAATGACCTAACGTGTGTCAAGTGCTCCTTCCAGGAGTCGGGGAAACATTGGGACTGACAGTTGTGGACAGAATGATTAACTTTCTGATGAAAGCTCTCAGCCACATCTATTTTGTGTAAGACACTAATAGGCAGGTACATGGTATTTTAAGATTCTGTTGCTTTTTTTTTGCACCCACTTCTAACCATCGAGAAAGACAAGTAATGAAGTTGTGTTATGTTAAATATTCTTCGCTTGCTGAGCTGTGTCACGTGGGCTGAGCTTTGGGTGAGCCGCAGCGTTAGCAGGTTACCTACCTGTCAGGGTCAAGTTTACCAAGGGAATTGTTTTCGTTAATTTTTTAAAATTTTTTTGATAACTTCATATAATGTATTTTGATCATATTCTCCTCCAGCTCCTCTCAACGCCCCCTCCTCAGTCCCTCCCTCTTTGAAAGCCAGTCCTCCATGGTAACGCAAGAAACTTTTTCCCAGCAACCTCTGTAGCTGGTCACCTAGATGTTCTTCATGTTCTTCATGTTCCGTATAAGGTCATTTATTTATTTTCATTAATTAGTTTGTTTACTCACGTTACATCCCAATTGCAGCCCCTCCCTCCTCTCCTCCCAGTCCCACCCTCACAACCCCTCCCTCCCTTCTCTTCTCCCCTTCTCCTCAGAGAATGGTACCCCCCTGCCCTGGCACATCAAGTTGCAGCAGAACTAGGCACATCCTCTCCCACTGAGGCCAGACAAGGCAGCCTAACTTAGGAGAAAGGGATCCAAAGGCAGGGAACGGAGTTAGAGTCAGAGACAGCCCCCACTCCAATTGTTAGGGAATCCACATGAAGACAAAACTGCACATCTGCTACTTTTGTGTAGGGGGCCTAGGTCTAGCCCATGTATACTCTTTGGCCATGGGCCCAGGTTAGTGCACACATACATGCATGTGTGTGTGCCCTTGTGTTTAGTGTAGCAGCAGCAATAGCAGTAGCCATCCACATTATTCTTTTAACTCAGGGTCTCTCATTTACCAGGAGGTGACGAGGTCACCAGTTAGGCTTTGTTAGCTGACCAGTGAGGCCTAGGAACTTTCCACCTGTCTCCATCTTCCCAGCACTTACAAGCACATGCTATCTCATCCAGCTTTCTTACATGGATTCTGGGCATTGAACTGTGGACCTCATGCTAACACAACAAGCACTTTACCAATACATTTCTCTAGGCCTAATTTAAAGCACATTATTAGTGAGCAACTATGTTCCTTTCCTAAGAGCATTGTTGAAGCCTGCCTCATCCTTGCTGCTTATCACTCATATTTCTATGTGTCTTATAGTGCCAGTATCATTTCCATGGTCTGAATTCAAGATGAAAGATAATGGCTTAGATTAGGTCCTTCTCACTCCTGGCTATTCAACTGTAATCTACACTGAAATCTACCCAAGACTAATAACACACCGTCATCATTTCTGATTGGCTTGCATCCATGCCTTATGAGTACATTTTAAAATATCATCAAAGGCTACAAATGGCAAGCAAAAGAGCAGCTTTGGTTCATGCAGTTGCAATAACACTGGGTAGGATCAAGCTTTGGGAGTAGGTAGGTGGTCCAGGTGTTTCAATAATGTCGTCTGCATCTTTGTTTTCTGCATTGACTTTTATCCTAGTTTACTTTCTATTGTTGTGATATATACCATGACCCAAAGCACCATGGGATAGAAATGGTTTATCTTACATTTCTACATCATAGTCCATCATTGAAAGAAAATGGGATAGGAACCTGTAAGCAGGAACTAAAGTAGAGACCATGGAGGAATGCTGCTTACTGGCTCGCTTCTAAGGGCTTGCTCAGCTTTCTTTTTAATACAGCCAAGGCCCACCTTCCTAGGGTTTGACACCACCCACAGTGGGCCGGCCCTCACACATCAGCCATCAATCAAGAAAACATCCCATTTGTAAAGGCAACTCTGATGGAAGAATTTTTTCAACTGAGGTTTTTTTTTTTTTGAAGATAACTTGTGTCAAGTTGACAAAAGCTAACCAGCTCAACTTTATTCTCAAGATAGGCAAAGAAAGTTAATTACTGTAGTTTTCCTTTTCTAGTCTAGAAAGATACTGCTTTATTCTCAGTACTTGTATGAAGTGACCTTTACTGGCTACGGAATATCCTTGAACCAAATGGTCAGACCTGGATCGTGTACTTAACTCAGAACTGATGGGTAAATAATTTCCATTCATAGAGACTAAGAGGTAGTGACTTCCTAGGAAAAAAGCACAGTGCTCTTTTCAGAAGGAAGTAGGTATGGGGTTGACCAGAGTGCTGTTAGATATAGGAAGCCTTCTTAAAATCCAGGCGTCAGGGTGCTGTCCATAGCCACAATCAGGTTGGTGCTATGACTTAGTTCTTGTTCTAAAAGACTCTTAACTCCGTGATTACATTACAGTTGCTAAGTGTAGCCACAGTGGCTGCAAGGCCCCCACTAGACAGAAGAGTTTGAATTATGAGTGGAAAACATATTTTATGCTTTTCCAAATATTGCTCCGTACATGACGGCCTCCTCATTAGTCATGTAGAAAGCCCACATCTTCAAGAGCAAATCTGATGCCAAGACAAATGCTTTCTTGTTCCTGTTGCTTTCCAGGCCAAACTGGGTTCTGAAACAAGCAGTTATCCATTATGCATGCAGCCGCCTTCTCCTCTTTCCATATGTTTCTTCTGACTTCTGGGTCTTGTTGTCACTTTTGTAGGGTCCTTCTGGGTTTGGGGTGGCTTTGGTAATGAACACTTACATGGCACTGCCTTTGAAGTCCTTAGTTCCTCGGTATTACATCATTGTTCTTTTGTTTGTGTCTAGGCCTTAAGTGTTTAATCATAAATAAATCTGCTACTGACAGTTTTCTTTTGGATAAACAGCAGTCTTCTTAGGGAAGACTATGAAAAGCCATCTTGCATCGGGCCAACATAATGGGCTCCAAGGGCCAACAGAAGAAAAATTAATTTTCATATCATATCTGTTTTCCTAAGGGCAGGGGAAGCAAAACCAACCTTCATTATTCACTAAGATTTTAAATTAATGCAAACCAGCTTCCTTTCTTGGAGGAAGACAATAGTTAAATTAGTTTTGCTGTAGAAGGTTAATATGAAAAATTAGGTTTGGTCGTCTGGTTTCCAGAACTGAAGATCTGAAGAGAGATGAAGCCTGACAAGCAATATTGTAGGCAGATGAGAGAGCTGAGTCCTCTGAAGCAAGACTTGCTGGGAAACACTAAAGCAGTGTTCATACATATGGGGGCAGCAGCAGGAGTGGGGGTGGGGGAACACATCGGGTTGTACCTAAACCTTAGGGACTGAGAGGACAGAGCAGATAGGAGCCGGACTCCAAAGAGACTTAAGTAGAAGGCTGTCCTGTGTGGAGCTGCTTGCTGGCATAGACCATTTAGAGTACATTATCAGTCATTTGTAGCCCACAGATATATGCTTTCACAGTTCCCAAGGCTGTAAAATCCAAACTTAGGTCACCACTTGATTTTGTAACTGACGAGTGCTTGTTTCTCAGAGACAGAGCCTGCTAGAAGTGTGGTCACGTGGCAGAGACTTAACTGAAGCCAACAAGCTTTGTCTGTTTTAGGAGTTGCACAAGGAGAGCTCTCATGCCTGACTAAGCCCCCGATGGTCCTCTCTCCATACTAATCAGGCCAGGGTTAAATTTCAGCACGTGAATTGGAGAGACTCAGGAGAGTGCACAAACATTCAGACTGACAAAAGTTGAGAGAGAAAACTGTCTACCAGAACTGTATCAGAACATCTTGAATCGGTAGAGGGAACCACTGTCAACCTGTGCTTCTGGTTTGGAAAGCTATCTAGAATATGTATTTCTTTCAGTGAAAAGTTGCAGATTGCTTCTTTGAGAAACAACCAGTGTGTAAAGTTACATATGAAGTTATTTTTTTCTAGTGGCCATACTGTTGAAAACAAAAATAAACGAAACTGATTTGACTCTTTTATTTGACCCAGTATGTCAAAAATATTATCATTTTAACATGTAGCAAATATTTTAGAATACCAAGATAGTTTACTTTTTTTTTTCATTCAAACCCTAATGTGTATTTTAACTTAGAGCACATCTCAGTTTGGACCAATTAAAATTTAGTGTACTTTCTTTAACATTTTGTTTATTTAGTGTGGAGTTGTGTGCACACTTGTAGTTGTACACGTGCATGTGCACAGCACAGTGCACATGTACAGATCAGAGGATGACTGGTAAGGAGTTGGTTCTCCCCTTCTGTCAAGTACATCTAGGGCTTGAACTCAGGTCATTGAGTTTGACAGCTGATCTCTTTACAACCCCCACCCCCACCTCCAACGCCCTGCCCTGCCCTGCCCTGCCCTGCCCTGCCCTGCCCTGCCCTGCCCTGCCCACTAGCTTACCAGTCCCATGAGCTTGGTGTTTGCCTGATAAAGTGACGTAGAGTTGGGTCTTTGGGTAATAAGTATTTGAAAGAATGTAGCAAGGTTTTGGTTTTTGTTTGACCTTTCATTTGATTTCATTTGATTGGAATTACTGGAATAAAGAAAGGTTAAAATGTGGAATTAAGGGATAACAGACTTTAGGACACTTTTGTATAAGGAATATGTAATATGATTGAAAAGTTTTTAGAAGATCTTAAGGAAAACAATATATATGGCTGAAGATCATTCAGTAGAAAAAGTACTTGCTAGCAATGCGACTATGAGGACCCGCATTTAGATCTCCAGTGGTATGGCGGCCCACCTCCACCCAGAAGAGGCTGGCTAGCCCACTAGCCAGATTGTCAATGTCTGGATCCTGTGGAGAGACCCTACCTCAATATATAAAGTGGCAAGAAATCAAAGATACCTCACATCAGTCTTGACTGCCACATACACACGTGTATGCACACACCCATACATATATGTGCACCCCACAGATGCAGACAGTATATCCATATGCACCATGTTTATGTAATTAATATACACATATAAGTAAAAAGTCATAGTTTATGCAAAGAGGAGTGTTGGGGTTTTTTTAGTCAAACCAAATCATGTAAGAAGTAACCACCACGTGAACTCCTGTGGGTCATTGCTGGCCTTTGGCAAGACTATTTTGGAATAGGGAGGAGATGATGACAGGAGATGATTGGAAACAACCACTAGTCACCTCTGCAGGAGTGTCAGGATGTGTTGGAAAACTCATGTTTCGTTTATGTTGACTTGGGCTTTTGTAAAGATGTTTATACTGGATAGATTATCCTGTAAAGGGAAGGCTTTTGGGATGGGAAAGTGTTTCATCTGTTAGAAAGAAGGAAGGAAGGAAGGAAGGAAGGAAGGAAGGAAGGAAGGAAGGAAGGAAGGAAAGGGAGGGAGAAAGAAAGAGGGAGAAAGAAAGAAAGAGAGGAAGGAAAGAAGGAAGGAAGGAAAAGAAAAGAAAAAAAATAATACAAAAATTCACAAAGAGATAATGGTGGCCTTTCCACATTGAAAGAGTGTTATATGATAAAGGAATGGGGCTGACAGGGTGTGTGACCCTGAGCTCCATCTACCATCACAGTGGGCATGAGATTAATAAAGCAGAGAGAACTCAGTGTATAAGGGCTCACTAATACCCAGTGCCTAGAGTGGCTTTAAGATGTGGTTCAGTTTCTGTCGTTGGACATGTCAGCACATTGCCAGCTAGATGCAGATTTTTCAGCCATTTTACCTTTTCAGCACACTTTTGGATCACACAGTTTTCAACAGACAACTTAACACAATGTCAGGCAAGTTGTCAACAGCGAGAACAAAGTGTGCTCCCTCACAGTGACCTGGGAAGTCTGTGTACTGTGTCCTGGTTGTCCTCTAGCACTTCTTCCTGCTAGGGAAGTACTTAGTGCTTGAAGCAAAGTTCCTCTTCTACTTCAGGGCTGCACTCCTATGTGTTTCAATAAAAGTACACCATCTTTTTCTGCTGCTCATGGACTTTGAACATTGTTCCAATTAGAAGAAATCTGAACCCTGTCCTACCCCACATAGAGTTCTGTCTGTTATTAAGCCAATTTGACAAACTGTAACAATCCAATCAGACAAACACTCTAAAGGCCAAAGGAACAGTAATCTGTTGCAGATAACAGAATCCGCCCTTCTCAGTATAAGCAGAGGGGGTTAATAAGGACACAAAGAATGAACTGTTTATAGTGTCCCGGAAGAAGCAGAGGGCTGATTAGTTTGTACTCTCCTGATGCTTTGCAGTCATCAGGAAAGAAAGATTCCACTTCATAACAAGAAACCAGTAGGGAAAGAACTGGGGCTAGAGGGCAGGATAGAAAGTTCTCCAAGAATATGCACACTTCTGGATTTGCTTTCTGGCACCAGAAATACTGAGTGACATAGAAAGCTAAGTCAAGACGTTGTAAACTTCTGCTACTGCTGTCACTAACTACAGAACTTTACTGCCCACTCTGCCTTGACCTCCACCATTGTTACTGCAGTTTCAGAAAACTCTGGAATCAAAAAAGCAGCTGAATCCTTATTCACAGAGCCCCTTTTGCCCTCTGCAGAGCAGAGTGATGCCTGTCTTTCTCATTCTGGCTTCATTTCAGAGCCTCTCTGAAACCCCTCTGGTCTATAGAATCTGAATCATGCCTGACTCTCACCACAGAAAAAGGGGAAGTTGCAGTTTGAACTCTTGCAATGTAAGGACGAGGGCATGATGCGGGTCACATTACAGTGAGTTGGAGGCAGCATCTCTCTTCGGCTATTGCAACAACAGCTTGGAAAGCCAGTTGTACCCCAGATTCAGATAGACAACTGACTTGGGCTCTCTAGGCATAAAAAGTGATGGCATAGCACAGATGGAACTGAGCACATGAGCACAGACTTCCCAGGTCACTGTGAGGGAGCACACTTTGCTCTTGCTGTTGATAACTTGCCTGACATTGTGTTAAAACATCTGTTGATTTTCTGACCAGAGAGAGGCATTGCCAGGCAATAAGTATATCCTCACATCTCTTCCACTCGTTAAGCTTGGATCAATGTGCCACTAGTGGACTGCCTTTGCTCTGTGCATCCAGCTCAGTCCTAGCAAAGCAGCTCTCTGTTAAGAGACTACTGAGACAGTGGAGCCGCCTGACCAAAGACATGGCTAATCTCTTTCAAAGAGATTTGAAAGGCCCAAGCTTCCTGGGATGTTTTTCCTCCTCCAAATAAAAATTTTTTTTGTGCTCTTGGCATCTACCTAGGCATTGATTCATCAGACAAATTGTTCACACAGTCCCTCTGTGTGCTAGGTGTGTAGAAATGTTGTGAACAGGCAGATAGGGTTCCTTCCCTTATGGAGCTGACATCCTAGTACCATGAGATAGACCACATGCTGGTAAGCCAGTGCATGACCGGAGTAGTTCATCATCATGAAGTATAAAAAGGCTCTGAGATGAGTGACTGTGGTGGGAATGGAGGGACTTGGCTGAGGTCCACGGATGTTTCATCCGCAGCTGCTGCAGCTAGCTCTTTAGGGAATACTTCTCACTGGATGGCTGTCAGCCCAGACATCAAAAGCTTGGTTTGAAGATGAGCACAAATCCTGATTGACATTCGGTAAGGTTTTCCTCAGTGAATGGTCAGCACAAGCAGTGTGGGAGATCACAGATGCTTGTGGGTGGGTGTGCCTCCCTCTATTCCTCAGGCTCTGTCTTAGGGTTCTCTAGAGTCACAGAACTTATGGAATGTATATATTAAGGGGATTTATTGGGATGACTTACAGTCTGTAGTCCAACTACCACAACAATGGGCAGCTGTGAATGGGAAGTCCAAGAATCTAGTAGTTGCTCAGTCCACAAGACTGGTTGTTTTAGCTGGTCCTCTGTAGATGTAGATTCCAATAGATGTGCTGGCAAGCAAGTGCAAGCAGTCAAAGGAAGAATCTTCCTTCTTCTAACGTCCTTATGTAGGCCTCCAGCAGAAGGTATAGCCCAGATTAGAGGTGTGTACCACCACGCCTGGGTCTAAAACTTGCTTTATTCCAGACTGACTTTGAATTCAGAAATCTGCTTGCCTCAGTCTCCTGGAATTAAAGATGTGTACTACCTTGCCTGGGCCTAAGATTTTAATGGCCACTATGCCTCAAGATCTCTCTGTCAAGATCCAGGTCAGAAACCTGTCTTCCAGCCTCAAGATCTGGATCACAGGTGTGCCCTCCATTTCTGGATTGTAGTTCATTCCAAATACAATCAAGTTGACAAACTAGGAGTAGCCACCACTGGTTCTTAGTGAAACATGGCTGACAGCCAGTGATGAGCGTGGCGAGGCATGTGCCAGGCTGGAGGGCAGAGCTGAGGCTGAGCTTCCTGTTCTGTGCTGTCACGCCTGCTTCCTGCCAGTGGAGATGCCTCCTGTGCTGAGGTTATGGTTTTTCTGTGATGGCAAACTGTATACATCATGAGATCTCAGCAGGCCTGGCCATGCCTGTCTAGCTATGAATACCATCTGGATGAAGAGAACAGTCCGGACTATCACTGAATAAATGGCGGGTAGATTTGAAGATAGCACATCTGACCCTCTGCCCAGCTTTATTGATATCCTCCTCTCTATATACATAAGGCAGCCAGCCCCATCACGGAGGCTCTCTGGAGATTTGCCATGACTTGGTGGGTCCTTTTATGGGCGGGTTCACATGAACTTTTACAACCTTTCAAGAAGTTCAGATCTAAGCTGTGCTTATCCTTCACTCAGCCATTTCTCAGATGAAGTTACTTCTTCTCATTAGTCAGGTGGGTAGTATAAAGAAGATGCCTCCTAGACAGTCTTGCCTGAGCCACCTGCCAGTCCTTGTCCCTTTAAGTCAACTGTGAGCAGGTTAGGCCCACAAACTACTCTTGCTTATTTCCCTCACATTACATAAGATGGGGAATTTCCTTGTCTCTTTCCCTGTGTCCACACACACCACCAGCAAACTCCAGAGTCGCATTGTGGACTTTGGCCATTCTCTTACTTTTGATAAATTTTCTTTTATTGAACAATTTTGCCTATTTTTGTGAGTTCATCCCATTTCCTTACAAGTTCTTTGAGTGAATATTTTACATAGACAATAAAGACAAATTATACTCCAGGGATAAGGAAACCTACTTTTTAAAATTAAAAAGTTATGAAAAGAAATGAATGAGCAGATGAAAATGAACAGTGACAAGACAGAATCCAAACAGTATGGAAGAGAATCACAGCACAAAAGGGGCCCCATATGGGTAAAGCTAGGTCAAAATGGAAACGGTGGAACCCATGTGGGTAAAGCTAGGTCAAAATGAAAACAGTGGCTTTCAAAGAGATATTGTTGTCAGGTCTTTAAAGTAAAATATTTAAGGAGTAGAAAGTAGTGTGTTGGAATGTTCCCAGTATTATAAAATTTAAAAGCTAAGAAAATATTCATGTAGTATTTTAACTCTTTCTGTATCATTCCGTATCTGCATTGATGTCTAAGATGTTGGGTGTGAATAGCAAAACAAATAGAGTAAATAAAAACAGTAGTCCCAGAATATCAGAGATCATCGGGTAAAGATCAGAGATTCCACTAAGGAAAGCAAACTGTCAGCTAAAGAGAATGCCATCAATGTTCTCAGTCTTTCAAGTGGACCTAGAACCGTCTACCATTTTTGTGTTCTCCACACCCACCTCTACCTTCTCAACACAGCTCCACCATCCACAAGAGCACATTCTCACACCTGCAGCTGCCTTGCCTACTTGCCAGAGAGCTCTGAGCACCAGAGTGTTAGATCACTGCTAGCTGTAGCTGTCCTGGCTAGTTTTATGTCAACTTGACACAAGCTAGAGTCATTAGGAAAAAGAGATTTTCAATTGAGAAAATGCCTGCATAAGATTGCCTGTAGGCAAGTTTGTAGTGAGTTTTTTAAATTAGTGATTGATGTGGGAAGGTCCAGGGGAGGTGATCTTGGAGTGTATAATGAAGCAGGCTTAGCAAGCCAGTAAGCAGCACTCCTCCAAGGCCTCTGTATCAGTTCTTGCTTTGATTCCTGCCTTGGGTGATGGATTATAAGCTATAAGATGAAATAAATCCTATATTCCCAAAGTTGTATTTGTCACAGAATTAGGAGCACCAGCAGATACAGAAATTGGTACCAGAAGTGGGGCAATGCTATAACAGAATGACCATGTTTCAGGGAGGATTGCGAAAGACTAGAAGTCTGGGCTGGGGAAGCATTTGAGTGTTGAGAGCTAATTGAACCTCTGTAGAAACATAAAAGATAATACTGAGGGATACAGATGATGAAGACCATGCTGTGAAATTTCAGAGGGAAGTTGAAGAGTTGCTTAAAGACTATAGGGACCATTTGATATTTTGTGTTAGATACTATGGTGTCCAATTAGCTGGAGCTTAAGAGTCAGCTGTAATTAACAAGAGACAAGCAGGATTGAAGTGCCCAATTTATGGGCACAGTTGATAGTGGTTAGCTGAAGCTGAGAAATCAGCAGTGATTATGAAGAGACCAGTGTCATCTAGGATTGTAAATTTGGGAATATTTGTGGTCCAGATAGGGCAGGGCTGCATCTCATGCTGGCAGCCGAACTTGGTTATGTGTAAGAGTCTCTCAGTTTTTGAAGGCATGAAAGGGTCATGGAGAGCAGTTGGAACTTGGTATTGAGAGAGGCCATTGGTGAATGTACAGTTTCAGTAACAGTTGACGCTCCAGAATTGACAGTCATGGAAAGAAGTTGAAGTTGAACCTTGGTATCATGTAACAGGCTTAGAGTCCCTTACAAGAGCCCAGGAGGGGCTTGGTGAAAATACAGCCTAATTGCAGCAGAGACCCCAACATTTTGGGGATAACAGTACCATGGTACAAAGATGACAGCAGCTCTGGAGTGGAGCTTGCCTGAATGTACTGTGGATGGCAGAGCTAGAGAAACGGAGTTATACCAAAGATGTTGGTAGTCCAGAGGATCCTGAGTGAGTCCCAGACCACAAAGACTGATATTCACACTGTTGAAGATTGTAACTGCCCTGTTTCTTCACTCTTGGAATAAGAAGGTATTTAACTTACTTTTTTATCGTACTGGATTCCACAGATAAAAGACTGAAATTTTAGAGATTTTGGAGTTTTGGAGAGACTTTGGAGTTTCAGAGAGACTTTAGATATTTTAAAAAGTCTACAGATATTTTAGAGATGCTTTAACTTTGAAAGACTGGATATTTTAAGAGACTGAACTTTGAAGTATTTGTTTTGTTCTGCTTTGTTTTGTTTTACTTTTGGCATGACATCACTATGTAGCTCTGGCTGTCCTGAAACATACTATGTAGACCAGGCTAGCCTCACACTCACAGAGATCCTGCCTGCCTCTGTCTCCAAAGTGCTAGGATTAAAGTATTAAGAATTTAAAGTATTAAGAATTTAAAGACTGTGGGAGCCAGGCAGTGGTGGCTCATGCCTTTAATCCCAGCACTTGGGAGGCAGAGGCAGGCGGATTTCTGAGTTCAAGGTCAGCCTGGTCTACAGAGTGAGTTTCAGGACAGCCAGGGCTATAGAGAAACCCTGTCTCGAAAAAAAAAAAAAAAAAAAAAAAAAAAACCAAAAAACAAAAGACTGTGGGACTTTTAAAGTTATACTGTATTTATAGTGTGATATTATTATGTGATCTTGGGGATTAACATAAAAGGAAAGGAAAGGTTATTGTTTAATAATGCATTGGTGTGTCAGGTTAGCAGGGGTCTCTTATCCTTTCAAGTTTTATGCCAAATCAACACAAGCTAGAGTCATTTGGGTAGAGTCCATTTAGAAAATACCTTTGTAAGATTTGCCTGGAGGCAAGTCTATAGTGCGTGTTCATAATTAGTGATTGATATGGGAAGGTCCAGCCATTGTGGGTAGAGCCATCCCTGGGCTGGTGGTCCTGGGTGCTATAAGAAAGCAGGCTGAGCAAGCAATGATGAGTAAGCCAGTAAGCAGCACTCCTCTGCATCACCTCCTGCCTGCATTTCTGCCCTGACTTCCCTAGACAATGGGCTGCAACCTGTAAGAAGAAGTAAACACTTTACTCCCCAATTTATTTTTGGTGATAGTGTTCTGTCACAGCTACAGAAACCCTAATAAGAAAGTGGTCCTCAGCCAAGGACTGACGCTGCAGGACAATGATCACCAGCTCCTTATCTCTGATAGAGAAAACTTTAAGGCACCATTTCTCCTTGAGCAGCACTGTCTGAAAGAGAAAATGAGTCACATATGGAATTTTACATTTTCTACTAGCCACATTAAAAAGAATCCTAGGGCTGGGGAAATGGCTCAGTCAATAACGTATTTGATATGCAAAAATGAGGACCTGAGGTCAGATTTCCAGTACCCATATAAGAAGCCAGGTGAGCACGGCAGGACTTACCTGTAATCCTAGCTCTGAGAGGTAGAGACAGGATGATTCCAGGGCTTTTTGGCTATCTAGTCTTGCCAAATCACTGAGGTCCAGGTTAAGTGAGAGACTCTGTCTCAAAACATAAGGTAGAGAACAACAGAGGAAGACATCCAACGTTAACCTCTGGGCTGCGCGTGTATAGATGTAACGCAGAGAACTCAACATGTAGTCAGTGTGAGAAATTACCAGTGAGATGCTTTGTGTGTGTCAGTTGTCCTAAGTCTTCCAGAACCACTGTATGCAAACATTACACCTATCCAGCCCCCTTTGGACTGTCCCCATTTCAGCTGTTTAGTAGCCATTTGTGGTCAACGTGGCCAGCAAGATGAGCAGCACAGCTTCAGCCAGCTGTCCCTTTATAGGACTTTGCTTGAACCTGAAGCCTCACTCAGTTTCCTGATGCTCCTCTACCCCTTGCTTGGCTTGGAGAGCACATTGTCAGCCTTCTGCATGCAAGTTTGATCTTTGTAATGGAAAGAAATCTCAAGTGTTGAGAAGAAAATGTGCCCCTTGTTTTGAAGCTCTACCTTATGTATGTATGTATTTATTTATTTATTTATTTATTTATTTATTTATTTATTGTTTTAGTGCCAAAGCAACAACAAACTCTGGTGACCTTGAGCCCCAGAGGCAGGGCTGGCTCAGAGAACTTCTTGCTGTGCAAGCTCGAGGACCCAAGTTCACATTTGCAGCAGCCATTTATAGTATATGCCTGTAACCCTAGGACTGGGAAGGCGGAGACGGGAGGATCCTTGGATCTTCCTGGCCATCCAGTGCAGGCATTCAGTGAGCTCCAGATTCAGTAAGAGACCCTGGCTTGAAGCATACAATGTAGGGACTGGAGAAATGGATTAGCAGTTAAGAGTTTCTCCAGAAGGCCTAGGTTTGGTTCCCAGCATCCAGCACATGGTGGCTCACAAATGCAGTCACTAGTCATACACATGGTGCCCATATATACATGCAGGCAAATCAGTCATACACATAAATAACTCTTTAAAGGGATATAGAGAAACTAAGGAAGATACCTGATGTCAGCCTCTGGCCTCCACACAGTCCTGTATACATGCAAATGTATACACATACACACACCATGCAAGCATGCACACACACACACACACACACACACACACACACACACACACAAGAACTATTCATGTACCAGAATAGCTCTTTACCTTTTGCCACAGGTGAGAGGCTTGAACCTTTGCATCTGCTTAGCTGCTGTAAGGTAAACAGGGGAGGCTAGTGACAGCTGTACAGCAGGTGGCTTCGCTAAGCCAGAAAAGGTGATGGGAAGAGCTGGATCATCCCTCACGAAGAAAGAACACCAGAGGGTCTTAGCAAGAGAACAGTCAGAGGGACATGAGGGGCACAGGTGGATGTGGATTCCTTCTGCATTAGGCATGGGTCTAGAATGACTTTTTTTTTTTTTTTTTTTTTTTTTTAAAAAGCATGTTTCAGTCTGGGACCTTATTAGAACTTTCTGGAGCAGCTCAGAGTGGACAATGCCTGTCTGATTCCAAATACCCAGAGGAGGTGCTTTCCTGGGCCTCCAGGCATGTTACTCCCAGTGTAGATCCCTCACAGGTGACACTGCCTTGACCCTCCCGCCTACTCCCTTGCCACAGTCTTTCCAGAAAAATTCAGTTTAAAAAGCATCTCTTGACCAAATGCTCTTAAAGATTGCTCCTTTTTTTTTTCCAAAGAGATTAAGAAAATGGTTTATTTTGAACCAAACACGAGTGACCATGGCCCTGGAACAAGGCTACAAGGTACCTGAGTGACATGTTCTCACTCCTTTTTATTTTTCCATTTCTCAATAGTTGGATTCCGTTGTCTTTCATGTGAGGTTGAGGTGAGCAAAGATGCTGCCAGTGGAAATCATTCCAACCAGAGAGAACATGACTGCTGTCTTCCTAGCAGACCAGCCGCTCCTTCCCTGAACTGCCTATACCACGTCCCTCTGTGTGCTGTCTGAAAAAGAACAGGCACCTTCTCAGTGCATATTGCTATGCACAATCCATTTGTCATGTCAACAGACATGCGCTGTTTACATACTAGATACTGTTACTCCTGAAGAGGGCTTCAGGTCCGTGTGTCTTGAGTCTTTTTATGGCTAGTCGTGGCTTTAGAACTTTTTTTTAGAATCATTTAATTTATGTATATGAATGTTTTGCCTGAATATGTGTCTATGCACCACTTGTGTTCCTGATTCAGAAGAGGGCACTAGATTTCCTAAAGTGACAAGTGGTTGTGAGCCACCATGTGGGGGCTGGGAATAGAATCCAAGTTCTCTGCAAGAGTAGCGTGTACTCTTAACCACTGGGCCATTTCTCTATCCCTCATGGCTGTTTAAACTTGACATTAGATGAACCAAGAGTACTGCTGGACAATGGGACTGATGGCATTAGACCCCACCCTTGCGAGTCTCACAAAGCATTGGAGACATAGCTTTCCTTGCTCGGTCGTATTGCCTTTTATATACGTGAGCTGGTGATTTTTTTTAAAAACGCCCACTGGATCTTTAGATATAAAGTATTCATTACCATAACAAAATACTGATGGCTGGGTAACTTTATAAAAGAAATGTGGTTTATTTTGGTTCTCAGTTCCAATCTGTGGTAGTTTGAATAAGTATGACCCTCATAAACTCCTGTATTTGAATGCTTGACCCATAGGGAGTAGCATTATTAGGAGGTGGAGCCTTACTGTAGGAAGTGTATGCTTGAGCTACGCCCAGTGTGGAATTACAGTCTCTTTCTGATGCCTGTGGATTAAGATTAGAACTCTCAACTCTCCAGCACTGTGTCTGCCTGCATGGTGTCTGTCATGCTTCCTGCCATGATGATAATGGGCTAAACTTCTGAAACTGTATGCCATCCTCAGTTAAGTGTTTTCTTTTATAGAAGTTGTCATGGCCATGGTGTCTCTTCACAGCAATGAAAAACCTAAGACAGAAGTTGGTACCAGGGACTGGGGTATTGCCGTGATAGGCCTGCCTGACCATGCTTTCATTTGGAGGGATGTGGATTTTTCAAATTTTGGATTAGGAAAGTAATGGAATGTTTTAAGTGGGGCTTACTGGGCCACTAGTAGGAACATGGAAGACAGTGGTGCTGTGAACTGTGTAGGCCTGGCTTAATAGGTTTCAGGGGAAAAGATGTTTAATATGTTGCCTAGAGATAACTCTTGTGATATTTTGGTGAAGAATGTGGCTGCTTTTGCCCTTGTCCAAAAAGTTTTTCCTGAGGCTAAAGTGAAGAGTTTTTGATTAATTGTATTGGCAAAGGAAATTTCAAAATAACCTAGAATATACTCTTTCCATAGTAACTAATGTTTTAGCAAACTGAGCAAGGAAAAATACAAAATGTATGGTTCAAGGATTAAAGGGGCATCGGGAGCCAAATTTTGTGTTCAAGGAGATAAACAGATTAAAGGTATTAAATGGAATTAAGAAAGTGGTGACCTCAGGGCAAGATGTCACCCGGCTAAGCTTTCATCTTGTGAAAAGGGATTAAAGAAAAGTTTAGGTCCAAGAGTGGTGGTACATGACTTTACTCCCCAGCAGAAGGAGCCTTTAACCCTAGTGTTCAGGAGACAGAGGCATGCAGATCTCAGAGTTCAAGGTCAGCCTGGTCTACAGAGCAAGTTCCAAAACAGCCAAGCTTAGGCAGTGAAGGGAACTATCAAAAACAGAAAGCTGGTGAAGATGTATTGAATGAGGGGGCCATGTTCCAGCCCCAGCAAGCTGCAGAACTTGGCAGCTTTGGTCACCAGGTTCTGGCTTTAGAGTTGAGAATAGAAGAAAGGGGTTATGGAATCTCCCTCTACAACTAAAGAAAGCCACTGGGGCCTGGTATGTGGCAGGGTGCCCCTGCATAGAGGTCTAGAGAGGCCATCGTATGAAGCTGTAAAGGTGAAGCCTGGATTGCCTTGGAGACCCAAGAGGTTAGAGATACCAGAGCCATGGGATACCTGCTGAAAAAAAAACTGCTAACAGGGAGAGGAACAGCTCAAGAGAAAGAAGTGTGTTTCAGCTAACAAAGATAAAAGAAGTTGGAGATCTGAAGAGCACTTTGACAAAAGATACTGAGATGCAGAGTTTGGAATTTACCCAGCTGGTTTTTGGTCTTGCTTTGGTCCAGTATTTCCTCACTGTGCTTCCATTACATTTTATAATGGTAATGTATATCCTGTGCCATGATATATTGGAAGTATATGATCTGCTTTTTTTATTTTGATTTTATAGGGGATTATAGTTTAGAGATTTCATGAATCTCAAAAGAGACTTTGAACTTTAGATTCTTAAACATTGTTGAGACTATGATAGACTATGGGGACTTTTTGATGTTGGAGTAAATGCAGTTTGCATTATGCTATGAGTGGCTGTGGGGGCCAGGGAGTGGATGTTTGAGTGTGTGTTTGAATAGGTATGGCCTTCATAGACTCATGTGTCTGAAAGCTTGGCCCATAGGGAGTGGCACTATTAGGAGGTGTGGCCTTATTGGAGTAGGTGTGGCCTTGTTGGAGGAAGTGTGTTACTCCGGAGGCAGGCTCTGAGGTCTCCTATGCTCAAACTCTGCCCAGTGTGCAACACAGTCTCCTGCTGCCTTCAGATGAAGATGTAGAACTCTCAGCTTTTTCCCCAGCCCCATGTCTGCCTGCACATTGCCATGCTTCCCGCCATGATGATAATGGACTAAACCTCTGAAACTGTAAGCCAGCCCCAATGAAATGATTTTCTTTTGTAAGAGTTGTCATGGTCGTCCAGCAGTGGTGGTGCACACCTTCAATCCCAGCACTTGGGAGGCAGAGGCAGACAGATTTCTGAGTTCAAGGCCAGCCTGGTCTACAGAGTGGGTTTCAGGACAGCAGGGCTACACAGAGAAACCCTGTCTTGAAAAACAAAACAAAGAGTTATCATGGTCATGGTGTCTCTTCACAGCAATGGAAACCCTAACTAGACACAGTTAACGTAGGAGGGGCCACATGGTGATACTTTTTCTGAAAGAATTCTGAGATTATGCAGGGTGTGTGTGTGTGTGTGTGTGTGTGTGTGTGTGTGTACATACATACCTCTGAGCTTGTTCTCTAAGGCAACCAAGATTCACTTATGAGGGCCCAGCCAACATCAGTGACCTCATCTAATCCTAACCACTTCCCAAAGGTTCTACCTTTGCATGCTATAGCCAGAATGTCTCACAGTGGGGATTAAATTCTTAATACTCACAGTGGAGATTAAATTTCAATGTACCAACCCTTTAAGGACACTCAGATTACATCCAAATCATAGAAAGATCATTTTGACTTATCTTTATGGGTGATGTGATCATAGTTGAGTTGGGATTTGAATGATCCTAGGCAGTTCCTCCATAAACAGGTGGCTGAGAAACACCACAAACAGGTCATGATGTAGCCTCGATTGGTACCTGAGGGTTTACTGTGCCTTGATGTTCTCCTAAACCAATAGGGCTGTCGTTCTTGGGCTATGGTGGGGCTGCCCTCTTCTCTGAGTCTCAGCACCATAACCCTCTCCTTCTCTCAGCACAGCACCTCAGCCTCCAGGCCCACTGATGGATCCGCTGACCAAGGGGTCCTGTGGGAGTCAGCTGGCACAAACCCTCCTTTGGAAAGCGAAGTCATCTCTCTCTTTCGGCATCCAGCCCCTTCAGACTTGGCCAACGAAAGATCCTGAACTAGAGTCCCAGGTCAACCTGTAAGTAAGTAAAAGAGGAGTGTCTTGCTGTGGCCCTTGTTCACCGTCTCTTCACATGGGTAGGGGTGGGACTTGGGAGAACATTCTGCTTCTGAGGTGTCTTCCTTACATATTCGGCAATATTCACTGGGCACCTCCTTTAGCCAAGCTTTGTATGGGGCATGATGAGGAGAGTGGCCCGTTCCTGCCTTGGGGGACTTATAGCTCATAGGCAGATAGTCACTCACGTGTGTTGTTGCAAAGGAGAGTCCTAACAGGCTAGGGAAAGTGCCATGAAATGGACTGTCTGACTCAGTAACTATGCAGGAAAGTTTCTGTGTGTCTGCAGTAGCCTTGTGTAGAAGAGCAGTTATCTTCTCTACCCATCCATATCAGATTGTCTGTGGAAAGAAAAAAAATAACTTCAACACAGAAGAAACATTAATACTAACTGTAAAATACCTACTACATCAGGAGACTTCTAAATGCCTTGGGGTTGCCCTATGCTTTCCTGTATGCTCCAAGGCCTTTGCCATAGGATGTGATATTTTTTCAGATGAAGGTTGAATGAAGGTGTTACAGGAAAGGGAAGCTTAGCTCTTCACGGGAATCAGTGGCACTGAGTTACAGTGATGTGACGACTGACTTCAAGACAGGGGAAATGCATGGTCCATCCAACACATAATTGTCATGTTTGCTGCACCCAGGGTGTCAGGGCAGTCAGGAGCAGGTGGAAGGGCATGGATCCAGGAAGTGTAAGAAACAACTTGGGTCTGAGATCTACCCCTAGGGGCTCTGTGGACCTGGAGGGGATGAAAGGGGACACTTTCAGGTACCTGCCTCCAAGGAACTCACAACATATGGAAGGAGCCAGAGAAGCAAGCTGTAGGGGAACATCAGACAAGGTACTAGGAAGTGAGTATTGTTGGGGAGGGGAGGGGAGCTCAGTGTTGTGGGAGGAGCGTGGTCAGAAGATGAGCACCAAGGCTACTTTGAACATTGGCAAGTGCACAGAAAAGGCTAGCATCTAGGAAAGTGCATCTCAGCATTGTCCACATGTGATAAATTAGCCATTGTTAGCCTGGCCTGTGCATGACAGTCACCTATGGAGAATCTACAGAAGTCTCCACTGTCCCTCCAAAGTGCTGATGTCTAGAATTGGTCATAAGCTCCAGATGATTCTCATCTGTGACTAACATTGAGACAATTGTAGCCACCATGATGAAATAGGCATAGATCAATCCTGAAGCCCCTGCATGCCCCGCTGAGGAATCTAAACCCACTGTTAGGCAGTAGGAGCCATTGATAGCTTCCAGAATCTTCAGAGGAAATGTGAAAGACAATATGCAGAGAGAACTTCCTGATTTCCAGTTTCTAGTGTATCCAAAGGGAAACTGAGTTGAGTCACCACTGCCATTCAAAGCCACACCCATAGCACCATTAATTTACTTCTTTGGCAATTGAAAATTTATTGTTACCTCGATTGAAATAGAGCTTTAAGTTGTACTTTAATACACAATTCACCCAGGGCCTCAGCTACCAACAGTGCCCAAAGAAATAGGGTTGGGCCTCCTACCCCCATTTTTCTATAAGGGCAGGGAATTGGGCATGAAGGTAATCCAAAACCATCCAGCAACAGAGCTCATGTGAGTTAGTTAGTAAGCAGGGCCTGAGAGGTCTCCTTTATAGACTACAAGTTCCACAATGCACCATTTAGTAACATATGAAGGGATGGGTGAAGGTGGTTGGACAGTCAGAAAACTAAATGAAGTAGCCACCCAAGCTGGCAGCTCAGGGGTAGGGGGTGGGGACTGGCTAATACAGTAAGGATCAGGGCCTATTTGGAGGTGGGATGTTAGCTGCTACCCAGTGGACTACATTGCTAGTGGGGTGGCTGAATTCTGCTGGAAAGCAAGTGTTTTGAGGAAGAAGTATTTGAGCTCAGAAGTGTTTTAGAGGAAGGTTAGGATGGACCTGAATATGCATGGGTAGCAGGGAGGTGAGCCTCAGAGTTCTGACTCTGGGCCCTAAGATGTGACAACACAGAGCCTAAGATAGAACCAAACCGAGAGCATGAGGCAAGTGCTATCAAGCTGAAGATCCATGCATATATAGACATTGGGCCTACTTAGGAAAGACTTGGGGAATGTGAAATGGACCTTGCAAGGCAGTAGGAGCCCCCACTTTCTCTCTTCAGTAGAATTAAATAGGCAGAGGTGTATAGGGGTGTTCTAGAAGGCAGTGTCAGCACTGGCAAGGCTCAGGCAGGATGCTCCTGGAGTATGTTTGAGGAATGATGTGTTCTGGCTAGCTCAGCTGTCAAAGAGTAATAGGAAGTCTGCAGAGTCAGAGAGGGACTCACTGGGAGATGGTGACTGAATTTTAGGAGCACTGTGAGGCTCTGAGTGGGTCTTAAGGAGAACAAGTAATTGTTTAAGGTGTGTGTGTGAGAGAGAGAGAAAAGAGAGAGAGAGAGAGAGAGAGAGAGAGAGAGAGAGAGAGAGAGAGAGACTAGTCACATCCCAAGGGTGTTCAAAGAGGAAGTCAGAAGGCTGGTAAAAGATTGACTTGAGGGGGCTGTCAGCTAGTTTAAGTCACAGAAACCTGACTTGGATTAGCTTAAGCAGGAAAGGGGGCAGAAAGCCTCATATAGCCAGGCTGATGACAGCAGCAGATCTGGTGTGTGGCTTCTGGCATAAGGAGATCCAGGGACTGCAGCGCTGTTGTCAGGATGGCTTTCCTTTACTTTCCCGCCCCTGCCTTCACCCCTCATCCCAGCTCTAACTCCTTCACCCATGTGTTCTCACCTGACACCTGCCATGTGACCCCAGGCAGCCCAGATTATCTTTATAGCTTTGGGACTCAGGGGAGAACATTTCTCTCCAGTTAGAAGACTCTGGGGAAGGGCTCTAGTTATCCAGCCTGGGTCACAGGTTCTTCCTGGTCTCCCAGGGAGTGTCCCTCATTAAGGGTCAGTGTGATAGCCTTGGCAAACAGAGCAGCCTTGAAGAAGAAAAGGAGAGGCCAGGAGGCAAGAAGACAAGATGCAACTAGGTCATGAAAGCTGGTGGTAGAAGAGAGGTAGTGTGGCTCACCACAAACATCACTGGGGAGGTTTGGTCAAAAACATAGATGGTGGTGTCTGCTTACTGAGAATTCCTAGAGCTAGGAGCCGGGAATCTGGGCAAAGGTGATACATGCATCAGAAGTCTTAGCAGTGAGAACTGGTTGATTATGTTGATCAGGAAGCCATGACACATTTCTGAGAAGCAAGGCATACTGGGAATGCAGGGGTGCAACTTTCTGGGGTTCTTCTCTTTTCCAGTCTATGATTAATCAGATCATGAGATAAAATTTCTTCACAGAGGTGTTATAGCTCAATCTATGGGGAGACAACAAAGGAAATTGTCAGCAGGATGGCCATTCTGGGCTGTGCTTCCTAAAAGGATGTTAGTCATGAGGGAAGAGGTTGGATTTGGATGTCCCTCTGTTTCCAGCTCTTGTTTGCCAGGTAGTCTTCCCCATTGGGGTAATGGTGCAGTTCTGAGAAGTCTGTAATTCAGACTCAGTTCTCTCCCAGGACTCAGTGATAGTTTACCTTTGATCTTCTGAAGAAAAGTACCATGTATTTGAAAGTTTGTCACCAATACATACTACTGAGCACTGTTTTTTTTTAATGCATGCATTAAAAAATAGCTTTCAAATGCTTTGAAAGACCACACATGTTCCTAATGAAAAGCCACTTCATCTTAAAACACAGTGCTGGGTGATAAGCTTTGGTTGACAGTTAGGTAGTCTATTTTTTGTGTGTGTTTTTACAGGAAAGAGGATATAGGAGATGGCCCTAAACTGAATGACAAGACAGAGTCTAGGAATCCTGTAGTAGAGGCAGGGGAGAGTCTGACTTGAGTGTTTTATGTCTGGGGCTGCAAGGGTGCCCACTGAACATGTCACTGAGGAATTTTTGGGTGAAGAGTTTATCACCTTTAAATCCTTCCAACTACAGGAAGGGACTGGGCTGCTCACGAGACCCCTCTAGTTGCCCACTGTCTCTTGGATCTGCGGCTGCTGGTGGGACTTGTACTTTGCCTCCTGTTTCCATTCCAGAAAACCCACCTGAGTCTTCTAGAGGTTTGTATAGAGGTCTGTCTATCTGTTCCCTGCAGGAGCTTGACAGTCATGAGACAACAGCTCTCTCGGCCACTACCCGAGCAACCATCTGTCCCTCTGCGTGTGCATCTCCCCCCCCAGGGTTGATCAGAGTCTGATCTTGAGGGGAAGCAGAAGGAACCTGTTTGGCTGTAGAACTTGGCCTATTTTTTGCCAGCAAAATACTGACAAGAAGGAAATGTGCATTTTTCTATCTGCCTGACTGCCGTCACTACCTTTCTGACTGCAGTCATGGAGAAGAGAAAGGCCAGGGTGGTTTCCAGCCAACTTTCTCCTGTGTCTTATTCAATTGACTTATCTGCATTGAGTCCCTGCACATGCAAGTAGCCACTAACATTTATGAGGTGACAGTTAAGAGGAAGCAAAGAGGCCAGTTGAGGGGCTTCATAACAATGTGGGTCTATGCTAAAGGAAATAAGAGACACAATGGAAATAACAGAGGGAAGGCAAGACTGGGGGGGGGGGGGACCGCAGGGGTCCACAGGAGTATGCCGATGCCTCATCCATAGTCCTAAAATACCAGAAGCCAAGTAACCAGAGGAGTGACTGGATAAAATAGGACACTTTGATTCAATGGAGTACTACACAGTCATAATAATGCAGGAGACTTACTGGATTAGGAAAAACCACCAAGGTACACCAAGTCAAACTCCAACAAGGTTATAAGGAGTGTGGTGTATGCACTTATGACTTGTTTTCCATGGAAGATGCTCGTAGGAAACTTGGGCTCCTGCAGACAGCAAAATCTTTGCATGTATGGGCATAGTTTGCTTATAACGTATGTATCTCCTTCCTTGTTCATCATGTCTTCCCGACACCACTCATAAACCCTATGTAAATGCTGTGTAAATGTGTGCTGTATTATTTAGAAAATGAGAAAGGGGTCTGTCCATGTTCAGTACTGATGCTGAGACAATTTGGGGTAGGGATCATAGATATTTTCAACCCACATTTGGTTGAATAGATGTGAACCTGTACGTGCAGAAGCTAGTTGGACTGTGCTGCCATTTGTGCCAAGAGGAGGAAAGAGTGGGCTGGCAGATGGTTTAGTGGGAAAAGCACTTGCCACACAAGTGTACTTCAGAGGTAAGCATGGTGGCTTGCTTATAACCCCGTACTCATAAAGTGGAGACAGAAGATTCCTGGAGCAAACTGGCTAAAATAGACAAATCAGTGAGCTCTGGGTTCAACTGAGAGGCTTTGCTTTGATATATAATATGGAGAGTGGTTGAAGAAGATACCTGATGTAAACCTCTGGTCTCCACAGGCATGCCCACACACAAGTACTCGCATGTGTATACACATCCACACACATGTGAACTTGTACATGCACCACATATGCAGAACAAGAGGTGGAAGGACAGGTGGAATTGCTCAGTGAGTAACACTTTTGCTGTGCAAGCCTGGCAGCACATGGATTCCATCCTCAGGATCCACATAAAAACGGAAGGGGAAAGCCAAGTCCACAAAGTTTCATCTGGCCTCCACACATTACCCCTCAAACATACCAAAACACACAGCCATGATAAATTAGAAGGAAGTAAAAGAAGGTGGATTTGTATTTCTCTTCTTTGTGAGTGTGGACAGCAGGATGTCTGGCAATAAGATGAGCAGCCATCCATGTTGCTGTGGGCAGGGCAGATGGGGCAGGGGAAGGGAGGCTTTTCTGCTCTCATCTGTGTGTTGCTGAGATTTGAAGAAGGTGCACATACTGCCCCTTTGAAGAACAAAATCCATATACACAGATACTAGCACATGGTTTTGAAAAGTTGATGCTGCAGAGGGAACTAGCTCCATGCTGATAGGAAAGAAGAGACCTCAGGTGGCAGGACATACGTAGTAGTCTGGCTCATGAGATCAGGACAGAGTCTGATTTAGGGTGTGCTATGTTCAGAGGGGCTGCTAGGGTATGTGTTGACCTGTGTTTAGCAGTTGAAAGTTATAGTTTGCAGATGGAAAGATCTGAGCTCGGTTTTGCTGTGAGGAGTTACATTAGCACTGAGGTCACATTTGTAGGCCCAGAGGTGATGAAGTGCACAGGGAGGGAGGGAGGGAAGTGGCCTGAGTTGAAGTGGGAAGGCAAGTCACTGACATGGAGTTAAAGATGCTGCTGACTGAAACCCACAGAAAGGACTCACTTGATACTGCTTTGTGTGACCTAAAAACAGGCAAGAAGATGGCCTTGCTCTCTGTGAGGACAACCTGGCCCCTTTCTGGATGCCCAGAGCTCAGGACTGAGCTCTGCAGCCCCTGCAGGAATAACCTCCAAAAGCTACCATTTCTCCCTAAGGAGGTTATACCACTGCTAAGAATGGCACTCCTTTGACTATTCAAGTCACGCCCTTTTCAGTTTTATACTCCATAAGGACCAGAAACCCACTTGGGGTGCTGTCAGTACAGAACCAGAACATCATAAGGACATAGTGTGAATACTGATCACGCAGTAGTGTGCCTTTTTATGTCAGTGGCCCCACCCAAAATTCACCTTACAGCATTTATTTCTGTAAATCTTGCTTTGACCTTAGGGAGTGGCTTGCTGTTTCTTGTTGTCTCTTAAAGCAGTGTATGTTCTTAGTTCTAATACTTACTTCTGTCTCCTGTCTTTCTGTGTGATCAATTTATCTGTTTACTCTGAAGAACATCCTCTCTTCTCCCAAACACCCTGTGCTGTGAGTTTTCTAGTTTCATTTTCTTCAGAGTCCCTGGGACAGAGCAGCCTAAAGAGCAAGTGCTATGGAAAGCATTTTAGGCTCACATGTGATCTGTAAAAGCACCAAGAAAGAGCCGCTTTCCCCACAGCGTGGTCTGGGCGTGCCTAGAGGGAAACTGAGCATAGATCAGCATGCAGTAGATCTAATCCAGTCCACACACCCAAAATACAATACCAAAACCATTTTGAAAGGTAGTCTAGGGCCATCTCTCTCCTCAGTTACTCAAGGCAAGATTCATGTCAGTTCAGCAAACTGTGTTATGTTTGAGACTACATTTTGACATATTGGGATTGACCACAGAGGGGTCACAATGCCACTTTGACATAAGGAATAATTTGAGCTGAAGGTAACTGAGAAAAAAACAAATGTAGGAAGCTCTCTCCCTGTCTCTAAGGAAAGCAGGGCCTTTATCTCCCCATGTGAAACTGCCCCTCCTCTCTCCTGAGCCGAGAGGACGGCTGTTCTCAAAATGGAGACTGAAAATGAGTCTGCATAAACAAGCCTCACCAAAGAGCCCAGCCCACCATCCGTTTTCTACATGCTCACCAGTGTCCACATGGAAGTGTCAAACCTCTCTCGTTTTGTCTCCTCACCACACTATGTTAAAAGTGATAATAGGTTCCCAGATCTAATCATTTCTTTGGGCTTTCTTCCTTTCCTTTCTTTCAAGCCTCCATTTGTATAGAATTAAAAGTGGCTGTGTTTGCCTCTGCTAATCCCTTACTCTAGCTTTGGCCAGTTCAATTTGCAGGCATCAGGTAGAGAACATACAGAGTGAGAAAGAAAAATGTCCTCCCTGACATCTAGGGACTTTCCCAAAGTGACCATCTGTATATAAATTTTAACTTTCCTACATTTTCCACAAACTATGACACCATCATAAGTTCTTTCATATGCATCTTCTCATTAAATTCAACAGAAAATGTTGTGATCAACACTTGTTAAATTAGTTCATTGATCAAATCTGTTGTCATTACTGGTGCCCATGAAGTGGCTGTTTCTTGCCAAAGGTCATGGCATTAGTTACTTGTGGACTAGACAGAGATAAATATTATCAGGCAACCTTTATGAGTATATAATGCCTCCAAATGTATAGATACTAGTTCATTTAAGTCTTGTTTCCTAGTTCTGTTTTGTTTGCATGACTTTAGATTTTTCATTAAGCTATAATTTATATGTATGAAACCTAAGAACTGGCCCCCACCCCCAGTCAGGGTTTCTCTGTGTAGCCCTGGCTGTCCTGGATTTACTCTGTAGACCAGGCTGGCCCTCAAACTCAGAGATCCACCTACTTCTGCCTCCTGAGTGCTGGGACTAAAGGACTACCACCACTGCCCAGGAAAAACACAAGATTCTGAAGCAGATCAGCTGGGTTCATTCTGATGTTGCAGGTTATTGAATTCCTAGTGTTGTATCAGGTGCATTGCCTCTTAGGAAAGCCACCAGTCCCAACACCAGCTTTATTTGGTGAAGTGACATTTGGCCATTGTGATAGCTCACACTGTCTGTTCTTTGTTCAGTCACACTACTGGTCTGGTATTAACATCTGAAATGCTTTTGTTTTGATTAATCTGAGGCACTTATAATATTTTCATGTCTGATTCAAAATAAAATTTCATGTCTACACTGTGTAACTCAGCTCCCTCCAACGATCTGTGGAGTCATGAGCACAGGGATGGGCTCTGACTCTATAGAGAGG
The DNA here is from genome assembly GCF_011762505.2 of Arvicanthis niloticus. Classification (NCBI taxonomy): domain Eukaryota; kingdom Metazoa; phylum Chordata; class Mammalia; order Rodentia; family Muridae; genus Arvicanthis; species Arvicanthis niloticus. The sequence continues at coordinate 10,267,894 of NC_047659.1, read as the reverse complement.
GCTCTGAAATGCTCTGTGGGTCTGTCCTGTCCCATCCTTAGTCATTTCTGCAGTGTGGTTGACCTGTCTCCAGTGTTACTCCCAACCTCCCATGCAGGAGAAACCTCCAGGGCATGGCAGCTTTCATGTATGAGAAAGACTGCCATAAAAGTGACCTTAATTTGTTTTGTGCAACCTCAAAGGACTGGCTGTCCTGCATGCACACATTCATTCATTGACCCACTCAACCATTATTAAAACAAATAAACAAAACCCCTACTAAGGGACAACTCTGCCAGGTTTATGTCAAATGCTAAGGATTCAGCCTTGAACAAAAGCAAGATAAAATTCTGGTGGAGAGACAGATGTTAATCAAATCTCTTTTTGTAATTTCTAGCCTAGGGAAAGGGGTATGGAGAAGGCAAAGTTTGGAGAGGACTCTCTAGGTACCCTAAGGCAAGAAGAAACTCAGCAAGTTTAAGAAAGGGAGGAAGGCTGTGTGGCTGGAGGGCTGGAGGGAGAGGGGAGCAGAGCCAGACTAGACAGGTGGCTGGGGGCGTCAGTGATGGCGAGGAAGTTTAGGAAAAATGAAAGGGTGTAGATTTAGGACCAGCTGGCGGAAATTAAGCTGCAATGCATTTCAACTTGATGTAGAGAAAACCTGTTTAACAGGAAGAATGGAGACCCTCGGGCCAGAGTGTGGGTAAACAGAGCTTTTTGAAGTAGCTGGTAAGGATCACTCAATCGCAGACACTGGGGTGGACGCCAGATGGTGCCTAAGTCTCTGGACCTGGGAATCTCTGGAATTCAACCCCTCCATCCCACCCAAGAAAAGGAGACAGAGAGGGGTGGTTTGTGGGGTTTCATAGAGAAATGCCTTGTGCTGGCATCCAGTGGGTGAGAAAGGCGGCTGTCAGTGTTGTGCAGGCTGTAATAGCATCGTGGATGGAATATATTTTTGTTAAAGTTGCAGGTGCGTAAGATCCCACTCCTGAAGCTGCATATCAAAGAGCTGGCATTGCAAACTGGGCATTTCTATATTTAAGCAAAAAAATACTCTTAGAGCAAACTTTAAAACTTTTGCAAGGAAAGAGTGAGACTGCACATCATGGTGGTGCATTTTATATGTTAGAAAAATTAAGACCATAATGGAAGAGATTAAAAATATCTAGGTTCACTTTTGAGATCTTTTTCAACCTGATTAATGAAGAGACCAAGCACAAATGGAATGATTTTCTTTGGCTTACACATCCAAGTCATGGTCCGTCAGTGATGGACATCAGGGAAGGAACCTGGAGGCAGGAAGCAAAGTAGAAACCGTGAGCTGCTGTGCTGCTGACTGACTTGCTCACTGGATGCTCAACTATCTTTCTCACACAGCCCAGGCCCTGGCGATGGTGCTGCCCATGGCAGGCTAGCCCTTCCCACATCAGTCATCAGTGAAGACAGACTCTCACAGGCATGGCTGCAGGCAGTCTCACTGAGGCAGTTTCTAGTTGAGGTTTCCCCTTCCCAGGTGACTCTGAATTGTGTCAAGTTGACAGTGAAAACTAACCAGAACAGAGGTATTTTCTCAAAGATTCAGGCAGCTAAGGGAGGTGGTTAGCAACATAGATGTTGGCTGATTATAGTTTTTATATTAACACTTGGTCATAGAGTGTATAGATGCCAGAGTGGAACAATGTTTCTTCCAAACATACTATACTCTGAGCCAAAAAGCCCTCTGGTCTTGACTTCACATAAGCCAACATTGTCATTGAAAAGTTGGGTCTTGAGCTGAGGAGTGTGTAACAGAGTGGATGTGCTAGTGACAGGCACTTGGCAAGCATCCTTGGAAGTCCTATGGGCTGTAGACTCTGAGGTTGTGTGTGCGTGCACACACGCGCACATGTGCGTGCACATGCATGCTTGTATATGTGCACATGAGTGTGGATGCCAGAAGTCAATATAAGTTGTCTTCCTCTGATGGTGGTTGTCTTTTTTTTTTTTTTTTAAAGGCAGAGTCTCTCACTAAACCTAGCTGACCAGTGAGCTCTGGGGATCCACCCGTCTCTACCCTTGCAGCGCTGGGTTACAGATGTGTATTACTATGCTAGGTTTTCATGTGCTGGGTTACAGATGTGTGCAGCTGTGCTAGGTTTTAACATGGGTGAATGTAAGTTCTCATACTTGTGTGGCAAGCACTTTACCCACTGAGCTCGTGCCCTCCAGTGTCAGATACAGGGGTTTTGTTTCTTTTGTTGTTGTGTTGTGTTGTAATGATGATCTCTTTTTGAGACAGGGTCTCCCTATGTAGCCTTGTCTGGCCTGATCCTTGCTATGTAGACCAGGCTGCCCTCAAACTCATAGAGAGAAAGAGATGGGGGGAGGCATATCCATGGGTGCCTTTTGAGGCTAGAAAAAAGTGTCAGATTCCCTGGAACTGGGGTTACAGGTGGTCATGAGCCACTTATGGGGGTGTTGGGAACCAAACTTGGGTCTTCTGGAAGAACAGCGAACATTCTTAGCCACTAAGCTATGTCTCCAGCACTACAGTGTTTTTGTTTTGTTTTATTAAACTGTTCTTTTTCTTTGAAGTGGGATTTTGCACTGGCCTTGAACTGCTGACCTCCAGCATTCTGATTGCCCAGCCTACCAGGAAGCTAGAGCTATGGCTGTGTCTCACTGTACCCAATAGTTTTAGTTAAACTGTTTTGTCGTATAATCAGATTTGTATTCAGCTGTGAGAACTAACACAGAGAATGCTGTTGGAAACATCTTGCATGACTATAAAGTACAGCATTATACAGCATCTCAGGCAGGAAACAGAGATGGAACCTACTGGTTTTGCTTAAACCACCCCAGTTCTACATGCAGTTTGATCTCATGGTTAAAGGACTGTATCCAGCACCACAGATAAGAAGCAGGATAGTTCCATCCCCATGGTGGGGCTGTGATAACCAGAACCCTGTCATTTCAAGGATGCTAAATAAAGCCAGGATTAGGGGTGCATAGGTATACTCCCAGGACTCAAGAGTGGAGACAGAAGGACCAAGAATTCAATGTTATCCTTAGCTACATAGTGAGTTCAAGACAAGCATGGGCTATATAAGGCACGGTAACAAACAAAGAAAAATGTAAGTATAATTGTAGTGAGTGAAACCTTTGGGAGTGGCTAAATCCACTCACCATAGCTCTCTAAACAGTCACCCACATTGTTGTGCACAGTGGATTTAGTCCTTTGAATTGGTAAATAGTATTCCAAGGTGTAGCTATGTTACAGATTGTTTTATTCTTTGCCTCTAGGAAGACATCTGGATTGTCTCTAGTTTGAAGCTATTATTAATAAACATAAACTGAATGTGTTTCATACAGGTTTTGTGTGTATAATATTTTCATTCTTCTGGAATAAATGCCCCCAGTATAATTGCAGGATCATATGGTAGCTGCATATCTCATTTAACCAAAAATGGCCTCTGCTGCAGTGAGCAGGTGTGGAAGCCTCTTCACACCTTCTGCAGAATTGGTGGTGGTCACCACTTTTCATTCCAGATCAGCAGTTTTAAAGACTGGTAGAGGCTGTTAGCGAGGAGGTCTGTGCAGTGATTTATTACAGGCCTCTTTTTTTCCCACTTTTTTTAATTGGATATTTTATTTACATTTCAGATGCCATCCCCTTTCCCCATTTCCCCTCCCTAGAAAACCCCTATCCCATACCCCCTTCTCCTTTTTGCTTTTATACAATTTTTTAAATGTCAACCAAAGGCTTTATAAGTTTGTTAATGCTCAATATCAATCAGAAGTGTAACCTAATACCCAACCTAGATATATCAACTATCTTTGACTGGCAGAGACATGTGAGCATCTGCCTCCATGTCTGGCCCCCCTCTCTCTTTCTCTCTCATCACCTAGCTCCTCCTCTCCTTCTCTTCCTCCTCTCCTTACTCCTTCTCTCTGTACTCCTCCCACCTTAACTCCTCCTACATATCACCCTTCCTGTTAAAATAAAACTTTCTCTCAAAATACAGCTAGAGCATAACTATACTAATTTATGTCAGTAAGGTGCAAGATAGACCTAATACCCAGTCCATCATTTTGTTGACTAAGCAGAACCTCTGTCATCTCTCCTAAATAAAAGACTTAGTTCTGAACCTGGCTTTTTTTTTTTTTTCTTGGCTTTAGAATGAATGTCAGCTGAAAACTATCCTCTCAAATCTTTTCTCTGAAAGTAAATAGCAAGGATTGGCTATGGGACTATAAATTTTCAACCTCATCAGAAATCCAGAATGACTGAGTTAACTGAGATTATGGGAAGCACAAAGCATAGCTTCTAAAACATAGCCAATTTATAGAGACCGCTGAACACCTGGACAGTCCCTATACTACAGAATGTTGGAGCATCTGATCTTCAGCCTTCTGGCCCAGGATCATCTGACAGACCTAGTGATGCAGAATATTAAGGGCTGATTACTCTGTCTTGGCAGATATAATCAGTCGACAGTATTTTGTCTATTACAGGCCTCTTTATGCTAAGGAACCAGAGTTCAAAGGAACTCTGGGTACATGCCTTTCTCAGAACTTAGTGGATACATAAATATTATGTGGAGAATGTATTTCAAAGTGTTCAAGGGGAAAAAAGGGGATTAGCAAGCTGGAGAGATGGCTCAACAGTTAAGAGCACAGTCTGCTCTTCTAGAGGACCAGAGTTCAATTCCCAGCACCCACATGGCATCTCATGGTCATCTATAACTCCAGTCCAGAGTACCCAATGTCCTCTTCTAGCCTCTTAGGGAATGCACACATGTGATACACATACATGTATGTGTAAAAAAACACCCATGCACACTAAAAAATAAAAATTAAAAATAAAATAATCAAAGGGCCCTGAGTTGGGGGATGCATTCACTCCAGAAACCTTCCTCCTTGCTTCCTACTTTCTGATATATCCCAGGCCTTCACTAGAAGTCTTGTATGTCATCATTAGAAATTAATGTACAATCACATCTCTGCTTTTCTGTGTCTGCTATTATATTTCAGAAAGCAAGACAACTGGTCTTTTATATACCATGCTATTTTGGTACCTGTTGGTAGGAACCCTGGATTCCTTCCAAGCCTCAGTCTGTAGTCTGGCACCATTAAAAAGTTTACTTGGCCTTCAGTGGGGGAGCCTTTCCATCTGTGTCCTGCCATGTGTTTGTCGGGGGCTAAGGCCTATGTTGAAGCTCTCGGCAGTGAACTCTCCTACTGGTGAACTTCAGAAAACTGCCTGGTGTTCCTCACAAAGTCTCATCACTGACCTAGAGAGAGTATTTATTGATGCTGATGATTTTAATCATTAACTGGGTCTGAGACCCAGTTCCTGTGGCTGCATGGGTTTGAGCAGTTGTGAGGGTTGGTACTGATCTCAGGGCCAGCAGGGGTTGTGGGGAGCTTCCCCTTGGGAATGACCCATCTCCCCTTGTCTTCTTACTCAGTCTTAGCAGCTCTTGACTCTGCAGAGGGCCTGATCCTGCTTTCCAGGAATCTGACTTACATAATAGCAGCTGCTCTAGCCTGGGTGTGGAGCAGAAGGCTTTGCTTCCATCCTAGGCCATATGTAGAGACTTACCATGGAGGTCCTCCACACTGTTCAAGCTTCCAAAGTGTGATCCAGCATCCTTACACATCAATTTTCTGAAACAGAAGGGTTTCTATTTAGAGCCTGGACAGCATGGCACATAAGGAGTTGGAAGCTTCCTGGTTCCTGTCTGCACCTGCCTAGTTCTGGTGGCCCATTCTAACCAGGCTTCACTTGTCTTTTCTCCTGTCATGGCAACAGTAGGTCTTGAGTATTTTCTAACTGAAGTCACCCTGCTAGGCCAACACTCTTAAGGAGGAGATAGGTGCCAACATGGATACATTCCCCTTAGTCTAGTCCCAGGAAACCTGCCACTCGGACCAGGCTCTCTTCCTACTGATGCATGAGGGAAGGAGTTTATTTAAAAGTCTTTTAAAGATTAATTATTTATGCCAAGTTCCTCTTCTTGGATCTCTCTAAACACCTGAGAGAAACTGAGATTAATAATTGAGGCGATAATAATAGCAAGCACTCAGATGAGCGTTCATGTAGTGTAACTTAGCATATTGGCTGCTCGTCCTTATGGAGTCTTTGTAATCCTCTTCATCAGGATATTTTCACCCACAATTCAAAGATGAGGGAACTGATGTCCAGAAAGGCTAGGAGCCCAGGTCTGTGGCTGCAGCAGTGCTTGGAGGGAGAACACCCACCTTCTCCCATCGACAGGAACCTAGGCCTGGTGCTTCCTTATGAACATACTATAGCATGGTTACCAGGTTTCCCAGGGATTCCAGAAGCATCTGGAAGAGCAGTTTTCAAAGCATCCCCTGTGGCCACCTGCAATGGAATTCCCTAGGCTGCTTGCTTGGCTGGCAGATGGGCTGAACATGATTCTCTGTGTTCAGAGACCTGGTTTCTGGGACCAGGACCAGGAATCTGCATTACTGCAGAGCTTTCCAGGGAAGTCAGGTTGAGTGTTTTGTAGATATTAAGGCCCTGAGACCAACTGTAGGGATTCATGAGACCACTACAAGGGATGACAGTGTGGCTTTTGTTTGTTTTCTTTCAAGAGCCACTTAGTAAAGCTGGAGTTTTATAAGCCATCAGGGTGTCTGTTGGAACTACTTAAGTCCACTGCTGTAATGCCACAGCAGATGGACAGTCCGTAACCCGTGGGTGTGGCTGTATTCCAAGAAAACTGCTTTCAAAGCAGACAGTGGATTGCTATCCTGACATAGAGTCATCCTGGTCTGTGCATCTTCTCCATCCCCCTCTACAGAAGTTACTTTACACTTCTTGCTAGCTGCCGAGCTTGCTCATGGTGGGAACTGGGCATGAATCCTATTGCTTAGGTTGTAGTGGATCATTCAAAGCAGCTATGTCGGAAAGCCCCTCCTCTCCAGGCATTCCACACAAAACGTTACTTATTATGGTGAGACCAGTGGTACAGGCCTGTTATTCAGCTATTTTGGAGGCTGAGGGAGGAAGATCCAAGTTCAAAGCCAGTCTCGGTAACTTAAAAAGACTCTATTCCAAAATAGAAAATTAATACACACAATACACACACACACACACACACACACACACACACACACACACACACGGTATATAGCTCAGTGGTAGAGCACTGTATTTCTATCTTTACTTAAATCCATTATTCTAGCTTGTTTTTATGTAGCTATGGTAAAAACCACTCTAACCACAGCAACTTAAGAGAGGAAAGGGCTTATTTCAGCTTACCATTCCAGGTGGTGGGCTATGGTTGAGAGAAGTCAATACAGGAACCCAGACAGACTTGAATCAGGAATAGAGGAGTGCTGCTTGCTGGCTTGCTCGTGGCTGATTCTCAGCTAGCTGGCTTATACAGCCCAGGCTCCTATGGGTGGTGCCCCCCCACATCAATCATCAGTGAAGACGGTCTCTCACAGGCATGGCCACAATCAGGCTAGTCTGATTGAGGCAGCTCTTGTGTTGTGTTAAGCTAATAACGAAAACACACCAGAACAGCCATGTAGGTCTTTCTAGAACCTGCTCTCTTCCCTGTGAAGAAGCCAGCATGAGCCAGCACATGACTTCACTCTTAATTCTGTCGGGTTATTTCCAGGAGTAGCTGCTTCAGAAGGTATGTGGTCCACCTTCTGAAAGTTGCTGTTGATCTCACTTTTGCCAGATATTTTGCTGTGTGTAAGGCAGATCACTGCCTTTCTAGCCCCCAAGATTAGAGTCTTTATTTCTGTCTGTCCACTAAATCTGGGCCACATAGTACATGATTCTGTCATAGCACTCAACGTAAGACTCTTCTGTAAATGTGCCTTTCATCTACCTCTGATGCCATCCACACAGGCACACAGAGTCCTAGATTCTTTATCTTGAAGCTCTGCCCTGCTGCAGACCTTAAGTCTCTTGTCCCCACTATACCAGAGAGGCTATTGCACACTGTACCTTCCAAGGAATGGGTCTTCAAACAGTATATGCCACTTTCGTCCTATCCTGTCTTGACCAGAGCTAGATCACATGGTCTCATCACAAGAAAAAACAAATATAGTCCAACAGTGAGTCTAAAAAAGGAAGTAGGTTTGTCAATCTAGTGTACACAGCAGTGTCTACCTTGTAGGCCAGCCCTTCCTAAATGGAGAGACTGAAAAGGCCCATCAGGAAGAAGGGCACCAGGCAACCTGTCTTAGTATGTATAAGGCATGCTGTCAGGCACTAGCCAGGAAGATCTATCTGGGGTGTATATACATCATGCGTGCATGCTTATTGCATATCCACCCTGGGATTTCTGACACAGCGACTTTGAATGCCTCTTACAGTTCATGATACGTGGCCTAGGCCTGGTTCTTACCATGAGCAAGCTCACGTCAGATGGAGTGTGATAGAGGGAGGGAAGGGCAGCCAGGAGCAGGTGTCCTACAGCTGTGGCTTCCTTGGTTGTTTCCTGGGATGCTGTTTCCCCTCTAAGAGACATCTAGGGACTCTAGAGCAGCATGTGGTTGTGGGACTGAGAGCTGCCATCTTTGCTGTGGTTGTTTACAAAGATAAGGAGCTGGCACCATGTCTAGAACCCCTTCAGTGGTACTGAAGATGGCCCCGGGAGGGGCTCAGAACCCCTATCTTTGCTTTCTTCATGTTAGGGGTTGTTGAGTCTGACCTGCCACTGAGGTTGAGTTCACTGTGGTCCTGACTGAGACGGTAGCCAGGGCTGCAGTCTGGGCAGAGCATTCATTCTGCCTGGTCTTTGCTGTGCAGAGACCCAGCTCTCAAGAACATCTTCTGTCCCATGGTGACCCAGCCTTACAGGAAAGGACCTTGGAACCAAAATGCAAAACAAGGACAGTGCCTCCAAGAGTGTTTTCTGACCAGGGAGGCCAGACTGGAATAGACCACAGAAGAAAATTGTTTTAGTCTCTCTTAAAGATTTTGCGTGTGTGTTTTGAGTGAGGGGCATAAAGCGTACCCATCCAAGCAGGAAGGTAGCCTAGACACCCCCTCCCAGACTGCTGTCATTGATATGCCACACAGTTTAAGCTAAAGGAGTGAGGGCAAGAAAAGGTTAAATTTCTCATATAAGATTAATTCAGCCATCTCTGTGAAATGGTGGAGGCAGAATACCATTAGACTCTAATCTCATTTCTCTCATGCTGTCTTTCTTGGAGCCTATCAAATAGTGTCCTGGCAGAGAGTCAGCTCTGTGGATGCTGAACATCAGAGTCAGTCTCTTGCCGAATGTGCCAGGAGGGCTGTAATTTAGAAAATGTAGCTACCTTGTAAGGAAGGATGAAAAGGTACCGAGTGCACCTGTCTCTGCATGCGATAGTCCGACCAGTTAGAACTGGTGAAACATGATTCTTGCAGAATCTTATTTTTTGTTTTATTAGAACTGTTTGCATGACATGGTCAAGCCAAACTTACAAAAACTGTTGGTACTGGGGGGCTGTCTGTGGGTTCATGGCTACTGTGTGCAGTCCTAGGTAGACTAAGTAGCCAATTAGATATGTGCCTTCGGAGAGGGGAGCTATGCATGCAGTGCAAACGCAGTAAGAATTTGCATCCTTGTTTTAATTGTTCTTGGACCATGGCATGTGAGTTTGCTTATCTGATTTAAGCCTGTTTGGGTGGGGAGGAAGGGGAGGGTGGGAAGTATTAGTTGCTGCCATTTCAAAAATAAATATATTCAGATGTTAGATTTTATATTTTCTGTTAGTTTCTCTCTCTCTCTCTCTCTCTCTCTCTCTCTCTCTCTCTCTCTCTCTCTCTCTCTCTCCTCTCATGTTAACACGTAAAAAAAAAAAAAAAAGCTTAAATTAAAAGCTGGGGGAAGGGAGGGGAGCCTATGAGGATTTGGGAATTTTTGTCTCCTCCTTAAAATACAGCTTTAAATGATGCTGGTTATTTTTATGTTGTATATTTGGGACAAAGAGACTCTACTCTTTTAAGCAAAAGATAATTGCACGATCTGGTTCAGCAGCTTTGTCCCTTGCCTCAAGTTCCTGCAGGGCTGCCACCCTCTTCGGTAATACCGAGGGAGATCATAAGCCGCCAATAGCTTTGGGAATTTCAATTGATTCCAAATGAACTAAATATTTAATTCAGTCATTCCCTATACTTCTAGGGATGACTTGGACATTTTTCTTTTGACTGAGGGCTTCATAGAAGCCTGACTCTGCAATGGCTGCTGGAGCCAGTGTCTGTTGCAAGGCTGCTCCCCTGCAGTGAGGCGCCGGGGCACTGCAGACCTGTTCCATAGCAGCCTTCTTCTTCTTTTTCTTTCTTTCTTTCTTTTCCTTTTCTCTTTCTCAGAAGGTGTGTAGCCAGCTCGCTATGTATAATACTGATGAAGCATTTTTGTTCCAGCTCTGTCTCAGAAGACCTAGGCTGTAGACGTGGGGATTTCAGTAGGAAACACTATGGATCTGTGGAGCTGGTAAGTTAATGCTGTCTGCTCAGTAGTAGTGCACTGATTCAGACTTAGAGGCGATCGCCAAGCTTATCGACCCTTTGTTGTATATTTCCTATTAGACTGTGTGCTGTGTCGAGATTTCATTTGAATCATTAATGACGAAAGGTTATGGTCATTTGGTCACCCTTATTCCTTTACATTGTCATTGCTTTTAATCTTCCAGTTTGTTAAAAAAAATATGTTATGGCTTGGTATTTTTCTCTACTAAGCAGTGCATAGAATTAAATAATCTGTAAATGAAGAAAGGTAACATTTCATTTTTATATTATCTTGTTCCTGAAAGTTTACAGATCTAGTTTTAAAAGTGTAATGACCATTGACATTCTGATTCTATCTTTGCTTTCTGGGTGTGGGACAGAGGTTAGAATGTATGAGGTATTTTCCTTTTATAAGCTTATTAGTTGGACCAGATCAGTATCTGTGACAGATGATAAATGTCTGAAATTAAAATATCTAATTTTTTATAACAAGAGACATTAGAGTTTGTGATATGATTTTTAGAGTATATATTCCTCATGAAAGAGGGGAAATAAAATGAAAGCATTGATAGACTTGGGTTTTAAGATAGATAGTGATTTAGTTTTCCAACTGCATGGGATCTGAACCAATTTCAGAAAATGTGCTTATAAACTGTACTAGTTATTACTGGTCATTAACTCTACTCTTCTGTCAATGAAGAATGAGTTGTTTCTGTCTCCTAGCTCAGTAGCCAGATTCCTACTGTCGATGCAAGCTGTACCTTTACAGGCTTTAACCGGAAGAGCAGCTTACACAAGTCGAGCGCTAGTGGCCCTCTGCTTGATTCTAAGCGCGTATAACAGACTGGACTGTGCGCCTGACCCAGGGCTGAACATCTTGCAAGTTTAAAATAAGTGAAAGGTTTGGTCCCTGTTCTCAGGGGCTTCCTGTCCCTCAGCTGAGCAGGTTCAGTGTGTCATCTAAAGAATGAGTATAGCCACATCAAAAATACATCAGCTGATTTAGTGCCTGTTCTAAGTCTTCCTTAACCCCTTACGCACTGACTCAGACCACTGCTCTCCTCAAGGAGCCTGGGCAAGAGTATAATTCAGAGTAGGAAGGCAAATAGAGAGAGATACAGAGGTGACATGACAGGAGCATGAAAGGAGGGAGTCACCCACCCTACAAGGGAACTTCAGGGAGGTGACTTGGAAGGCCTCCTGAAGGACGAAGGTGGTAGGATATGGGAGGGTGGCAAAGAATAGAGAGCAGACATGCATGGCAATGATGTTTCACGAGAGCAGTGAACAAATGGCCTGCCTGGCAGAGGTGAGGCCACAGGAAGTAGTGGTGACACAGCAAGCAGGCTTCGGTTCGTGTCTCCACTCCTCCACAGACTTCTGTCACCAGGCATCAGTAAAATGGTGTGATTTCTCAGTGTGTGCTCTGAAGTCTTTCTTGTTTCACCATTTGCTATAGACATGATCTTGAGCATCTCTTGTCCTCAGTTTTCTCATCCACAGAATAGGGATATTAACATTTTCTTCTATAGCTTTGCTGTGAGGATGAGATAAGACAATGGCACCTAGCCCTTAGCATCTTCCATGTTAACCTGCCTCAGTAGTGAAACTGAAATTCAGTAGCAGAGGTAGAACTGCCATAGTCAGATGAAGACCGGACTGGGTCCAAGAAGTGGTCCGGAGCCCTCGTGCACACTGAGGGTGGTGCTTAGGGAAGCACCTTGGGTGTGAGAGATGAACTCCGCAGATGTGTGCAAAGCACAGAATACCAGAATGTTCCCTGAGAGCCGCAGATGAGCTAAGCAGACATCAGAGTCAGCGGGAAAGCTGAGTTACAAACGTAGCACTGGAGTTAACTCATAGTCTGAGTTTCTGACAAGTTCCCAGACTGCAATTCATGCTGTTGGCCCCAGGGCCACACCTGGAGAGCCAGTGTTCACAGCTGAGGAGTCACCAGTCAGCCCTGACTGGAACGTGATGCCAATGGACAGAAAGCTCCTCATCCATTTGTTCATGATTTTCCTCTGGAGCTCTGTGTGTGTGTGTGTGTGTGTGTGTGTGTGTGTGTGTGTGTGTCCTCTACAAATATTATAACATAACATTTAAATAGGGCTGAGAGATGGTTCAGCAATTAAGAGTATTTGCTGTTATTAGGATCCAGTTTTAAATTCCAGTACCCATATGGTGGCTCACAGTCGACCGTAACTCTTGCTTCAGGGAATCTAACTCCCTCTGCTGACCCCCACACACATAGCCATACATACAGGCAAAACAGTCACACACATAAAAATAAATAAATAAATAAATAAATAAATAAATATTTTAATTAAATTTAAATATATTTTAAAATTCGATGGACAGCCTCATTACCTTGTAGCAAGTGTTTTCATTTCTCTTCAGCCCCTCTGCTCTTTAAAGCTATACATTTTACTTTTACGTGGTTGTAATAAAATTATCCAATGAATTTTGCATTATCCTTTTATCCATTTAACTGTTTTGTAAGTATCTTCTTTGCATGTTATCTGCAGAGTCACCATTTTGATTTGGATATGGCAGTCCAACTTAACGATGAACCATTCTCTGTGTAGCAGTTCCCTTCCTTTTGTAAAATTACACTGTGCCTAATATATATATATATGAAATGGCATCTACACTGATGGCTGGAATGAACAGAAATCCAGCTTCAGGACCTAAGAATTGTGCCTCAATTGTGCCACTGTACTGTAATACAGTACAGTGGTATCTATGGATGGATCGGCTCCAGGTCTCCCTTGGGTACCAAAAGCCAAGGCTGCTAAAGCTCCTGACATAAAGTAGCATCTTTGCATATGTCTGACACATATGCCCCTTACACTAAGTCACCCCTGGGGACTTACAATGCCTAACACAATGTACATGCCATAGAACCAGTGGTTATTGTGTGTTAGAGGAAAGCAAGAAAACAGTTCACACATGTTCATAAAAGACAGTTTTCCCCTAATATTTTCCATGCAGTTGGCTGGATCTCCTGTTGTGAAATGTCCATGTGTGATGACCTACTGTCTGGTTAAAAACAAAACAAAACAAACCCAGATGAGATGTATATTCTCTGTTCATCGGGAAATGAGTCTAGTTTTTCTTAACCTGGGATGAGAAAGACTATTGAGAACCACAGAACTCAGACTTCAGAGAACAGTGCCAGGAAAAAAATTATCATAAATGTTGCCTTTAAAAAACATAGCTATAGAAATCTTTGGGCAGAGCTAAGCATGGCCATTCACCTCAGTAATGGGAGTAGACTTGGAACTTCACTCCACAGGTGTCGGTCAGCCATGAATGTCATAAGAAGCCCAGATCTCTGTAGACTAAGGACAGGGTTCTCTAGCCTTCTCTCGAGTTTTTGAAGACCTACCATGTGGCAGGTACCATGCTGGGTTCTCAGGGAGAGTGGAGAGATAAGTCGGGCCTGTCAACTGTCAGAAAGCAGCTGCCTCTCTGTGTCCTGTCCCGAGCCTGCGAACCACCTGGATCTCAGCGGTGCCCCTTGTGGTACCCAGAGCTTGTTTCCTTTCAAGAAGCATGTGGGTTGAGCAGCAGGCATTCAGTCTGGCTCCACTATGGAGTAACTTGCTGGATGTGTCTGGGCAAGTCTCACTGGAAAAAAGCACTGAACACACAACTGGGCCTCCAGGAACAGGAGTGCTGTTTCTCCTCAGGTCACATGATGCCTCATCCTCTCCTCTCCTCTCCTTGTCTGTCCCACTCTCTCCAAACCATCACCTCTCCGGCTCCCTTTCTCTTAAGAGTTTTATAGTTACATATCTTGATTCATTTGAGTTAGCTTCTGTATATGTGTAAGTGGAGAACTTTTTTTACACTCTTTTACACATGCATACAATGCGTGCTGGGCTTTCCTGGCACCATATGATGAAGACTGTCCTTTCCTCTCATGATAGGTCACAGCACTCTTCAAAAGCATTGGTTGGCCATATATGTGGGTTAATATGGGGGCTCTGTCTTCTACCTCACTGGTCTATAAGCCTGTCTTCCGGCACAGTGATAGTCTAAAATGTTGCGAATGTGCAACCCTTTCCTTCTTGATTGCCTTTGTGGTTCATTTTGGACTATTGACCCTTATCATTCTTATGACCCTGTGACCCTTGTGACCCTTACTCCACCTTGCCCTTTCTAGTCTCCTGCCCTTACTCACCATGCTTTGACTTCTGACCTCACTGGTCTCTAGAACAGCCTCAGTTTTTCCATGCTCCAAAGCCTCTGCACTTGCTTTCTGCAAGGACTTCCCTAGTGCTTCTCGTGCCTGAGCTTAATGCTGTCTTCCCAAGCTCACCCCTCGAGATCCACACCAACCCCCTCTGCTCCTTAACTTGGCAGCAGTTGACTTAGCCACTACTCTCCCATCCATTGCAAGTGAGGGGGGAGCCATGTCTGTCTTCTTTACTGTTGTTGTATTTCTAGAGCCTGACACTAGACTGGTATATACTATTTTTCATATTTTTTTTTTTTATTATTCAATCTGGTGTCAGTTTCCCAACCTCCCTGGATCACATAGGTTCCAACTCTTAATTCCCACCATAGTCTCTTCATTTTTTGAATTTGAGTTTTAAATTTCAAAAAGAAAATTATAGATTAATCCCCCTTAGATTGGGTATGTATCAGGGTAGTAGGGTCATTTGATACAAGTGAGCCTCTAGAACCGTTCCCTCAACAGAGTTTGTGGTGAGGGCAGGCTATCTCCAAGGAGGACAGCTTAAACTTGAGTGGTAGTGGCCTGCGGAGGGAGCTTAGCAGGGAGAGTGCTTTCAGCTAAGGATCTAAGTTCAGATCCTTTGCGCCCCATAGCAGGTGTGGCAGCACACACTTGTTAACCTTAGCCCTGAAAAACAGTTACAGGTGGGACCTGAGGGCTCTCTAGCCAGCCAATCTAGCCAGTCAATGGTCCAAGTTCAGTGAGACTCCCATCTCAAAGAATCAGGTGGTGAAGAGCAAAGGAAGACACCGATGCCCACCTCCGACCTCTATGCATGCATTCATACACAGGTTGCACACACACACACACGGTACACACGGAATTCTTTCATGCAGTGGATTGTTTAAAAGCATCTCATGAAACTTTCTTCCCCTGCTAGTGGACTCGTAGGCCCTGCCACTTTCATTGGTCTTGTAAGTAAGGATGCAGATCAGAAAGCCTCTCCAGGTAGGAACCCTAGCCCTTTGTTTGTTCATATAACCCTGTACTAAGCATGGAGCAGCATTAGTCTCAATAACACTGGTTGAAGAATGAGAGTTCTAGCTTGAGAGAAACTGGAGAGCAGTCTAACTCATGAGAAAAGAAACCAAGCCCCTCTGACTACCACCAACACAGGTAGACTCATTAGCTTGCTGGCCATCCTGCCTCAACAGATGCCATTTTTCTTTCTGATGGATTGCAACTCCAGTCTCTCCTGGCAACAGTCCAAGCAAGGCACAGCTAGAACAGCATCAGCCATCTCTCATCACCTCCTATCGAAATCTGTCAGGGGCAGCAAAAGATTGTTTGTAGCTTTTATTGATCTGTTCTTGGCCTTTGACTGGATAGACAGGAAACTGATGTGGTAGAAGAGATAAATGATATGAATGCAATATAGACCTCTGCCCAATGCAGTCCAGCTGCAGACTGTCATGCACCCCTGCCTCTTGATGCTGCCAGGAAGTCACCATCTGCAAGTGGTTTTAGATTCACATAAATACGAATTTTGTCCATTCCTTTTGGCATTGTGTCTTAGTGAGTGAGCTCACACTCTCTGTAAGTATGCATGCTGCTCTGCTGTGCAAGAATGAAGCAGAGAGATGCTTCTCTCCAAAGGTGGCAGGGTTTTATATGAGTGGCCTCAAAAGATGTCTGGCATGTGTGCTGTCTGAATAGTTGACAATGAACCCGTTCCAAATCTCTGCAGACTTTCATATTAGAAGATCCTCAGAGTTTATTGTTGTTTAAGTGTGTGTGTGTGTGTGTGTGTGTGTGTGTGTGCATATGTGTATGCATGTATAGAGGCCAGAGGTCAACATCAGGTGGCATTCCTCAGGTTCCACACTGCTCTTTAAGACAGTGATTCTCACTTGTCCTGGAACTCAACAAGTAGGCTAGCCTGCCTGACCAGGAAGCCCCCATATTCCTCCCACCTATGTGTCTTCAGAAGTGGGAATGAACACAAGCACACATCACTGTACTCAGCTTTTATTACTGTTGTTGTTATAAAAATTTCAGAAAACGAATTTTGAGCATATTTCCTGTGCCCCAATTCCTCCCAGATTCTCCCCATTTCCTCGCCTACCA
This sequence comes from Arvicanthis niloticus, assembly GCF_011762505.2. NCBI lineage: Eukaryota > Metazoa > Chordata > Mammalia > Rodentia > Muridae > Arvicanthis > Arvicanthis niloticus. The sequence continues at coordinate 10,251,128 of NC_047659.1, read as the reverse complement.
ACATCATGTTTTTTATTTCTTTTTCTGTCAGAAAGCAAAAAACAAAAAGTGAAAATTAAAGTGAAAACCTCAGTAAGACAAAATATACCAAAAAAAAACAGAGAGCACACGTGTGTGTGTGTGTGTGTGTGTGTGTGTGTGTGTGTGTGCACGCGCACTTCCCTTTGCCGCAGATATCAGTTGCAAGTAGTTTCTTGGTTAAGGGTGGGACTTTGTGTCTGCATCTCAGTGCTGGGTTTTTGTCTGGTTTGGATCTGTGCAGGTCTTTTGCACACAGTCACAGCCTCTGTAAGGTCACATATGCTTCACCCAAACTTGTCGTGTCTGGAAGACACTGGCTCCTTGGAGTCGCCCATTGCCTCTGACTCTTTCAATCCTCTATCCTTTCCCGTATATATTTCTTGGCCCTGAGGGGAGAGGTTTGATAGACATACATTTAAGTCCAAGAAGCCCCTCACTCTGCACATTGTACAATTGTATATCTCTCATTTTATCACTGTTCCTTGAGCACGGTAACAGTAGTAGGTTTTCCCTAGGCCCATGACCTATCTAGTCTTGGATTCTCCATTCAGGTATGGGTTGCATCTCACAAAGTGGGCCTTACATCCAATATTAAACATACACAGTGGTTGGTCAGGCCCATACCATATACCACTGCTATACTGGTATAGCCTGTGAACTGCTTGCTCTCATAGGTCAGATGGATCACAGCTATGTGACACTAATGATTACTTTCCCCTCCCTCCAGTAGTGTGTAAAGTACCTTCCAGTCCTACAAATACTATCAGCAGGGATTCAGCCTTTAGTTGGGCACCAGCTCAGTTTCTCCATCTTCAAAGACATAACTAAGTAATGTCTTCAGCGATAGAACTTTACCACCAGATTGTGGAGAGAAAAACTAATACCCTCAACAATAGTGTTTGGGGTGTGGGTGTCTGTGGGACCCTTTCGTCCAATGACTCAGCAAGATGTAACCCATTGTCAGCACTGGAGACATACTTGGTGACATAAGACATCTAGTTGGGTGCCTTGCTTTTTGAACATGGCTTCTGGGGAGCAAACTCAGATCCCCATGCTTGCTTAGAAAGCACCTTTCTGGCCAAGCTATCACACAACCCGCCCTCAAATTTTGGTGAGGAGCCATTTGTATTTTTGCTCAGGCACAAATATAAACTACAACTCAGGGAACTGTTCTCCGGAGACGATCCTTTGCTAATGAGGAACTTAGCTGCTGGTTCAGCATCCCCAACAGAGCAATTTTGTTCTCCGTTTGGAGCTGATGATGCCTTCTGTTTATGGGGAAATTGTGAGAATTTTATGAGCAAAATCATATTCCACGTAGCATGACCAAACTGAGAGATTAGAGAAGATAGCAGCATATTTCCCTCAGGAATATCAAGAATTAAACATTCTACAACTAAAATCCCCGTCTGAGCAGATGCTCTCCAGTGTATCTGGCTTGTGTCTGAGCCTTATGCAGCAGGTCAGCTCCCTGAGGGACCTCAATTATGAGAATAGTACTGGAGGGGCCTTCAGATGTCTTCTGTTGTGGCTATGACTTTACTTAGTTATTACTAGTTTTAACATTTATTGGATGCTTACCATGTGCTATGCTGAACATGGAGATGCAGTTGCATAATGAATGTTCACAGACAACCAGATGAGGTAGGTGTTGCTTGGCTGTGCTTCATCCTATAGATGCCTAGAAAACATGTGTGAGTCCTGAATGGGTCCCATGCATGACTGGTCTGAGGACCCACAGCTAATACATGGCAGAAGTAACATTTAAACCCAGGTCTGTGTCTTAGGCTACAGCTCACATTCTGACAGCAATTGTTATTTCAGGTCCCAAGGCTCTAACGCTCTCTTCTGGCCTCTCTGGGCACTGCATATATGCGGCGCATATTAAAGGGGTTTCTCTGCAGTGGCTTCCAGGAAGCTTAGAGCTTTATCTTTTGTGTCTTGCCTTCTATAACACACATGCTAATCTTACCCTCTTGTGCTGTGTATCTAATTTTATCCTTCGTGTAAGATGTATTTCCATAAGCTTCCTCAAACCCTCTTTAAAACATGAAGTGAGATGTAAACAAAACTGCATTTTCTTTATCTAGCCCTGAACAGCGTAGTCTTTCTGTCTCCCACTAACACCTATCTGGTGTATAAGATGGCTTTGACTCTTGCTGCCGCCCTACTTTTCTCTACAGTACAATTGTGTGACTCATTTTTCCAGGGCCAACAAAACATGAGATTTAGCATACCACCTGATCATCTTGAGCACCAAGGCCTGGTTAGTGACATGGATCACTGGGGCACAAGACTACCAGAGCTGCACACACACCATGTAAGAATACCAGATGATGCCAACCTCAAGACTGTCACCCCCACGCCAGCAGGTCCAGGCAATATGATCGCCACTCTCCCTGCTCCCTGCCTCTGTGGTCTGAGTGTCACTCACGCTCTCCCCTAGGCCACAGATCTCTCCTATGTGCTCCGATTCCCTCCTCAGGCCATGCTCTCTGATCTGAGCCTCTGCATCATTGTCTGCTCCCCAAGACACCTTGGCTCATCCCTGTCTCTGGCTCGTTCAGCTTCATGGTGTTCTTTGGCATTGTGGCCTTTCCAGTGGTAGGCTATGGTGCCCTGCTCTACCTTGAGAGACACTTTGAAATCATGATCTGTGTGTCCAAGTTTATATTTTATAACCCGAGATAGGGACTGCAAACACTTTGATTATTTGTTTAATTCTTCAGTATAAGAAATGGAATAGAACAGCTTCCCACTTGGATTGTGGCAAAGTTCTCATGTGTCTCTGAACACAGTCTCTTCTAATGTCTGTTTGGTTGTAGCCGTGGCCTCCCCCATCATGTGCCCTGGTGTGTTCTGTCCTTTACATGCCCACCGCGTGCCTGTGTCTGCTTGTAGATCTGTGGCCAGGGTTTAGTAGTGTGGACCATCAGTTGTGACCATAATCAATTTTAAAAGATTTATTTATTTTATTTATATGAATACACTGTAGCTGTCTTTAGACACACCAGAAGAGGGCATCTGATTCCATTACAGGTGGTTGTGAGCCACCATGTGGTTGCTGGGAATTGAACTCAGGACCTCTTGGAAGAGCAGTCAGTGCTCTTAAGCACTGAGCCATCTCTCCAGCCCCATAAGCAATTTTTAAAATATGATTTTTATGTACGTGTGTGTGCCTACTTGTCTGCACTATATGCATGTAGTAGCCTCCAGAAGCTAGAGAGGATGTCCAGTGCCCTGAAACTGGAGTTACAGGTGGTTGTGAGCTGCCCTATGTGGGTGCTGGGACTCAAACCCTGGTCCTCTGCAAGTGCAGAAAGTGCTCTTAATCACTGAGCTGTCTCTGTAGCCCCTAAAAGCAGATCTTTGTCTTGGCAGAAATATGTGATTGCCTTGCGCACTGCTCTGATGGGAAGAAAGTGTTTTCAGTTCTGAAAGTTTCAGAAAAGCCCCATGTTCTCTTCTGAGTTCATGTGTGTCTGCTGTCAAATCCATAGAACTTGACAATGTGCCATGGACATGAGAGTGATGACTGCTCTCTTACTTCATATGGTGCTGTTAAAAATGGGTGACAAAAGATGTCTTCTGTCAACCTGTCTTCACATGGACTCTGAAAATAGAGCTGTGGGCTCTCAGAACTGTGCGCGTCTGTTAACTGGCCTCTGGCAGGTATCTTGGGACTTAGTGCCAGTAAGCCAAGATCTTTAATAAAAGACAAAATACTGTGATCTTACCTTGTCCCAGTACCCCCTAAACTTTATAATACCTAACAACAATGTGCTTCAGCTCTGTATCCCAATTCACTGTGTCTGGAGTAGACGGGCATTTTTAGGAGAGTCCATTTTGAAAATGACATTACTTCCTTGCTATGTCTTGCCTGCTCTCCGGCAGGGGTAGGGTAAGAGCAGACAGAGACGTGCTTCTCACACTCCTTTTTGGGTGCCATCTGTTTCATTTCCTCTTTCTTTGGCCTGGCTTTTTTTTTTTTTTTTTTTTTTTTTTTTTTTTTCTGGCTCCCCTGACTTAAAAGATTCTATTCAAAGGTTCTGGATTAGATAAAATCTAGTTTGACTGCACCCTCAGCTGGAATTAACAGGAAGTGTGGGGCTTTGATTTCCTTATTGCTGTACAGGGTGCTTGCCCTTGTACAGTTCTAGCAAGATCCTGGTGCTTTTGGCCAAACAGGGACCAGCATCAGTCCCTTAATGTCATGGTCCTAGGCAATAAAGTTTATGTTCCAGGGACTCTACAACCTGCTCTTATCCATCATTGAGCCTTAGGTCATGGGCCCAAGATCCAACAAACAGTCCTCTACCTGTGACTATTACAGCCTCTCAGATCTCCTCATACTCTCCCATCCTTCTAGAATGTTCTTCTCCGTGTGCCTCTGCCAAGCCTCTGTCATGCATCCTTCCCTGTCTGCCTCAATGGACCACTCATCTTCCACTCTCTGGAACCTTATATGTCTATGCACTTCTCCAGGATGCTGGTCATATTTTGCCTTGTAATTATTTGCAGATATTCTTTGACTTGCTTAGCATGGGGACTACTTTTTCATTGTACCTACAGCAAGCTCCAAGCTCGCTGCCAAATGTCCATATGGTGGCTAGAGTTCTGCTAAAAATCCAGTGTCTGGTGATTTCTTTCAGTTACATTTAATAGTATTTTTTACTTTTGTGTATATGCATATGGGCATAAAAAGTGGATATACTTCTTAATATTCTTCTATGGTTCGGAAACGAATATATGCTGGCTATAGGAGAGTTTGAAATAACTGAAAGCACAGAGAGGACAGTGAAGTCCATCTTTATCATCCTACGGTAGCCTACGGTAGTCACTGCGAAGACTTAGTGTGTGTCTCTTTAGCAATTACATTAACATACAAAATAGGCTTTTGTATTTTATTCTTCTTCTGTACTTAAAAACAAGTGTCATCTTTTGAATAATGGACACTCTTCCACCAACAGCATTATCTCCTCTCTAGATCTCTTATTTCTTATTTATGTCTAATTTCATTTGTTGGCTGTGACCTTTACAATAAGAATCAAGGTGCCAGGGAAATAACTTCATAAAGTGCTTGCTGCATAATTACAAGGTCCTGTGTTCCATTCCCAGAGTTAAAAAAAGAGAGCGGCATTTCCCATCCCCTGGGCTCACGCAGCTTTCCTTTCTCCCAGCTTCTAGTTCAATCTGTCCCTTTTCATGTTCTGCTCAGCATCTAAATTGAGGCTCACCCCTGCTTCACTTTTCTCTTACTTTTAAGGAACAGGGTCTCACTGTATTGCCCAAGCTGATCTCAAACTCCTGCCCCTCCAGCCCTGCCCTCCCATGTGGCGATACAAGCAAGCACAATTGCTCCTAGATTTGCTGCTTAGGTTTTAAAACCTGTTCTGTTTCCTTTCCCCAGGAAAGCCCTTCATCATCCACTGAGGTCACTGCAGCCTCCGGCCCTATCCATGAGCGTGGGCTCTGTGTGCCACCACGCATGCTGTTATAAAGAGAGCATGTCCTCTGTCTGCCTCAGGGAATGACTGCTTCGCTACAGTTTTATAGTAAAGACTAGTTAAGGCACACATGCTTCCATTTCATTTTAGGATTGGAGGTCACGTGTCTTCATGGCTCTGTTACAGGGTTGTTGTATTGTTTTTCTTCCTACAACCCTCAAGCAAAACAAAGCAGCTCTTCAAACCTTGTATCTTCTGCATTCAGAATATCCACCCAGCCCTCAGACATCACTGGCCTCTTGGACTGGAGCTTCTCTGATCCAAGCAGCTGCGCAGACAGCTTACACAAAGCTTCCTCATAACTTCCAGCAGCTAGCTGGTATTTGTCCTGTAGCGGTCTGCAGTGGGGTGGGGGCAGGCAGGGCCTTCTGTGCTCATCTCATCCAGCGGCTCTGGAAATCACATGGAGCAGGGGCTTTGGTTGGAAGAGGAGTATAGAAGTAGTGTTTGCTCAGCTCCCTACAAAAGCTTGAGAAAATGCCAGCGATGGAAAGCCACTTTTCTATTGTTTTCTTTTCAGCTTGAGTAGTCACTGTTCATTAACTAGCCATATTCCAGAGAGACCTCATGACTCCTTAGTTCATCCCCTGATAAGCTTGTTGACCTGCTCATCCTTGTCACCATCTCTGGTAACACAGTAGTCCTTTCTTAGTCCTGACTCCTTATTTCCTTCTTTGGAACATTCTCGAGCAGCGGATGCCTCCAGCACCTGACCCTCATGCAGATTGTGCTGTGTTAACTAGGTGATCAAATCATCAAGCCATTTGTGTCTCAAGGCAAATGGCCCTTGAAAGAGTCTGTGATCACACAGATAGCTAGTCTGTGAATGTGACTTCAGGAGTAAGTTCCCTAAGCAATAGATGATCTGTTGGCCCTAGGCATATTAACTGAGGATCTGTTGAGCCTGACAAAGCACCATCAAGGAGATAACCAAGGCCATGAAGCTCTGACTTCTGTCAGACCTTTGGGCTCACACCTTTCCTCCACAACCTTAGGCCCCAGTATCTGATGTGATTTGAATTCTACAAGTACATAGTGGGTACCAAGGTATCCTCCATTCCAGCCTGCTGAATCTCACTTTGGCCTGCTTGCTCTACTCCTGCCGGTAGTGGAGCTGGGTTCTGCACAGAGTAGCTTCCTACTTGCTTCTCAAAACATCATCCTCTGGGCAGACTTCTTTCTCAGGCTCTTGACCCTCAGTTCTGCAGAATCCCTTTACTGTTCTTCCAAGTTCTCTTTGTAAGTAGTTAGAAAAGAGCCCTCTCCCCATCTTGCCTGCTGTTTTCTTGAAAAAAAAAAACAGAAGTGCTAGTAAGTAAGAATGTAATTAAAAGATCACCCCTAGCTTTTTAAGTATATGTATACGGACACAGCAAGCATGTTGAGGCTGCCTCCTTGGTTTTTGCCACTGTACTGTGAGTTCCAGGCTAGCTGGCCTGTGAGCTTCCCGGTGATTCTTTTGTCTCCCTGGAATCTCTCCATAGATTCAAGGATGCCTTAGTGAAACACCAAGATGTTGAGCTCCCTGGCTGCCAGGCTTCCCACATTGCTGCTGCCTTGTCTCTTGTCCCAGTGGAACAGGACCAACAGCAAGGAGACAGCCAGAGGGGACCCCTCCACCCCAGAGCATGCCCTTTACCCCTCTCTGCATGCAATGTACACACACTGGAAATGAGACACAACAGATCAGGACATGAGCCACACAGCACCACGCACAGCTGCAGCATGGCTCCATCTGGCCACCTTCCTGCCTGTCCCCACCCTTTTCATTTATGTTTATTGGCACCGCTGGGGACAGACCCCGGACTGGGCTACACTGCAGCCTCTACTCTTCTATTGATACAGAGCTAAAACTTTGTTCCCTTCTGAATACGTTCTCAGCAAGGTATGTGTGTAGGGTATGTGTGATTTGCATATAAAACTTCAAAGGAGTCTGCTTTCTAGACCAATATTTACAGTTTTATAAGCCTGCGTATATTGAAAATCATTTCTCAGAGATCCTGTACTAGAATAAATTGCATTAGAACTGCAGAATAAATTGCATTATAGCACTGGAACCTTTCAAAGCTCCCTCAGGCAGAGCTGGTCTCCATTTCCTCTGACCTCCTCCAGACAGCACCCTATGCTGGCTTCTGTTGTTATGGCATTTAACCAGGTTGAGTTGTGATTTATCTGTTTATACACCTTTGTCCCTCTCATATCACCATAGCATCGGGGTCCTCTAGAGCAAGAACCAGGCTGCATTTATCTTTGTTAATGTATCCATCAGTACAGGTCCTGAAAATGTGCTCTCGCCATTTCTTTCTGCCAAATATACCAATGTTTAAACAGATTGTCCAAGATTTTGAATGGAGCATTAAGACAATTTCATCAGCAATACAATAATTAGTGCTTTAATAGCGATCAGAAGATCTTATATTAACCATTATCACAATAGCATGTAATATAGTAGACTAGAATTTGCCGCATGCCTACGATGTCCAGGGACGATTCTGGGCTCATTACACATTTTACACTATTGAATTCTCTCTGCACACTTAGATGCAGATAGAATCTTCATCTGTTTTACTCAGACACAGTACTTTTTTTTAAAGTCTCTCTAAGTAGCCCAGGCTGGTTCCAAACCCTCCATGTAGCCCAGGCTGACCTTGAACTTGAATCTCTTGCCTCTAGCTTTTGTTGTCTTTGCTTTAGAGATGTAGACCCCAGATGGACCCCCCCACCCCGCCCTCAGGTACAGAACCAGCAAATATGAAACTTGGATTTGAGCTGGTCAGCCTGGGCAAAGAACGGAGGGGAAAGATGAAACACTATTTTTAAAGATGTTCTTTACATAACCTTTTGGAAATTTGTTTTTTTCGGAGTGTAACGTGTTCCTACGGTTGTACACTTGAATGCCAAGGGCACAGTGCAGGCCAACAGAGCTGCTGGGGAACAGAAGCCACCCACAGCCCAGAGACTCAGAGCAGCTAAGCAAAACGGAAAGGAATCTGGTTTTGAGGAAGTACATATTTGCATTAATTTTTAAGAAGGTTGTCATTTAATTGCCTTTAATATAAAACTAATAACATTTTTATTAAATGGTAGTTAATAATATTTTCTGTTTTATTTTCTTTTAAATTAATTTTTTTAATTTTGCAAATGGATATTGTTTAGATGGACTCTTTCTGAAATCAAACATGTAATAAATGCATTGACTCACTTACCCTGATCCGCAAGCTCTTTCCTAAGAAAGCTTCCTGCTTTCTGTGTCATTGACATGCCCTGACCCAGCTGTGTCACTAAAGTGTGTGGGCACTAGGCTTCTCCTCATAAGAGCCAAACCATCTCTGTAGTAGTGTCCTGACAGCTGCGTCTTTCGTTTTTACAGTTATTGACATATTGGAATTTCTTTCTCCTCTTGATTTTCACTGTTCACCTAGATAACTGTCCATCTCATTAAACTTAGCCTTTCTTTTTGGTGATTGTATTCTCTTCACTTCGGAGGGGCACTTCTGTCTTCCTTTTTAAGCAGGAGTTACTGTAGTTGAGGATGGTGCCTCGGTCATCCTGCCTCAGTTTCCAAGCTGGGATGTAGGAGTATCCTGCCTCACCAGCCCTTGGCTTTGTAATGGTCACCTTAAGCTGTCACTTCTCTTCCTTCTCATCCTGCAGTTTGCTCTCTGACCTTTTCCTGTCCCTGTCCTCCCTTCCCTGGCTGTGCTCTGCCATTTGTTCTCATATCTTGCAGAAGCAAATGCCTAAGTCCCCGCTCTCATTCTTCCTGTTCAGTCGCTTTGGAACGTGAGTTCTCTTATAATGAAGACATCTGTGGCACCGCGTGTTGTGGCTGCCCTCGTTGTCCTCACTGTTTAAGTAGTTCGCAGGTTTGCTATTCCTCCAGTGTAGGTGTTGAATTTCCAGTTGCTTTACTCTTTAAACGGAAGCTCTTCTTCAGTTGCATTATACTGAAATAGGGTCTATACAGTTTTATAGGAGCTTCCAGAGTTTTTTTCTTATATGGTACTTTATAGGATTGTTCAATATTAGCTTCATATTTTAAAGCTGAATAAATGCATTGAGAAGTTGTACACTTATGAGCAGCTGTAGAGGTACATACTTGTAGTCCTGGCACTCACATGGTTGAGGCAGGAGGATCATAAATTCAGAGATAGCTTGGGCTACATAGCAAAGCCCATTATGCTCTTAATTCTTTAAATACACATGTTCTGATGCTTCAGGTCAGTTTCCATGTTTTGAATGGTGAACTTATTGAAGGGGGTGATTTCTCCCTTACAGACAGAAGAACAGTAAAGCAAGATCTGATGAGTTCATTCTCCCTCACACACAGCTAGCTACTGTGAGTGACTGGTGGCCATGCTCCCCACACTCAGACCCAGGATGATTCTCTCATCTTTGTATGAGATTCTGTGGCCTCTCTGATCTCTAGGGTTATTGTTAGAGTCAAGGAAAGGGGCCAGGGAAAGGCATACCCCTCTTGAGGGTACAGAAACACTTCTGTACATGCCACATAGGGCTTCTACACACCTGCTGATGGAGACAATCAAGTCAGGTGATGAGCTACCTCATGGGAAATGAAGTCCAGCCTTGTGTTCAAATACGACTATGGCATTTTGGAAGAAAGTGGACCTTATAGCACATAGACCACTGTGCCCCTGAGATGGATTGGAAGAGAGGACTTATGGGTTTGTTCTGTGGACATTCTAATGGGTTCTGGGGGATACTGAGTCCAATCTTTTAACAAAATGCTTAGTGTTGATTTTCTGTGCCAGCCAGGTTTTCTGTGCTTTTAATAGGCCAGAGCAGATGTCTGTGAGGCGTAATTAGATAAGGAAGGCTACCTGGCAACAGCATTTCTTCTGTGGTAAAAGATTTTTTTTCTGTAATGTTGGGGGTTTGGTCCTTTAGTTATCTGGGGCACTCTGCTCTTTATTATCCAGTGTGACAGTCTTTATAGGCCCTAGACAGCTATAGAATGGGGACAGGGTAAGTCTCACTGGGACTGCCACTGTGCATCTAGCCTGCATGTCACTAGAACAACCTCCTTCCCAGCTAGTGCTCCACCTCGGTCTGTCTGGGAAGCCCCTCTAGAACATGCTCAGTGGCATTTGTTTAAGCCCACAAGAGTCTGTTAGGGATTCTCCAGGCTGACTTCACCCTGCACTCATGGTTTGGGCTGCTTGGCTCTTCCTTCTCTTTGTTCTTTCCTGTGTGATCAACCACTAGATGACATTTTTCACATGATTAACAAGCCTTCCAGGGACCAGCCCCATTTCCCATAGAATCTCAGCCTTCATCTATTGTTTACAGATGTTCAATAAACCCCTACTCTGCAGCACACAGAGGGCTCAACTCTGCAGATGCTGTGGTGACCACAGATGAATCAGCTCGTGGAGCTTATTAAGGAACAAAGGGTGTGCCCAAAGAGAGACCCAGAGAATCAGGTAATCATAGGGAAGAGTATAAAGTGCAGCTTTGCTGAGTGGTCCTTTGCCCAGGCAAGAGGTCAGGGAAGGCATCTTGAAACAAGAGGCACTTGGGTAGATCAGAAGGAGGGCCAGAGCCATCTAGGTCGAGAGCAGTAGCTTGTAAATCAGGGAAGAGGAGAGACAACAGAGAGGTGGGACTGTGGGCCACAAACTCTTGGGATTTACTAGATCCACCAGCCACTGCATGGAAGCAGGGTTGGAAGGAAGCAGGGGTGTATGAGTCTGTGTTGGTTAAGAGGCAGCCGCAGCCATGCAAGTAGGGGTGCAAGAGTCGTAGTCTGAGATCTGAGTCAAGTCTCTTTCTGGATTTCATAACCCTGAGTTCAGAGGGAACTAACTCTTTCCCAGCTATTAAATTGTGAAGTGTGTTCTTCCTTTCTTCTCAGACTTCTCGAACTGAGACAAGCTTTATGCTTGTTCTAATCACAGCAAAGGGAAAGTACACAGTTGCTCATGCTTGGCAGTGTTGGGGATGTAGTGGGAAATATGGTTCATGTTCATTCTTGGACGTATGGGTGAATCATGAATGGCAGCAGCTCTTCTCCCGTCTACCATGAGGTTCACGTGGCCAGGACTTTACCAACTTAGATTTCCTTCTTCTCACCGTGAGAGACATTGTGAACTAACTGACTGTGGCACTCTGCTCCTTCCGTGTCCTGGTGTGACCCCCCACCCCACCCCCAGATACTTCATCCCAAGGCCCTGCTACAGCCTGCAGCAGCATCTCCATACTCGTGGCCTCTCTGCTGTTCCCTGTACTTTTAACAGTGAGTGGGTGTCCGCTGTCCCTGAAGACCTAACCTTGTCTTTCACTTGTACTTCACTTGTGTGTTTGTGTATGGAGACACGTGCCTTGATGTATATGTGTGGGCAGGAGACTAGACAACAACGCTGTAGAATCTCCTTTTCTCCCTTTTGTACCTTCTGGGAATCAATCTCAGGTTGCCAGGCTGGCTCAGTAAATGGGTCTCCCCACTGAGCCATCTCTCAGGCCCTTTCACTCACAGTTCAGAACTGGCCTCAGAGAACGTCAGTGCTCAGACTCTTCCTTCCTTCTGACCCCATCCGCACAGCTTGTGCCCTGAGTGCCCTCCATTTTTACAGTTTGCTAGAAGGCTCATGGAACTCATTGATAGAGCTGTTAGCACACTTAGGTTTGTGATGGCCAAAAGGACACAGGCAGCATAAGAAGAATCCATGTGAGTCTCCACATAGAGCTTCCAAATGTCCTCTCCAGTGGAACCCTGGCTTGGGCTGGCTGTGACACACAGAGCACTGGCAGAGTGACTGGCTGGCTTCCTGGTGGATTTGATCACATGGATGACCTTAGCCCTCAGTCCTTCTAGAGGGAAGCTAACATGTATGACCTAAACCCTACCATCAACTACACATTACTTGCCAGTATGACTTAAAGCTTTTGAGGAAAGAGACATTCACTGTCACTCAAGAGGGCTCAGACCTGTTTGGACAAGGTGAAATTCCATTGCCCACGTTCTGCCTTAAGACAATGTGGGATTATACACTGCCAATAGCCAGCCACTGACATAGACACCTGCCATGTGTGACCAGAGGTTACTTTGCAGGCAGAGGATTAATAGTAAGTCCTGACTTGTTTGGACCTTCTTGAGATAAAGCTTGGAGAGCAGCTGCCAGCTTCTGAGGCCCAGCTGCCACTGTCACATCTAAGCTCTGCTCTGTCAACTAGTCATATAACTTAGTTGTGATGTTCTTTCTTCACTAAAACTAAGATTAATACTAGTACCTACTTTGTGTTCTTACATAAGGTAAATGAGAATGTGTGTGTTAGGGGCTAAGAATACATGGTATATAGGAGCATACAATAAAGGAAAACTGGATACAATTTCATTTTGGGGGGGTTTATTTATTTAATGCATATAAGTGTTTTGCCTGCATGTATGTGTGTGCACCACATACGTACCTGGTGCACACAGAAGCTAGAACAGGCTGGATCCCCTGGAACTGGAGTTACAGGCATTTGTGAGCCACCATGTGTGTGCTGGAAACTGAACTTGGGTCCTCTAAAAAAGAAAAAAGTGATCTAAGCATCAGGGCCATCTTTCATGTCCTCTTTGTTTTTAACATTTAGATTTTAGTTTGTGTATTGTGTACCATGTGAATACCTAGTATCTGTGGAGGACAGAGGAATGCATCAGATCTCTTGAAACTAGAATCACATTTGATAGTGAGCTATCATGTAGGTGCTTGGAATTGAACCCAGGTCCTGTACAAGAGCCACAAGTGCTCTTAACTGCTGAGCCATCTCTCTAGCATACCACCCCACCCCACCCCACCCCACCCCACCCCACCCCCTTTGTCTTTTGAAACAGAATCTCATACATACCTGGCTAACCTGGAACTCTCTATGTAGACCTTGAACTCAAAGATCCCCGTGCCTTCTATTTTCATATTTACCATGAGAAAAGTATTCCAATCTTTTTTTTCAGATCCTTTAATATGGTAAAATTTGCTTGTGTGGGTGGTTCTGAAAATGTATTCTTTATTTCCCACCTTCATGTCTTTTAAGCAAAGGTGGAAGTATGAAGTAGCAGTCAGTCATAAGAGGTTATATTCTGGTGTGAGAGAGAGCATGAGTTAGCGGGGAGAAGGACCCTGTGGTGGCAGCAAGTGTGTTCTGATACATTTGGATGTGGACATTGTTGGCAGACCTTTGCTATGAACTGCAGGGAGATTCTAACAGTTGAAAACCATATATGCACCATTTTTCCATGTTGCTTCTGAGAAGGCTGGAAGGAAGATGTCTTGAGAGCAGCTTAAGGACGACCAGGCCAAGCTCCAGCCTCCTTTCTGCTCACCGCTTTCTAGCACCGAGCTCCCTAAAGACAGTCTACTGGCAAGCTGCACACAGCTGGCCTTAAAAGGGCCACATTGGCCTTCCAGAAACTGTTTAAAACTGAATGAAGCCCAAGAGCTTTCTCTGATGGTTACGCCTTGAGTTTGTGCCAGCCACTAATTGTTCTCTAGGCTTTCCTGGGAAGGTGGCTGAGCTTGGGGCTTGGCTTTGGCGTCTGCCATCTGTGAGCTGCTATTTGTCCACATGTGATGTGGATCAAGACTGTTTGTCCATGGATCACAGTTTTAATGTTTTTCAGTTTAGGAAAATGTTCCCTCTAGGTGGGACTTTCTCTCAGACTCCTAAGGCCCTGAGGGTCCCAGAGAGTCTGTTTGTAGGTTGGGTCCACCAGTTAGTGTTGGTAGATGGGGCCGCTTCGAGGAGGGAGACTCAGGAACTTCTCAAATGGAGGCCCAGCTACCTAACTGAATGTTCTTTCCCCCCAGCTCATCTCTAGTGATGCTGATGGAGCCATCCAAAGAGCAGGAAGATTCCGGGTGGAAAATGGCTCTACAGATGAGGTAAGGATGCCCAGTTCCTCTATCACCACCTAGTGCTCAGCTGTGGCAGTGGACAGAAACCCCATGGGTGCAGATGAGTTACCTAAACTAAGCCCTGGAAGGGACAAATAAGAATTTTCCAGAGCTTTGCACAAAGCAGACGTGAAGGGGTAATACCATCAATGGGGTCACAGAAGGTGCTGGTAATTTTACATATTTTTTCAAAAAATCATGGTAAAGTCAAGTAGACACATGGGACTGCTCTGCCCCCAGCAGCCTAAATGGGGACCCACAGCCTCTTTAATCAATCTTGGTTTCTCTAAGGAAGATTCCTCCGGCCTACATGTCCTCAGAACGCTGGGATTACAGGCATGCATGCACCACTATGACAGTTCATGCAGTGCTGGGTATCGAACTCAGGGTTTCATGCATATTAAGCAAGCTCTTTGCCTGAGCTACATCCCGAGTCACACAATGTAAACTTTCAATACATATATATCTCATGGAGTTATCAAATGAGGGCAATTAGCACATCCAAATAGACATTTTATTTTATTACAGTCTCTTTTCAGTGCTGAGAACAATCCCAGGGCCTCATTCGTTCTAGGAAAGTGCTATACCATTACGCTGTTCTCATGACCCAGAGCCTTTAAACTTAAGTCCTCACAGCTTAATGCAGGACACTGGGTCTGCCCCACAGAGCCGTAGAAGACTTAATGCAGGACACTGGGTCTGCCCCACAGAGCCGTAGAAGAAGGGGCCCAATTGTTCCTTACAAGAGATCCTCTGAGAACTGCAAGCCTCCTCTGTCTGACAGTCAAGCTCAGGAGACTGTTGCTGAGACTCAAGGCAGCATCAGAGTGTGGTTGAGATGGCTTTAGGATTTAAATCTTAGCCTATCACTAATGTGACTTCCTGTCTGAGTCAGTTTTCTGCTGAGTAGGGTAGAGATGGCCCTGCTCTGCGGCACCTGGTCTCACCGCGAGTGGTTTGGGTTTTATACTTAAGCACAAGGTTTTGCATGGTCCACACTGAGTGTAATCTCATTAACACATCCCACAGTATGAATTGTCAGGAGTTTTGTGACATCTTGATTCTGTCACCTGTCCTATTAGCTCCCCCACTGAGCAGCTTTACAGCTCCTTCAGATGAGTTTGTCCTGCCATCTGTGTGCTCGTTCCAATTATTAATTAAAATGAGCATTGCCCTGGGTGGACCACAGGAGACTCCCCCCATCCCACTTATGTCAATTAGTTGACGGCAAAACAGAGGAGACAGCCTTCTAGCTCTTCATACGCTTACCCTTGTCAGCACAAGAAGGCTGTCTACCGTTTGGGGGATGTGAAAACCCAATTTGGGGGAAGAGCAGTTAATAACAACGAATGTACCATCTGCCTAGCAATTCCTCTTGGGGTATTATGGCAATATTTAAAATAGGGGAAGACCCAGAACAACCCTAATTTCTATCCTGGAGACTGATTGCGAGTTACAGTCCAGCTGCACACTGGAATGCTTACTGCAGAATTGTATTCTACTAGATAGGATGCAGTTGAACTAGAAGTGCTCAGGGGGTAAGAGCACTTTCTCTGCAAACATGAACCCAAGTCCCAATCCCAAACACCCACACCAAAGCCATGGCTGCAGGTGCCTGTTGCTCCAGCATTAGAGGACAGAGGCTGCTTTGTTCTCCATTTCTTTGTCAGTTCTTATGTACACTCGTGTCTCTTCTCATTGTGTGCATTTAACAAGGGAGAGAAGGTGTCTGGTCCCGTGAGACACACAACTTTTGGATGCTAGGGTCCCCCCTCCCAATTTCAGTTAGGTATTCAGTGAAGATACATGTGAAATAACTTTTTAGTCCTTAAAAACAACCTCACCGTTACCAGCTGACTCAGTAGAGGCACACAATATGTCATTGCTCTCAGCCCTGCCTCTCCCTGGATTCTTCTGTTCTGCAGTTGCCATGTTCAGCCCTGGGGTACCCAGGGAGGGCATGTGTGCTCCAAGGCAGGAACTTCAAAGGTTCTACAGTTAAGCATGTAAGCCCCTCTCAGAGTTTTATTTTTACAAGTATAAAACATAGACGATGATAAGGGGAAAACATTTTAAACATAATTTATAGTACAGATACATAGGATTTTTACTACATTAGAGAGCTGACCCAGCATCGGGTTTCATAAACTCTGTGGTGTTAAATCCCTGGTCTAGAACATTGTCTATAGACCAAAGGTCATTGTTACCAAAATTACCTGCATGCTTGTTCAAATGCAGGAGGACATGGCTTTGGTCCTCAGTGCTGAAGGGAGGGAGGAGAGAAAGAGGGGAAGAAGAGAGAGAGACAGAGAGAGAAACAGAGAGAGAGAGAGAGAGAGAGAGAGAGAGAGAGAGAGAGAGAGAGAGAACAAAGAGAAAAGGAAGGAAAATGGAGAAGAGTCACAGACTCCACCTAGAGAGCTCTGGGGAAGCGTGTTGGCCAGAGTCAGAAGCACACATTGCAGTGCATTTGAGGAGCACTGAGCTAAGGCTCTGCTCCAAAAAGCCTCTCTGCTTTCTGCACCTGGGGCCTGGAAGGTCCAGAAGGCTGTGCTGGGGTCCCAGAGTTCTCTCAAAGCTCTCTTGGCGATCTCTAGGGTCTAGAGCCTTGAAACCATGACACCAACCTCTCTGGAGTCTGAGTGGCTGAAGCCAGCTCCCTGGCCAGTGTTCCCCAGGATCATGCCTTAGCTGCATGGACCTGGTTGCATAATGGAAGGCTTTGTGGAGCAGGAGTGCTGCCAGGACTCATGGTGAAAGACAAGTGACTGCAGCTAATGAATCACGCAGAAATCCTCCAAGGAACATAAGCCAAGTCACTGCTGCTCCTGAGTCACCCCAAAAGGTCAAAGCGAAGAGGAAACACCATAAGGTGCTCACACTTCACCTCTCCAACAGGGAGCACATAGGCAGCTCAAGTAGGTTTATCTAGATGAGCTGAGGACAAGTCTTACCCACATGGTGTTCTGGCTGGGGTCGAAGACCCTGGATCTGTTTGTGAAGAAGCATCAGACAGCCATGAGATAGAGAGTGCTCTACCAAAAAAGCAAGGAAGGGAGGACACGATGTGCTTCAAAATGCCAGTGTCACAGAAGACAAAAATCTGAAGTGTTATGAAGAGAATCTAAATGAGACCCAGCAACAAAATGATCATGTGCTGAAGCCGGGGGCTTTTGTCAGCACTGAGTATGTTGACAAGTGTGGAATACAGATGATGGTATATTACATAGATGTTAACTTTCAGAACTGATAAAGCTGAATTGCAGGCCTGGTGCTTTGGCTCAATGGCTGAGTGCCTGCCTACCTAGCATATAGAAGGATCAAGGTTCAAACTCCAGCACCAGTAAAAAGACTATGTTCTAGTTATACAAGAAAAGACCCCTTTTCCTGAGAACTATATACTGACATTTTTAGGGATAAAGAGCTTTTACTTGTGCAATTGAGTCTTCAGTGGCTCAGGGAGAAGTGTGTGTTCTGGATGGATGGCTCTGTCAGCAGAATACCTGTACAAATGTGAGGACCTGAGCTCAGCCCCCTGTACCCATGTAAAGAGCCAGGCGCAGCAACAGGCACAGAAAATCCCAGCAGTGGTATGGGGTTTAGAGACAGATGGATCCCTGGAACTTACTGTCTGGAAATCCTTGCCAATCAGTGAGCTTCAGGTTCAATGAGAGACCAGGTAACATCAGCCTCGGACTTCCGCATATACGCATACACCTGTTATCTTATAGCTTTTAGGTAAGCTTAAAATTACTTCCATATAACTAATTTATATATGTATAAACATAGCTTTTGAGGAAAATCAAGAAAAAATCTTAAGACAAAATAAGAAACTTTAACTGGATGGTGGTGGTGCACGCCTTTAATCCCAGTACTCAGGAAACAGAGGCTGGGTGATTTCTGAGTTCAAGGCCAGCCTGGTCTACACAGCAAGTTGCAGGACAGCCAGAACTATATACAGAAACCCTGTCTCTGAAAAAAAAAAAAAACAAACTTTAACCTTCAGTTTTATTCCCTAGTGAGTTAAAAACCCAGGTTATTTTTTTTAAGGACACAAACAATAATGCAATAAGTAAGATTTTAAAACCAAGCAAAACCCACGTATGCCTGGAAGAGTTTCAGCCCCAGATCTGCTGGTCAGCAGCACAAGCTTGGGCAGCATTCGGTTTCCTCATAAACCTGTTTATAGTGATTCCAGACAAAGGCAGCTGGAAGGTTCTGCATGCAACTTGGAGTTTAGAGCACTTGGCAGATGTCAGCATGCCCAGAGCCATGGCACAGACAGCTTCCTCATTCACCTCATAAGGTAGTGTGAGCCTGAAAGCATGGCAGAAACACACGGAGGGAAGAGGCCAGCAGATCCCCTTAGCAACAACTCCAACACACCCATCCTTTTAAAAGTCCAGTGGTCAGTTTAGAGAATATATTATAACCTAATAGGGAGGTCCAGCAATCTAAAAACCATTCACCATCAGAAGAGCTATTGCAGTGTGCCCTCTCCTCCATTTAATCTAGTCTACAAAGATCTGGCAAAGAAAAAAATTGAAAGCCTCTTTGTAAATTCAAAATTGAAGAAAACTTCAACATGGTATGAATTGATCACAACCATCTAGAAAGTCACGGAAGCATGTCATATGTCACATGTCACAGAATCACAACACATGTCCTGGATGGTCTGTTTTCCATGCATGGCACTATGTAAACTCCATAGAGCTTCTCTCCAATAACTTTTAACACAGTCTCAGCCTGGCATCAAGACTCACATGTTCACGGTAAGATTTACTGTCTCATGAAGATAGGAAAAGAGGAGCTGGAGAGATGGCTCAGAGGTTAAGAGCACTCACTGCTCTTGGTGAGGACCCAGCTCCAGTTCCTGGTACCTACATGGCAGCTCACAACTACTTGTAACTCCAGCTCCAGGAGAGCTTATGGACTCCTCTGACCACTGTGAGCATCTGTGCTCACATGATGCACACAACTTCACACACACACACACATACACACACACACAAATAAAAAACAAATGAATCCTTTTAAAAATAAAATAAGAAGTGACAGACTGTTCAATAATTAGATCTGGATTAGTTGACAAAGTGTTAGTGGAAATTGATCTTTAATAATATATATCCAACTGATGACAGTGAAGTATGAGAGAACATGTAAAACATGGTATAACTTTATTGATAATGTTTTATCATATCAATATGAGCAGCTTGATTGATAATGATATGGGGACGGGGACGTCTTTCTAATACAACACTAACACACTAGAGTCACTTGGTGCAAAGCTGAGAAGTTTAGAACATCCCTGAGGCCAAAATTGCCATAAACAAGTTTGGAGTAAAAATTTAATTAGAAGAAATGATTTGCACTGTGTTTCAAAGGCTTCAAAAATTATTTTAAAAATACTACACAATGCTTAGGGAAACAAAAGATGTAACAGGTATCCCGCAAAATAAAAAAATCATAAATGACCAATAAATATGAAGAAATAGGATTAAGGCCATTATCATTTGAGCAGGTTATTTATTTATTTATTTATTTATTTATTTTTGGTTTTTGGTTTTTTGAGACAGGGTTTCTCTGTATAGCCCTGCCTATCCTGGAACTCATTCTGTAGACCAGGCTGGCCACGAACTCAAAAATCCGCCTGCCTCTGCCTCCCAAGTGCTGGGATTAAAGGCGTGCGCAACCACCACCCGGCGAGTAGGTTAATTCTTAAGGGAGTGAGCACCAAATAAAGGAGTGGGTTCAACCTAGAGAAGTGGGCAGTGGGACATCTCGGGGTAAGGATGCTATCTGTGGTCAGTGAGACATCTCAGGGTAAGGATGCTATCTGTGGTCAGTGAGACATCTCAGGGTAAGGATGCTATCTGTGGTCAGTGAGGCGTCTAAGGGGTAAGGATGCTATCTGTGGGCAGTGAGATGTCTCAGGGTAAGGATGCTATCTGTGGGCAGTGAGATGTCTCAGGGTAAGGATGCTATCTGTGGGCAGTGAGATATCTCAGGGTAAGGATGCTATCTGTGGTCAGTGAGACATCTCAGGGTAGGCGTCTCGGGGTAAGGATGCTATCTGTGGGCAGTGAGATGTCTCAGGGCAATGATGCTATCTGTGAGCAGTGAGATGTCTCAGGGTAAGGATGCTACCTGACAGCCTGACAACCAGAGTCCATCAGAACTCACATGGTGTGTAGAGCAAGTTGTCATGACTTCCACATGTGTTCAATGGCATATGCTTCCACACACATACACAAAGCACACAACTAAAATGAATGGGAAAGGAGGGATGGCTCAGTGGTTTAAGAGTATCTGCTGCACAATCATGATGACCACGGTTTGGATCTCAGCACCTATGGATGACAGGAGGTCACTGGGGCGGCTGACTTGCAGCCTAGATGAGCAGTGCAGGCACGTTCAGGGAGAGATCCTTCCTCAGAAGAATAGTTAGAGGTGATAGGAAAGAACATCGTAAGATGCCCCTTGGCTCACCTATGTATCTGTGTACACACACACACACACACACACACACACACTGGTGTCCCTAGACCTTGGCATTCCTTCTTAACAATTTAATAGCAAAAATGTAATCTTAATGTGTTTATATTTGTGTTCCTTTATCTAATAGGTAGATAAACATCATTTCCATTTAAAAACTGATAGTCAGGTGTGGTTGCACATACCTTTAACCCAGTACTTGGGAGACAGAGGTAGGAGGAGTTCAGTGAGTTCAGGGCACCAGCCTGGTCTACATAATGAGTTCCAGGACCCCATCTCAAACAAGAAAAACCCTGATATCTATCTATCTATCTATCTATCTATCTATCTATCTATCTATCTATCTCTCTTTCTCTCTCTCTCTCTCTCTCTCTCTCTCTCTCTCTCTCTCTCTCTTTTTCTCTCTCTCTCTCCTTCCCCCATCTCTCTATGTGTGTGTAAAAACATATTAAGTGGAAAGTAAATCCTTCAAACTGCATGATTTGTTATGATTCCATGTTGTTTAAAAAAAAAAAAAAACAAGCCAGGTGTTTGTGCACATCTTTAATCCCAGCACTCTGGAGGCAGAGGCAGGCAGATCTCTGAGTTCAAGGCCAGCCTGGTCTACAGAATGAATGCAGGACAGCCAGGGCTACACAGAGAAACCCAGTCTTGAAAAACAGTGGGGAGAGAGATAAAGAAAGAACAAATAGCTGTGTGTGGATGGTGGGGGCAGTTCAGCTGTCAATTGGAGTTCTCTAAAGCAAGAGAAGTGATGGAATGAGTGTCTGTTAAAAGGAGATCTGTTAGCTCAGCTTACACAGTATGATCTAATACTCCAGTGATGGCTGTCTTCCTACTGGAAAGGCTGAGAATCCAATAGCTACCTGGTCCACAAGGATGGATACCTCAATCAGTCCCAGTCAGATGCTGAAGGCCTGGAGGATTCCTGGAGATCCACTGGTCTTCCGTGTTCTAATATCAGCAAAGAATAACCGAGGCAGCAGCGGCAGTGGGGGCAGCAACAAGGTAGTTGATCTGATAGCAAAGTATAAAAGGCCTTTTTCCTCAGACCTCCTTTTTTCAGGCCTCCACCAGAAAGTATGACCCACATTTATGGGTGGTTCTTCCCACTTCAGACAACCTAATCAAGAAAACCTCTTACAGATGTGCCCAATGGCGTTCCTCTTAGTTGATTTCAGATCCAGTCAGGTTGGCAACCAGGATTAATCATCACACATGCAAAGCATTAATAATGACTGTGTTTTAATAGAGTTATTCATTCTGTTTGTTCATATCTTACACACCAACTAGGTAATTGTTAAGCTGCGTTTCCACATTCTAGAAAGCAAATGAACATGAGTAAGATGCTAACAAATGTCCTCTGGATGAAATGTGCTGGCAATAGGGGAGCAAGAATTGGTGCCTAGGGGACACCAATTCCCAGGTATTCAGAGGCCATACACCAGAGAAGAGAAAACTTTACACCTGTTAGAACTAGTTCCCTCATTTTTACTCCTGCACCCTGAAGATTTCTAGACTGTTTCTGTGACATGACTTTGCGCTGGGCACCATTGCTGGTGAGAACATGTGGTTACAGCCCTTATGTGTGTGCTTTTAATGCTGACTTTCTTTACCCTGGTTCTTGAGTTTCTGGTTTATTGCTAGCTTCATGCTCACTTTCTGAGTGCACATTTTAATGACACAGCTCTGCTTTGTTCCATACAGAACGCAGCTGCTCTGCCAGGCACTTGGCGAAGGACAGACGTGCACTTAGAAAACCCAGAGTACCACACCCGGTGGTATTTCAAGTACTTTTTAGGACAAGGTAATTATGTCCTTGTGGTGACTGGGGGAAAAAATGATGTTAAAACCTGCATAATAATTTCAAACACCGTGTATGAGTAGAATGAAATAATTCAGGACAACAGCGTCAGAGCACTGCACAGTAAGGTCAAGAGTGAGCTGCGTGGGCTAAAAGCTTCAATCAGAGCTTTCTTGATTGTGGGTTGGTCTGTTGTGAGGAGTGCTGTGGGGGTGGGGTTTTGATGCTGTTTTAATTCCTGCTTAAGAAGGAATTAGCTCATAGGAATGAGATAAGAATTTTCAGGATGGAAAAAAGGCTTCAACTTAGCAAGGTCAGTACCCTATCTGCATAAGTGTTAAACATCTCATTTGAGACCTGAAGGAGAACAATGGTTTCCTGAGCAACCTCTTGGCCATAAGACTGCGGGCTCTGTCACATTCACTCACCAATGACAAGTATTTGTCTGGTGGACAGTATATATAGCTGTGAGGGGCAGTGCAAAGTGAACCATGCCCCCTGCCCTCACGGAGCTTATAGACCAGGTTTGCAACTTGGTTCTGCTCTCATTAGCCTTGGGACTTGGACTTGGCTTCTCTATCTGTAAAGTGGGGTTGTTTCTAGTCCGTCCCTATAGGTGTAAACAAAGTTTCCAATGAGATTTCCAAGAATCACACAAAACTTGGTGCCTAACTCACACCGAGAGCTCTGTCACTCACAGTTTTAGGCTACGTTTAGAGAGAGCACATGGAAAGATGGAGGGTAGATGTGTCACTGATGAGAGCAGAACTGGGGATGGAGAAAGAGGAACTGATGAAATTTGAAATGTCAGAGATGTGCCATGGGGTATCCATTGTGGAACTTGATGTTCAAGCCAGGAAATGAGAGTGATGTCTTTTTAAAAACCAGTTACGGGGCTCAGATGGCAAGAGCAATTGCACTGCTATATGACAACCTGAGTTCAAATCCCCAGCCCTGTGTAAAAACTCTGGGCATGGCTGAGCATGCCTGCAATACAACACTGTAAAGACAAACATAGGTAGATACTAGGAGTTCACTGGCCAGGCAACCTGGCCAAAATGGAGACTATCCAGTTAAGTGAGAGATTCTGTCGCAAGGCAGTAAAGCTGAGAGCACTGAAGGAAGACACCCAGTATCCTCTCTTGGCTTCCTAAGTGTGCAGACAGGCATGCACACCCACACATCCACGTTTGTGCAACACACACACACCAATGTGCTGCACATAAAAAAACAAGGAAAACTGTTACAGTATTATTCTAAAAGGTTCAGTGTGGCCAGGCAGGGTTACTTAGGTGGGTGGGAGATACAGAAGCATTTACCAAGACAGAACTATACCAGTCATCTTCCTGTGACTGTGCATGGAGTGCCCACAGCATTGGCTCCACAGCAAAGGGTCGCTGTGAGTTTGAATGCCACCAGCATCCAGTGTGATGGCTTTGCCCGCCTTATGACCATACAATGGCTGCAGTAGCTCCAGACATCATCTGACTCTACAACATCCAGAAGAAGGGGATGTTATCTTCCATAAGGCTCTCGGCAGATTTCTCATCCTGCTTCAGCCGCCATGAATCACGTGTTCACTTCTGAGCCACTTGCTGGTAGAGGGAAGTGGGTGCACGATTAGTGGTCAGTCCTACCCAAGCCAGTCTTGGGATAGCATATGAGGGCTGGCCACTTCTGTCTGAAGGAACCAGCTGGGTCCTCACCGACTGTCTCTTCTCTAGTCCATCAGAATTACATTGGAAATGATGCAGAGAAGAGCCCCTTCTTCTTGTCTGTCACCCTTTCTGACCAGAATAATCAGCGTGTCCCTCAGTATCGTGCGATTCTATGGCGGAAAACAGTGAGTACCTGACTTGTGTTTGTACGCTGGTGTTGCCTGGTCAGCACCCATGCTGGGAGGGCCTTGCAGTTCACCCCACCTCAGTTCAGTTAGTGCCTTGTCAGTCAGGTGATTCCTCTCACTGTAGATGGAAGAATCCCACTGTTCTGTGCTGGGGCCTCCAAGCTCAGCTTCTCCCCATCTTTAAGCCATGCTCAGACACAGCCACTTCATAAGTCTTGGCAACTGGGAAATGGCAGTATGTTTCATAGAACATATTGCTTCATTAGTCTTAGCTATAACTTTTGGGTTTGTTGTTATTGTTTGAGACCGGGTTTCTCTGTGTAACCTTGGCTGTCCTAAAACATACACACTCGCACCCCTACACACCAACATGTACACATAAATGTATAGCAATAAAGTAACAACTTTAAGTAACCTAGAAAGACGGGCTGAGGATAGGGCTTTGTTGATAGGATTTGCTTAGCTTGCATGAAATCCTGTGTTCAATCCACGCACTGCATAAACCAGTTGTGATGGCACACACCTGTGCTCCCAACACTTGGGGATTGGAAGCAAGAGAATCAGGAGTTTCAAGGCCACTTACATAGCAAGTTTGATGTCATTTCCCCAAATATGAGACTATCTCACAAAGAAAAAAAATAGGAAAAATTTCTAGAAACCACTACTAATTCAACAAATTATGATTAGGTACTTCTAAAATACTGAGCTAAAATAATAATAAGAATAAAAACTAACATTTATTATGCACTTACTATATGCTAGACCAGTGGTTCTCAACCTTCCCAATGCTGCGACCCTTTAATACAGTTCCCTGTGTTGTGGTGACCCCCCCCCAACCATAAAATTATTTTTGTTGCTACTTCATAACTGTAATGTTGCTACTGTTGAATCATAACATAAACATCTGTGTTTACTGATGGTCTTAGGTGACCCCACAGGTTGAGAACCACTAGCTATTTTCTTAACTACCCAAATCTCACTCACTGCTATTGCAATTACAAAAATTAAATGGCCTGGCAAAAGTCCCTCCATGTAGATGACAGACCAAGTATACTCCAGAACTCCCAGAGACCAAATCTTTGATTCCGTGTCTTCTCACTCAAAAGTACACTCATGTCTCCCTCAGTGTCCTCCCCATGTATCACAATGCCTGACACAGCAGCACAGCTCCAGGAGTATGTGTTGAATGAATAGATAACTCCAGGGCCCAGCTTAACAGCTCTGGCTGCTGGCCCACCTTAACAGCTCTGGCTGCTGCTGCCCCATTTAAGTAAACTTTTATAGTATTTTCAGAAATTGTTTTTTTTTTTTATGAAGCAAATTCAGAGTCAAACTCTTTTTTGGTGTTTCTCATGAACTTATTTCCATAAGAGGCATGTTCACAACAAGGGACTATAGTGGGACCAAGGCTTACAGGGACAGGTGCTTTCCAATGACTCAAAAGATTTGGAAGGACCAACACATCTCCTCCCCATATCACCACCATAAATGGGGCCATAATCTTGCTTCCAGCACACCTATGTGACAAGCAGAGCCATCAATGCTCTAGGAGCCCCATGTGAGTAGGAGTGGGGTATACGTGCAAGTGGGTGCCCGTGGTTCTCCTAGTGAAGAACTACTGTGCCTTCATCCAGCCCCTTATCTTCTACACCAGGCAGGTGACTTCTGGTTTTTTTCTGGTTTTTCTGGTTCTGTTATTTATTTATTTATTTATTTATCTATGTATTTATTTACTTACTTATTACAACATTCGAGACCCTTCTGCTTTCAGGGTCCTCTTCAGGAAGACTGTAGTTTTGGGCAGATAATTGGACTTTCCCTTTTGCTGTTCCTCTAACAATTGATCTTTAGGTATATGAGAAGAGAGCTGAGAGCCCATGAGAGCAGAACACATTTGAGTAAGAAGTTTACATATAGAATTAATTATGTACAGTGAGATGCATGCCCCACTCCATGAACCCTGGTATAGAACTGGTTGGTCCCTTCCGGTGTCTCAGGTTCTGGGAAAGCTTGTTTGCTGAAGTCTGTGGGTCTTGCTGTTTGACCCTTATGAAGCTCCTCTTTGGCAGTCTCAGGTCTCTGCCTCCTCTGGGCCTCAGCTCTATAACTCACCCAGGGCTCACCCCTGCAAGCCATGGCCTTTGGTCCATATCTGTATCTTGCCAATCATCCATGCTGGCAGCTTCTGCCCTTCACCATGTCTCCACAGGGGCCACATGGGCTTCAGACTCCTGTGGAGGTCCTGCCTAGAAAGAAGCCTCTTGCTCCAGTGCCGTGTTGCCTACAGGGCTCACTTAGGTGTCACTATAGGGAAAAATGCAGTTTTGCCATGCTCTTATGGCCTGGCATCTAACCGCATAGCCTGCCTCTTTTCCTTCTTTCTTTCCCACCTCTTCTGCCTTTCTAGAGTGAACTTATTTGACACCCTATCTTCTTTCTTCTTGATATCACCTGTGTCCTTATCTTAGATGTTTGCTGGGTATTCAGGATGGGCAGGCAGGACAAGTACAGGGGAAAGCTGACTTATTTCTATTTCTGAAGCAGTTGTCTGTGTTAATATCGACTGTGGTCACCACCTTGTAGGGAACAAAGCTAATGAAGATGCTGAGACCCTGCAGATGAAGTCAGGGAGAGCTTGCACATGGGGATCGGAAGGATAAAGGCTGTAGGCACTGGCAAAGGAGAAAGGGAGATGGGAGTATTTCAGGAAGAAGGAGTCAGAATTAACAAACAATAGTCTTTTGTAGGGCTACTCTTGACCACTCTTAGAGAAGTGTGAGGGTTAGGTTCAAGTCCCCAGACCACTGTGAAAGCAGCGCAGGGCTGGCCATCAGGAATATTAGCGTCTTCCACTGAGAAGTGCCTATGCCTTCATCCAAAGCCTCTCCTGTAGGTGCTGAACTTGTGGGCTAACAGTGCTGGCTCCTAGCTACAAATGGATACATCAAAGGGAGGTGAGAAGAATAAGGTCAGAATGTTGACAGAAACCAGTTACCAAATTCCAGGAACTGGAAGCTAGCACTAGGGGTTGTGGGAAGTACAATAGGTTCTGCCCAGCCCCTGTGCACACAGGTTCATGCGGTTTCAGGTTAAATGCAGTTAGAACAGCAGAATGTATTATAACCCTACTGTAAGCAGTCCTTTCGTGTGTCTATGCTTGGGTTTTTAGGTGTTGGGAAAAGAACCAGGGTAAAGCCCAGCAGGGTAAAGCTGGGCTCAATCTAAGCACATGGTGATGATTTGAATATAGAAACAACTCAAACTCACTGTAGAAACTCCATCCAGACAATAGAGCAGGTGAACAGAGGAGGATCAAAATCTGTCTGCTCAGCCTATCATAGCACGCTTCTGGGAGTCTCTACAAGTGCACATAGGTATGTGAAGGCACATGTACTCACATGTACACATGAAGGCATGCGTGTGTATACATGTATTGCACGAACCAGGTAATGTCCAACTTGTTCTTCTGAATCTGCACAGTGCTCACCTCTGGTGCCTGATATGTACTGACACAGGCTTCTACTTATGGCATTTGATATTTGCACCAGAAAATAGAGTGGTTTTATTTGAGTACTGACTCTAGAAAGCTGAAAACAGGAAATGGGAAGGGAGAGTTCTGCCAGGGTGTAGTGAGGAAAACCACAAGGCCAGAGTCTGCAAGGCTCAGGCTCCTGTCCATATAGTTACTCATGAAGGTGTCACTGTCACCTAATACAAGCTGTTCTGGGCTTGTCTTTAGAGTCATATCTGGTATGTTTGCTGAGAAGAGAAGATGGTACAGAGGGGGCTAAGCAGAGGCACAGAGCTGAGGCCATCTTGAGCAGGTTAGCCTCTTATGTAGCTGAACACAGTGCAGGCTGGGGCCAGTGCACAGCGACACCACAGGAAGGGCCCAGCTCCTGATATTGGGACCTGGGAAGTTTAAAAAGGAAGCTACTATCATCATGGTTTTGAGTGTGACAGTGTTTCTAATTTGTACCAAAAAGGCAAGTTTAGTCCAGTGAAGAACCCAGGAAGAGAGCTGAGGGCCCTGCATGGGGACAATTGTTCATGGCCAGTGGCGAGATGAGAGTCAGGTCTCTTGTACATTGGTTTCTTTACTAACAGAGATCACAGGCTGGAAAAAGGAAAAGGAACTCTATTCCCAGGCCCTTGATCCTGGCTTGGACAGAGAAGCTGATTGAAGTGTCCCTCAACCCACAGG
Source organism: Arvicanthis niloticus (assembly GCF_011762505.2). NCBI lineage: Eukaryota > Metazoa > Chordata > Mammalia > Rodentia > Muridae > Arvicanthis > Arvicanthis niloticus. Next base: position 10,222,357 of record NC_047659.1, on the reverse strand, counting down.
ACAAGTATTTACTTCTTTGTTCATTTCCTGGAAAGACGTCTCAACCCTCCCCTGGTTGTTAGTGATGCCAGTTTTATGATTTGCCAGAATTACCAAGAAGCCTTTTGAGTGGGTTCTGTTTGATAACCTCATCTGCTCTCTGTGGAACTCCTGTGTAAGTGGCAGGGAGAGAAGACAGGACCAGATCATCTGGTCTGGGTGGTCTGGACCCAGGATACTCAGCCAGCTCCTTGGTCCTGTTCAATAGATAAGAATTTATCCAGCCCTTCCTACGAGTTAGTCACAGTGCATTCTCATTAAATGAATAAATGACTTAAGTAATTCTGCAATGGGCACATTATTAAAACCTTGCTGGAAGATTTGAGTGATTCCTAGTTAAAGGTCTTTGACCTAGTGACATGGTACTTGAGTCTCATTGAACAAAAGACTTTGTTTTGTTTTGTTTTGTTTTGTTTTTTTAAAACTTTGACCATAACTGACTTTTAGCTCAGAGACCAAACAAATCCCCTTTCGGCAGATTTGGATTGCTGCGGCCCTCTCCTCTCCACTCCACGCTTGGCGGCCACTGTTTTCCGGCCCAAGCTGCCGCTCCGCTCCGGTCTGCGGGTCAGGGTCTAACAAGAGAGGGTGGGGGGGGAATAAAGGGGAAGAGGCGAAGAATGGAGACAAGACAGAGATTTTGATCAAGTCTCTAGTCTCGTTTATTGAAGGGAAATCTGGGTTATTTATACGCTTTTGCCACGTGCCTTGTAGGCGCGTGGATACCACGTGCCTTGCAGGTGTTGATATAAGCCTTACAGGCGTGGATACCACGTGCACCTTATAGGCATGTATGGCATGGATAGCACGTGGACAGCACGTGAACTGCATGCCTTGCAGGCGTGGCTACCATGTGCGCCTTGCAGCTGGGGGCAGTAAACAGCAAAACAAAATATGTTGGATATCAGAGTGTGCTTCAGCTGTTGTAGGCTGTTGAAAAACAAGTCTCACATCAGGGTATATGGCTCAAGATGGCTGCAAAGCTGATAGCCGCTTTCTGCTAAAAGTCAGCTCCCAACATTGGATGGTGTGGTTCATGGGTTTCTGTTAAGCCAAGATGACTACAGACATGGAAAAAGGAAAGGTCTGTGTTGGCTCACAGCTATGGAAGCATCAGACCTTAACCAGCTGTCCATGCTCTGGGGCAGGTAATGAGGCGACACTTCAGAGCAGGGTCCTTACAGCTGGAGGATGCTGTTCATCTCATGGCAGCTGGGAACCAAGAGATCAGGGTTCTACACCCACCTCTGAGAGCACATCACCCCAGTGACCTGAGACTTCCCACTAGATCCAGCTCTTAAAGCTTCTAGCACCTTCTAATAGTGCCACAGACTAGAGACACAGTCCTCAACACATGGGCAGTTGTGTGTTTTATATCAAAACTGTAGCAGATGGTTTAGCTGTCTACTATGGTACCAAGATACCAAGGCCTGATGTGTTGAAGAGTTCTACTCAGGACCCAAAATGTGTAACCAGAGGGAGGGGTGTGATCAGCTGGAGCAGGGTTTTCTTTTCCCTATGTAGAATGTTTATTTCCACACCCACCCTTAAGAATGTGAGCGCACAGGCATGGTCACACCTCAGTGAGCAGGTGAGGCTCTTCAGAGGTGAAGGGTGCTAGATTCATCACTCATTGGTACTTTGATTCTTCCAGGGTACGCAAAAACTATGCCTCCCCTACAGCCCCACAAAAACGCTGTCTGTGAAGTCCATCCTAAGGTGAGTATCCACAGACAGAGGCCACACAACCTGGAGGCCTGTATGGATGGCCTGTTCCTAGGATCCTTGTGCATAGCTTTCCTTGATTGACATGCCAGGCTTCTAGAGTCTTCCCCAGATAGCAGGACTGTCAGTGTTACAGGTGATAAAACGAAGGTTCAAAGAGGGACCTCAGAGCCAACACCTTGCACACCTACCTGGTCCTGGCTTCTGAGCATCTCTCTAGGCTGCATTCTTTGCCCACTATTTTTTTTCTTGTGTTCACTTGGATACTTCAGGTTTTAAAAAAAATCAAGAAATCATTTTCAGGTTTTTTTTATACTTTGCAATAGAAACCCAGATGCCAGCAACGGCTCCCTGGGGTATATGCTTTATTCTTCACTGAACAGTGAGTGAAAGGATTGCCACATCTGGCTGCTGCCCCTGGCTTCCCACCTCCCTCTCATCTCTCTCCCGGGCATGGCTATCACTCAGATGGAGCCTGTCACTCTGTCCCCAGCTAAGATATTACATCCTAGTGACAGTAGCTTCTTTGTCAGACACTGCTGCTTTTCCAGCATTTTCTCAGTGACTCTAACTCCACAGCACAAAGTTGACCTAAGTTGTCTCCACTCTCCTATGAGGAGTCAGGGCATCAAGGAGCAGGAGGGACTCTGCAGAGCTAGGAAACTACAAGGTTTAGACCTAGGTCTCTATGACTCTGCAGTTCAGAGGTAAAGAGTATCATATATTATATGAAATCGCCAATGACAGACAATAAATAAGTCAATAGCAATCTGGGAGAACAGCGAGGAGTCCCTGATGACTGCTTCTAACTGATGAGTGCCCAGGGGGACAGTTACACGAAGCAATTGGTGAAGTTTGTGGATTCGCTCATTCTCTCCTCACTTGCTGATCTGCATTTCCAGTGTGACAGGCCCTTCAGAGAATTTACCATGGTTTTTCTCAATAATATCAGCTATCCAGAGAACTATGCCTTACTCTCTATTGCTTTAGTCCCTGTCTCACTGGCTCACTCTGTCTGCTCTGTTTCAGTGCCATGAACCTAGAAAAGTTCGAGAAAGGACCTAGGGAAATTTTTCATCCCGAGATACAAAAGGTAAAGGAAGCCTTGGGACTTCATGACTTCATAACTTGCATAGACTCTATCTTACCTTGCCAGGACGGTAGGGCAGGCTAGCCTGCCCAGGGAGAAGGAGATGTGGTGTCATAATTGGGGTCAGGTTGTCAGGTTTAAATAATGTTTTACATATATATCAATTGTACCTTCATCATGCAGCTGTAATCAATTTAACTCTGAAATCTAAAACTGTAGCCATCCTCACTAGGATGCTTGTCAACAGAGCAAAGCTGAGCTTCAAGGAGGTGAGTTGCCCCAGAGCTAGATGATAAGGAAGAGCCAGGCAGTGGTGGCGCACACCTTTAATCCCAGCACCTGGGAGGCAGAGGCAGGTGGATTTCTTGAGTTCAAGGCCAGCCTGGTCTACAGAGTGAGTTCCAGGACAGCCAAGACTATACAGAGAAACCCTGTCTCAAAAAACCAAAAAAAAAAAAAGAAAAGAAAAAGAAAGAGAAGAGACGAGACGAGACGAGACGAGACGAGACGAGACGAGACAAGGAAGAAGCTGGAGAGGCAGCCTGGAGTTGTGTCCAGGAGGCAACAGGGGCCTGTGCTGAGTAAGGAAAATGAGTTCATTTGTGGGGAAATAACTCAAGTGGGCTGTGGAGGACTGATCAGAATGGATACAGTTTTTTTTTTTTTTTCTGTATGCCTTTAAGGTGAGCTTTCAAACTGAGACCACTCATTACCTTTCAACTTAGCTTAACCCAAACATACAGAGTTGAATATTCTCATGCCTTTGCTTTCATTTAAATTGTAAAATACTATTTCTTCAACCATGGGGACTGGCATGGTAGAAAGAGAGAACTGACTCCCATAAGTTGTCCTGATTGTCCTCTATGCTGCAAGACGCACACGCGCGCGCACACACACACCCCCCAAACAAAACAAAACACAAATAGTATTTTTACCCTGCTAGAATAAACTCAGGCAAAATTTAGTGTGTTAGTCTAAGCAAATTAAGTTGTGCTATGCGTAAAGTAACTATGGCAACCTTAAAAACAAATTAGAATTATAAATTTATAATTATAAATTATATCAGTAGCAATGTGCCTTTAGTACTTCATAATACAACTTGGATTATTTAAATACAGTGTCTTACCATATGGCCCATGGTACCCTAGAACTCACTCATAATTCAGAGTGACCTCAAGCTCATGTCCTTCCTTCTTAGCCTCTGGAAGACTGGGGAGCAGGAATGTACTCCCACACTGGGCTATGAGACCAGATTCTTAGTTCATTCCTTCTGATCATGACTAGCCCATCCCAAAGGCCCCGCCCCAGAGTCCTGGAGGAGCTGCCCAGGGGTATCTTTCTCTCATGACAGTCATGCTTTCAAAGCTGCCACCCATCATCTACACATTTCTGTTAGAAGCCCTGTCAGTCACAGGACTCACAGGGTGAGCAGAAGCTGAACCAGCCTCAGTGTGAGCAGAAGACTGCTGTCCCTCTGCCTCTCCTTGCTAGGATGCAGTTACATTTTTCTTGACCCAAATCCTTCCAGAAGCAATGTGTGTGATTAAGTTGGCTTTGGAGAAGTGTGCATATGTATGCTGGCTGCCTTCCTGCCCCTCACCATCACGTTTGCGTCTCGATAGTTGTACTAACTTTCCTGATGACCATGGAATCTATAAAAATCAACAGAATGAATCTCAATGTTTAAAGCATTTCTTGGTTTTTTTAAGTCCATGTGAAATCATTCACTCTTTTTTGGTTGGTTGGTTTTGTTTCTGTTTTTTGAAACAGGGTTTCTCTGTGTAGCCCTGGCTTTCCTGGAACTCACTCTGTAGACCAGGCTGGCCTCGAACTCAGAAATCCACCAGTCTCTGCCCCTTGAGTGCTGAGATTAAAGGTGTGCAGCACCACTGCCTAGAAAATCATGCATTCTTAAATCTAATATTTTGGATTTTTTAAACTTACTATTAGCAACAAACTAATGATCAAAATCAAAATTCCATAAAAACAATACCAGGAGCTGGCACAAGTTTGAAGACTGATTTCAGATCCCCAGAGCCCACTTAGAGCAGTAGCCGGCATCCTTCATTGTGGCCCTCCTGCAGCAAGATGAAAGGCAGAGACGGGAAAATACATGTCTACATACATACACAGACATATATAAACAGACACAAAGAAAAATAATCGGACTATTTTAAGAAACACCATTACTGGTACAAAATAGACCTTCCAGGCTGAAATTACAAATGGAAAAACAACAAGAAGAGACCTAGTTGGTACCCACAAATCCAGAAATGAGAGTTTTTTAAAATTCTGAATGCTGTCAAGTAGAACATTGGTAGACCACGATGCCTGGCAGGAGTACCCACTTCTAAGCAGATAGAATCCAAAACAAAAATTTCTGCAAAAAGAAGTGTGACCTGGCAGCCTGTGACATCCCTCCTGCCACCAGGGCTGAATGTTGAGACCCTGAGGACTCCTGTTGCAAGGTTTCTCCCACAGCCTGGTCACTGAGGAAAGCCCTGTCACCGGGCCAGGGGCTATAGCTAAATGCCCCAGTTCTGAGACTTGCTGGACTAAAGGCAGTCGGGAAGCCCCTCATGTCTTATTCACTGTGCCCTTGAAGGTGTCAGAAGAACCAGGCCATGTGACCTTACCCAGGCCCCACTGAGTCTCCTATTCCTTACCTGTAGTTCTGGAATGATGGGCTCCATGGCCAGGTGGTTGCAATCAAAGGGAATTATGGAAGAGAGTCTCCTGCAGTGAAGTGTGTCCCAAAGCATAAGACACAGAGCACGCTTGGGTTTCCCTGGGATTCAGATGGCTGAACTTTGAACAAAAGAGTCCTTCTGTTACAAAAGATGGGAGATTTTATGTGACTTGCATACTTCTTTAGAAGTTGTCAGCTCCCCAGTTGAGATGGAGGCTGAGGGTCCCTTAGCCTTGTCCACCTCTCCTGGGTCTCTTCCTCTCTGTTCTCACCAGTAGCCATGGCTTCCTAGGATCCACCTTCCCCACCTGCACTTACTCAGTGACCCCTGTAGAGCCTTTGGTATCTGCTTCCCAGCTTCTTCAGAAGTTTACTGGGAAGTAACTGGGCATGATAAGGGACGGGGGCCTGAGGTCGTATGAAAGGCATCCCCCACACGTGCTCACCCTGTCATTCTCCATAGTGACCTGCACAGGGCAAAATAGTGTTTATCCTTGAACCATGAGTAAGGAAGGAATAGACACAAGCAAAATAATCTGTACCCCAAAACAGCTGCAGGTAGCAGAGCAAGGACTCAAAGCCAGGCTTCACTAGGGTCACCACTGGCCCATGCTGATCTCAGGCGAGGGTCTCTTCAGGCAGCTGACTTAGTGTTGGTCAAGCAATAGGATATATGTGAGCCTGCATCTTGACCTTGGCTCTCAGCCTTTGACACCCATGTTGAGCTCTCTGTTTCTCAATCTTATCTCCTTATTAAAGGAAGTTTGCTTGGTTTAGGGAGGGATGAGCACCACTGTCTGTCAGAGAGTTCCCTGAGGGGTGTGTAGTCCAGCCAGAGTTTTGTTTTCTGTTGTTGATTACTTTTGTTTTCATTTCCCTTAAAGAAAGATCCCATAACCAATTTCAATTATTTCCAAAACGTCATAACATCAAATTGTGTGACTATGTAATGCTTGGCTCTCACAGAAAACCAAAATCCACTAATTACCATGACATATAAACATAACTTCCTGAATCTTTGCTTGACAGGACTTGCTGGTTCTGGAAGAGCAAGAGGTAAGTGGTGTATTTGTTCTGTCCCCTTCACTGTGAGCACAGCCTTCCCCGAGTCAGACTTCGGTGCATTTGCAGTGTGAGCTCGTTCTCACAAAGAGGCTTAACTAAAGGGGCTGTCCAAGGTCTCCTGCAGAATTTTCCATACAGCTATCTATAAATAGACAAATATGCTTAAATCTGCATACATCTGTGAATACATTGTAAAGAGCTGCTCATTGCCATTCAAATAGGATGTCTGTGCGTCAGCCACACTCTCTTAATATTCCAGATGCCCAAGATGTCTGCAGGCTTCATTCTGTTACCCCCATTTTAAGTGGGTGTGAGTGGGTGTGTGTATGTGGCTGTGCACGTGTGTGTGTGTGTGTGTGTGTGTGTGTGTGTGAGAGAGAGAGAGAGAGAGAGAGAGAGAGAGAGAGAGAGAGAGAGAAATATACAGCATGTTATCACCAGATAACTGAGTAGGGAGATGATGATGGTTTGTGCATATTACACATAGCAGAAATAGAAATATCATATATCATATATCATATATCATATATCATATATCATATATCATATATCATATATCATATATCATATATCATATATCTAGTTGCTTGGGCCAAACTCAGTAAAATCCTAACTCCTCCATTTCCCTGATACCCCAAGCCTAGTCTATCACCTCACCTAGCTGACACATCTTTATAAAATGTCCTGAATTCAAATGTGTCTCCGTGCATCTGTTATGAGCACTGCAGTGCGGTGGCAGCACCCACTTTGTTCCTGGCCTACACTGTACAGGCCAGATCTCTATTTCTCAATCTTGTCTCTTTACTAAGGGGCTGTTTGCTTGAAGAGGAAAACGTCCTTTGTTGATAACTTGGGAAGGGGTGAGCAGAGGTCATCATCCATGAGAGCTTTCTGAGAGATGAGTGGCCCAAGCATTCCCATTTAATCCCACAGTTAGAATCAATTGGTACATTTGCCTTGACTCTATCCATCCTAGTGATAAACTATGAGTAGTTGTAATGATGGTCAGGGAAAAAAGACCGAAGAAGGTGATGTTCCTGAAAGATTAGCTGCTCAGTAAAGTGAAGTTGGAGATGTGATACCCATGTTTTATATGTTCATGACTACACAGACTGGTGTCTCCACAAGAGATTAATGTCCTGTGCTGTAGTACACACTGGTGGAACCAGTAAACTGCGAACAAGCAGAGCCCTATAAATACAGAAGGCTGTCTGTCTTAGTGATAGACGCAATGACCAAGAGTTGGGAAGGAAAGGGTTTATCTGGCTCATGCTTGTACATCACTGCTCATCACTGAAGGAAGTCAGGACAGGAACTCAGAGAGGGCAGGAACCTGGAGGCAGGAGCTGATGCAGAAGCCATGGAGGGGTGCTGTTTATTACTGGCTTGCTCAGCCTGCTTTCTTCTAGAACCCAGGACTACCAGCCCAGGGATGTCCCCACTCACAGTGAGATGGGCCACCACCCACAATCACTAATGAAGAAAATGACTTATAGCCAAATCTTATGGAAATACTTTCTCAATGAGGGTTCCTCCTTTCAGGTGACTCTGGATGTGTCAAATTAGCATAATCCTAGCCAGGACACTGTCCAAGCAACAGAATCAAGGAATCAGCCATGCTGTTTAAATAAGGCCATCCTTCCTCAGTTCCAATGATTCTTCTGGATTCATTGGGACTTTCTGCTCAGATTTCACTTTTCTAAGAAGGAATATAATTTGGAGTATTAATTCCATAGATAAAATTAGAACTAGGGGCTGGAGAGGTGGGTCAGCGGTTAAGAGCACTGGCTGTTCTTACAGAAAACTTGAGTCCACAATTCCTAGCACTCACACAGTGACTTACAACCATCTGTAAATCCAGTTCCAGGGACTCCAATACCCTCTTCTGGCCTCCACAGGCACTAAACACACATGTAGTACACATACATGCAGGCAAACAAATATACATATAAAATAAATATTTTAACTTTTAAACAAATAGAAATGACAAATGTGGTCAGTTTGTGTGTCTGAGCAAGGACTGGGTCCTGAGGAAATCAGTACCTTAACTCTCCAATAGGCAGCTTCCTGCAGTAGTGCAGACTGAACATGGGGCCAAGAAAGCTCCCTGCATCCCTCCAAATCCAGTGCTCATGAAGCACTGATGTGTTTAGTGACTTATTCCAAAGTGGGGTCCATTGGGAGTTAGAGCTCAGTGGTAGAGCACATGCCTAGCATGCATGGTGGAGCCCTGGGTTCGGTTCTCAGTGCCAGAAGATAACAACTCAAAAAATGATCTGTTATGATCAGGTAGTCCCAGATCAAACTGCCTCTCCTAAAGTATGAGACAGCTCCTTATGGTGACCGACACCTTGGTTTCTGAAAACAGATGAATGCTTTCTGTTCATCATGGGCATCAGCTGAGAAGCCTTAGACAGCAGGTTATTTCAATAGATCCTGTCTTAGCTAGGGTTTCCATTGCTGTGAAGAGATGAGCTCATATTGGGACAACATTTAATTGAAACTGGCTTACAGTGTCAGTGGTTCAGTCCATTATCATCATGCCAGGCATGGAAGCATGGCAGCATCCAGGCAGGCATGGTGAGAAGGAACTGAGAGTTCTACACCTTGATCCAGCTACAACTAGGAGAAGACTAGATCCTCAGGCAGCCAGGAGGAGAGTCTCAAAGCCACAGTGACTCATTTACTCCAACAGGGCCACACTTCCTAATAATGCCACTCCCTGGACCAAGCATATTTAAACCACTATTGAGCCCCAAGACAACATTCCTGAAATGTCCACCTGAAGCAGAAGCTTCTACATAATTTCTCATTTAAACTGGGGCTCCTTAGGGGAGTATTAATAGCAGCTGGACATCAGGAAAAAGAAATGCAGGCCAGGTTCATCATGGCAAACCTGGAATCATGGTCCTTTCCCTGTACATGACCTTAAAGGATGAAAATCTTATCTGTCATTCCAGGGTAACTAGACAATCCCCATCCTGCATCCTCCTTGCCCAGTGACTTTGTAGTGCTTTAGCGTGACCTGATAACATATTTCACAACTCCATCCCCTCCAAGGCCTCAGCTGGGGTACTGGTAGCATGCTGCCAGTCGCAGAATATCCCTGTGAAGTTTCATAAAGTTTTGGCCACAGACATCTCTGCCTGTGCTCTCATCTTTGCTCAGTGCAGACCTGTCCTGGAATACTATGGAAAAGAGTCAAAAAACCTAGATCCCAGGTCTGCCTGCTGTTCACTTATGACCAGCCTTGGCCAAATCTCTTGTTCCTGGACTTCCCTGTCTGTGGCCTGTGGGTTCTTTCTGGTTCTGAGCTGCTAGTATCCCTAATCCTTCTGCCCTATGTTTACTGTCTGTTGGCTCAGTTGGACCCAATTCCAGGCTTCCTGGAAGCCTCCCAGTTAGTTCCTTTTGTTCACTGATTCTTAGAGTCTGTTTCCTGGACCAGCAGTGAAAACATCTCAGGGAAATCTTTTTGATGCAAACTTCTTCCAAGCCAGATGCCAGACCTACTGAGCTTGGAACACTGGGCTGGGAGCCAGTCATCTCCTAGCAACCCCTCCAGGACTCCTGATACTGTCAGCCTGGACACCAAAGTATAGAGGGCCACTGTTTCACTGCTTCAGTCTTCTGCTAGACTACACATTGCCAAGGCTTCTTTTTATGAGGGTTCAGGAACAGAAGAGGTGCCAGCATCTTAGAGATATGTGACTGCTGTCATTACTCCAAAAAAAGAAGAAACATCATGGCCATAGAAACTCAAAAGAAGTCAAAGTCCTGACAAAACTACAGAGACTGGGGCTGGAGAGATAGCTTGGGGTTAAGTGCAATATGCTGTCCTCACAGGACCCGAGTTACATTCCCAGCAGTTCCTATTACTCCAGCTTCAGGGGATCCAACACCTCCAGCCCTCCCTGTTTATGTGTCTATCTAGAAAGCCGCTGTTACAGAAGGTGTACTGGGACAGAGGAAAGTTTAGAAGCACAAACCTCAGACCTGAGTTTCAGAGTCTTCTTTTCATAAGTGTGTGCATATGCCATGTGTGTATGTGTGGGTTCATGTATACACACATATGGATGCCTTATGTTGATGTCAGGACTCTTCCATTATCCCTCTTCTACCTTAATCACTGAGGCAGGATCTCCTAATCAAATGCCAAGCTCCCTGATATATCCACTTTTGTTAGCCAGCTTGTTCTGTGAATACCTCCCACCCCCTGCCTTCCTGAACTAGAATGGCAGGCACCTTACCAAACTTACCAGGCATTTCTGTGGGTTCTGGGGATCTGAATTCCAGTTCTCTGGACGTGTGGTGAGCACTTTAGTCACTGAGCCACCAGCTCAGGCTGAACTTTCAGACTCTTACTTTTGCCATTCCACGTCTGAATTCCAGCACCCTGCCTTGACCTCTCACCTCTGTCCCCACTCACCACCCACACCTTGACTACCAACATCCAGAACCCTTCATTTAGTGGTGGGTCAGACAGCCATGTGGTATTGATATTCTTCCAACAATGGACTCTTTGATTATTAAGTAATTTAGGCATACACAAAGTATAGAAAATAATTTATAAATCTCCTGCCCAGGTTAAGGGCAAGATCATTAAAAACCTAGAGTTGAGGGGCTAGAGTGATGCCTAGGCAATTAAGAACATGTACTGCTCTTGCTGAGAACCCAGATTAGGATCCCAGCACTCACATCCAATAATTCATAACTGCCTGAAACTCTAGTTCCAAGGGATCTAAAACTGTCTTCTGGCCTCCGAGGGTACCTGCACTTATATAATGACTATAACCACCACATAATACAGCATTATAATGAATTATAGCAATACAGACACATAAGTAATAACTAAGTCTTCGAAAAGTAACAGTTTGAGACCCTACTTCCTGCTCCCTGACTCCATCCCTCTGTCTTCCGCTCTTTCCTGAAGCAGCTTCCATCAAACATTGGTGCTTGCTATTTCCTCAGGGTCAGATTGTTACAGCCGTCTGCATAGCTGAGAATTATAAGCTCAGACTAGGAATAGCCACTGCTTGCTTGGCTTGCTTTGTCTTTCATTCGCACATCTGAATTTGTTCAGATTAAATATCTTCAGGAATAGGGGAGCGAGCTTTTCGTATAAATTGCCCACAATTTCCATATCTATTTCTAGAAGAGCCTACCAGACGTCAGCCTAAGATTGTTATGTTTGGCTCTTGGTTACAGTTAGCTCCTATGCTCTTCTGGGAACTGTTACTGATGTGTAGATGAGAACATGGTGCCAGACCCATGGGTGCCTGTGGCCATTTGTCAGAAGCACCACGATGCCCCTGCATGGACCTAGCATCTTCCTGATCCCATCAGTAATGAAGTTACAAGTGGGTTCACTGATACAAACATGGATCACCTCATCTCTTTGCTATTTGTAACCTACAAAAAACAAATGAGTGACTTGTTAACATTGGTCAGTACTGGGGCCAGTGGGTGAGGAAAGAATCCCCCAAGTATCCACTCTGCTGACCACAGTGATCCTTAATGGCAAACACTGTAGCTTATAACTAGATGTGCCTTAGTGAAGAAACTGACTGGTATGTCTTTTGCTGTCTCATTGTAAGGGCTCTGTGAATTTCAAATTTGGGGTTCTTTTTGCCAAAGACGGGCAGCTCACGGATGATGAGATGTTCAGCAATGGTAAGCATCCCCTCTGCACCCCTGCCAAGGGCACCCCTGCCTCTGCCTTTCCCACCACTGAAACCAAATGTCTGGTTGCGTTGGAATCTCCAATACCAGGAAGCAGTTTATAGAATTTTATAAGGTGGTTCTTGACCAGCTTCATTCATTCGCTAAGTATTTTACTGATCACGTAACACCTACTAGTCCCTGCAATGGGCACTGGAGAGCACACATGGGTGTGGGGAACACACATGAGAAAATTTAGAAAATTTTGGAAAATTTAGAAAATCTGGTTCTACAGAGTACAAGATCTTTCCTTGCTGCTTCTGGTTGAGTGAATATAAAGATAGTATCCTCTTCCTGAATTTGTGTCTTTCATGTTACAGCCCTGTTTATCATTGGGCAGAGCAACAATAGCACCCACAATACTGCATGCCCCAGGTCTGGTTCATCTGATTCTGTTTTGCCTTCCCTTGGGTTCCTGAAAATTACAAGACTTCCTTATAGCCCTTGGGTAGAAGGCGAGGTGACCTCATCCTTTGATACTATACTTATCAGCAGCACCTCATTATCTGTGATTTCTTTATGGTTAGAAAATGAGGACCAGTGGTTGACATCTGTTCCTTTTCTTACAGAAACTGGAAGTGAAGCTTTTCAAAAGTTTATAAATCTCCTCGGTGACACCATTACTCTAAAGGGCTGGACAGGCTACCGTGGTGGTCTGGACACCAAAAGTAAGCATATCCCTTGTCAAAATTAGTAAAATTCTGTTACTTATACCCAAGAGAGGTGAACATGTAAGCCAGAAAGTGGAGAGACTGGGGATTATCCCCAGTATGACATGAATCATGAATCACCAGGCATGGGCATTAACTCCTTTCATTAAGACTAATCAGACCTTGGAACCCACAGGAAGCAGCAGGAGATACAAACAACCAATATACAAATGAGTGACATTTCCATCAGCAAAGGACCACGTCTGTTATGGATCGCATGAGGTCATAGAGCCTGGTAACATAGTCACTAGTGCAGTTTGTCCTAGTGAGAGCCACACGATAAAGTTGCCTTACAACACAAGTCTCCATTGTTTCATAGCTGCCTTTACCAACGAGCACCATCTGTATGCCAGGACTGGGCTGGGCTCAACATGATCCCTGCCTTGCAAGCAGCCTATAGTCCCCTGGATAGCACAGGCGTCACACGTGTGATGGTTATGAAATAGCTTGGCAGTTGGTGCTTACAGGATTGAGGAGGCACAGAGAGTGCCCACGGGCGCTTTGCCGACTCTGGGGATTAGAGAAGACTTCTCTGGGGGAACATGGGGGTGATGAGTGGGAACAGTTGGATAGTCTTGAGAAAAGAATTTCAAATAGGGAGCATCTGCGGAGTCCCTGAGGCTGAAAGAACATGGCATGTTCTAGAAAGTAAGAGAATGTCTTTCTGGCTGGAAGGAGCTGAGGGACTAAGAAGGTTGCAATATAGACTAAAGAAGGGGAGGGGTGGCCCTGCAGGGAGTTTGAAGCCCCCTTTCCCTGTCACTGAGTAGGAAAGCAGCTAGGTCCCCTTAGGGCAGATCTGCAGGGAAGATAATCTAGAGGGAGCAGGCCAGGGGAGCCAGGGGGCCCCTAGAGAACCAGATTCCACAGTCTAAATGGGGGTGGGGAGGCGGCTGTCATGGCAGGCTGGCAGGGAGACAAGTGTACAAATCCCAGCTCTGAGGTAGAAGGCCCACGATTCCGTGATACTAGAAAGTGGAGATAAGAGGAAGAAGGATCTCACGGAGTCTCTGAGTCTCTGGCCTTAAGTAGCTGGTGGAGATCTGGGTGTGGAAGGGGAGGCCGGGGAAGCTAGGAGGTGGTCGGAGGGGACTAGGCGGCAAGCTCAGGCTTGCGCCTCTAGATCAGCTTCCAGCAGAGGAACACTGACAGCACCTTGTGTTTCTGTGTTTGTCGTTTTGTTTGATCTTCAGTCAAGCTGCAAAGAAAGTCAGGCAGGTGGTACAAGGCTCCTGTAGCCTAAATGTGACAGACTTCCTGTCCAGGTAGCCTGACTGCCTGACAGCCTCTCTTCCTGGCAGTGCACACAGATTCAGAGCTTGACAGCCATGTGAGGACAGCTATGGAAAGGCCTTGGTTACCAGCTTCCCCTTGACATACTTTGTCGTGTATGTGATGTGTTCCTGAGCACCTGTGAGCTCATCACCATCGCTCTCAGCCTCACTGTAGGGGCCCTGAGTACCATTTCCCGAGCCCTCTGATTACCAGCTCTTCTGCCATGTTAAGCGCTTTGCAAGGACCGTCTTGCTGTCTTCTCTGTGTTGATTTTCAAATTAAGAAATGGGATAAGAAAAAGTGGGGAGACTTATCAAAAGTAGCATGGGGGTCAGGGAGATGGCTCCACTGGTAAAGTGCTGTCCATGTAAGCATGAGGTCTTGAGGTAATTCCAGCACTCCTTTTTAAAGGCCAGGTTGGGGTACATGCTTGTAATCCCAATACTAGGGAGATGGAGACAGGAGGATTACTGGGGCATACTAGCCAGCCACTCAAGCCAAATCAGTGAACTTCAGGTTCAGTGAGATACTCAATCTCAAGTAAATAAATAACAAACAAACAAATAAACAAATATAGAGGGGGCTGGAGAAATGGCTCACTGATTAACAGCATTGGCTGTTCTTCCAGAGGACCTGGGTTCAAGTCCCAGCACCCACATGGCAGCTCACAACTATCTGTAACTCCAGTTCTAGGGAATCTAATGCCCTCTTTTGGGTTCCATGGGCATTGCATACACGTGGTACACAGACATACATGCAGACAAAACACTCCAACACATAAAATAAAAATAAATAAATCTTTAAAAAATGTATTAGGCCTTGGTTCAATCCACCAAGCTTTGGAATAACTTACACAACAATATATAACTAATATATTGCTTTAAACCCAACAGCCAAACTTGAAGAAAAAATCAGGTGGAGAGCAACAGAAGAAATCACTGTATATAGACCCGAGGCTCACCACACTTGTGCACACATGCAAACACTAAGTAACAAAGCTTTAAAAATTAAATTACAAAAAATGATAAAGCCCTTACATTTGAGGAGGGAAAGGAGTAACCTAGCCAGTGAGAACTCAGGCTGGTCCAGCTACCTCCAGAGCCTGTGCCTTAATCACCACAAAGTTCTTCAGAAACCTCACTTTGATTTTGTGAGCATCACAGCTTACTGTATCCTTACCCTGTTATCACAGGAAGTGGAGGGATTGTAGTATGAGTAGGAGCCTTGTGGGAAGAGTTTACCTCAGGTGATCCTCTCCTGCTCACAACAGCTGATAAACCCAGGTCTTTGAGAGAGTACTGGGAACTGTATGCCTCCATCTGTTGTAGTGTGTAGTTTAAAAAACAATCCACACTATGGCTGGCTAGGCACCAGCAAAGGCTTTCACTTCCCAAGCCATCCACCCCAGGCTAGCCTGCTGAAACTGGCTGCCACTGGCTCTTCCAGGTAAAATGAAAACTCCAGAGGCTTGTAATTTACCAGCCAGATTTATAACAAATTTAAATCTTCAACCCCCAAAATGCCCACACAAAGAACTCAACTCAATTGATGTAGATACAAGCTGCACACCTGGATTGGACAGATGTGCCCTACATTATTCAATCAGCTATCTAAGAAATCTAAGGTACTTATGGCTCCTAGGACCACATGGTTCTGGTTCTTCATCCTCTCCTTCAGGTAACATCTTGTCTCTCCCATTTCTGTCTCTGTCTCTCTGTCTCTGTCTCTCTGTCTTTCTCTGTCTCTGTCTCTCTTTCTCCTTCTCCTTCTCCTCCTCCTCCTCTTCCTCCTCCTCTTCCTCTTCCTCCTCCTCCTCCTTCTCTTTCTTTCTTTCTTTCTCCTTCTCCTTCTCTTTCTCTCAATGTCCCCTCTCTAAAACTTTCAGCTTCACCTTCCCTTCCACTGCCCAATCACAGGCTGTAGCCTTATCTAACTAATTAAGATTTCACCTGACCTCACCTAAGTACAGGCATGGGGTACAGGGCAGAAAAACAGACAGCAATCAATCCACAACAATCTGCATTCCCATGTAAAACTCTGCCCACTGACTATGTTCTTGTGTTTTACAGATAACACCACAGGGATCAACTCAGTCTATACTGTGTACCAAGGGCATGAGGTCATGTTTCATGTTTCCACCATGTTGCCATATTCCAAAGAGAACAGACAACAGGTATGTGTGACCTCTGGCTCTTTGAGAACACAAACCATGATGTGACTGAATGTGGCTGAGCACTGCAGTGCTTTATACGAGTAGAGATGAGGTGTGTTACAGTGAGCTCCATGTCAGTTACCAGCTACCAATTCAATGCACTTCTTTATAGTCTGTGTGAACTGCAAACAAGGTGTAGGAAGCCTGTTGTTTCTGCCTCTGCCTCTTTAAGACTGGATCAGAGATAGTAGTGAGCCTGTGGGTGTACACATGTATGTACTTGTACATGTGTAACTATGATTTTAAAGACTACACGTCTATGCTGTGTTGTCATAACAAAATACCTGGAGCCTGGGAACATTATAGAGAAGTTTATGTAGCTCAAAGTCATGTTGTTTCAAGAGCTGGTATTCTGAACTCTAGTGAGGCCCTCACAGTGGTTAGCATGTGATACAGACATAGAAGAGATCACATGGCATAGAGGAAGCATGAGAAATCCAGGTTAGGTTACAGACAGACCTAACTAAGCAAGAATGAACTTCCATTAGAAACTTGTTAACTGCCCCCAACCTCACCATCTCACTTAAAGGCCCCCATCCCTTAGCAACTCCATGTTTGGAGTCAGACTTCCAGCACTGAGAGACCTGCTCAAACCATAAGGAGACACCTTGCAGACTGTTCTGTATTGAACAAGTCTTCTCCCTGTAACTTCTCTCAGTGTGCCTTTGGCCTTGTCAGAATAGGAGTCTAGAACATGAGATATGTTCGTATACTAGATAGTTTTATATCGACTTGACATAAACTAGAGCCATTTGAGAGGAGGGAGCTTCACCAGATGGGCCTGTGGTGCATTTTCTTTATTGATAATTGATGTGGAGGCTGGTGGTCCTTTGTGCTATAAGAACACAGGCTGACCAAGGCATGGGGAGCAAGCCAGTGAGCAGCACCCCTCTGTGGCCTCTGCATCAGCTCCTACTGTGACTTCCTCAGATGACGAAGTGCAATAGTTGAGGGCTGAAATAAAGCTTTTTCTCCACATGTTGATTTTGGTTGATTTTGTTTTATCACACCAAGAGAAATCCTAAGACAGATGGTTGTGTGGTATTAGGAACAGTTTTCAGATTGATGTTGAAGTTAACCATGACTGTCTACATGGTCTGGCCATGCTGGGAATGTCCCCCCAGAGTTCTCCTTTCCCAATCCTGAGATTGGCCATTTTTTAGGAGAAAAAAAAATCCAACCTGTTAGAATTTAGGTACAACAAATATGGGCTGCTGGATTTGTCTTAGTTTTAATGTATGTAAGTGTTCTGCCTGTGTCTATACTGCACTGCAGTGTTTACATAGAGATTGGAGCAGCCCCTTGGAGCTAAAGTGAGGGAAGGTTGTGAGCCACCATGTGAGTACATGGGAATTGAATCCAGATCCTCTCTAAGAGTAACAGGTGCTTTTAACTGCCAAGCCATCTCCCCAGGCCCAGCTACTGGGTCTTGACAGAGTTGGAGAGTTATGCTTAGCTTGTATAAGACTCTTACCACCTTTTTATGCACTGAGAGAAGGCATCTCCATGAATAAATGTCACTGACATAAATGAGCAATTGTTCAGCAAAGAAATACAAACTTAAAAGGGGCCAGAAAGGTTTTTCACTGAACATGTAAAATAATGATTCTAATAAAGGGGTAAAGCATACAGCAGATAAGTACCGGGGGTGATTCTGCAGTTCTGTGATGTAGAGGCGCTCTGGAGAGAACGTGCAAGGAAGGATGAAATAGGACGTGCTGTTCTATGGTCTGACTGGAAAAAGTAGCTGATGGGGGGGGTCTCATGGGCTACTATGAGGACCATGAAAGCATTGAACTTGTCCTTGTTTTAGAACTCTGGTCAGGTCTATTGAAACAGGGAAGCACATGTAGCTGAGACTTGCTGTGTATAAGATGTCTTCTCTGTTTGGTTGGAAAGACACATGTCTCTGCTGCTAGGCCTCTTCATTGCAGAGGATAGACCACACCATCTTCTCTTCCATCCTCAATGTTCTTGACCTCGTACATGTCAACAGTGGCATCAGAAAACTTACACTGGGGTTGGGGTTCAAGTACGGAGTGTTTGTCTAACATGTGAGGTGCTGGGTTCAAGCATCAATGCCAGCACCCTACACACAGCAGATACACTGACTCCAATGGAATGCCTTACAATCCTCTCTCCAACTCTCAGCGGTCTCCAACACTGCCCACACCACATGACAGATGGAGCAGTAGGTACACACGGATTAATTATGTACTGTAATACATAATCTCTTCAATATTTAATTTTTATTCATGTGTGTATTCATGTGTGTGCCTGTGTGTATGTAAGTGTTCTGTGTGCACTAGGGAGTCCACAAAGGTCAGAAGAGGCAACAGATCCACTGAACTGACGTGACAGATGGTTGTTAGCCACCATGTAGGTGCTAGGAATTAAACTGCTAGGGCAGTCGGTGCTTTTAACCACTGAACCATCTTTCTAGCCCCAATGGTCCTTAGAAACTGACATCTAGTGGTTGGCTTGTTTTCAAGGGTTTGCATTGTAGTGTAGAGCTGATTCTGTTTGTTTGTTAGCTTGTTTGTTTTTAATTATGTGTGCATACACATGAGTACAGTACAGAGAGGCCAGAAGAGAGCATCAGATCCCCTGGAGATGGAAATGCAGGTTTTTATAAGCCACAGACGTTGGTGCTGAGAACCGAACGTGGCTCCTCTGTAAGAGCAGAATGCCCACTTAACCTCTGAGATATCTCTCCATCCTTGTTGTTTTTGTTTTTAGAGATACTACCTCAAGTAACTCAGACTGGCCTTGAACTCCTGATCCCCCTTCCCACCTCCAGAGTGCTAGAGTGCTTCGTTACTTTCTAAATGTTTCATGTGTATGGGTGTTTGCCTGCATGTATATGTGCACTACATGTATGCAGTGCCCTCAGAGGCAAGAAGAAAGCATCAGATCCCCTGGAACTGGAGCAACAGGCAGTCATGAGCTACCTGACGTGAGTGCTGGGAATCAAACTCAGGTCCTCTGCAAACTCAGTAAGTCCTCTTAGACACTGAGCCATTTCTCTGGGCTGGTAAATCTACATCTAATTCTTTGAGGAACCACTGCATCATTTCCAGAAGGGTCACACCATGTCACATTCTCATCAGTAATACACAGAGGGCCACACCATGTCACATTCCCATCAGTAATACACAGAGGGCCACACCATGTCACATTCCCATCAGTAATACACAGAGGGCCACACCATGTCACATTCCCATCAGTAGTACACAAAGGGCTGGTCTCTCCTTGCACCAGTGTGTTATTTTATACTCTCGTCCTACTGGTTTGCATGGCCGCTTGGCTTGGCTTGCACGTCTCCAGTAACTAGTGAGACTGAGTGTCTTCTCCTGTGGTCATTACAGTTGACATGTCGTCTCTGGAGAAGTATCCACTTACAGTCTTCTGGTGGAGGGAACACAGGCCTTCAGGCTGGTGAGGGGGTTTTAGTTAAAGGGTTGATGAGAGGAAATGAGGCCTGCACTAGGAGAGGAACCCAGTGGCTTGTCAAGGCCACATAGGGGTCGGGCTGTCAGGCTGTTGGGCTGTGGCCATTTGCTACAGTGTCTTGACTGAGTGTTCCTTGTCAGAGCAGCTCTTCTCACCATGTCATTTCTCGTCCTCACAGGTGGAAAGGAAGCGCCACATTGGAAACGATATTGTCACCATTGTGTTCCAGGAAGGAGAGGAGTCCTCTCCCGCCTTTAAGCCTTCCATGATCCGCTCCCATTTTACACGTATCCTGGGTCTTCATAAATGCCCCAGCTCAACAGTCTCACAGGGCCTCACAGGACATGGACTAGGCAGGTCCTGAGCAGCTAGGCTGGCGCCCACATTGGGCAGTTTTGCCCAAGCGCTGTGTTTTCCCATCTTCCCCGCCTCTGAGGCAGTGGGTAGGAATTCTTAGGGACTGTTTGACTGTGTTTCTCAATTTATACACATACAGGGTTCCTTCACCACACCTCCATTACCCTCCTAGCATTCTCCCTCTCCTGATCACCCCTTCTTTTCAACAAGGCCTCTCTGCTTTCTCACCTGTATCTAACGAGGGATACTTTAAAAACTGGGGCAAATGGTCATTTATTTGAGTAAAGGCAACTTACTAGTGACTACACCACTGAGAAAACAACTCTTTTTTAAAAAAAAATATTTATTTTATTTATGTGAGTACACTGTAGTTGTCTTCAGACACACTGGAAAAGTGCATCAGACCCCATCACAGATAGTTGTGAGCCACCATGTGGTTGCTGGGAATTGACCTCAGGGCCTCTGAAAGAGCAGTCAGTGCTCTTAACCACTGAACCATCTCTCCAGCCTGAAAATTACTCTTTGTACCCCTGCAGGAGGGGCCTCAGGAGCCCCTTGACATCCCACTGTGGGATGTCCATGGCTAGGAGAGTACAGGGCACTGTGGCTGTGAGTTTACAGGTCAGAAGACTGTGTTTCACAGCTAACTAAAGCCCTGCTGCCTCAGACCCCTGGGTGCTAAAATTACAAGTGCATGCCACCACACCCAGCTTTGATTTTCAGAATGCCTTCTCTTTCCTCAGGAAGTCTGTGAAATGAGGAGAGCTTCCCGTTATGCGCTGGTAATGAATGAGTGGGAAGCTGATGTCAAATATAAAATCTGTTGCTGCATGCCTGTAGTTCCAACACACTGAAGGCCTGGGCAGGAGGATCACAGATTGGAGGCCAGCTGGGGCTACATACCTTCTCTCAAACATGGAAAAAATATATATCTGGGCATGTAGACTGATAATCTGTAATGGCAGCACTGGAGAGGCTGAGGCAGGAGGTCACCGTGGGAAATTGTTCTGATAATCTAGCTAAATAGAAGTATGGGGCATGGTAACATTAACAGTGTTACTCATGTACCCTAACCCTGCTCAGCTCACTGTCTGTAGATGCTGGGGGTGGGGCTAGCCTCAACAGTGCTGACCCAGACAACCCCAGGGCATGTGTTCATCCTGCCTGCCAGACCTCAGCCAAGGCCCACTTGCCATGGTTACAGACCCTGAGAGCCAAACTCAAGGCAGCAGCCCTGAAGGTTGGCCACAGTAAGTAAAGCACATCTAGTGGGCATTCTCAGAATGAAGTCTCGCTGCTCCGGTTCCCAAGACCCCAGTAAAATACTGGGAGACAGATCACTGTGCATCAGGTGCCTGCCAGTGAAACTGACTTGTCTCCTGAAGCCAGACAACAGAGCTCGAAGGAAGTGTTTAAAAGTTGAAATGGGCTGGGCGGTGGTGGCTACAGAGTGAGTTCCAGGACATCCAGGGCTACACAGAGAAACCCTGTCTCGAAAAAAAAAAAAAAAAAAAAAAGTTGAAATGGCCAAATTCCTTCCACAAGGGGAAGGGGATCATAATTAAGGTGAAAACATCTCCTTTGCTCATCCTACTTAGAGCAAAATGTCCCCTGTTAATTGGGCTGTGGCACTAATATTCTGTCACCTTTTCATGGTGACAGCCGGCTTCTCTGAGTGGAGCCCCAGAAGACAAGGTGGCTGGATAGCTAGAGACACTTTAGGGTGCTCCCTATTAGACATTCTCCACACTGGCCTGGGCATGTGGGTTTCTGAAGAGAACCTAAAGGTGGTCGGTGTGAGTTAATCCTGCAGAGTACAGGAGTGGGTGCCCCTGACAGTTGCTGCCTTCAGCCCCAGTCAGCACCTGGGTTGCCAGTGAGACATGAGGGCAGGCCAGAGGAGCACTACTGAGTGCAGGTAGTTGAGCTATTTGATTATTTTTAAAGAGTTTGATTGAGATTAAAGCCCCAGAATGTGTCATTTATCCTTTTTTTCTTAAACGCTGGTGGAAGCCAGGCCTCTCACGTGTTTGTCAAGTGCTTTGCCCGCCACTGGTCCACACCCCGAGAAGTTGAGCTATTCTGGACACTTCAGGCTTCATCCCAAGCACCGGCGCCTCTGCTCAGAAGCTGCCAGCAGCCACATTGGCTTGGTCTGTTTTGTCTACCAGAGGCAGGAGGAGAGGGAAGGTGTACAGCAGAAACATTTAGATTGTTTCCCCATTTTACAACGTGTGATGACATAGATGAGTAACCCGTGTCAGGAACTGCTCCTCTGGTTCTGCTGGCTGCTTGGCTTTTCCACGGATTTCCTTATGAACTCCTCTGACAGCCGTGGAGGATTCACCTAACATTTTCCCAGTATAAGACCACAAGATGCTAACACTAGGTGCTGGGCTCCCCTGTGTGTCTGTCCCTTGTAAAGAGGCAGAGTTTTGTCCCAACTTGAGAGCAGTAGGTGCCTAGCCACAGGGAGGTCTGCTCAAGAACACTTCTGCAGGAAGGATTGTCAGGCACAGCTGTCAGGTGTGAGCATCAAGGGTATTGATGAGTTGCCTTGACTGTCCCCACAGATATTTTTGCCTTAGTGAGGTATGACCAGCAAAATGACAATTACAGGTACGTGATGACCTCATCTCTGTTGTTGCTCTAAGTCTAAAATTTGTATCACCAGTTGGTATTGGCCCTCAGATGACCCTGATGTGCTTTCCTATGGGGTTCATTAGACACACTCTCACCTTCTAGAATATTCTGTCTTTCTCTTCAGGGAAAGTTTTTGCTCCATGTAGTATTGCTATGTACAGTAGGCCCAGCGGTCAGGATTAGTTTGGTATTTGTACTTTAGAGAGGAAATTGTCTATATTTGACCTTGGTCAGGGTGCCTCTTGCCCACTTGTCCTTCTGTTTCTCAAAATGAATCTATTAGAAGGATGTTGTGAAAGTAATGTCAATTCCCACCATTTAGGGGAAGTGGGGTCAACCTCAGCTCAGTCACTTACTGACTTTGAGGGTTTGTGAATATGGCTATCCCCCAGGCACCTTGAGCCTGGTGTAGAATAAGAACACAGTGACCTCTGGCATGTTCAGCAAGCTTTGAAATCCAGAACACCCTGCCTGCTATGCGGCAGCTGTTCAGGGCACCGTTGCTGTTGTTCAGCCTATCCATGGGTTGGTGGATTAGACCCTAAAGACTTGGCCTCTCTCCTAGGAGAGAGTACTCAGAGATGACATAGTCTCCTCTGGGAAGAATCTTTCTCACTTATTACATATGTTTTTGAACATATTGACTTGCAAAAATGTTACTGATCTTTGAAGAAGAGCACCAACTAATTCTGGAATGTTTTCTACATAGGCTGAAAATATTTTCAGAAGAAAGTGTGCCACTTTTTGGCCCACCCTTGCCATCCCCTCCGGTGTTTACAGACCACCAGGAATTCAGGGACTTTTTGCTTGTGAAATGTAAGTTCTCATTTTGAAATGCTTCTGTCGGTTGTTCCATATAAGAATGTGTTCTCCGTACTCTCCCAGGCCACTGCATAGGGAAGTGTTGTTAGGCCATTCACATTCGAGTACACCCATTACCCATGTTTAGTTTCTGGTAACATTAGGTAGGCTTTCTTCCAGGTTCTCAGCCGCTCCTCACATCCTGCCCACAGCTTTGCAGCTTATCCCTTCACCATGCCCGGTGCCAGAGGCCCCTAATCTGCCTGTGTGCCCTGAGTTCTGATGCCATCATTCTGAGTCTCCATCATTGTATATCTGTCTTTGAGAAAAGCTAGGGAACTATCTATGGTCATGATTCACGCTTAGGGACAGAGAGCTGTTGGGTTGTATGAGTGTGCAGGCAGGTGGGTTTGTTCATGGAGTGAGTAGGACCATCCCAGGCCGCAAGAGCCAGCAAGCCAGAGCAAATGCACCTCAGCTCACTGATGACTCCCAGGGCCTGCCTCTGGGCTTTCATCTTCTGTATGACAGACATGAGCCACACCCTCCTCAGAGCATGCTTGGACCCATCAGGACCTACTGATCAGAATCAAGTCACTTCATCCACTGCAGTCTCTTCATAGAAGCCTAGTCTGTCAGCCCTGGAGTTCTGGCAGTACTACTCAGTCTTTGCCCTCTGCAGCCAGCTCCAGTCTCCTGCCAGACAGTAGGGGTTGCAGCTGCTTTGCAGGCATCCACCTGTCCCTCACACCCACACACACACAGTGCCTAATTCTGTCACTGTTGCCATGTAGTTTGACAGATTTAGAAACGCTCCTGTCCTCTCATTGAGTCCATTTTGGTCACCCGGCCCCAAGGTGGCATCACTTGAGCCCAGAACCTGACAGAATCCCACAACAATTCACACTACTCAGCTTCTAGTTTTCAGTCTCCTTCAAAATTGGCCAAAACTAATGCTGCAGGCCAGTCAGGTGCTGGATGACATAGTATCTTTCCTTTGTATTCTCTCATAAAGGTTAATTTTATGTGGATGTGTGTACACTTGAGCAGATGTATGTGCACATGTATGCAGGTGCCATGGAGGCCAGAGAGAAGGCACTGGATTATTTCCCTAGAACTGAAGTAATGAGCTGCCCAATGTGGGTACTGATGATGAAGCCCAGATCCTCTACTAGAGCAGGAAATGGGTTTTGTTTGTTTGTTTGTTTTGTTTTGTTTTGTTTTTTGAGTCAAAGTCACATTATGTAACTATGGCTAACTTGAATTCACTATGTAAACCAGCCTGGCCTTGAACTCACTGATCTGCCTGCTTCTGCCACCTTCGTGCTGGAATTAAAAGTGTGGGCCACTTGCAGCAAGTGCTTCTTCGGCCCTGAGCCACCTCCCCTTCCTCCATGTCTTATCTACCCATCTCAGTTGCACTTGAAGGGATAAATGTCACTTAACTCCAGTCACCAGATACATTCCACTCTCGGCCAAGCTGGCTGACAGTGTTAATCCCTCTGGGAACCCCTGTAGAGGTCTCCACATGCTTCCCAACCCTCTCCCGAGGTGGAAGAAGCCATTAAGGGTGTGTGGCTGTGTGCCAACCCCACTGTCAGCTCCCAGTTTTGGCCACAGCAGGGTCTAGGGGAAAAGCTCTGTCCCCAGCATGAGAAGCAGCAGACTGCAAACCATTTGGCAAAGGTGATTCTGCTCCTTTCTGCATTTTCAAAACATCCAGACTTGGAAATTTTCATGTGGTTCAAGCCCAGGGCATCAAATAGGAAGCAAGAAACAAACAGGAAGCAGTTATAGCAGTTATCAGCCAAAGGGAACAAAAGAGCCAGACACAGTGATAAGTGTGCTATGGGGTAGTGACAGCACAGCTGGGGCCCCAGGCCTGTAGTGCTTTAACCCCAGAATATTTAGAGGACAACAGTGGGGACCCACTTGTAAGTGGAATCCATACATTAAGATGGAATAGCAAAAGTAGGCCTAGGAGTGGCACATCAGCACCCTCAGCATCTTAGGGAGAAATGAAAGTGGGATTCAGTTGACCTGATGGTAAAGCTTTTAGGGGGCTGGGTATAGTAGCAGTGCTTTTATTCCTAGTAAGCTGAAGGCAAAAGCAGAAGGATCTCTTGAGTTTGAAGTCAGCCAGGCTACATTGTGAAATGCTGTCTTAAAAATATATCTAAGTTGAGAATCATGAGTGCAAGGAGCCCAGGTTACAGAGGAGGCTCTGCAGTGCTGGAGCTTGGGTCTGACAGAGGAGGCTCTGCAGTGCTGGAGCACGGGTCTGACAGAGGAGGCTCTGCAGTGCTGGAGCACGGGTCTGACAGAGGAGGCTCTGCAGTGCTGGAGCTCGGGTCTGACAGAGGAGGCTCTGCAGTGCTGGGGCACAGGTCTGACAGAGGAGGCTCTGCAGTGCTGGAGCATGGGTCTGACTGACAGAGGAGGCTCTGCAGTGCTGGAACACGGGTCTGACAGAGGAGGCTCTACAGTGCTGGAGCACGGGTCTGACAGAGGAGGCTCTGCAGTGCTGGAGCACAGGTCTGTAGGACCAATGGGCTACACAGCCAACAACACAATGGAAGCCTGAGACTAGAAGGCTATTTGAATTCCACAGTGGGTTTAGCAGAGTGGAGGAAGCCAGCCAGGTAAAAAAATCCAAAATAGCTCTAAATAGTTCAATTTAAAACTCAGGTCTTTTCCTTCTGTCAAAATTGGTTACTTAAAATATAGTTTTGTGGCCAGACAAGGCAGAAGCAAGTGGAAATTTGTGAATTCCAGGACAGCAAGGGAAATAGAGAGAGAGCCTATCTCAAAGAAAGAAAGAGAGAGAGAGAGAGAGAGAGAGAGAGAGAGAGAGAGAGAGAGAGAGAAAGAAAGGAAGAACGGGGAAATGTAGTTTTCTGAGATACTAATGGGGAAAATCTTTAAGAGAGAAAAAGAAAACAACTTGGCATGCACACTTCAAAAACTCCTAAGAGATGCCATGAAATACACATGGCAACTTGGCCCCAGCAGACAGAATGAATGTATCTAGGGAATGCCTTGTTCCCAACAAGTTCTATTTTTCAGTCTGTTAACAGACCTTCCCATTGGACCTCTGTATGCGAAAACTTACCCAGTTCAATGTGCCTAGCACTGTACTGTGTGTATGCATTATCTCACTTAAACGACAGCGGCCCTCTATAAAAGTAGGATCGTACACATTGTGTAAGGTAGAAAAACTGAAGCCCCAGAAAGGTAGAACAAAACTGCTCAAGACTCCACAGCTACCAGGCAGTGGTGATGCACACCTTGGATCCCAGCATTTGGGAGGCAGAGGCAGACAGATCTCTGAGTTAAAGGCCAGCTTGGTCTACAGAGTGAGTTCTAGGATAGCCAGGACTACACAGAGAAACCCTGTCTAGAGGGAAAGAAAAGGTCAGATATGTTCTCTGCTCTGGAAGCTTACTGTCCCACAAGAACAGGAAGGTAAACATGCCTACAGTCATAGAAATCCATAAATCCAGACTTGGGAATTTAAGCTGGAAGCACTCTCCCATGAAAGGAGGTTAGATCAATGACAATGCCAGTTTCCTTAGTCAGTTTTCATCACTGTGGCAAATACCTGAGAAAAGCCTAGAAAGGAGGAAAAGGCTGGTTTTAACTCGTGCTTTTTAGAGGCACTACCCTATGACCTGTTCCTTCAACTAGACTCTGCTTCCATGTGTCTCCATCACTCGTCAATAATCCAAGTATTAGCCCACCTGGAGACTGGCCACTGATGAGATCAGAGTCTTCATGACCAATGATAAGTCCCAGTGATTGGATTGATCAACTGGGTCCATGCCCTTGACATGTTGGGAGACCCTCTGTATCCCAACCATAATGCTAGTATTATAATGGCATATGGCATTCACTGTGCAGACTCTGCCCAAAAAGAACACTCCTCAATAGCTATTAGTGACAGTAATGTGCCCCTTTCACTTGTTTTAGTAATTAACGGTGAAAAAGCCACTTTGGAAACCCCGACCTTTGCCCAGAAACGCCGCCGTACTCTGGACATGTTGATACGCTCCTTATACCAGGATTTGATGCCGGATTTGCATAAGGTACCTGGGTTTCCTTTCTCCCTTGGGGGTTTGGGAGAGCACTGTTCTAGCCATGAGCCCTGGGGAAAGCTGAGTTCCTATGGTACTTGCTGCCTAGACTGCCCCGGAGCGACCACAGATGGCATTCTCCATAAAGGGAGGGTTGTTGGGTGTCTGTGTGAGAGAACATCATGGTCCTTACAAGAAGTAGCCTATGAAAGTCAGATAGAGATGGGCAGAGTGTCAGCCAGCACCCTGGAAGCCAAAGCTGCATGCTGGCGGTGCTGTCTTGGTGCTAGTGCCATAGACCTGATGGCCTGGCAGAAAGACTGACTGTGAAGGGAGAAGAGCGACCAGGTGCCTTCTTGGGTTTTCTAGTGGTTTTCTATCTGGACCTATAATCAGGCACTGAGACAGCTGTCTCCATTGGTGGAAAGCCGCCTCACAATGCATATTTTGTAGGCCCAGAGCTTTGTACACTGATGAGACTCCGCCCTCTCTTGTTACCTCCAGCCTATGTGTGCTATCTTAGGAGGTCTCCAGCCTGAGTTTGCTCCTGGGACCTACATGACAAAAGGAAAGAGCCAACCCCACAAGTTATCTTCTAACCTCCTTATACATGCTATGGCATGTATGCACACACACAGACAAACACATACATATATACATAAAATTAATGTAATTTAATTTTTTAAGTTTTCCTATTTAACAAATAAATAATTCTCTTAAAATTTGATCATTCATTCATTAAGTCCAGTAAAAGCGATTAACTTCTGATGATGTTTGTAAATGAGAGGTGTCTGTCACTCACCAAGGGAGACAGGCTATGAAAATGAACTAGAATGTACTGGCCCCTTCTCTCTGCACATGACCCCTTTTATAGCATCTCTTGACTCTTGATTGGTAGTGAACTCTTGGTTGATGAACTCTAAAAATTCCCAGGGAATGACCAGACTAGCCCCAGGACCCCACAGAAAGTTTTAGCAGAGCAGGGTAGGCTTCACCATAATGAGTCCTCATGTCCTCGGTCCTGAGCTGAGGTATTGTTACCCCTGGTTGAAGCAAGTCCCCTGTTGAGCCATCTAGCCCTACCTTCTACACTTCCCTTTCTGTCAGTGACTACACCAAATGTAATCCTGTCAGGCTTTGTGGCCTGCAAAGACAGAGGCCAGGTCTGCCAAGTCTGGTGGACTAGTGGGCACTTAGCCAAGGTTTAATGAATGCTCTAGAGGGAAGACCAAGCACAGTGCCAAGTACCCTCTGTACACTACCTCACGGATCCCCACCACATACCTGAGGGGCAGGAATCAGCCATATAGAGTCTCAGAAGTTAACACTTAGGGCCCCAGGGCCACACAGTCCTACCACTACCATTCCCATGGAATGGAATGTGCTAGGTTCCTGGGGGCCACTCCATGGAACTGGAATCCTGGAACTGTGCAATGTGTGGCCTGGGTCACGAGGCTAGTAAATGAAGCTGCGTTTTCTTGGTCTAAAGGCCTTTACATAGTTCTCAGCTGTTACACAGTGCTGGCTGTACTTGTCTGGACTCTATTCCTGTGTCTGCCATAGTGCTGAGTGAAGGCTGGGAGTAGAAATAGTACTGTTTAGACAAACAGAGAGGTGTGTATGTGTGCGCATGCATGCATGTGCGTACACATGCATGAGTGTATGTGTGTACACTCCAAAAGATGAGACTTGACAATGGTCTGAGGAGTCCCAACCTTGTTTCCTTTTTCAGAATATGCTCAACCGGCGATCTTTTAGTGATGTTTTACCAGAGTCACCCAAGTCAGCACGGAAGAAAGAGGAGGCCCGGCAGGCCGAGTTTGTGAGAATAGGGCAGGTATGTTGACTTCGCAGCTCCTGAGAAGTATGGTTGGTCCTAAGTCCCTCCAAACCAGACACTCCACAACCATACTTTTTTTTTTCTCTTCTTTAGTATTTTTCAAGACAGGGTTTCTCTGAGTAGCCCTGGCTGTCCTGGAACTCACCCTGTAGACTAGGCTGGCCTCTGACTCCCAAGTGCTGGGATTAAAGGTGTGAGCCACTAATGCCTGACTGAGGCTTTGTTTTTCTTGCTGTCCTAGTGGACATTCTTTTGCTATGGATAAACACCATGGCCAAAGGTGACCTGGAGAGAAAAGGCTTTACTTCATCTTACAGCTTACAGTCATCACTGAAAGGAGTCAGGGCAGGAGCTCAAGGCAGGAACCTGGAGCCAGGAATGGAAGCATAGGCCATGAGAGAACACTACTTACTGCTTCATTCTCCATGGCTTGCTCACTCTGCTTTCTTACACAACCCAGGACCACATGCTTTGGTGTGACACCTCTCAGTGTGAGCTCCCATGTCAGTTGTTAATCAAGAAAATGCCCCACATCAGCCAGTCTGATGGAGGTATTTTTTTCAGTTGAGGTTCCTCTTCCCACATGACCCTGGCTGTGTCAAGCTGACAAAAAGACTTCCTACCTGCAGGCCCCATGATTTCTCTCAAAGCTGTGGTAGAGAAACAAATGGGCTTTTGACAGCTGTGTAGATTTGGTTCCCTTTGCAAAAGAATAGTGCTCTACTTCAGGGGACAGCTCCTGCTGTGCAGGTCACTCCTGGCAAAGGAGCTAAGACCTCTTGCCTGCCCAGTAGGAATTCTCTGAAGAGTTGGAAGCTGTTTTGAGAATCACCAGATTTAACACTAAAACCCTCCATCTCCATGACCTAGCACAATAGGAGGGGTGGAGCCTCCAGCCGCAGGTAAGGTCGTCCAGCAGCAGAGCACTAGACAGCAAGGCAAGTAGAAAGGAGGGTTCCGTGATCAAGGATGACTTGGAGACAGGAAACATTCTTCAAAATATGCATAGGTCTTTGTTGAAGATACCTAGGGCTGGCAAGATGGATTAGCAGATAAGGGAGCTTGCCACCAAGCCTGACAACCTAAATTCAATCTTTAGGACTCACATGGTAGAAGGCAAGAACTGAATCCTGTAAGTTGTCCTCTGTCCTGCATATAACTGACACAAGTTGTCCTCTGTCCTGCATATAATTGTTACAAGTTGTCCTCTGATCTTCATGCTTGCACCATGGCATACACATGCCCACATAGATACATGCACAAACAAAATAAATAAGTAAGCATATATTTTTTAAAATCTTAAAGCTCTATGGCCCCTCCTTTAAGGGACTCTTGAGCCCTCAAGTTTGGGAAGGACCTAGGAGTTTGTATTTTCGATAGTCTTAGTTTAGAAATCACAGGGCTAATAGAACTGATTTACACTCCAGAAACAGTAAGTGTATTTTGGGCCATAACCCTGTGACTGGGGCGTAACCATCTCCTTAGAGCATTCTCACCTTTAACCCAAATTACTCTTGACTCATTGCTTTTTCTCAAACCTTAATTGTTTACCCTGCTGATCTTTCACTGCCTGACCCCAAACCTTAAGGGACATCTCTGTCCATCAGGCCCTGAAGCTCAAGTCCATTGTGAGAGGGGATGCCCCATCAAGCTTGGCAGCATCAGGGTTGTGTAAAAAAGAGGTAAGTGCTTGGCACGTCTGAGAACTGTGAGTGTCCTCTGTGCTCAGTGAAGTTACGGAAACAGTTGGGGTGGGAGGATGTCTCCTTCAGAGGCCTCAGGAGCCCAGACCACATAGCATGTGTATGCACAGATGGCAAGCAGTGGGCCAGGCTTGCTCAGCCAGGATGCTTCCATTGTGCTCCTCAAACTCATGTACACTCATATCACCTGACCTCAACCCAATACAAACAGCAAGATTCTAGAGCAGTGACTCTCAAGGTATGTCCAAGTCAATGGCAGCCTCTAACCCAGCATCTCTTAACCTGGAGGGCGCAACCCCTTGGGGGTCCCATATCAGATACTTATATTACGATTCATGACAATCACAACATTACAGTTATGAAGTAGCAATGAAGTAATTTTATGGTTGGGGTCACCATGACACGAGGCACTGTGTTAAAGGGTCACAGCATTGGGAACATTGAGAGCCACTGCTTTAATCCAATAGGCTTGGAGTCAACTTGCAAGGCTGCTGTCCTAGTTTCAATACTCTGGCTGAAATAAAGGATCCTGGCAAGAAGCAATGGAGGGGGAAGGTTTATTTTAGCTCACGGTTCTAGGTTAGTGCATCACCTTAGAGAAGTCACAGCGACAAGAGCTGCCATCACACCCACAATAAAGAACAGAAAGAAGTAAACACATGCAGGCTCCCTTGCTCGCTTCCTTGCTTGCTTGATTTCTCCATTGTTGGATAGGCCAGGACACCTGCCTAGGAATTGATGCTGCCTCAGTGAACCAAGTCTTTCCACATCAATTAAGACAGTTCCTGATAGATATACCCACAGGTCAGCCCAGTGCAGACAACTCCTCACTGGGTAGGATAGGCAATCACCAAGAATGGTCCAGGGACTTACAGCTCTTGCAGAGGGCCTAAGTTCAGATGCCAGCACCCACACCAGGAGGCTCACATCCACCAGCAACTTCAGCTCCAAGGAATCCTCTTCTGACTTCTCCCAGCACCCACATGTATGCTTCATAATGCAATTGAGACCCAGGGAGATGGCTCAGTGGCTAAAGGCACTTGCCACTGTACCTGACCACCTGAGTTCAATTCTGTGACCCACATAATGGAAGAAAAAAAAACTGGTAAGTTGTCCTCTGACCTCCACAGGCACACAGTTCAGTACACACACACACACACTTAATTAATTAATTAATTAATTAACTAACTAATTAATTAATTAATACAGATTTTAAAATTTAATACAATTGACCCTGAAAACATAAAAGTTCTTTCTGACCAAATGAGACAGAAACCCTCTCCCAAAAGTGCAAGAGGTCTGCACTCTACCCTTGTGTGCATGGTAGGAATTTGTGGGTTCCTAAGCACTCATAAATGGTGCTAACCCTACATTTTTAAGTTCTTAGACACATATTCCAAATAAAGTCTGTTCACAAAAATTTGTTCACAGTGCACAAGGAAAAAAAAAAGCTGCTTCCATTGTTGGGATCAGTTTATAAGCAGAGGACCCCATGTCCCACCCTTGTGTGAGCTCTGTTCCAGAGAACATTAGGTCTTCCAGGTGAAGAACCCATCTGCCTCCTGCCAGGGACACTTTGTTGTTAAGACTCAGTTGGTGTCTGCTCATCCAGAGGACCTGGATTCCATTCCCAGAACTGACATGATCGCTAACAGCTGTTTGCACAAAAGTCCCAGGGGATCTGATGCCCTCTTCTGGCCTCTAAACACTCTGCACGCACAGAGTGCATAGGCATACATGCAGGCAAAATACCCATATGAATAAAAATAATGATAGTTTTAGAAGACTCAGTTGAGGGCTGGGGTGATGTCCCAATGAGGAAAGATAGGACCTGAGTTCAGATCCCCAGCACCCTAGCCAAGTGTGGGGGTTCATGCCTAAAACCCTAGTACTTGATGTGGTCTCTAAATCCTTGCTGGCCAGCTAGCCTAGCAGAACTGGTGAGCTTAATGTTCAGTGAGAAACCCTGTCTCAAAAAACAAGTAGAAAAACAACTGAGAAAAGTCACTGGGCATTCACATGTACTTGTATAGGCAGCCCCCCCCCCACATTCATTCATTCTCTCTCTCTCTCTCTCTCTCTCTCTCTCTCTCTCTCTCTCTCTCTCTCTCTCTCTTTCTCTCTGTCTTACACACACACATTGTGTCTCTCTCTCTTTCCCTTTCTCTCTCATCTATCATACATACATACATACACACACACACACACAGAGAGAGAGAGAGAGAGAGAGAGAGAGAGAGAGAGAGAGGCAGACACACACAGAGAGAGACACACATACACTGATTTTATGGCTCTATCTTAGTATTACCTAAAGTGCTGGTTTCAATGCATTTTCAATTCTTCTAGCTATACATTAACGACTCAGAACTGCCAGACCTCTTCTTGGGGGAAATATTTCAATAAGTGACCTGTCTGTGTTTTCCTTTTTCAGCTTAGAAAATGTTTCCATATCCTCTAGACTTCCTCTTCAGAACAGTACAGATCTCATCTTTGCAAGCCTGAGGCTATGGGTGTCTAAAGTGGAAGCCTACTCTTTGTTCAGCTAGGGATAATCCACAGTGTTAGCCTCAGCCCTGGTGATGCTCTTGAAGGTGGGCCTCAGCCTTTTTGAACTTAGAGGATATGAACATGTCTCTAACCTACGAGAACAAAGACAGGTTCTGCTAGGTCCTGCTGCCCAGCTGGGTCACATCACACCCTTATGTCTAGTTGAGAGTAGAAGTAAAGATATAAGCCTTCACCTTGTCCCCAGAAACCTACAAAGGCTTCCAAGGCATGGGGCTAAGAAAAAAAAAAAAAAAAAAGGTGTCTAAAAGGGAGTAGATGTCTGTTAAAATGTTTTCAGTTCTTAGCACTGGGGATATAGCTCTGTGGGAAGGCACTTGGCCTAGCATGCTAGAGGCCTTAGGTTGGATTCCAGGTGCCACAAACAAAAAACGTCCACACTGCTGTATGACTAAGATCCTAATAAGCAATGCCTGCCAACTCCTGGCCTTCAACCTACCTCAGGGGCCATTGTGAGGTAGAGCTACCTTATCCCTGAAATAGAAATGGAGCTAAGATCCCAGGAAGTGTTCATGCAGTGTGACATTTCACACGAGGACTAAAAAAAAAGTGTGTATGGGATGTGAACATGCCATATGGGGACCTGGAGTCACTTCATGAGCAGCCTTCCTGTTCTCCTGCAAAATATGTGCTACTTTTTCTGTAAGATTTTGTAGCTTTATGTGGGTCTATAAACACCTATATATTAAGACAATATCAGCCTCTTACATTGTGTATAGTTTAATGATTTTGCTGAACCAGCAACACAGAAATCTTACCTTTTTTAAAATAGCTATGTGGGATTTTACTTTATGCTAAACTAACACCAACCCTCTTTAAAAGAAAAAAAAAAAAAAAAGTAAAAGGCACCAATTGGCCCAGCTTCTAGGTGTTAAAGAAAACTGCTTTAAAAACATTACCAATGTTTCTATTGCCCAAAGAACAACATTATGGTCATGTAGAGACAGGCAGGGGTGCCAGAAGTGCAGGAAGTCACTGCTTTCCTATGGCATCTGTATTTAAAAGAAAGTTTTTCTACTTGAGAAGGATAACTGAGTCCAGACCCAGTGGCCCCCAAAGTCTGGTGCAGCTCATTACCGTGGCGGATCTGTGTTACTGTTTCCATCTGTGGGACACTGTGGGTTTTCTGGTACACTTACTCTCCGATGCTTGTGTTGCCTCACAGCCTTGGGAGCCCCAGTGTTTCTGCTGTAATTTCCCTCACGAAGCCGTGTGTGCAGATCCCTGGGGCCAGGCCTTGCTGGTTTCCACTGATGCCGGCGTCTTGCTAGTGGATGGTTAGTGAGTAGCACTCCTGAATGTCTTCTTTTGTGTGACTTGTGGTATTTCTGAGGTGGGTGACTGCCAGTCAGCTCCTTTAGATCATAAATGCCTGCTCCCTAGGGGAGTTAGCCAGATTTGGTTTTCTAATCAGTAGAACCCCTCATTTCAGATAGGTGCTCCAAGGGGTCTATTTTGTGTTCAGCGTTCTGGGAGGCTCAACCCTTCCCCCAAGTCCCCAATCAGTTCCCGGTATTAAGCCACTTACTAAAAGGTTCTTCAGCAAGCACTCAGCATGGTCCCAGCACTTAACCTCAAATGAAAAGGGACGCATTACTTCACATCATTTTTTTAGGGGACACGAGCTCTCTTGAAGCCTTTTTAAAAAAAAGAAAGAAAAGAAAGAAAGAGAGAGAGAGAAAGAAAGAAAGAAAGAAAGAAAGAAAGAAAAAAGAAAAGAAAAAAGAGAGAGAGAGAGAAAGAAAGAAAGAAAGAAAGAAAAAAGAAAAGAAAAGAGAGAGAGAGAGAGAGAGAGAGAGAGAGAGAGAGAGAGAGAAAGAAAGAAAGAAAGAAAGAAAGAAAGAAAGAAAGAAAGAACGAACGAACGAACCTGACTGGAAAAAACCTTGATGTCTAAAATAAATGATATGAATCTTAGATAAACTGTCTTGATGGCCACAGAAGCAGAAAAGCTTTGGCAGGAAGACAGATTGCTACTCAGTATTAAATGGCGCTTTCTGCCAGTGAGCTAGACCAACCTGCCTGGGGAGACAGTCACACACAGCAACTACCACAGGCAAGTCCTAGGCATTGACACTGATGGTATGTAGACTCCAGAACAACAGGAAGTACCTTCAGATTATTCTAGACTCCTCATGAGCAATAGAGGAGGTAAGCAGTGGCCTTCTGGGACGCTTGAGGGACCACAGGCACGAGAGTGCTGCCCTCTGGTGAGAGTAGCTTGGGGGCCTAAAACTATGTCACTTTCCCTCTCTATAGTAAGCCTTGCTTGTCCCTCAGACCTCTGCCTAAGCACACTCAATAGGTCCCAGCTCTGTGCCAGCTGCTTTGCATGAGGTGGCAGAGAGCAAACTGACCTTACCTGGGATTTTTCCATATAGGTCTTAATCATGTTTCCCATAAGTTAATTGTATCTCCAACTAATTTAATAAACTGTAGATAACTTAAGATCCATCATTTCACGTAACCTAATTATATCTATACTAAATTTAATAAAATATCAATAACCTAATATTCACCAGTTCAGAATTTAAATTCTTGATCCAAGAAACTCTGTGATTGGAAGAAAATCAAGGGGAACACTATATAGTACAGTAGTAAAGCACCTGTCTAGGGGGCGCTATACAGTACTGTAGTAAAGCACCTGTCTAGGGGGCGCTGTACAGTACTGTAGTAAAGCACCTGTCTGGGGGGCGCTATACAGTACAGTAGTAAAGCACCTGTCTAGGGGGCGCTATACAGTACAGTAGTAAAGCACCTGTCTAGGGTCATAAGGCCAGGGTTCCCCTTCTCCAAAAAGAAAATCTATCTTCTCTGAGCCTCTGGCCTCAAAAGGCTGAGAAATCATTTACAATAACAGAAAGTGAGACACACTGGGACAAAGCATATACCTGCAAAGAGGGGACAGTGGGGCGGCTGAGGGCATCCTGTGCTGCGTGCCAGCGACCGCTCTAGTGCATAGCAGCAAGGTGCTAAAAAGCGATTGTCACCTTGACCAGTGATTTGTAAAAGCTCCCAAAATTCTAGGATTTTTGCCAAAAGTGCAACCAAAAGTTTCTTTTTATTTTCAAAACTCAAAACAGACCTTAGATATTTAGCCTTTAAGTTTTATAGATGAAGAAACCGAGCAATACCATGGCTGTGTGAAACCACATTGCTGTTGAGTGGGTCTGCCTAGAGCTTGGTCCAGTACCAGCCACTCCACTCACACACAGTAACCTCTGCCAGCATTTCTGTTTTCACCTTGACACCAATTTTCAAAACATTGTAGTCCTGGGTAAATAGGTCTACAGGAATTTACCACTAAGAAAATGTTTAATATTCTCTAGTTTTCCTTTGAGATCAAAGAAAAGGATCCTGTGTCAAGATTGAATATAACTATAACCTAAGGAAAGTGTGGGGGTGGGGAAGACTGAGAAGACTGGGGGAGGGAGGCCAAGGTCAGGATTACTATATGAGATAATTTCTTTTAAAAAGGTTAAGATCCAAACCGATATTACCAAGTTTTTTCTGCAATTGTGTCTTTTGGATCAGAGTATAATGGTGGCCTTGGTATAAAGGCTGTTGTGGTTTTCCAGGAAATTCTTTTCTGTCAGCCTTAGAGAGGCATGCAAGCTATTCCTCTCCTGTCTTAACTGACCAGTGACACCCACCCTTGGCTTTTGCTGGGAAGGAAGAGGCCTGAGCTTTCTTTGTGTCTCACCGCGCGTGCCATCCTTTCATTGCTCCCTAGCTGGCCTCCTCTACACACGATGGCAGCACAGACGATTTCTGTGAGTCGCTCCATCTCTTCCATTTCAGGCTGATTCCCGTCCTAGCCCATTAGCTTTTGCTTAATTTCATTAGACTTGCCCTGAAGAATCTACTTCTTTTAAGGTCATAAGGGTTTTTTAAGATTTATGTATTTATTATATATACAGTGTTCTACCTGCATGTATGCCTATAGGCCAAGAGAGGACAACAGATTACATTATAGATGGTTATGAGCCACCGTGTGGTTGCTGGGAATTGAACTCAGGACCTCTAGAAGAGCATCCAGTGCTCCTAACCTCTGAGCCATCTCTCCAGCCCTTATGGCTACAGTTTTTAAAAACTCAGAGCCCTATGCACAGTGAGTGCAGCAAATCCCACTTTAAGGGACTAGTCCCTGAGTAAGTAGGCTGTCACCTTTTTGGTTTTATGGTAATAGAAAAGCTCTCTCTAAAAACTTCATCTTCATACCAAGATTACAAAAAGGAATGATTAATCAAGCAGCCACTAAATTTGTCCTTTCTCCTGTCCTTGCCTTCTCTCCTTGCTATCCACATACAAACCCTTTAGCTGGCTGAGGGGTGGAGAGGGGTGCGTGCTGGTCCATGCTGGGCTCGGCAGTACACAGTGTCCCTCTGTTTCCAGCATACAAAGAGGTGCTCCATCCTTTTTGGCTCCACATGTTTAAGGAGTGAACGAGTTTTCCGAACACATTTGAACATCTGATTCATTCTTGGTTAGCTAGGAATGTTACAAGTGCCAACCAATTCTGGTAAATGAGACATCTAAATTAAAGGATGTCGGATGCTTCGGGGTTTGGCACCCACTAAGCCCTTAGAGAATGTGACCTGCCACTACTAACGATACCGTGGACCCATAAAATAATTGCAGTTATTCACCCAATACAACAATACTGGAATTATCATCCTATGTTCTGAACAGGCAAATCCTCCTAGCAGCATTACAGAGCCCCTAGTATCAGAAGAGAAGGAAGGACTGTGGCTGACAGACTGTCTGTTATAAGAGTCCCGTGAAAGGACTAGAAGCAACCTCTGTGTGACTAAGGGGGACATGGATAACTCAAGGGGGCTGTTTAACTCAAGGGCCTGTTATAGACAGATCCAGAACTTCCCAGGCCAACTGACTGTAGCTGGAGCCCCCACTCCACTGAGGATGCTATTGATCCTGATGACAGAGACCCTGTCCCTGCAGGGAATCATCCAGAAAGGGATCAACTCCCAGAGTCATTTCTATTTCTGGAAGAAGCCTGAGTCCCACGCTCCCTTACACCTAAATTATAAAGAAACAGGGCAATCCAGGCCCACAACAAAGCCCTGAAGGGTAAGTGCAGATGAAAAGAAGCTAGCCACTTCTGCTTGAGATGTCCACACCATCCCTGCTGCTCTTAGCCATGTCCTTCTGCAGCAGAATATGGATTCTCCGGGCTGGTACAGCCTGGGGCCTCTAGAGGCAACAATGTAGTTATTCCCATTGGAACCTTTCCAATCTAGGAGTTTCCATGTAGCATCCTTTGTTCCTGCTATTTAGACAGTTTAACTGATACTTCTCCCATTTTTTGTCTCTAAAATAAGGGTATTTCAAATTCCTATCTAAGAAAAGTATTTAAAATGTATAAGCAGGGGACTAGAGAGGTGGCTCAGAGGTTAGGAGCACTTGCTGCTCTTGCAGAGGTCCTGAGTTCAGCTCTCAGCACTCACATGGGTAACTCACAGCCACCTAGAACTCCGGCTCCAGGGGATTTCAAGCCTCTGGCCTCCAAGGGCACCTGTACACTCATGCACATATCCACATGCAGACTTACATATAATTAAAAATAATAAAAACATTTTTTAAAAAGCATATTAGCAAACTAGGCAATGGTGGCGCACACCTTTAAGTCCAACACTGGAGAAGCAGAGGCAGGTAGATCTTTGTGAGTTCAAGGACAGCCAGAGCTACACAGAGAAACCTTGTCTTGAAAAACAAAATAAAACAAAACAAAAAACATATAAGCAGACTACTATTAATACAGACAGAGGGCTTGCTAGGGGTGTGTTTATATTCACTTTAAATGTAAAAAGAAGTATTCAGTTTACCTTCTTGAAAAATGTATGAAATAATACAAGATATGATACTTTCTATTATAACATTAAATTTTTTTTAAATTGCTGCTTCTCCCCTCTATGTTATTCAGTCCTTTACAGTAAATCTGGGGTTGAGACACGCTGTTATTTCTTTGGTGGCACCAACAAGAAAAACATAGCTTCCTTTCATGTCCCCACTGCTCTGCCCACCCCCATAGAGAGTTCTCGATTCCACTGAGTGGGTCATATCAGGACTTCTCCCGAGCAGAGGGAACAGTGTTTGAGCTCCTTCTAAGCTCTAGAAGCTAACTCTGTCCTTGACCAGAGAGGCTCAGGTCAGCCCCAGGCATGCATCACAGGTGGTGCGGCAGGGTAACCAGACTTCTTTTCCAGATGACCTCCCATCCGTGCCCGTGTTTGACAGAACTCTACCCGTGAAGCAAATCCACGTGCTCGAGACCCTGGACCTTCTGGTTCTCAGAGCAGACAAAGGTGCTGCCCCTCAGATAGCTGCTTCAAGAAGAGCAAGATGGCGGGTGGCCCACTGCAGCCGACCACAGGGTCGCTGGGTCTGGGGGTGTAGGTCATGTCAATGTTCCTCTCTCTGATGTCATCACTGTGGTCCTTTAGCAGACCACTTGTCGGGATAGTGGAGGGAAGGAGAGTTTCCTTCTCCCGTGATTGTGTGCAGCAAGCGTGCTATGGGGTAGATACAGTTGCTTGCATCCCGGAACACCTCCCAACCCTGGTTTGTGTGTCTGACTGGGAGTCCCAGCAGGTCATCTCACTTCACTGTCTGATTCCTCTGCCTTCTCACTGTCACCAGGGAAAGATGCCCGCCTCTTTGTCTTCCGGCTGAGTACTGTGCAGAAAGGCCTTGATGGCAGGCAGACAGGAAAGAGCAGATCTGACTGCCGAGAAAACAAACTGGAGAAAACCAAAGGTGAGAGGTGGGGAGGAACCCAGCCAGGGCAGTGCTTGCCTGGACCGGATGAGGCCCTGCATTCTGTCCCCAGGCTGCACAAGATACCCCTGGCCACATAGTGAGTCTGAGACACTGTCACAAAAGAGGAAAGAAACTCAAATGTTCAGGCTACTGAAATTAAAATGAGTAGTAGGGATCAAAAGAAATATAGTTCCTCCTGAGGGGAATAAGAAGTACCAGTGTAGGTCAGGGAGGCCCACTCACCAAACACATGCAGAGTCCTGGGTTTGAGTCCCAGAACTACCTACATGGAATCTTGGCTTCCCTAAGAAACTACAAAAGTAGGAAAGCAAGTTGAGAATGAGGAGTCCAGCCTTTGGGCCACAGCTGTCTTAGCTAACCTTACAGTTAGCTTACAGTTTCAGAGGCGAGTTAGTGATGCATGGGACAACAGCAGGCAGGCTGGCATGGCACTAAAGCAGGGACTCAGAGTTCATAACTGAGACAGCAACCATGAGGCAGAGAGAGAACACTAACTGGCACAGTGTGAGCTTTTGAAACCTCAAGGCCAAGTGACACACCTCCTCCAACAAGGCCACATTTCCTAATGCTTCCCAGACAGTTCCACCAACTGCGGACCATGCACTCAAATATATGGGCCTATCTGGGCCATTCTCATTCAAACCACCACACACATAAATAAACCTAAAAAGATTATTGATAAATAAAACCAGGTGCGCAAGCTGTGGAATGAAGAAGCGTGCCTTTTCTAACCATGTTTTTATGTCATCTCTCCTAATATGTTGGTTATTTTTCTCAAGAAGCAATTTAAGGGAAGGAGGACTTGTTCTTGCTTACGATTTAAGAAGGGATATGGTGGTGCAGTGGCTGCTCATGTTTCATCTGCAGTGGAGAAGTAGAACCCAATCAGGAAGTGTTAGATGAGACTAGGCTGTAAGACCCCCAGTGACTCACATCCTCCAATGAGGCTCTGCCTTCTTAAGGTTCCACAGCCTTCCAAAACAGTGAGACCAGCTGGGGACCTAGCGTTCAAACATATCGGCAGGGGAGAGGTGTTTCAAACTGAGCACCACAACCCCTGGCATACAAAACATTGTCTGCCTCTGAGTTATGCTTCGATCCAGGATTCTTAGGAACCATTCCCAAGGTTCCCAGCCTGGGGGCTTCTCACCCTCCCTGCTCATGTTGAATGTCATCTTCCTATTCCCAGGATGCCACCTGTATGCTATTAATACTCACCACAGCAGAGAGCTGAGAATTGTGGTTGCAATTCGCAATAAACTGCTTCTCATCACAAGGAAACCGCACAACAAGCCAAGTGGGGTGCCAGGTGCCTCGCTCCTGTCTCCCCTGTCGGAGTCTCCTGTTGAGGAATTCCAGTACATCAGGGTAGGTTTGCTGTCCAGTTTTCTGCTCTCCTGACCCAGTATTAACTGACTCCCTCTCTAGTCCCAAACCTGTCCCACTTCTCAGTAACCCCTCTGAGGTCCCAGCCTCCTGTGCCCTAACTTGCCCAGACATCTAAGCTGTGCCGTGTGCTCACTCACAGTAGCCTCTACAAGTTCTGGGCATGTGCATAAAGCAGTGCAGAGTATCTCTTCCCACGGAGCCTGCCTTCTAGTTGATCAAGCAAATACCTGATACAAACACTGAGGCTGGGTGTTATGGCACATGGCTTTGATCCTAGCACTCAGAGGCAGAGGTAGACAGATCTCTTGAGTTCGAAGCCAGTCTGGTCTACAAAGCAAGTTCCAGGACAGCCAGGGTTGTTATACAGAGAACCCTGTCTCAAACCCAATCTCCCTAACTAAAAAAGAAAAAAAAAACAAGAGCGTTGAGACTCAGCAGATGGGCTGTAGGTGCAGAGGGCATGGGTAATGGGCAGACTGAGGAGAATAGGCTTCTACCTGAGCAGAGGCTCAGTGAAGTCTGAGAGGAAGGAGGAGAACAGGGGCTGCCAGAAAGCAGGTACATGCAGAGAGCCAAGGACCCTGAACCCTGCTGAAGGCACAGTCAGGTGTGAAGAACTAGCCCTGAGGAGACAAAGTGGCCAGTTGAAGAGGTCTGGAAGCAGACTGTCTGCAGCCCTAGAAGCCTTGACAAAGACTTTGACTTTGGCTCGGAAGAAAGTTCAATACAAAGAACTAGAATGTTTTAAAATGTGGTTTGACAGTAGAAAAGCACACAGGGACCAAGAATGTCAATCAAGAGACCTGCTCAAAGGCCAGAATTGGGTCCAGGAAGGCTGTAGTGGTCTTGGTAGCTGGAGAAGCCAGAAGATGTATAGAGAAAAGCTGTCTATCCACCTTTGACTGCAGGATGTGTCAGTGGGTTGAGGGGTGAGCCTTAGAACTGAAGCCTTGTGAAATCTGTCTCTTCCCATCACCATACCTCCTTTAAAACCAACAAACAAAACCCTCCAATTGTTGGTCTGGTGGTGCACACCTTTGATCTCAGCATTCCAAAGATAGAGGCAGGCAGATCTCCATGAGTGAGAGGCTAGCTTGGTCTGCAGAGCAAATTCCAGGGTGGCCATGTTTCATAAAAACAAACAAACAAACAAACAAACAAACAGCTATGACATATGTTCAACGTTGGCCATGAGAGCCAAGTGTTGCAGCAGGCGAACTGAGAAGGTGTTTTCCCTCGAGATACAGCCTCCTGAATTATGCCCATAGATCTCTGCAGCTGTTCTGAGGACAACAGAACACTGACAGTTATACTAAAACAGGTTAAGATCTTGATCTTATTAAGTGTCTACTTTCTCAAGATTACCACTGAAATGAATGTTTTCATGGTACAGTTAGGTAGTGTGAGCTCTGATCAGATTCACAGAGTTCAGATCATGGTTTTTCCACATATAAGCTTTTTGACTGTAAGCAAGCAACCTAACCTGGGAGCCAGCATTTCTTCCTCCACAGAGGAAAAGCACACCTACTTCCAGGGGCTGGGACAAGGATTTGGTGAAAACGCTACCTGGTGCATGCCAGGCTCTCAGCCAGGTGGTCAGCAATTATTAATTACTAAGTCACAAGACAGACAGTAGACGGTCTCCAGGCGGACAGTGGAGTCAGGTTGTGAAGTTCTTTTCTGGCCTGCATCCCTTCCTGCAACAGACGTCAGAGATCTGAGGAGAGCTTACAGGAAGGAGTCCAGTGAGACCCCTGCCATCTTGGAAGTACAACTCAGCTGTGGCCAGGCAAGGCTGGACGCTTCCAAAAGGAGGGACAGGCAGTGGAGGCTGCCTGAAGTCAGCAACTGGGTCCTAACCTGTGTCTTACTCATCCTTGCCCACACAGGAAATCTGCCTGTGTGACTCCCCAGCTGTGATGGCCTTAGTGGATGGGCCAACAGAAGAGAGTGACAACCTCATCTGTGTGGCATACCGCCATCAGTTTGATGTGGTAAATGAGAGCACAGGGGAAGCCTTTAGGCTGCACCACGTGGAGGCCAACAAGGTGAGCTGACCGTGGTGGGAACGGATCGGTAATAAGAGAAAGCAAGGAGATTGTGTCTTCTAGTTTTAGATACTGTCATGTGCTTCGTAAACTTGCATCATCTAGTCAGGTATGGAGGCTCAGACCTTCAGTTCTTGAATTCATGAAGCTGAGGAAGGAGGATTGTGAGGTCAAAGTTAACATGGGCTACATAGTACTTTGAGGCCAACCTGGGCTACATAAGTCCCTGCCTCAAAATAATAATAATAAAAGTACATGCTGTGCATCTGTATCACATGATGTGTTCCCTAGTCTGGGTCACATGAAGCTGCCTTCAAAGGGCAGGGTTTCTGGACTCCAGAAGGACAAGGGATGGCTGCAGCCTAGACTAAACATCCTTGTCTCAACTCTGGACAGTGACAGCCCAGGGTCAAGTGTGTCCCCAACCTACTCCACTGTTTTATTCTGTCTTTATGGGAAGACAGAGACAGAAATGGAGACATACTGGGTGTTAAAGGCACAGAACCCTCACTGAATGCCCAGGTGACAAGTCAAGAAAAAGGCTGCATTGGGTCTCTGGGTCCCACGGCCAAGGGACTCACTCTCCTCATGGACTTCCTTTCACCTCATGTGAGACAGGCACAGTGCTGTCTGTGTGAGCGTTGGTGTGAGCATGCAGTAAGTGGCACACACAGCAGCCCCTGTGACCCTGAGCATTCTGGGTAAACAGCATTTAGGAACACAGGAAGCAGGATGCTGGATTCACACCTTCTGCAAGAGCAGGAAAATGGGTTGAGAAACTTCTACCCAGA
This sequence comes from Arvicanthis niloticus, assembly GCF_011762505.2. NCBI lineage: Eukaryota > Metazoa > Chordata > Mammalia > Rodentia > Muridae > Arvicanthis > Arvicanthis niloticus. The sequence continues at coordinate 10,177,367 of NC_047659.1, read as the reverse complement.
GTGGAGAGAAGGCAAAGATGTTTCTCTTACACCTGTGGCTCCTTGTAACCCTAGGCCCAGGTGGCGCTGTAGGTACAGGTGAGGCAAACATGGCTCTGCAGCACCCTGGTTTCTTTCTGAGGGCCGAGGCCACTGCTAGACACTCAGAGCTTAAGAAGTTTCTCCACGCCGAGCGGTGGTGGCGCACACCTTTAGTCCCAGCACTTGGGAGGCAGAGGCAGGCAGATTTCTGAGTTCAAGGCCAGCCTGGCAGCCTGGTCTACAGAGTGAGTTCCAGGACAGCCAGGGCTACACAGAGAAACCCTGTCTCGAAAAACCAAAAAAAAAAAGAAGAAGAAGAAGAAGTTTCTCCACTCGGCCCAATCCCACGTGCCACTACCGCTTGCTGCCCATTGTCATTGCAGGTTAATTTTGTTGCAGCTATTGATGTGTATGAAGATGGAGAAGCTGGCCTACTCCTGTGCTACAACTGTAAGTCAGGGGGCCGTCTGCTCTTCATGCACAAAACCACCTATTTTGGGGGGGTGGGGGGTGGTAGGACAGGCTCTCCCTACTTCCTCACACTGACCTAATGGGTATATCATCACAGCAGAGAGCATCTAAAATCTGCATCCTTACCTGCAACGCTGGCCTCAGCCCACACCTCTCAATGGCTCACTTACCAGAGCTACTACCATGCACCTGCTTGCAGGGTGTGGGGTGAAGGCAGTGGCTTCCGGCTAGTGAGCTCTTAGTGACTGCCAGGTAGCCCCTGTGTCATCCAGAGTTTCAGTTCCAGTGGTTCACAGCAGGCTGTTATCTTTCTCCATCAGAGCTAAGTCGAAGGAGGCTTGGCGAGGTGAGCTGCCTTCCTCAGGGCTGTGTAGCTCCTCAGCATGGGCCAGGCTTTGCCTCTGTCCCTCTTGAACTCAATGCCAGATTTTATCGTCTGTTACTGAAGGGTGAATGCCCCTCATCTGAAGTGCTGAGGCCCAGAGAGTTTCAGATTTTGTATTTTTGGGCTCTGGGATAGTTCCACATACATATCTAGTTATCCTGAAAATGGAACCCAAGTCTAAATACAACATTTATTTATACATTATGTATGCCTTCTTAAGACTAGAAAAGTAATTTCATGAGTTTCTGTTGTTATTTTTAGAGTACCTGAATTTTTTATTTATTTTTTAATTCTTATTTTTGTTTTGATACAAAGTCTCACATACTTCTGTCTATCCTGGAACTCACTATGTAGACCAGAACAGCCTTGAACTCACAGAGATCTGCCTGCCTCTGTCTCCCAGGTGCTGAGATTAAAGGCGTATACCACAACACTCAACAAGAGTGACTAAATTTTGGCTATGATCCATCAGATGAGGTCAGGTTTGGGATTTTCCACCCCCCAGCACTCAGAAAGTTTCAGATACTAGGTCAATCTAGATTTCAGATTCTTTTAGATTAAGGGTACACAACCTTTTCTTTTAACAGAGTCTTAACAATACCCCTGGCTGACCTGGAATTCTCTATGTCAACTAGGTTGGCCTTGAATTCATAGAGATCTTTTTGCCTCTGCCTCCGAAGTGCTGGGATTAAAGCTGTGAGCCAGCATGCAAGCTTGTGACCTGTAACTTGCATTTCTCTGCTGTTAATGAGATCAGCCTAAACCAGGCCTGTGTAGCTGTTACGTTAGTTTGATCAGGTTGTAGGGTAGGTTTTGGCCGAGCAAATGTATCGGACACTGACCTCCAGCACATCATGTGTTAATGGGCTAATGGGGTTGGGGGTCGGGGGCTGGAGAGATGGCTCAGGGACCAAGAGCATTTATCCTTCTTGTAGAGAACCCAGGTTCAGTTTTCAGCACCCACATGGCAACTCACACCCATCAGCGACTCCCAATCCCAGAGGAGCCGATGCCCTCTTTTGGCCTTGTTGGCAACAGGTGTGCATGTAGCACTCATGCATACAGACAGGCAGAACACTCGTATACATAAAATGAGTAAATTTTTAAGTTATTTTTTAAGCAAACTGAAATAAGATTATTTCCTGGATATAGTTTAACTAAAAAATTTTTTGAATATATATGTTGACTTTTATTACATACTGAAAATTGTGCACGTACATTTACTGATTGTTCCATTGGATACCATTAGGATAATCAAACCGCACCACCCATTTTACTTAAAATGTGAGGTTTTAAGTAGACAGGTGTAAAATATCACCAGACTGTAGTTTATTAAATAATTTTCTTTCAATACTGAGCTGTTTGCAAACCTTTAACTAAAAATTTTAAAAACACAGTTTTTCAGCCTAGAATCATCAATTTCTGTAGTAGCAATTCTAGTTATAGTCATAGATCAGATACTTTGATAAATAATTTATAACTAAATGGAAAACCCAGTTATCAACACAGAAATTTGTCTGGTAGGTATCATCTTCAAAATTCAAGACTTAGCTGGGAATAGCCCAGAGAAGGTGGGACAGCAGCTCTCCGCTCTGAGTCACCCACAGGGTCATCCGCCCACAGGTTTTAGCCTAAGCATTCCTCAGAACAATGAATCTTTAGAATGGAGTCCTGTGACTTTGTCCAAAAATTTATATAGGGCTTTTTCGCACCGGTCTTGCCGTCAGCACGCAGGCGCTGTGAAAGCCATTGCTAATTCAAAGCAAAAATGGGAAAGAAGAAGTCTCACGTCAACATCACTGTAATTGGACACAGATTCCGGCAAGTCCACCACAACCGGCCACCTGATTTCCAAATGTGGTGGAATCGACAACGAACCATCGAAAAGTTTGAGAAGGAGGCTGCCGAGATGGGGAAAGGCTCCTTCAAGTATGCCTGGGTCTTGGACAAACTGAAAGCTGAGTGTGAGCATGATGTCACTATTGACATCTCCCTGTGGAAATTTGAGACCAGCAAATACTATGTGACTATCATTGGTGCCCCAGGACACAGAGACTTCATCAAAAACATGTTTACAGCCACATCCCAGGCTTATTGTGTTGGTGAATTTGAAGCTGGTATCTCCAAAACCGGACAGACTTGTGAGCATGCTCTTCTGGCTTACACCCTGGGTCTGAAATAGCTAATTGTTGGTGTCAACAAAATGGATTCCACCGAGCCACCATACAGTCAGAAGAGATACGAGGAAATCGTTAAGGAAGTCAGCACCTACATTAAGAAAATTGGCTACAACCCTGACCCAGTAGCATTTGTGCCAATTTCTGGTTGGAATGCTGACAAAATGTTGGAGCCAAGTGCTAATATGCCTTGGTTCAAGGGATGGAAAGTCACCTGCAAAGATGGCAGTGCCAGTGGCACCACGCTGCTGGAAGCTTTGGACTGTATTCTGCCACCTATTCATCCAACTGACAAGCCTCTGCGACTGCCCCTCCAGAATGTCTATAAAATTGAGGGCATTGGCACTCTCCCCATGGGCCAAGTGGAGACTGGTGTTCTCAAACCTGGCATGGTTACCATTACTTCAGTCAGTGTAACAACTGAAGTCAAGTCTGTTGAAATGCACCATGAAGCTTTGAGTGAAGCTCTTCCTGGGGACAACATGGACTTCAATGTAAAGAACATGTCCATCCTTGTAAAGACATGGTAATATTGCTGGTGACAGAAAAAAAAAAAAAAAAAAAAAAAAAAAACCACCAATGGAAGCAGCTGGCTTTACTTGCTCAGGTGATTATCCTGAATCATCCAGGCCAAATTCGTGCTGGCTATGCTCCTGTTCTGAATTGTCACACAGCCCAAGTTTGCTGAGCTTAAAGAAAAGATCAATCGTCGTTCTGGTAAGAAGCTGGAAGATGGCCCCGAATCCTTGAAGTTTGGTGTTGCAGCTATTGTTGATATGGTCCCTGGCAAGCCAATGTGTGTTGAGAGCTTCTCTGACTATCCTCCACTTGCTCGTTTTGCTGTTCATGACATGAGCAGACAGTTGCTGTGGGTGTCATCAGATCTGTGGACAAGAAGGCTGCTAGAGCCGGCAAAGTCACCAAGTCTGCCCAGAAAGTGCAGAAGGCTAAATGAATATTATCCCTGACACCTGCCACCCCAGGTGTCAATCAGCAGTGGAAGAACGGTCTCAGAACTGGTTGTCTCAATTGGCCATTTCGGTTTAATAGTAAAAGACTGGTTAATGATAACAATGCATTGTAGATCCTTCAGAAGGAAAGAATGTTTTGTGGACCTGTGTGTGTGTGTGTGTGTGTGTGTGTGTGTGTGTGTGTGTGTGTGTGTCAGTTTTAAGTTATTAGTTTTCAAAATCGGTACTTTTTAATGGAAACAATTTGACCAAAAATCTGTCACAGAATTTTGAGACTCATTAAAACAAGTTTAATGAGAAAAAAATCTATATAGAGAAAGAACTGACCCTCTCCTCTAACCCCATAAAAAACAAAAACAAAACTAAAAACAGACTGGAGAGATGCCTCAGTGATTAAGAGCACTGACTCCTTTCTCTTGTAGAAGACCTAGGTTCACTCCCAGCACCCATATGGTAGCTCACAACCATCTATAATTGCAGTTTTAGAGGATTTGATGTCTTCTGGATGCTATGGGCACCAGGTATACATGTGATACATAGATATCAATGCACACAAAACACTCATACACATAAAATAAAAACAAATAAAATTTTAAGTAAACTAATTTTAAGATAGACATGATGGTACAGCCTTGTAATATCTACCTGCACTCAACAGAGTATATCAAGAGAGTTGCAAGTCCCAGGCTATGTAGCAAAACAATGTCTCAAATCATATATACAACAATTTAAAATAATAATACCATTATTGTTTTAAAAGAAAAGTATGTGGGTAGGCATAAACAGCTTCTATAATGAAAGGCGATCTTGTTTCTACAAATACTTTCTTACTTTGTGAAGGTTTGAGCCACATACACTAATACTCAGAGGTCAGAATAGACCAGGATCAGGTAGCTGAATTAAACTGGCTTTAATGTAGCTGAAGTTCAGCAAGGGGGATACACTCAAGGTCCAAGTTCTCCAGTAATATGTTAGAATGGTATATTAGTCAGGGTTCTATAGAGTAACAGAACTTAGAGAATTAATCTATCATATATAATATTAATATATATATATATATCACATATTATATATAAAGGGATTTTTTACAATGACTTGCAGACTGTAGTCCAGCTCATCCAGTGGCTGCCTATGAACAGAAGGTCCAAGAATCCAGTAGTTGTTCAGTCTATGATGCTGGATGTCTCTCAGCTGGTCTTCAGTATACACTGGAATTTCAAAGAACCAGGCTCTAAAGCCAGTGAAGGAAGGAACTTGCTATTGGGGGAAAGCAAGCAGGCATAGAGAGGGAGCTTCTTCCTTCCGTGTCATTATATAGGCTGTTAGCAGATGGTGTAGCTCAGACTAGAGGTGGATCTTCCTACCTCAGAGATCTGGAATAGAAGTGGATCTTCCCACTTCAAATAGTGAGTAAAAAAATCCCTCACAGGTTTGCCCACCCATTTGGGTTTTGGTTAAAAAAGATTTAGTCTTTTGACTACATTGCAGATGTAATCAGGTTGACAGCCAAGAATTGCCATCAGCTATCACAGGGGTGCCAGGAGCCAGCCCCAGCATGGTCTTCCTTTTAGTTGTGGGTTTCTCTTGAGGCAGTGGAGAGGGAAGAGCTTCGTGGAGGGTAAGACTTTTGTCTTACGAGATATAGGGGTTGCGGCATAATAATAAAAAGTTTACTTATCTAAGTTACTTTGCTGTAGTAGCTGACCTGCCTTCTGTGATCCTCTGAAGCCAGAAACTAGTTTCTGGCACTTAGAACCTCATCCTAAAACAGCCAGGGATTAAGTAAACAGCCCTTGTTCTATTTCAGCAGGAACTTGGTGGCTCTGACTTTCTGCCTGCTAGTTGAAGTCGAAGGACGAAAAAGGGACAGACACTTTGAAAAGTGAATTTAGCATTTATTTCTAAGTTGTAATAAGTTTCCTATGAAAGCTCTCTAAGAAAAGGGGGGAAAGTGGAAAGATCCTAAGTGGGGCACGGGAAATTCAAGCTCTTCTCTTTGTCCTCAGCACTTATACATCTTTCAAAATACATGATCACATGGTTAAAAGTTCATCACAAGTTTACACATAAATTCAAATCATAAATCAAATAAGAAGTTTGCACAGAGAACATTTATATGCATATCCATTAGGATAAACATTCATCACCTGTCACAGCTCCACAGGTTCATTGAGAGTTAAAAACCACAACTAAGTTATTAGTGAAGTTTTGTATAGATACACACAGTCAATGTTTTATCTTCTGACCTAGCACCTATAATAAATCATTAGTTCCCTTTTATGACCTTTGGTTAATGATTTTACAACATTTTGGAATGTGCTCTGAGTGGTAGAAGCAATTAACTGGTGAGAGACTGACTGAGTTCTCATTGCAGTTTTGACTATCAGAAAGGACCTAATAGCAGTCCCACTATAAAAGAGCTTAATAAATACTGACATGACTTTAGGAATTCTTATTGGATTATCATTAAGAATTAAGAAGTCATCTATTGCCAGGCAGTGGTGGCACACGCCTTTAATCCCAGCACTTGGGAGGCAGAGGCAGGCAGCTTTCTGAGTTTGAGGCCAGCCTGGTCTACAGAGTGAGTTCCAGGACAGCCAGGGCTACACAGAGAAATCCTGTCTCAAAAAAACAAAATAAAAAACAACAACAACAAAAAAAAGAAGTATCTATTTGTCTATATAGCATCACTACAAGACAGTACATCTGTAGATCTATAGAGATCTGCTCAAAAGGGTGGGCTAAGACCTATTATACATGTTATATATGTTTAATAATAACAGAAAACACATATTAATAGCAGGAATCTTTCCTAAAATGATTTTCTCCTGAGCCTTGCCTATGGGAGAAAATCTGTCATGGATTATTTTAATCTGAAGCAGATTCATCTCAGGGAGATCACCTGCTAGTTATTAGTTTGTCCTATGTCAGCTCCTGACAGGGGAGCCTATGCAAGTCCCATCATGCTTGTAACAAGTGAGTCTCAAAAGTGGCCTGCCACCGGGTGGTGGTGGCGCACGCCTTTAATCCCAGCACTTGGGAGGCAGAGGCAGGCGGATTTCTGAGTTCAAGGCCAGCCTGGTCTACAGAGTGAGTGCCAGGACAGCCAGGACACAGAGAAACCCTGTCTCAAAAAACCAAAAAAAAAAAGTGGCCTGCCTTGTAGAAGGGCCTCTTTCACCATGGGCTGTCCATTCTGAATCTTTGTCTAGTGTGATGATATGCATAGGTAGAAAGCACTTGGGTTCTGCAGCCTGGCCTAGCTTCATTCAAACACTCTGCCCCTGGGAGAGCCATGAGACTCAGGACAGACCTCCTTACCTCTCCCAACCTCAAGTTTATCTGCAAAGTGAACTTACAAGATAACAGCATCTACTTTCTGAAGTCAGACAGTCTTCTTAAAGCTCCATGCTTGGCACACAGAAAATTGTCTCTAGATGGCAGCTGCTAGCATATACGGTAACTGCCTCACAACCCTCAGAATTTGGCCCAAGGGTTGGCTATGGCTGTTTATAATGAACATAGACAGGAAGTAGATTTGGCTATGAACCAAGGCTGTCCCCAGAACCCAAGATCTCTGACCATTGCCTTGAACTACTGGCAGGGAGACCTGGGTATGGTGACTAACACTTGCAATCCCAGCACGTGAGAAGCTGAGACAGGAGCATTGCTGCAAAGTCAAGTCCAGCCTGGGTACAGAGAACTGCCGGGAGAATGCCACCCTAGCTGTCCTAGCTGCTGTGTCTAGCTGCAGGGATCTAGGCGCCATCTCTAACAAAACCAGTTGCTCTTGTTTTCATTGCAGACAGTTGCATCTATAAAAAGGTTTGCCCCTTTAACGGTGGCTCTTTTTTGCTTCAACCCTCGGCATCGGATTTCCAGTTCTGTTGGAACCAGGCTCCATATGCAATTGGTAAGAAAAACCTTTATTGTGGTTCTGTGCCCCTGGCTGATCCCACCTGCAGGGCTTGGTCCCTTATGAACAACTGGAACTTCCTTCCAAACTACTAAACATTCTGGGGACTTGGGCATCCTTCAAAGAGTCTGCTGTTAGATAGTTCTTATGTTCCCCTTTCAGATTCTTATGTCCCCCTGGCTCTTCTCCGTTCCTAGGCACATAAAATTTGAAAGCAATTAAATATAATTTAGCAGTACCTGGCAGGCCTTTTCTAAAATCCACAAGCCAAGTCTCCAGCCAGTACATTGACTGGCTGGGGGAGAAGCATACATATCTCAGTTCTATTATTACCTGCCTTGAAACCTGAGCTTTCAAAACCTCAGGGGCTGGCAAAATACCGGCTACTGAAATGCCAGCGTGGGGATGGCAAGATGCCTCAGCCAGCAGAGATGCTTGCTGGAAGCCGGATGAGTTCTGATGACCCAACCCATATGGTTAAAGGAGAGAACAGACGCTTGCAAGTTGTCCTCTGGCCACCACATATGCACCCCCCCACCCACCCACCACACACATATTAAAATGCAATTTTAAAAAGTAAAATCAAGCTGGGTAGTGGGGCACACCTTTGATCCCAGTACTCAAAAAGCAGAGGGAGGATGATTTCTGAGCTCCAGGACAGCCAGGGCTACACAGAGAAACCCTGTCTCAAAAAACCAAACACACACACACACCCACACACACACACACACACACACACACAAACATAGAAAGAAAAAGAAAAAAGAAAAGTCAAGTCAAGTTCCCAGGTGCTGAGATATGGCTCTGAGGTGCAGAGCTTGCCTGGCAGCCACGAGGCTCTGGATTCTAATCTTAGCATTACAAATAATAGGAATAAAAACTTTAAAACTAAATACCAGGATACGAGCAGTGAAGGTTATGTTCATGCAACACAGTGGGTATCAGAGGGTCAGCCTCCTGTGATGCAGGCTGTGGTAGCACAGACCTATAACCCCAGCATGGGGGAATGGATGTAGGAGCTTCGTATGATGTTCAGGGACCGCTAGTAAATTCAAGTCCAACTTGTCTAAAAAACAAAAGAAAGAAAACTATCTGCTAAAAGATCCACAGCAGAGAGTTTTGAGAGAGCAGACCTGAGAGACACGCCTGGTCAGGCTCTGACAACAGATGAGGTAGGCCAAAAGGAGGAATGGAAACTGACCGCCAGGCTTTGAGCCAAGCACTGGAGAGAACAGGAACAGAGGCAGAACATAGCAGAATGAGTCACCAAGAATACCCCCGGAAAAGACAGGTCACCTATGCAGAGTACAGAGGGAGGTCAGGGTGGACAGCGAGCTGAAGTACCTGTCAGAGCACGAAGGGACAATGAGAGGTAGCTGTGGAGTGGAGGTCAGTGTGTCATAGCAGTATTGCAAGGAGGAGCTCCACCTATGACAGAAGCATCTCAGGGCAGGGATGCTCTGAAGAACACAGCTCCTGCCTGGAACACACACCGGGGGTGCACAGAGAAGGGTGACAGTGCTGTAGACACATGGGCAGAGCCAGGCAGAAAGGGCAAAGGAACCTTTCCAAGCCATCACATGTCAAAAGAGTGTCAAGATGCACTTTGGTGAGTGTGGGGTAAGTCCCACAGGACTGGGCAGCTGACCCACCAGAAGACCAAATACTGGGGCATCAGACAGGGACACAGCTATGGCAACTGGTTAGAGTGCACCCCTAGGAGGCAGGACCACCCATGTGATGGAAGTTTCTAGAGTGTTGAAGATGGCTGAGCAAGTGTGGCCACCTATTCCACAAGCCCATCTGTTCCCTTGCAGTCTGCGCCTTCCCATACCTCCTGGCCTTCACCACCGACTCCATGGAGATCCGCCTGGTGGTGAATGGGAACCTGGTCCACACGGCTGTTGTTCCACATCTGCAGCTCGTGGCCTCCAGGGTGAGTGAGATGCAATTGTATGTCTTAGCATCCTGAGGGCTCAAGTGAACAAAAACTGTTGAGCACATCAGGCCAGTTGTTCAAAATGCCAGAAGGGTGGTGAAAATGTTGTGGGGATTGGTCAGTGGGGTTACTGTGTACCCTCTGTGTAGGCCTGGTGCACTTGCTGTGTACACCTGACAACCTCTGTTTAATCACTGGAACCCATGTGGGAGTGGGCGGAGAGGACCAGCTCCACAAAGTGCTCCTGCTTTGGGAGACCTACTGGTCCCAGGGGCAGCTCAGCAACACTCAACTGTGTAATAGCACCTTCTTCTCTTAATCTTTAACTGTGTGATGTGTCTGTCTGTCTGTCTGTCTGTGACTATATGGGTATGCATACATCACAAAACACACGTCAAAATCAGAGGACAGCCTGCCTCAGTCAGCTCCTTCTTTTCACTGTGTGGCTCCCAGATCTCAAATACCGGCTTCCAGGTTTGGTAGCAAGCACCTTTACCCCGAGCCTACACGTTCCTCACTGCCAAGCTTCAGTTTCAGCTTTTTCAGCCATATGAAACATGGCTCATCGACTAACCCACACCAGTAACTCAGAGGATATGCACATCTGAAGGACACTGGAAAAGATGAGTCCCAGGGTGTCTTTGTCTGGTGCACTCACAGTGATTCAGCCCCAAAGGCCCCTCTCACTCCTGCAAGACCATGCCCCTGCCTCATTCCTTACAGCTCCTTCCCAATCCTGGTCTTAATCACGCTGGTTGGAAGCAGCTTCTCCCTTGCCTCCCTGCTGCACTGGCGGCTGTGATTGTGTCCCCAGTATGTAGACCCGTGCTTCCATAATATGTACATGTTTAAAACATGTGTGTGTGTGTGTTTGTGGACTATGAGTTTGCTGACGTGATAGTCTTAGTTTACAGATAACAGTAAAATATGCTCATCTTCATAAAACCTAGAACCACTTAATTCTCAGAAAATACATTTTTTTTTTTTATTTTTCTGAGCCCTTGCATCTGTAACCAAACCAGAGATTCAAGTTCACCTAAGTTTACAGTTGGCATCCTACCTTGATCGACTCATTATTGACCCAGTAGGTTTATGTCAAGAGATCTGTCCTGTAGCCAGATCTGAGCCAGGTATACAGCTCACATATGCAAGCCCAGCACTTATAAGCTATTTGGAGGATTGCTGTTGAGTCTGAGGCCAGTCTGAACGACCTAGTGATGTCCAAGCTAGCCTGGGATACAAGTAAGACTTTAACTCAGAAATAAAAAATGTCTAATATGTAATCCACTGTTGAGCTATTTTTCTGAGCTGGAGAGATAGCTCAGTGGTTAAGATCTTGCAAAAGACCCAGGTTCAGTTCCCAGTACCCATGTGGTGGCTCACAATGTCTGTTCCAGGGGATCCAGTCCTTCTGACTTCCTTGGGCTCCTGCATGTTCATGGTGCCTAGGACATATACTTGGGGACACACACATATACATAAAATTAAACAAGTTTTTAAAAAATATTTCTCGCCAGAAACAAATCACACCTCTTAAACCAGAACTTACTCCAGCTGCAGCCCTAAACTCAACACGGTTTTATCTGAGCTCATCCTGGTGTCTGTGGTGCTAAGTACATCCACTGGATATGATGACACCAGAATCAGGAAGAGCCCTTAGGAGTTCCCAAGTAACAGTAAATATAGCCAAGTGGTTCAGAATGGTTGAATTCTGATGTTGAGGACCATTATCTCTGACATATTTAAGTTTACACCATTTGATCTGAGAGGATGATGGTTCAGCAGGTAAAAGTGTCTGCACAGCAAGCATGCGGACCTGAGTTCAAGTCCCCAGCACTCACGTAAAATTCTGAGTGTGGTCACAAACATGCCTATAACCCTGGTGTAATAAGGAACAGAGACAGGAGGGTTACTGGGGTCTACTAGTCACCAGCCTAGCTCCAGGTTCAGCAAGAGACCCAGTCCTAAGGAGGGAAAGTGCAGAGAGATGGAGCAGGATACCTGCCTTCTTCCTCCTTCCTCCTTCCTCCTTCCTCCTTCCTCCTTCCTCCTTCCTCCTTCCTCCATGCAGGTGCACAGTCATGCATACTGCACACACATGTGGATAAACACTACAACACAAAGCTAATTTTATAGCTTTAAATTTTTATTGCTTGCCATGTTTAAGATCTGACTTGTGAAATTCCCTAGAGTTGGCTCTCAGAGACACATGTAATGTCTCATTATTGTGGTCACCAACATCAGCACATACAGACGTGCTAGAATATCTGCTGACTGAATGAAGCAGACATCCATTTGCCCACTGCAGAGTGGGCCTGAGGGAGTCTTTGAGGTCTGTCCCAATTCTTAGACTCCTAAGGGAAGTGTGTGTGTGTGTGTGTGTGTGTGTGTGTGTGTGTGTGTGTGTGTGTTGTGTTTGCAGATGTGAGACAAGTGCAGAGATGAGGAAAGCAAATACTTGGGAAAACTCTAATTGGATTAGGCTCAGGCCTGCACTGCATGCTCTGACGAGTCAGGAAGTCATGCCCTGGCCTGGGGACCAGTCAGGGCTTGGCAGCAGTGCAGGAAGGCCAGTGTGTGCAGAGCCTGGCATACAAGGCAGCTGGTAATGCTTCCTCTTTCTTTCCAGTCAGATATATACTTCACAGCAGCCACGACTGTGCATGAGGGCTCATCTGGAGGCAGCTCAAAGGGGGCCAGTGCCCACACGTCTCCTCAGACACCACCGGCCCGGGACACTCCACTGTTTCCGTCTTCCCTGGGGGAAGGTAAAGTCTAGCTTTTCTTGTCTCCTTAATAGATGCCTTAGAGCCTGATGTCTTAGGCTTATTGTCAGAGCTAGACATAATCACTGCTAAAGAAGTACTAGTCAGAGCCGTGCAGTGGTGGCGCACGCCTTTAATCCCAGCACTTGGGAGGCAGAGGCAGGCAGCTTTCTGAGTTTGAGGCCAACCTGGTCTACAAAGTGAGTTCCAGGACAGCCAGGGCTACACAGAGAAACCCTGTCTCGAAAAACAAACAAACAAACAAACAAACAAAAAAAAAAAAAACCAAAATTGTAGAAGAAGTAGTTACTGACTTTGTCACTATCTAAAGCCAGTAAAAAAAAGGAAGAACTTGCTTGGTTGCTCTCCCAACACTTGTGAGGTTGTGAGGTTGAGTGAAACAGAGAATCCCATGTGTACTTGGGCAACAAACAAAAAGAGAAGAAATCCCATTATGCAGAGCGTTACTTCAGTGTGGGAAAGGGAACTAGGCCAGAGGTCATCCAGCTGCAAGCTTCACATTTGGGGGGGGGGGGGGCAGTACTACTGGGGGAGGGAGAGAAAGGGGTGCTAGTGGGTTTCGAGGCTAAATCTGCAGCCCTCAGGCCTCAGTATGTCACTGTAGCTTTGCTGATATTCCCAGAGGCCTTTGTCAGACTCCTGTGGGGCTGGGAATATTAGCAAAGGGGTTTCTGTAAGTTCTTGCCCATCAGGCAGCCCTATCATTTATCGTTAGGATGAGTGTCCCAGGTCCTTGCACTCCTTGCCTTGCCTGTTTTTCTGTGCAAGCACAACTGGCAGCAAGTGTATTTTATCAAATTCACTCAAAAAAAAAAAAAAAAAAAAAAGGAAGCTTTGCAACAATGGGGATATAAAGTGAACAAAAAATAAGTTAATAGAAAAAAAAAAAGAAAGGAAGCTTCTTCATGTTAATTATATTAAGGAACAAGAAATTACTTTCAGGCCAGCAAGATGGTTCTGCAGGTAAAGGCACCTGCCATCAGGCCTAACAAACTGAGTTGAATCCCTGTGTCACAAATGGAAGAAAAGAACTGAGTCCTGTGACTCCTGACTTTCATACGTGGACACATGTGCACACACACTCAATAAATATAATTTAAAACTTTGGGAGGAGTTTTGTTTGGTTTGTTGGTTTTGTTGTTGTTGTTATTTGTTATTTGAATTTTTTTAAGACAGGGTTTCTCCATGTAGCCCCGACTGTCCTGGAACTCTCTCTATAGACCAGGCTGGCCTCAAAGTCAGAGACCCACCTGCCTCTGCCTCCATAGTACTGAGATTAAAGGTGTGCACCACCACTGCCCAGCTTGTACTTTAAAACTTTTAAAGAAAAAAGTTGTTCTGTTATAATTAACATGAGCCTAAAGTTCTGGTCTTTTCCAAATTGTGTTTCAGGTGAAATTCAGTCTAAAAATCTGTACAAGATTCCACTTAGAAACCTTGTGGGCAGAAGCATCGAGCGACCTCTGAAATCGCCCTTAGTCTCCAAAGTCATCACGCCGCCCACCTCCATCGGCCTTGGAGTTGCTGCCATTCCTGTCACGCATTCCTTGTCCCTCTCCCGCATGGAAATTAAAGAGATAGCAAGCAGGACTCGCAGGGAACTGCTAGGTAATCACAGCTGCCCGGCTTTGTTCCACGGCTCAGAACTAGAGCAGCGTTTCAACTTCACTGTCTGTCATTTTCAAAACCCTGAGGATAAAAGGGAACCATGGAGCCAGTGAGGAGGCTCCTTCAAGCTTGACACCTGAGTTGGAGCCCCAGGACATACATGGCTGAAGGAGAGCCGACCCAAGCTGTCCTCTCATCCACACACAAATAGTTTGATAAAATAACATAAACTCTCTTTCAAAGGATATTTATAAATCCGTCAATCATAATTACATCTACACCAGAGAATACTAGCCCATCTCCCACCAGTGCTGCTGCTGACCTCACTTCACTCTAGGACAGAAAGCTTACCAAGCCATGTTGGGGCGGGGGGGGTGGGGGGGGAGTCGGGATGGGCAGTTAATAAGAACACTATAGGACTTTAGGGACTTTGCTGCTTGTGCTAGGCTTTCCAGGACTGTGTGTATTGCAGAGTGTGTGTGTGTGTGTGTGTGTGTGTGTGTGTGTGTGTGTGTGTTAATATTATGATCAGAGAGAAAAAACTTCACCAACAAGAAAACTATTCGAAAACAATCTCTGTCATCTTTGCTACTATCCTGGGTCTAACAGTGTACCAATGAGAACAAAAGGCAGTGCACACCTTTAATCCCAGCAGTCCAGAGGCAGAGGCAGGTGGATCTCTTGAGTTTAGGGCCAACCTGATCTACAAAACAAGTTCAGGACAGCCAGAGCTACACAGAGAAACCCTGTCTCAAAAAAATAAAATAAAATAAAATTAAAATTAAAAAATAAAGTTGGCAGGAAAACTGGAGGGAAGTGGGGCAGAGTTGATCCAAACATATCATGTGCCTGTGTGAAATTTGCAAAGAACTTTCTGTCCCCTGTGGTAATGACCCACTGGCCTGTGATTTTCCTCTGTAATGCAGGCCTCTCTGATGATGGTGGACCCAGGTCAGAAGGAGCACCAAGGGCCAAATCAAAAACCCGGAAGCGGTTGGAAGAAAACCAAGGAGGCCCCAAGCCAGAGACTGTGAGGTCAGCTAGTAGTGACAGGTAAGAAGACAAAGGCCCTGTTCTGCTGCATGGTGGCCAGCAAACACCAGCATACCCAGGTGTTGTGCTTTATAAAAAAGAAAGAAAGGGCCAGGATATGTTTGATAGAACCAGGTATAGTAAGGTGGGAGGGGTGCCTCCACGGGCCCCTGCTGAGGCATCCCTTCCCCATGAAATACCAGCCATAAGATAAATATAGTATGGAAAAGAGTTTATTTAGGTCATGGCAAGGGGAATTGAGAAGGGAGTAGAAATGGTGGGGGGGGGGGGAAGAGAGAGAGAGAGAGAGAGAGAGAGAGAGAGAGAGAGAGAGAGAGAGGGGCGCAAGACCAGCCAGGAACACATGGACAGAGGGGGTAGGGGGAGAGAGGGAAAAGGGGCAGGGAATAGGAGAATAGATAAAGGGATAGCTCAGTGGTTAAGAGCACTGACTGCTCTTCCAGAGGTCCTGAGTTCAATTCCCAGCAACCACATGGTGGCTCACAACCATCTGTAATGGGATCTGATGCCCTCTTCTGGTATGTCTGAAGACAGCTCCAGTATACTCATATATATAATTTCTTTATTATATATGTATAGAAATAAAATCTTATAAGGTAATGTTTAGGGGCAGGTCTGATGTCTGAATTTTATATATATGTTTAAGAAATAAAATCTTTTTTTAAAAAAAAAGAGGATGATAGATAAGAGAGTGAGGAGGGGCCAAACAGCCCCTTTTATAGTGAGTCGGCCATACCTGGCTGTTGCCAGGTAACTGTGGGGCAGAGTCTAGAAGGAATGCTAACACCAGGAGTCTACCCAACCCACTATGAAGGTCCCAGAGAGGACAGCTGACACGACAAAGCTGAGACAAGAGGACACTGTCACCAGCAATCAAGCAAATGTTGGCTAAAATACATTGGCAGGCTAGAGGCAGCTCAGTTATAGCCTTGCCTGACTCGCACAAAACTATACACATGTACACACACACATGTACACACATGTGTATGAGAAACAATACAGAAAGAGACTTTTTTATACAAGGTTGTAGTATGTAGTTTTTAGCCTCCTTTACTCTGGGAGGTGACCGTGATACCAGCCCCCACCCAGCTTCCCTTGGATCCGTGAACAAAAAATACACAATTTGTTCCTTTTCTACTTGCCTTCTTGGTACAATTGCTAGTCGCTGCTATCTCCCGCCTGGAAAACTCACCTTTATCTCTACTCAGCTTCGCTCCTCCCACCTGCCCTAAACTTCAGTGGCTAGTCCCACCTAGTCCCTGCCAATCAACCCTGACCACCCGCATATAGGAGCGGCCACAGGCCCCAGCTCCTTACATGGTTGCCTGGTTCTCCTCTCATCTCCCTCTCCACGTGCAGGGACCCAGAAGTCCCACTTGTACCTTCCACCCAACAATTGGCCCAAGGCTTTCTTTACTGACAGATCAAGAACCAATTGGGGAACAGGAGCTTAGCATCAGACCCACTCCCAAAACATCACCTTTTTTGTCCAATAAATAGATAGATAGATAGATAGATAGATAGATAGATAGATAGATAGATAGATAGATAGATAGATAGATAAAATGGGCTGGAGAGGTGGCTCAGCGGTTAAGAGCACTGACTGTTCTTCCAGAGGTCCTGAGTTCAATTCTCAGCACCCATATGGTGGCTCACAACCATCTGTAATGGGATCTGATGTCCTCTTCTGGTGTGTCTGAAAACAGCTACAGTGTACCTATATAAAGAAAACAAATAAATAAAATTTAAAAAAAAAAAAACCTCTTCTCTCAGATATAAATTGAACAAAACCATATCCTGTAAATTATATAGTATGATATACAAATGACATCCAGTTCATCATACTTGTCAGTTAGATAAAGTATTGTATGATCATTTCTAACTGAAAGAATTATGATTCTATCCCTGGATTGTGTTTAGATTTTAGCTTGTTATGCCATCTGAAAACCATGTCTCCCACTCTAAAACCTCTCTTCCAATGGTAAACAACTTGAGTTTGCTTATGAGACTAAAACTGAAATCTGAGAACAACTTAAACATTACCTGGTCTATAGGAAGCACCAAACACAGCTTCTCAAACAACTGTAGAGACAGCTGACTACCTGGACAGCCCCTCATTCCTCAAAACCTTGGAGCATCAGTCTTCAGCCTTCTGGCCCAGCATCATCTGACAGACCCCTTTAAAACAGAATTATTAAGGATTGCTTACCCAGTCTTGGCAGAGCCAACTATTTTGCATAATGTATCCTTTTCCTGGACAGTATTTAGTCTGCAGATGAAATAGGCAATGTCTGCCAAGTAGTTACCTTGCCATGATAAGCAACATTGTTTGGAGGTGGTGATGTTCTTCTTTGTGGACTTCTGATGTTTTTGAAGACTGTGTATGTATGTATGTATACAAACACACACACACATACACACATGGTAATCTAAACTGTTAAACCTTGACTACTCTCAGCCATTCCTAATTGAAATATATCAAAAACACCCTTTTATAATTAAATCAGAGTATAACACAATGATGAGTTTGATATCTGGCCCTTAATTTGTATTGCTTAATCACCAAAAAGCAGTTTGTAATAGCAGTTATGAAAGGACTGGGTCTAAGCTTTGTATTTTTTTTTAAAGATGTATTAATTGTATGTATGTCAGTACACTGTTGCTCTCTTCAGACACACCAGAAGGTGGCATCAGATCTCATTACAGATGGTTGTGAGCCACCATGTGCTTGCTAGGAATTGAACTCAGGACCTCTGGAAGAACAGTTGGTACTCTTAACCACTGAGCCATCCCTCCAGCCCTAAGCTTTGTATTCTTAAATTCTTTGGTTTTTTGTTGTTGTTGTTGTTTTTGGTTTGGTTTTTTTTTTTTTTTTTGGTTTTTCGAGACAGGGTTTCTCTGTGTAGCCCTGGCTGTCCTGGAACTCACTCTGTAGACCAGGCTGGCCTCGAACTCAGAAATCCACCTGCCTCTGCCTCCCAAGTGCTGGGATTAAAGGCGTGCACCACCACCGCCCGGCAATTCTTTGTATTCTTAAATATAGGCACAATGTCTAAGAATAACAATATTAATCTCAAATTTTGTATCAATATAAGAAAGTCATACCAATGAAAACTTTAAATCTGTATCAAAACAAATTTTGTACCAATGTAAGAAATTATAAATTTAACTTTGTATCAATTATAAAATTTTTACCAATTAAGATTAATGGCTACACAATCAATTCCACCTATTTCCTCCCTGTTCAAAATTACAACCATTCCTGAATTATCCTTTAAAATGACAACTTTTTTATAATTTGTAAAATAACCATTACCAGACCCCCAAGCCCAGGGAGTTGGGTTCTTCCTAACTTCTTCCTGCTGAACGGGGTGATGGTAAATTCGCTAAAGGGGGGAGCAGGAAAGTTGGAAGTTTTGGTCAGACTTAAGAAAGCTTTAGCATCTGTTATCTGGTCTGTGGATGCTTAGAAGGCTCAGGCCTTGACTGAAGTTCTGACTAGATCCGTTTGAAAAGTTGAACAAGGCGAGATGACCTGCAATCCATGACACAGGGAGTCCAGGCAGGTCAGTTCATTATGTCTGAGGATGAATCTCACATAGAAATCTCACAACCAAAATTTTAGTATCATTAAGATATCCGTGTGGATTGTACAGGGTGCACAGATTAGTTAAAGGTGAAATTCTGCTCCTTGTTTGAGCATGTGAAAGACAGCTATCTTTTTATGAGTTAATTTTATTAATAACCAATTATAATAAGTATTCATTCAATCTTTACCTGTCCTGTTTGAGTCTCTTGAATTTTTTTAGTTCTTCATGGGGTCTCCCTGTCATATCTGATCTATGTCATGCTAGAAGGGGTCCACAGCCTCTTTTCCTTTCCTGTCAACACAAATGCAGAGCCTTTCTCAACACAGGACTCAACACTGTCTCAACACAAGGCCTCACTATTTGGCCCTGGCTAACCTAGAACCCACTATATAGACCAGGCTGCCTTCAGACTCACAGAGATCTGCCTGCCTGTTTCTCTAATGCTGGGATTAAAGATATACATCACCACATCCAGCCCTAGAGAGAAACACTTAACACATATATAATGTATTCTGACAATAGTCACACAGATACACATGCACACGCCTATTACTCTTGCTTGTCCCCCTCCCACTGGTGACTCCTAAGGGACTATTTTTGGCCCATTGGTTTAATGAAGATACACAAAAATGAGATTGCTTAGTGTCTTAGTCAGGGTTTTACTGTTGTGAACAGACACCATGACCAAGGCAACTCTTATAAGGTCAACAACATGTAACTGGGCTGGCTTACAGGTTCAGAGGTTCAGTCTATTATCATCAAGGCAGGGACATGGCAGCATCCAGGCAGGCATGGTGCAGGAGGAGCTGAGAGTTCTACGTCTTCATCCAAAGACTGCTAGCAGAATACTGGCTTCCAGGCAGCTTGGATGAGGGTCTTAAAGCCCACACCCACAGTGACACGCCTACTCCAACAGGGCCACTCCCTGGGCTGAGCATATACAAACCATCACACTTAGTAAGAGTGTAGAGTCAGGCTCTTTCCAGAACTGGTGGCCCTGTGAACAGGAGGAGCCCTTCTGAAAGCAGTGCAGGACACATGAATAGACACTTGTGGCCTTGCAGCATGTCTTCAGAAACAGCATCTGTACTCCCGGAGCTGAGTGGAACACCTGTCCAAGCAGTACTCTTTACTCAGCACTGAGCTGGGGGAAACGGGGAGAACCAAGCACTGTCCACCTGCAGACCATCACCCGTGTGCGTGTGTGTGTCTGTGCGTGTGCATGCACACACACAAGCACACGTGTACCATGGGTTATTTGCCATCACCCATGGCAGAGTGGCAGATGATGCAGTAAGGTATACCTAGACAGAGGAGCTCCGAGACCCCAGTTACAGAAGAATGAGCCTTACTCCTGCTTCAGCCTCATGTGGGGAAACAGATCTAACCATAAAAACATTGCCTCAGCCACAGGTTGCCATGGAACTTAAAAGGCAGTAAGGAGGCTGGAGGTGACTGTGGCTGAGAACACTGGCTGCTCTTACAGAGGACAGAAGTACCCAGCACCCACATGGCTCTTCTCAGCCATCTGGAACTTCAGGGCATCCAATGACTTCTTCTGGCAGCAGACACTCAAATGTTACAGGCATACATACAGATAAACAATTATGTATGAAAAATACACACACACACACACACATATTAGGCCAGACTGGGAATGATGGCACATGCTTTAAATCCCAGCATTCTGCCACAAGGCAGATGTCTTTGAGTTCAAAGCCAATCTGGTCTACACAATGAGTTCTAGGCCAGCCAGAGCTACAAAATGAGACCCTGTTTCAAAATATGAAAAATTAAAACAAAGAATCTTTTTTTTGTTTTGTTTTGTTTTTCGAGACAGGGTTTCTCTCTGTACCTTAGATGTCCTGAAACTTACTCTGTAGATCAGGCTGCCCTCAAACTCAGAACTCAGAGATCTGCTGGCCTCTACCTCCTGCCTCCTGCCTCCTGCCTCCTGCCTCCTGCCTCCTGCCTCCTGCCTCCTGAATGCTGGCATTAAAGGTGTACAGGATCATCACCTAGCAAACAAAGAGTCTTAAACAAACAAACAACAACAACAAACCCACTGTAAGTAGCTGGGCATGATGGCTCAGGCCTGGGAGGTAGAGACAGAAGAATCATTGTAAGTTCAAGGCCAGCCTGACACTGTCTCACAATAATAATATTAAGGGGCAGGAAAGATATCTCATCAGTTAACAGTATTTATTGTTTGATCTTAGAGGACCCAGGTTCAATTCCCAGTACCCACCTGGTAGCTCATAATTATCTGCAATTCCAGGTCTATAGGATTCGATACCCTCTTTCAGCCTCTGAGGGCACAGAGATACACATGGTGTAAAGATATCCATGCAGACAAAGCATCCATTTGCATAAAATAAAAATAATGATAAACAAACACATAAGCAACACAAACAACAACAATAATAACTAATGGTAGGCAGGCAGGTAGGTCCCCTTTGCTCGGGCTCAAGAAGAGTGGAAGGAGTACAGGCCTGAGTTGGACTGGATGGTGAGAATGGAGACAGATCCCAGGACTCTGAGCCAGTGCTCTGAGCAGGCTGCATGGCCAGGGACACAGGGAAGAATGGGCGGGCTTCACAGCCTGCTAGGAAAGCAGTGGGAAGTCATGTGGACAGAGGGGGAGAGGCAGCTTCCAGGGCCCTGGGCATTTGTGGGATCCAGACTCGCTGAGAAGTGAAACCCTGCACTTCTTCACCTCGTTCCCCCTACCATGTGACAGCAGCTTCTCTCTTGCAGGATCCCATCAGGAATTTTGGAAAGTCCAGCGTCGGAAGCCAATCCCGAGGACCATAACCACTCGACAGTCTCTGAGCAGGACCCGGTGGTGGACAAAGAGGGCAGCCCAGGCTCAGGCAGCAGCCCCTTCCAGCTCATGGCCTCCTCAGAGGAAGACATCATTGATTTGAAATAGAGTCCTTGTCCGTTGGTCACCCTTAGTTTTCTTATGCAGATTTATACTGTTCATGCAGCTCCAACGTCCAGTCTCAACAAAGCGCGCCTTCAAACAGGCAGCGATCTGCCGGACCAAACCTCCTGCTCCCCCTCAGCCAGTTTGGGTCACTCTCCGTGTCCAGTGCCATCTCTCTTGACCCTGTTTCTTTCCATTCAAGAACCGTCAGTCCCCTTGTAATAAAGGTGGTAGATTTCATTAAGGTTTTAGATCAAAACTTTGAATAAATCAAAAACATTCATTCTTATTCTCTGCAACCCTTCTCTTATATTTTATAGATTTAGATGGAAATTATTTTTTTCATAAATTTTGACTTATGTCATATACTATGTTTCTTTAATGGAAAAAAAAAGTTGCTGCTTTTTAATCTTACTATAAATAAGTTTTCTTTCTTGGCCCTGTTACCGCCTGATCACTGGGGTGCCCCCCCCCCCCCCCGCACTCCTTCCTAGAGCCCTGGGAAAGATGAATGAAGCCACCTGCTTCCTCTGCTTCCAAACAATAAGGCAAGGGCAGCTGTCAGAGCCTTACATCTTACAGCTGGGAGGTGTGTTGCTGGGAAGTCCTGCATCCTTGCTGTTGAGAGTTTCCAGATCCCCTTCCTTGAGTGGGTCCACCTTCTTGTTTTGTTTTGCAGTGTTGGGTACAGATCCCAAGGCCTTGCATGCACCAGGCAAACATGCTGTACTGAGCTGAATCCCAAGCCCCTGCTGTTTTCTTTAACATGAACCCAGTATTTATCCCTCCTCTTAGAGCAACCCCAGAACGTTGAGATAAAGAGGTGACAGGCTGGAGAAACACCTCAGTGGTTAAGAGCACTTGCTGTAGCAGAGTGTCTTAGGGTTTCCATAGCTGTGAGCAGACACTGTGACCACAGCAACTCTCATAAGGACAACATTTAATTGGGGCTGGCTTACAAGTTCAGAGGTTCAGTCCATTATCATCAAGGTGGGAGCATGGCAGCATCCAGGCAGGCATGGTGCAGGAGTAGCTGAGAGTTCTGCACCTTGTTCTGAAGACAAACAGAAGACTGGCTTCCAGGCAGCTAGGTGGAAAGTCTCTTAAAGCCCAACACCACAGTGACATACTTCCTCCAACAAAGCCACACCTAATAGTGTCACTCCCTAGGCCAAGCATATTCACACCACAAGGACTCTGGTTTAATTCCCAGCACCCACATGGTGTCTCACAACCATTTGTAACTACAATTCCAGAAGATTCAATGACCTCTTCTGACCTCCAAGGGCAGGAACCACACACATGGTACACATACATACACTTACAAAAATTCATTTTATAAGTGTTAGATTATTTTAAAGATCTATTTATTTATTTATTTATTTATTTATTTATTTATTTATTGTATTGTACCTGAAGAGAATGCTCTCTTAAGAACCATCAGAAGAGCCGGGCGGTAGTGGCGCACGCCTTTAATCCCAGCACTTGGGAGACAGAGGCAGGCGGATTTCTGAGTTCGAGGCCAGCCTGGTCTACAGAGTGAGTTCCAGGACAGCCAGGGCTACACAGAGAAACCCTGTCTCGAAAAACCAAAAAAAAAAAAAAAAAAAAAAGAACCATCAGAAGAGGGCATTGGATCCCATTACAGATGGTTGTGAGCCACCATGTGGTTGCTGGGAATTGAACTCAGGACCTCTAGAAGAGCAGTCAGTGCTCTTAAAAACACTGAGCCATCTCTCCAGCTCAAGTGTTAGATTTTTTATAAAGACTTTTTAATGGGCTGGAGAAATGGCTCAGAGGTTAAGAGTACTATCTGCTCTTTCAGAAGTCCTGAGTTCAATCCCCAAAAGCCACACGGTGGCTCACAACCATCTATAATGAGATCTAGTGCCCTCTTCTGGCCTGTAGGCATACATGCAGGCAGGATGCTGTATACATAATAAATAAATCTTTTTAAACCAAAAGAGGACATCAGAGACCCTGGAGATGGAGTTACCAGCATTTGGGAGCTGCCCAAAGTGGGTACTAGGAACCCAACCCAGAGCCTCTATAAAATCTAATTTTTAAAATCCCTACCTACCCCAGCCCCCTCCTGGAAAGTAAGCAGTAAATAATGTGGACTGAGACAGACATAAATGACATAAGAAACAACAGCCCTGCCCCAGAGGTCACAGGTCACCTTCAGTTTAGCAGCTGATTCCCCTTCATGCTCACAAGGAAGCAGCTCCCAGGAGTTCTGTTGCCATGGTGTGTGTCAGAGGTTACAGCTTTAGCCCCTTCCTCCTTCCAGGCCATAGGGAAGACTCCCTCCCTTTGCCCCTTCCTTACAACAGTTGAGCATGATACATGGGACTGAAGGTGCCTGGACCCTCTTTATCTTTAAAGACACCTTCACGCTGCATCGTAACCCCACCAGAAGTTTTATTAGGTCTATTCTGACCTTTCTCAAGCTGGAGGCTTGTGGGGATACATATGGAGAATAGAGGTTCTCAAGAACCATGCACTTTAGTTTTTGAGATAGGGTCTTTCACTAGGATCCCGCAGGGCTCAGGAGTGAAGCCATGCTGGATGACCAAGTGAGCCCCAGGGGTGACATTACAGACATGCCCTGCCACACCTGCGTTTGTAAGAATGCCAGAGGATCAAGCTCAGGTTTTCATGCTCGCAAAGCAAGCATTGCACCAACTGAGCCATCTTCCAGACCATAGTGTCTGCTTTTAAGGTAAGAAAACAGACTCCAAAAGAGTCAATGATTTGAACCTTGTGTTTTCTTATTCCCAGAAAATTCTGCCTCTCTTTGCCCTGTGCGGCTCTCAGAGGCAGCTAAGTGCTTCCTGTCAGCTGGGATTGCTTTAGGATTAAGAAGGAGATGTTCAGTTTCATGGAGCCAGGGGCTGGCCTTGAACTCTTGATTCTCCCACTGGACCTTCTGAGTGCTAAATGGGAGGCAGGCTTGTGTCACACGCCTGGCTGATGGCTGCTGGTTTTTCTGTGATACCAACTAATGAGCTTATGTCTGTATGTTTCCTGTCCTTTTGCTGTTCTATCTTGATGAAATAGGAAAAAAATCCAAGCCCTTATTTATTCTTCCAGAAGGACACTAATAAAGCCACCTATAACCCAATAAGAGAAAAGGGTATGAGATATACAGAAGAAACAAGAGAGGGACCTGACTCACCAAGCTAGTATTGCTTTGCTCATAAAAGGGAGGATAAGGCCGGGCAGTGGTGGCACACACCTTTAATCCCAGCACTTGGGAGGCAGAGGCAGGCGGATTTCTGAGTTCGAGGCCAGCCTGGTCTACAGAGTGAGTTCCAGGACAGCCAGGACTACACAGAGAAACCCTGTCTCGAAAAACAAAAACAAACAAACAAACAAAAGGAGGGTAAGCTTTCCTAGAAACAATATCTGCTCTAATTTGGGAAGGGATCCCACTAGCCAGTGGTTCCTAAGTGTCCATGACTAGATGTCTAGTGCTAGCTGGGCTCACGGGAGCATTCCTTCTACATAAGCCACGCTGCTGAGCCAGCTGCTCAGGTTCAAAGTACCTGGTCTAGGTGCAATTCATCCATGGCCTTGACTCTGCAGACACCAGAAACATGCTGTCCAAAGGAACTGACACCCGTTGGAAAAAACAGAAAAAAGAGCAGGTGATTACAAAGCAGTGATAAGAGTCTATCACCCAAGCAGTAGACTTTGTAGAAGCACAAACAGGCACTTGCCTGCCTTTACGGATAGTCTTGTGATCAAAATTTCAAAACGCTAGTTGCTACAATTGGGTAGCTGCAGTAATGTAAAACCACTGTACTGATGGGCATTTGAATGCCCAGCTAGCCTGCTCACAACTCTCTAGAGATGAAGACACCCAGGCACAAGCAGGGACTAGGTGCCTCTCACTAGTTCTTTCTAGAATTACATCCGTACCACTGAAGCTGCCACAGAATGTTGGGTAGTGACTAAGAAGAGCTGTGGAGGCACACAGCCACAGGGAGACTCGCGGCAGGAGGAAGATAAAGAGGTAATCAAGACATCCCCAGCGCTTGGTATTATTGCGGGGCAACCAGGGAACAAGGAAATCACTAAGTTTCACTCTGTCCCACTCCTGGAATGGGGGACCTTGCCTGACAGGGTCCTCACCATCTCAGGATCCTAGCACTCATGATGAAAGTGAACTGCTCCCAGAAGCACCAGGTCAGTGGCAGAAAGTCCAAGGATTGGACCTGGTTGCCCAAGACAGTGTTCTTGGAGTCTTTTGAGGCTCTCTGAAGCGGAAGTCAAAGTTGAGGAGGACCATATTCCAGGGAACTGTGGGTGGTAAAGATGGGAAGTCTGGCTCCAGCCAGTGTGCTCTATCGCCGACCCACTACTACCCTCATTAGTAGACGCTAGATTTAGAGACAACTCCATAAAAAATTAAAAATAAAATAAAAGTAAAAATATAAAGGATGGTTGAATGCTTAGGAACGCTTGTTCCTGCAGAGGGCTCAAGTCCAGGTCTCAAGCATGCACACACGTGACGGCTCACAACTATCTCTAACTACAGTTCCATAGGGTGTGATGACACTTTCTGAACTCCACAAGTACCAAGCATGCATGGGGCACACACACACACACACACACACACACACACGTAAACATGTAAACAACACTCATACAAATAGAGTTTAAAATAAAAACAAAACAAAACAAAAAAAACACCAAAACGGGCATCGAGATGACTCTGCTTGTAAAGGTGGGTGTTTGCCCCCAAGCTTGACGACCTCCGTTCCATCTGGAGGATCCGCTTGGTGGAAGGAAAAAACAAACTGGAGAAAACTTACTTCGGACCTGCACAGGCACGCTGTCACCTCCGTCCTCTAATAGTTGTTAAGAGAAAAAAACAAAACAAAACAAAACAAAACAAAAAACCACACACACCCAAACAACCTTCTTCATTCTCATTGGCAAGCTCAGACCTGATGGGCCACGCCTTCAGACTCACACCACGCTCCAATTGGACAATAGTGCCTGGGTCCAGGACACAAGCTCGCTGCAAACCTATACTAGGGTCGCCCGGCGTAGTTCAGCTCCATTGAGCTTTGCAACCGGCTCTGTGCTTCCATTGGTCAGCTCTGATTGGGGGCCGGGTTCTAACGTCCCATTGGTCACTCCTGCGCCGGAGGCCGTGCTCGCCCGAGCCGCGACAGTTCGCGGGTCAGACCCTGCCAACATGTCGCCTGAGGACCCCCAGGAAACGCAGCCGCTATTGCGGCCACCGGAAGCCAGGTGCGGACTCCCGGGGACCGCGGCCACTCTCTCACGCCCGGCGACTCCGCTCACGCCCCGCCTTGTTCCCGCAGGGTTCCCCGCGGCCGCCGGGTTTTCCTCGCCACCTTCGCCGCCGCTCTGGGCCCCCTCAGCTTCGGCTTTGCTCTCGGCTACAGCTCCCCCGCCATCCCCAGCCTGCAGCGCACCGCACCCCCGGCCCTACGCCTCGGAGACAGTGCAGCCTCCTGGTTCGGGGTGAGACTGCCGGGGAGCCCCGGGTCCCCCACTCTCTGCCGCACCCCAGGGTCCTCCTCATTCCCTTTCCTCTGAGGCTGCGGGGCGTGGGGTGGAGGGATCGTGGGCCATGGTCCCTGGTGGCCTCTTCTTCAGCCCGTCCGGGTCCCCAGGCCATCGTGACCCTGGGCGCTGCGGCAGGGGGCGTACTGGGCGGCTGGCTCCTGGACCGTGCAGGGCGCAAGCTGAGCCTCCTGCTCTGCACCGTGCCCTTCGTGACCGGCTTTGCGGTCATTACCGCGGCCCGGGACGTATGGATGCTTCTCGGAGGCCGCCTCCTCACCGGCATAGCCTGCGGAGTCGCCTCACTAGTGGCACCGGTGAGTGGTTTGAGCCTCCTAGATGACCTTTGCCAGGCAGAGGGCAGCTGGTCAGTGAAGCCATTCCTCGTTGTTCTTTTACTCTACTAATGGCGATGTCCCTGTATGCTAGGCAATGATAACTGGAATGCCCCTATTTTAGTGTTAACTGGTCAGCCTTACTCAGGTTTGTCCCTGGGATAGGCCGCTGGCTCCCTTCACTGCTTGCAGCCAAAGCTACATATACTCTGCAGCCCACACCTGGATCACTTACCTGAACACAGGCTTTTCTCCCAACCTCAGTTTGCTCCCCTGTAAAGTAAGGCCTAGTCCTGAGGTGGTTTCAGCCTTTGCACAGGAAACTGCTGGTCCAGGAATGGTGTCTGAAAAGATCTAGACCCTAGTAATTGAGGCTCACCAGCAACCTGTGGCCACATGCTTGGATGACCACGCATCCCTCCCTCCACGGCCTCCTCCTCCTTATCCTCTCCTCATCTGACAGAGGTGTGAAGGAGCTACAGGAAAGGGAGACTGGAGATCTGCAGGGTTTTGTTTTGTTTTGTTTTAACTAGGGCATAAGGTATGGAATAATCTAGAAGTATGTATGGATAATGCCTAGTGACTCCTGAGATTAGAAGAGATGGCGCCCCTGGTAGGATTAGGCTGAAAAGGACACTTTCAGTGTCCTGAGTAGCACCTGGAGTCAGCCAGCAAGGGGGAAGTCTTTCGTTCTAACTCCCATTTGTGCATCTTAAACATGTACTGGGCTGGGCCTGGTGTCACATGCCTGTAATCTCAGAATTTGAGGGGTAAATACATGAAGATCAGGAATTCAGGGTTATCCTCAGCTCAGGAGGCTAGCCTAGGCTTCATGAAACTCTAGGCCAAATAAATAAATAAAAACAAATGATTGTAAGGGAAGCTCGTCACTCCTCGGTGCTCATACACACAGTGGCAACCCATTACCCACAATCCTCTTTAAAAATCTGCAGGAAATGGGGAGGGGCACCCGGCTGACCTACAGCAATGCAATTAAACCTTTCTGTTGGAAGAGCCAAGTAAAGTCTCACCTTAACCACCAATAGGTCTATATCTCGGAAATTGCCTACCCAGCCGTCCGGGGACTGCTCGGCTCCTGTGTGCAGCTGATGGTTGTCACTGGCATCCTCTCGGCCTACGTGGCAGGTAGAATTTTAATAGCTTTCTTTTGTTCGCTATTAGTGGCTACGTGGCCACTCTGAGAACGGAGGTTCATAGAGGGTAAGAGTTTGCCTGGTGCTGCTGGCCAAAGTGCCAGGTTCTCAGTCACATCCCTGGGAGCTTGGGGGAAGGGGATCCTGGGAACCAGGTGCCGGGAAGAACTAGAGCAGGTGATTGCTTTGTCCCAGAATCCCACCGCACCGTGGAGGTACTCAGTGGAGGGTTTCAGTGCAAGCAGGGGTAGGGTATAGGGAAACACTTGAGCTCAGTCACTTGGGTAACTGGAGTCTCAGCATGCCGTCACCGGGTTCTCAGCAGAAGAATGTCACATAAAGGAGGCTGCTTCCCAAAGATGGTGGCCTGGAGAGGATTCAGAATTTGTCTCCTTGTCATATTTACTCTTTTAAACTTAACAAATATTTATACCAATAAAGACACGGGAGGTATAAACTGAGATAAAAATCTGCTAGCTCAGTGAGGTAATTTTATTTTCTGAACTATATACAAAATGTCTATTTATAAGCCTGAGAAATCTCTTTCCATCTGTGTCATTCTACAGAGCTAGTCTACCTTCCTCTTGAGCTTCTCTAAGCCCAAGAGGGCTCCTTAGCTCTCCTTCCTAGAACACCGATATACCTGTGTCCTACCAGCTGCTTCTCTGTGGCTCTTGCAAGCCCAGAGAGAAAATCTCTGTCTCTTATCCAGAGCTCTTTCCATGAAGCTCTTCCAAGCCAAAAGAAAGCAAGCACCAGTGAGAGATCTTTCTCAAAGGTCCAAGCGCTGTACAAGAAGTCTCTGGTACCTCCTCAATACCCTTGGCAGGCTGAGCCATGCCACCTTCATGGCTAAGCCAAGCCAGTAGGGGCTGTACTATTTCACCTTTAAGGTGGGGTAGGTAGCCCAAGGCTATCTAGCTGACCCTGCCTTATAGAGCAAAGACCACAAGACTTCTCCCAAGCAACTTGTCTTAAAACAGGCAGAACTTTCCATTCTTTAGCATTCTTATCTATGGAGGCCTTCAGAGACACGCCCAAACTGCATCTCTTCAGGACACCTCCAGCTGCATCTGACAAACTCAGCTTTTTATATTTTGCTAACAATTGGGTTTTCTGTGTATGATAAACTAATATCTTGTAACATCTCATTAGGTGTGGGTAGAAAGAGGGGAGCCTTCAGACTTGACACACTGTCACCTGCTGGGTTTCACTACCCCTCCCCCCAGCTTCATTCCCCATCTCCACATCTCCAGAGCTGTTAGGGCCAGGAGATGTAGTAGCGTGTGAAAAGTGCCTGATAACACATCCCCAGTGACAACTATTAAAAGATGGCTTGAGAGCCTCGGGTGGGGCTGGGGGCGGGCTGGGCCAGGAGCGCTGGCTGGCTTCACCTAGTCTCTGGGTACATACTGGCTCTTCACAGTGGACCTTACACAGGCTCTGGTCTTTCATTTTTAACTCCCTTATTGTCCTGGCTCTTCAGTGTCTTCCCAGCAGCCTGGCTTAGCGAACCAAAGCCCCTACTAGGCGCAGACCAGCCACAGTGTTACCTCTTATATGGCTTCATGCTGCCTTGCTTTGATCCTACGATGTCCTTTTGACCCACTGTTATGAGTTAACTGTGAAAGCAAAACAATGGCTTGGTGGGAACAGAAGTCCCTCAGTCTCTAGACTTTGTGGAACAGCTATAAGCTACCTTATTGCTGAAGTGAACAGACTCACGCAGGCTGACTTCCACATGAGTGCTGTACCCCGAATGCATGAACACCCACAGATTCTGTCCTAGTTATTTTTCTGTTGCTGTGGCAAAACACCATGACCAAAGGCCATTTATAAACGTAATCATTTAATTTGGGGCTTGTAGCTGCAGAGGGTCCATGACCTCTGGATCACCATGGTGGGAGCATGGCAGGAGGCAGGTAGGTGTGTCACTGGAGCAGTAGCTGAGAGCTCATGTCTCAGACCACAGGCTGTAGGCTGAGATCTAACCGGGAATGGCAAGGACTTTTTTTTTCCCCAGGGCACCTCCTCCAATAAGGTCATACCTCGTCCTTCCCAAACCATTCCACCAACTGGGGACCAAGTGCTCAAACAGGAGCATGTTGGGGCCGTTCTCATTTAAACCACCATGCACAAAATAGTTGAATAATATAATGAAGTTTAAAAGACAAAAATTATGATACAAGCATAACATACGGTTTGGGAAATAGTTGAGCAAGTAGAAGAAGAGCTTGCTGCCCAAGCATGAGGACCTGAGTTCAAATCCCAGCACCTACATAAAAGGCTAAGTGTGGTCATGAGTTCCTGTCACTCCAGCACTGTGGTCAGGCAGAGACGAAATGATGTTGGGGCCTGCTGTTCACTAACCTAGCTCCAGATTCAATGGAACACCCAAGTCTAGGGAATAAGGCAGACAGAAATAGAACACCCAGTTGATGCTCTCCTCTGGCTTCCACACCATGCATGGGTACATGTGTGGCATACACACACACACACACACACACACACACACACACCCACACACCCACACACACATAAATTAAAAATTACTTTAAAAGTATAATGTAGCAAGTACATGAAAGCAATATCAGTCATTTCTAACTGTTGTCAAGTATTTTTGCAGCATTGGACGTGACAGTACAGCATTTGGCTTACCCTAGCATGTCTGCTACAATGCACTTTGATGTTACCATGGCTACAAGACATGGCTTGGCAGTGAGCATCTTTCAGCTGTTATAATTTTACATCTTCTGTGCAGTCCATCTGTATTTCCCTTAAGAGAGTCACCTAATGACCTGATGGAACAATCCTAGTAGCAACTGTTTCTTTAACCAAATGTAGACAGAGGCAGTGAGATGCCCACCGTTGGAGTGAGTCCCCAAGCTTGCAAGGGTGCTAGGCTGGCTCACCCTGGCTCTGACATCTGCCTTTGCAGGCTGGGTCCTAGAGTGGCGCTGGCTGGCCGTGCTGGGCTGTGTGCCCCCCACCCTCATGCTGCTACTCATGTGCTACATGCCCGAGACCCCACGCTTCCTCCTGACTCAACACCAGTACCAGGAGGCCATGGCTGCCCTGCGCTTCCTGTGGGGCTCTGAGGAAGGATGGGAAGAGCCCCCTGTTGGGGCTGAGCACCAGGTGAGAGGCTGAGAGCAGGCCAGAATGCAGAGCCTGTTCCCAAGGCCACGCACACACCTGAGTGGCAGCTGCCCCCTTCACCCTCAGTGAGGACCAGTGCTGTCTGAAAAGATAGGGCCAGCTGGAGCCCCACTTGAGTTCGTACTGCCCCCCAACAAGTGAAAGGCCAGGCCTGTGAGGGGAAATGGGTGAAGGCTTAGATTTAATGAGGATCATAGGCAGAGGAGACTTCAGAGGCAGGAGAATGCAGACACTGCAGCTGTGTGGCCTGGTCATCTCTGCGCCTTGGTGCCTTCATCTCCAGCTAGGCCTCACCATCACCCAGTAGTGCTGAGATCTGTGTACATGGCTGCAGGAGGCCAGCCCTGAGAACACGGATGCGCTTGGCACTCGGGGAGCAGGATTCTTCACCCAGGTGCTGGAGTGTGCAGCCCCTCACAACTCCCTTCCCACATGAGGAGATTGCAGGGGCCTGTCTGCACTCCCAGGGCCACAGGTTGGGTGGGGACAGCAAGGAGGCTCAGTTCCCTCCACCAAAGGGTCCTTGGGACAGGAGAGAGAACACTGACAGGCTGTCTTTGTGACAGGGCTTCCAGCTGGCTCTGCTGAGGCGCCCTGGCGTCTATAAGCCTCTCCTCATCGGCATTTTCCTCATGGTGTTCCAGCAGCTGTCAGGGGTCAATGCCGTCATGTTCTATGCCAACAGCATCTTTGAGGAGGCCAAGTTCAAGGTAAGAGGCTTCTCCCCAGCTTGCCTCACACCACATGTGTGAGTCAGCCTCCTGGAGCCTAGGGCTTTTTAACCAGGCTTAGCCAGAGAGAGGGAAGGATTTGTCTCTCTCTAGCAGACTAGCTTCTCCCCTTCCCCAGGACAGCAGCCTGGCCTCCGTCACTGTGGGCATCATCCAGGTCCTGTTCACTGCTGTGGCGGCTCTCATCATGGACAGAGCAGGGCGAAGGCTACTTCTGGCCTTGTCGGGTGAGGCCTGACGGGGAGGGCTCAGCCTCCCCAGCTCACATGGGGAGACAGGCCAGGGAGGCAATATATTATAACTCGTTCTTTTGACCAAATGACTTTCTGTCCCCAAGCCCCCCTTTTCCTACTCTGAAATGGGGAATGGGCTGTGTTGATGTCAGGTCCTGGGCCTACACATCCATGGTGCCCCTGGCAGCTGTGAAGAGCCCTGTGGGTGTGGGGTTTAATACTGCTGTTGCTGCCCCTGCTCCTGCAGCGGAGAGACTCCTCAGGAACTTCCCAGCATTTGCTGAGGTCTGAGGTCCAAAGCAGGGTAGGAGTGCTGGCCAATCAGGGGCTTCCGTGCAAGACTTTCCCAGAGAGCCACACTGCCCTCTAAGTCCTGGGTGCTGCCGGGTCCCCGGCATCCTGTTTAGCCTGAGCCTTTGCCTGTAGGTGTGATCATGGTATTCAGCATGAGTGCCTTTGGTACCTACTTCAAACTGACAGAGAGTATCCCCAGCAACTCCTCCCATGTAAGCCTCCTGGTGCCCATCTCTGCGGAGCCTGTTGACGTCCATGTGGGGCTGGCCTGGCTGGCTGTAGGCAGCATGTGCCTCTTCATTGCTGGTAAATAGGGACTCACGGGAGCCTGGATGACGGTTATTGTCCCTTTAACCCACCATGCCAAGTTCTGTAGCACTAAGCTTCAAATCTAGTTTTACTTGGTTTTACCCGTCTCCCCCTCAGACCATGACTTCTGTGCTAATAGCTCTGACCATGTGCTGGGCACTGAGCCAAAATTCTTTCACATAATCTCCATGATGGCTTGCAAGCAACTCCCATCCTTGTCCTGATTCCTAAAAGGGAAGGGGTTGGCCCAGGCCTCCCAGCAGGGTTGAGAGCTGATAGGATCCCTAAGGCCTAGTCCAGCGTGTGTGCTGTAACACTGCCTTGTTCCCACAGGCTTTGCAGTAGGTTGGGGACCCATCCCCTGGCTCCTCATGTCAGAGATCTTCCCTCTGCATGTCAAGGGGGTAGCTACCGGCATCTGTGTCCTCACCAACTGGTTCATGGCCTTTCTGGTGACCAAAGAGTTTAGCAGCATCATGGTGAGTGCAGACTCATGTCTTCCCCCATGTTGTCAGCAAAGGCATGCTTCTAGATTCCGTGTCCATGACCTTGAATATAGGCTGAGGTTCCCTCATGCCTGGAACACTGCCATCTCGGGTAACATGGAGCCAGAGGCTAGACAAAGCAATGAACCTGGTCTGTGATCATGTATTGTGATGCCCTAAGTCTTAAGTCTGTGTTGAGGTGAACATAGGCTGAGGGGGTGTCTGTTCCATTCAGTACTTTAGTTCCCTCTCATAACCCTCTTGTGTTAGCTGAGGCTCGAGCCCGCTGGCTTCCCAGCCACTAAAAAGGGTCTGGGCAGATGAGCGTGCCATCTGTTCCATCACAGGTGCCTATAGATCTGGCATGTGCCATGCCCAGGCCTATTCAAGGCTTCAGAGATGGCAGTGACTGAGTTGAACAGGGTGCATCTCATGACAGGTGCCAAGAAGGCCGTGGGTGGAACGTATACCCAGTGTATTTCCAGCTAGCCCGAGACATGCTCAGGCGGGCAGGGTGCCCAGAGAGGGGCAAGCAGAGACCCACCATGGCATGTGAGAGGGAACCGACAAACCCAACACTGACCCAGGGCAGCACCCTGTCAAAGAGGCTGGGAAGGGAAGGGTCACCTGGTGTCCTCTCTCGCAGGGAACTGAGAAATGGGGACTTTGCAGGGTCACAGACTCACCCCCACCCCATCACCCCACTGTCTCACAGACTCACCCCCACCCCATCACCCCACTGTCTCACAGACTCACCCCACCCCATCACCCCACTGTCTCTCAGACTCACCCCCACCCCATCACCCCACTGTCTCACAGACTCACCCCCACCCCATCACCCCACTGTCTCACAGACTCACCCCCACCCCATCACCCCACTGTCTCACAGACTCACCCCACTCCATCACCCCACTCTCTCACAGACTCACCCCACCCCATCACCCCACTGTCTCTCAAGAGCAACGGTTCCCCCTTCGTCATCACACAGAGAACTTACAGCACGAGACACTGGAAGGCAGGGCCAAAGGCGCAGGGGCTAAGGGAGAGGAGTGATGGCAGCAAGCCTAAGCCGGCCAGGAACAGGGACCTAGCTGTACCTTGACATTGCTGATCTCAAGGCAGTCCCGAGTCCCATGAGCCTCGGTTTCCCAGGCACATGTCACCTTGGGTTGTGGTGGGCTATTCCCTACATGCCTGGGTCTCCAGAGACGTGACAGGCCTGGCAGGGCAGGCTGCAGTCAGGGTGCCCTTGGGTTGTGCGGGGCCCTCTGTCCTCTGGCTACCTCCACATGTGCCTTTCCTCTCTCTGCAGGAGATCCTCAGACCCTATGGTGCCTTCTGGCTCACGGCTGCCTTCTGTATCCTCAGCGTCCTTTTCACACTGACCTTTGTCCCTGAGACTAAAGGCAGGACTCTGGAACAAGTCACAGCCCATTTCGAGGGACGATGACGGACCCTTTCTGTGACTGGCAGCCCTGAGCTGAACTGGCTTTGGGTTTCAGAAGGAGTGGAATGGCCTGTACCTGAACCACACCTCAGTTTGAGCCTAGAGCCCCCTGACTCCTCAGGCCTCAGGGCCTGCTTTGTCCAGATCTCAACCCAGATCCACACCGTGAGGTTTACCAGATTCTGAGTCCGGTCTCTGCAGCCTGCTGCGCACATAGGACATCTGAGGAGCTGCTCATGGCTCCTGTTTTCTGGCTGGAGATCTTTGGGGTGCTCACTCCTAAGCAGCTGCCTGTACCTCACCTGACTAGGGTATCAGAAAGGGACTTAGTCACATAAGAAGCAAGGCCAGGTGAGCCCAGGTAGAAAAAAGAATGTTCTTGTCAACCAAGTCCTCCTCAGAGCTACCCAGCGGTCGTCTGGATTCACCTTGGGGTCAGCCAGCTTACCCATCACTTACAGGTTCTTTCCAGCTCTTTCCTGGATACACTTGTAAATCTTTCCTGGGCTCAGTGTCCTGGGTCATTAGCCACCATATCTTGTTGAGTATCAGGAAATAAAAAGCCTCTTACTGTTCAACTTTAATGGAGCCAGAAGTCTTTTGCAGGTCACTTGTTTCGTGGATCAGTACATACTCACCAGAGTAAATTAGAGCACAGATACATTAACATGATTTGTTCGGCAGGCAGTCACCGGCTGGGCACTTTACTTGCATGAAAAAGCTGCCCCTTTCCAGAGGTAAGTTACCCAAGTTAGACTGTGGCTCTGTCACAAGGCTGCCCCCACATAAGGCTATGGCTCTGTTCCAAGGCTGTCCTGATACCCACTCTCCACTGTCAGTTATTGGAAGCCGCAGGCTTGGCTTTGCCCTGCTTAAGATACTTAAGATTAGACTGTTTTTCCCTTAAGAAACTTTGTGATCCTCACCATCCTACCAAATAGTCCCCCACACACAGTTAGTGGAATCCACTTGAGGTTTGGGGAGGGGGCTGTTTTTTGTTTCGAGACAGGGTTTCACTGTATAGCCCTGGCTGTCCTGGAATTCACTGTATAGACTGAGCTGGCCTGGAACTCAGAGATCCACCTGCTGAGATTAAAGGTGTGCGCCACCATGGTTGGCTGGTTTTTTTTTTTTTTTCTTTTTAAGATAGCGATTCACAATGTAACCCAGGCTAGCCTAAAATGTATTATGTATCCTAGGCTGGCTTGGGACCAACTGCAATCCCCCTGCCTCGGGTTCCTAAGTGTCAATTCTGTTCTTGCTGACCAACTTGAGAAGCTGTAGTCCCAGGTTTTCAATCATCAAACTGTTTGGTTAATCCAACTGTTTCTTGCTCCTGGGAGCCCATCTAATTTGCTGAAACCTCACAGAGCAGTCACCTTTCAGGATTGCAGAGGTTTCTCACAGTCCAGTGTGAGGGAGATGTATGTAAATGACACTCCCAGGTGCTAGTTCTTCATTTTTCTTTCCATCATGGGAGTTGAGCTCACAGCTGGGTGCATGCTAGCTAACCAAACACTCTGGCACCATGCTGTCTCCCAGCCATCGGCTGCCATTTTAATTTTCTGCTTTTTACTTTTGTGTGGGGGGGTATGATGTATACATGTACATTTGTATGTGTGTGTTGGTGTATGTGTGTGGACACCAGATATTGATATAGTGTCTTCCTAAATTGGTATCCACCTTTTTTTTTAGGATTTAATTATGTGTGATTATAGATACTCACAGAGGCTGGAAGCAGTTGACCCTTAGCGGTACAGGAAGTTATGAGCTGCCTGATTTAGGGGCTGAGAAAAGAACTCTGGTCCTCTGCAAGGAAGAATACACTTGTAAATCTATATTTGTGAGTTTGAGGGGAGGCACTCTCAACCTCTTCATTTCCCCTGTTCCCTCTTGTACTGTGAGGTCACCATTCTCCCTACAGTCCAGACTGTCTGTTTAATGGACACTGTTCTCCGTGGTTTGATGCTTTTCCTCTCAGCTTTTCACTTAAGATTCTTCTGGAGTTCAGGGAGGACATTGAGACATGTTCTTGCTCTGTAGCAGCCCAGGCTGTCCTAAAACTCAGTGTGTAGCTCAGGCTGGCTTCAAACATAGTGATCCTACCACTCTGAGTGCTGCAGTCCCAGGAGTCCAGTCTCAGGTGTACAACCTCACACCCTCTCAATGACCCTTTTCTATGTCTTTGCTCTGCATTTGCTCTTTCACTTTATCTTCCGCAAATATTTTGCTTTGCCAATCATGCTTTAAAGCAATGAATATACTAAGGATTATGAGAACACTCATAGTGAAGGGTCCCTGAACAGAATCAGAGTTGGCTTTTGTGGGGTGACATAGTCTTCTGTGGGCTGTTGGGTGGCCCAGGTCATCTGTATGAGGCAGGGGTCTCTTGAGAAACAAAACCCATAGAGAGATAAAGCATGTGGAGAGTTGTTGCAAGGGGCTGAGAAGGCCTAAGATCTTGAGAGTGAGTCAGCAAGGTAGTGTCCTGGGAATGCTGGCAGTGTGACACCAGCCCAAAGGCAAGTACAAGATGCAGGAAGTGGCAGTGCTGCTGCCAACCAGTGACCATAGCTAGCTTTTGGGTTTTTAGGGTTTTTTGTTTTTTGTTTTGTTTTTCTTTTTCTTTTCTTTTCTTTTCTTTTCTTTTCTTTTTTTTTTTTTTTTTTTTTGGTTTTTCGAGACATTGTTTTGTTTTTCAAGACAAGGTTTCTCTGTGTAAGCCTGGCTGTCCTGGAACTCACTCTGTAGACCAGGCTGGCCTTGAACTCAGAAATCCACCTGCCTCTGCCTCCTAAGTGCTGGGATTAAAGGTGTGCGCCACCACTGCCCGGCTGTAGCCAGCTTTTGTATGTGGATGCTGGCCTTATTTTTTTTCTTACTTTCTGCCTTTTTAGCATCCTATGCTGTTTAAGGGGATGGATGCCTTTTCTGTCTTTTCCACCATTTGAAAATCAGGTTGATTGAGGCATTATTTACATAAACAGAATCCAACAATAAATAATAGTGGCAGGTTGCAGTTATGAGCCACCACCACACTCAAGGGACAGGACGCTTTCATCATTGCCTTTTGACATCTCTCCTGTGTACATCCTGTATCTGTGACTCTGGAAACCAGTGGCCTGTGCTCTCTGTTCAGCTTTCTGTAGAATTTTATAAAGATGTAACCACACGGTTTGAGGCCTCTGTGCCTGGCTTCGCTAATGAAGGCACCTTTTAGACTTGTTCATGTGGTTGGGCGCATCAACAATTCATTTCCTGTATTTCTGAGTAGATTGTCACTGAACATTGAGCTCATTCCAGTTTGGGGCTATTATCGGGGTGAGGGTGAAGCCCCATTGCTACACTTTTGCAGACAAATCTGTGTGGAGTGGAACTGCTAGGCCACGTGCTAAGTTTACTTTAGAAGCTGCTTCAACTTCTGAAGTTATACTGTCTCCCACCAGCAGAGTTCTGGAGGCCCCTGGACCTCATGTTTACTTCCTGTTAGAAATAAAGCAAGCTGCCGGGCGGTGGTGGCGCACGCCTTTAATCCCAGCACTTGGGAGGCAGAGGCAGGGGGATTTCTGAGTTGGAGGCCAGCCTGGTCTACAGAGTGAGCTCCAGGACAGCCAGGGCTACACAGAAAAACCCTGTCTCGAAAAATAAATAAATAAATAAATAAATAAATAAATAAATAAAATAAAGCAAGCTTTAGGTTTTTACTTCTTTGAAAGCTGTCATCTATTTTCTGATTTCTCTTCTGATGAGTTGATTAGCTCACACATCTGGCATGCTTTGTCCATGCTTATGCTTAAGGCTGGAGAACCACAGGCTACATGATAGGTCCTGGCATACATCTCCCAACTCAGCAACCCGCCAGGCACTACAGATTTGTTTCCACTTACGCACTTCCGATGTCACTTCAGTGGGATTTGGCAGGGAAGAAATTGAGCTAAGTATGTAAGTTTAGTCCACCATTAGTACTGTAATTACCGTGCTGACATGGTACCTGGCAGCACAGCTGCTCAGATATTTGCTGGATGTAGAATTATTCCAGTCTATAGCTCTATCAGTACTTAGGTCAACGCTATATTAAACACAGAACTTAAATCAACTCAGTATCCACAAGTGTTCTTTCAGTCGCCTACTTGAGATTCAGGTATCATGGAGATAAAGGTGGAGCTAGCACTGGTAGAGATGGATGGAGAAGGAGAGACACTGACAGAGGACTGTGGTGTATATGGGGGCGGGGCGCGGAGGGAATTGTGGACACGAAGGAGGTAAGGATAGAACAGATGTCTGAGAAAACCTTTGCAGGGTAAACCCTTACAGGTGTAGTTGCTGGTCCATAAGGTGCACACTGAGCAACCCATCCTTCCTGATAAGCCACAGCAGTCTGCATCTGAAAAGAGGCCTCCCTCTGTGACCAAGGCAGTTCTCGGGTCAGCAGCAAGGACCATGGAAAGGACCTCAGATAGGTACAGATGTGACTAGGGAAACCATTGGGCTTGACACATCAGGCCACATGGGCTGAAGCAAGTGGTCTGCCCACACCACAGTCCCCTCAAGCCACCCATTCTCTGCCACAGAAGAATGGTCCTTGAAAAGGAAGACTGTAGCTTGGCTACTGTCTAACCTTGTCAGTGGGCTAGGAGGCAGGCAGAAGTCAGGCGCATAGGCCAACAGAGAGGTAACTAAACATGTAGGCAATATGTCACTGTGGCTTCAAGCTATATGCCCTGTCATCTGGGGGCAGGAGCCAGGCAGCATGGGAAAAGGAGTAAGCACTATGCTTGGTTCAAATTTGAGTATACTTACTGCTCACAGTCTGTGTGACCTGGACCATCACTTAACCTCTCTGGGCCAGTTACTCATCTTTAAATGCATGGTGCTGAGGTATGCAAAGTGCTTGGAACTGAGGATGGCAGAGTAAGGGCAGGGTCCATGGCAGCTGTTGCTGAGGGGGGATAGGAGGCTGCATGCAAAGTCAGTGTGAAACTCAAGGATACATCATAAATGGATGTTTGAAAGGGGGTTTTCAAGATGGGGCTTCACTATAAACCAGGCTGGCCTTGACTCTCAATCCTTTGTCTACCAGTGCTGGGGTTCCAGATGTATACTTCCTGGCCTGAGGTTTGAAATATCTAAAACCTTTTCTCCTGTCTTATCCTCCACCCTGCTGCTCAGTATACTACCTTCTATCACCACCCCCTTCTAGATGCCAGTGCTTATATTCCCTTAGGTCTCTTTAGTCTCTAGAGCCTTCCCAACAGAGTATTAATTTTGACAGCCAAGAGCCAGGGGACAGTCCTGTATCTGCTCCCAGAAGCCCAGGTCAGCACCATAAGAACAAGACATGGAGAGGGGCAGATGGTCGTCCTCAGAGGTGCAGCAGACACAGCTTTATTCAGCCCAGGCTAGAAATCTGCACTACCTATAAATGTCAACTACCCCTTACCACATCCATACTACCACCTCCCGAACAGCGTGGGCAAATTCTGATTTCTGTGAAGCGCAAAGGTGGCCTAACACCCCTAAGTAGCTATATAGAGAATGACATCACTCTACTCCTGAAGAACTCTACTACCTCCCTGCGGCCAAAAGTGAGAACACAGGACTAAAGCAGGAAACATGCTAAAGACCCGCGGCTCTTACAGGGGTTAGTTAGCTCCTACTAGGCCTTGGAGCCAACAGGATCACCCGGGTTCCAGAGCTCATCCTGACAGCTGAACAGGGCCAGTCAGCAGAATAGGGTGCGGTCCAAGCTGTTCTTCCTCTAAATGGTAGTTCTTTCTTCCTGACCTTCCCCTACCATGCTCCAAAACAAACTTGCTTGCGAAGTTAATTTCCAGCGTGAGCGGGAAGAAACGTCATGTGTTCTCTGGGAGAGGCCACTGAAACGTCCTTATATACCCGCGCGCCACGGCCAGCATAAGCGCCCTTCCCGACATCCCTGGCAGCCTGGTCCCTTCCTGTCCGAGGTTCTACATCCAGATCCTGGTGCGCCTGAAAGATGATGGGCTCTCAGAGTGGACTCTGGGAGCAAGGACAGGCATGCGTGGGTTGGTGGTTGGGGAAACTTCTAAAACACACCACAAGAGGCACCGAGGGTCACATTTCTAGCAACTGGGAACAGACTGCAGTGGAGTCTGGCTGCGGTGTAAGGGCTGCGCATGACCGGAAGTGACGCATTTTTAGCGCGCCCATCTGTCGTGGGGCTCACATCCCGGAAGCCTCTGGCGGTGCCCGGCGTGCTGTGTGAGAAACGACGGAGAGCTCTACAGTTGTTCCCCAGACCACGCGGCCTGGACGAAGACTTGTGGGTCCTGAGGAGTTTGAGGCCCTCTGGCCCGAGCGTACCTATCTGCATGTTACCCAGTGCTGAGGGAAATGGGCGACTTTAGCCTTCCGCCCGCTGGAACCAGGAGACACGTGGGTACTCCTATCAGCTGAGACATCTCAGGCTAGTTCTGTTACCCAAGATGGCCTTATATACTTCAGCCTCCAAGGTGGCCAG
Organism: Arvicanthis niloticus; assembly: GCF_011762505.2. Taxonomy (NCBI): domain Eukaryota; kingdom Metazoa; phylum Chordata; class Mammalia; order Rodentia; family Muridae; genus Arvicanthis; species Arvicanthis niloticus. The sequence continues at coordinate 10,135,331 of NC_047659.1, read as the reverse complement.
TTATAGCTTGTCTGCTCTGGTGGCGCGATTGCTTGAAACTGGTCTTGCAGTCCAGTTGGTTTCTAGAAACCCATACTTGGGTAGAAAGGTGATTGATGCCTAGTTCCGGATCTAGGTAACACTGACCCACAGCACAAGGACCCAGAGACTATGACCGGAGCTGGTTTGTGGTTAACAGGACTCCACAGGCCTCACTGGCACCTCCTTCCTATCCTCCAGAGCAGAATAGATGGGTGCTGGTGTCACAATACCTATCCTTGGTGAGATGGAACTGACTCAACCAGTTTGCATTGCATCATGTGACTGTTGGGAATCAAATTCAGGTCCACCTGATGCTCCCACTAAGTCCTTGCTGTAGCCCTTACAACTACATTGGGCTTTTTTTCTCTAAATACAAACATGACTTAGTGCTTATTGGAAAAAAAAAAGGAAGACATGTCACCCTTAATCCCAGGTAGCATTATTCCCTGGTATAGTTACTGTTAATGCATTTGGCCCAGGTTCAAGCTGCTTCAACATGCCCTGCTATAATGGCCTTTGTAATCAACTTTAAAAACCTACCAAAAGCACTTTTCCTAGACTAATGGAAAACGCTGAGGGTTCAAGTTGTGCAAAGATCCCTAGACCCCAACCACACCTCCAGAATGGAGACACATCTAGAGCAAGTTTTATTGTATTGTTGATCTCTGACTAAAATAGTAAAACTGCCTCAATAAGACCATAGAATCTATTTCTAAGACTCCAGCTCACAGCTCTGGACTTCCCTCATCACACCCAGATTCCTTCCAGGCTGTTGAGGCTGCACTGCACCTGGGCTTTGAACCAGTCTTCCTAGATTCTGCTACCATGGTTATACTGAATATACCGCAAGGAACAACCCTCCCTTGCCCCCAAAAAAGCAGCAAAGCCCACTGGTTATCATATGGTCTTTTATTGAAATCTTTTCTTGTTGCTTCTTAACTCTGTGGGAAAGGTAAAAAAAAAAAAATGTCTATCACCATGGGAATATAAAACAAAGTTTACAATCCCCCCATAAAGACACCAAGGACAACACAAGCCCACCTTTCCCCCACCGTGACTGCTTTCCCCTGATACAACATGCAAAGTCACTTACAGCTGGGCACTCCACTGCACCACTGTTGATGTCATCTATGATGTCATGGGGGTGGCGGCCATCCACATTGCAGCCCACAGACTGTGCAGTACCCAGGATCTCCTTGATAGTTCCTATATTAAGAATAGTGGCCTCAGTCTCAGGGGAAGGGGGGGGGATGGTGGTACCATTGCAAGAACAGGAAAAATGGCTCCACAGGTGGTAAAAAAAAATACTGCATCACAATCTTAGACCTTCAACAGCAAAATGGCAGCTATAAAAAGAAAATAACTTGCTCTTACCAGAAAGTTCTCTGGCCAAAGAGCGGTGTCTCATCTGCCGGGCAATGTTGACAATCTCATCAAAAGTGATGTTTCCACTGTGTTTAACTGCAGAAAGAAAATGAGGATTTTATTTAAAGCTTCTGTCTTATCTTCTGAAACAAGATTATGGTTCCATTTTACCATTTCTACACTGTCCCCATGCTTTCGGCACAGAGTCATCCACATGTAGGACAACTCTGTTTCCTAAAAGCTGGGGCTTACTGTCAGCTCACCACTGGATTGCACCAGCCAACAATACTGATCAGGTGCAGTGGCGGGTGGCTAGGGCAGAATCAAGTCCTCACCAGTAGCCCTAACACACCATCTCAGGGAGGGGAACAGAAAAGCTTAAATCCCCAGAAATGTCAACTAACCATGAGGCAGTATTCATTCCTGAACCCAGTAGAGGAAGCATGCAACACATGACCTAAATGTTACCTCATTCCAACCCCAGGTCTCATGAAATGGACTGACACAGCAGACTGGAATCAACTTACTGTTCTTCTGCTTCTTCCTGTCTCTTGGTGGCTCCTTGAGGGCTTTGATGATCAGGGCAGAGGCAGAGGGAACCACCTCAATCTGCAAGGAGACTTAATATGAACACAACCCAGTAAACCTCCGACAACAATACCACCACACATGTTAACGAGGCCAGCAGGATAGCTCGGCTGATAAAGGTACTTCCTGCTGGGCCTAACTACCAAGAGTTGAATCTTGGACTAGCTCCGTGGACTCATGCACCCTAGCACCAACCACCGGCCTGCACAATGAACGTTTTGTTTTATAGCCTTCCCACAGAGATAAAAGTGGGTTAATTAGCATATCTTTTTAAGACCCCTGATTCCCGATGGCTACTACCTCAACCCTCCCTCAAATCAAGGGATGTAAATACCTGAGCCTGTCTGTTTTGGATGGTCAGTTTCACTGTAATCCTGAGACCTTTCCAGTCACCGGTGGCCTTGGCAATGTCGTCACCAACTTTTTTTGGAGACTGTAGAAATAATAACATTAGTTACCATGTGTCCAAAGCTGAAACCAGGACTCCAGCCCTCCTCACCGTTCCACTCGATCCTGCCCACAGTGGCTCCACATCTTTCTTTACTAAGCCGACTGCACCAAGGGCTAGTGAAGGGAAACGCTTTCTGTTGCAATGGGGCACCCTAGGTTCCCCCGTGCTACCTATGGAGTGTGCGACTTTAAAGGCGCATGGGCTAGTGGCTGGGATTTAAGCAGGCCCGATGACTGCCTCAACTGAGCCACGGCACGAGCCTACCTGCACATGCTATCTCCGTTTTCCTTCGAGAGTCCCAGCACACACACACTAGGCTGCAACAAGCACATGGTGCCCTCTTCTAACCTCCACAGGAACACAACACATGAAGGCCAAACTGCATGCACGTTAGAGGTCACGGCTCTCAGTAGAAACGACTTACCAGACCCAGAGGACCGATCTTAGGAGCCAAGGCAGATGTGGCGCCGACCTCGCCTCCGGTGCATCTCAAGTACACTGAGAAAAAGCAAAATTAGAACCTCTGCGGGGTGAGCCGAAGCCGCGCTGCCGTCGGCCGCAGACCTCCCGGGCCAGGCCTTACCCTAAGGCGCACAGGCTGCCGGAGCGTCGGGACTCCCTCCCCTCTTACACACGGGGAAGCCAAGGCCCAAGGGAGACCCAGGCCCCGGGGCAGCACGCGGCGGAAAAGGTTCCACCGGTAGCCCGGGCGCGGCGAGGGCACGCACCGACTTTGATTTCGTTGGGGTCGAACTTGGGCGGCATGGTGGAGGCGGCTGGTGTCGGATGAACCCGGATTCGGGACGACCGAAGAAAGTTGCACCGTAGCCTCCTCCGAGCCGAAAGCCGAAAAGACGGACGTTGCTCCGCCCACGCCGGATATAGGCAGGAGGGCTCGGCTCTCGCGATAACCGCTGGCTCCACCCAGTCTCTGGGCGACACCCTTGACGCCCTGTTTTTTATGGGCAGGCGTCTGCGGCTGAGGACTGCAGAGCTGGGTCTATGGGTGAGCTCGGGATTCGAAAGGGGTAAATGTTCGGAGCACCTTGCCTGGGGACCGTCAGAGTAGAAGGGCTGCACCAGAGGTCCTGGTTCTTGATGTACTCCACGTTCCCTTCTCTCGAGGGTGACTCTGGAGTTCCTGCTAGTCAGCCTAGGGCCCCGCCCCTCCCCTAAGGGGTCGTGCACTTGGCTTGCGGAACCCTAATACCCTTCTAACCCATTCTCGGTATATGCATGTTAGTTACAGGAGCAAACTGCTTGGGTCTAAATTACGACTCTTAATTCTGCAATTCCTTGGTTTCTAGAATCTCGAGACTTTGTCATACTGAGTTGCATGTCTTTCTGAAATTTAGAGTTTCGGTCCTCACTTCCCATCTTTGAAGGAGACCCGGTTTCCAGCTCAGCTTTTTGGGGCCTATGGTTTCTATCTGTGGCCAAGCCTTCAGAGTGACTGGCCTACCTTGAGGTCCACCCGAGAATCGGAACATCAGTGGAAGACCTCCCTATCCACAAAACCAGGTTAGCCACTGGCCATCCCTGCCAGGGAAGGATGGGTGTGGTTCTTCCCAGCCAAGCTGGACCATCAGGAAAGTTCAAGTCAGAACTGAAAGAGCCCTGTTGAGAACAGAGAGGGGCTTGGTGGAAGATAGTCATTGAAGAAGATATTTGGAAATGTAGACCTGGAGGATAGGGGAGAGGAAGGGCTAGTCATTATTGAGCAGAAGGATAAGTCATGGCCATCGGTAAGGGATGGAAGAGAGCTGTTTCTGCATCATTCCTCAGGAGTGCCTGCAAGTGAGTGAGGAAAGAGCCCTGAGCTGGCCCTGCCGGCCCAGCAACCTCCTCTGACAGCCCACGCCCACGAATCTGAAATCTCTAAGGGCCAAATGTGTCCTCAGCTGCAGGACTCCTCTAGCCCTCTTCTCCTTAGCAACTGTAATAGTCCCTGAATCCATTTGTCATGTGTGTGGTACCCTGTGGCAGATTCTATGGCGTAGACCTGACATACATGAAATCACTGAGCCACACAGAACCCAGCATTGGCAACATTGCTCCATATTACAGATGACGAAACCAAACCAGCTCCGACCGGTGACCCAGAGTGATACAGCTAATGTCTTAGGTGTGAAAGCCCATGCTGTTAGCTACACACTTCCTCCAGATGATTGCGTCCTTCCTGTTGCTGGCCCTTATACAGCACTGAAAGTTGCAGATCCTGGGCCAGCTATGGGCAGCCAGCTTCTGAATTCAGGACAGAATGATTAACTTGGCTAAACTGGGAGGTCCAGGGAGCGGTGCAAGCTGCACAGGATCAGGACGTGAAAGGCAGGTGTCCCAGGCTGCTGTTTCTAGGTCATATAATCCAGATGACTGAACTTACTGAGCAGCAGATCTCCCACAGGGATGGAATGAGAATCAAACAAGTAATAGCTGTGAGGGTGGGAAGGTGCCTGAATAGTGGTGCATTTTAATTTTTATTTAACTCATAGATCTCTTTAGTATTGACATAGTTGAGTTTCCCCAAGTCATGGCTACCTTCAGTTTGGTCTTAATGGTTCCATTTTGACAGTTTCTGGAGCTAGAAGTGACTCATCAGCTGAGTCTGTCAAGAGTCTTCAGAGGACATCCTTGGAAGGCACCTAAGGGACGCTTCCCCAAGGTGGGGAAGTTGGGCTTAGCACTAGGAGGGTGATGCCGGCACCGCAGAGGGTCAGTGGCAAGTTAGGCCAGACCCAGGGTGCTTGGCCTGTTTCTGCTCTTTCCACCCAGTCTGTGTTTATTGCTTTGTCAGTAAACAAAATGTCGAGCGCTGCTGTGTGGGCTCAGGGCCCAGCTGGATGAGGCAGACAGCCCTGCCCACATGGAACATACAGTCGCGCAGACCAGCTGCTGCACCTCTGAGCTGCCTGTCTGCAGGTCAGATGCAGTGACCTCTCTCCTGTCCTCCAGGGTCCGGAAGAACTCACACCAGAGGATGCCCCTCTTCTTCCGGAAGCGGAAACCCAGTGAGGAGGCTCGAAAGCGCCTGGAGTACCAGATGTGTCTGGTAAGGCAGTGTATTGTCTCCGGCTCCTAGGCTACTCCTCTGCACCTGGAAATATCTCCATGGGTGCTAGTTCTGCCGGCCCACTGCTGAGAGTGCCCTTCCTCACAGAATGAGTGCGTGGCCGGACCTATTGGTTTCTTTCCCTGCTGGACCTCACGTCACTGGACCACAGAGGGAGGCTGTGGCTGTGGTCCCTTTCAGCTTTTTACATCTGTGGGGTTTTCCATTCTACAAGTAATGCTTCACCTGAATGCTTTTTGTTTTGTTTTTAAGTCTTGGGAACTGGGTGTGGTAGCTTACACCTATGATCCTGGCCTTTGGGAGGCAGAGGCAAGAAGAGGCCACAGGCTCAGTGCTATGGAGGGCTGCATAGTGAATTCCAGGGGATACAATGCTGCATGCGCTCAGGCTGTACCTAACCCAGCCACTGAGGGCGGAGTTAAAGAGTCTCGGAAGGTAATACAGAGAGCCAACAAAAAACAAACAAACAAACAAACAAAAAAAAACAATTACCACTAATCTTTTTTGTTTGTTTGTTTGTTTGTTTGTTTTTCAAGACAGGGTTTCTCTGTGTAGCCCTGGCTGACCTGGAACTCACTCTGTAGACCAGGCTGGCCTCGAACTCAGAGATCTGCCTGCCTCTGCCTCCCAAGTGCTGGGATTAAAGGCGTGCGCCACCACTGCCCGGCAGTTACCACTAATCTTAAGAAGCAAAACACTGTGAATGCTCACAGGATGAACAGAACTTTTGTAAACACACAGAAGGAGTAGGAGACTTTTGGGAGCATAGGAGGTGGAACTGGATTTCTCTCAAGTGGAGTTCTGGCTGTCCTGGAACTTGCTCTGTAGACCAGGCTGGCCTCAAACTCAGATCTTCCTGCCTCTGCCTTCCAAGAGCTGGGATTAAAGGTATGTACACCACCGCTGCCCAGGAGATTTGACTTTTTCAAAAGCCTTTCTCTTGAAGCTGTGCAGAGAGCTAGTTCTTGGGAGGCCAGTTTTGTCTACATGATGAGTTTGAAGCGACATGAGACCCTGTCTCAAAAACATTTCACTTAAAAACATCTTTTTCTCCTCAGGCAAAAGAAGCTGGGGCAGATGACATTCTTGACATCTCTAAGTGTGAGCTCTCCGAGGTAAACCAAGGATGATGTAGGCTGTGACTTAATCTGTCCTGTTTTCTTGGGTCCTTGGGAAAAACAGCTGTGGAACGAGACTTTCAAAATGGCAGGAGTAAAGACAGGCAGGTAGCTCCACCAATGAAATGCTGGCCCTATAAGCCTGAGGACTTCTCTGGGGCTTGCTAGCCAACCATCCTAGCTGAGTCAATGAATTCTATGTTCAGTGAGAGAATATCTTGAAACATAAGGTAGGGAGTGAGACGCTCAATGTCTGCCTCATCTGTGTGCAAGTGTACTTATACAGACACATCCAGAAGCACTAATTAAGAGATGTCCCTGCCGGGCGGTGGTGGCACACGCCTTTAATCCCAGCACTTGGGAGGCAGAGGCAGGCGGATTTCTGAGTTCGAGGCCAGCCTGGTCTACAGAGTGAGTTCCAGGACAGCCAGAACTACACAGAGAACCCTGTCTCGAAAAAAACCAAAAAAAAAAAAAAAAAAGAGATGTCCCTTATATCGGGTTCTTTTCTAAAAGAATTGAGATGATCTTTTGGCCTCAATATAACTTCCAAATGTCAGGACCTACTTAGAAACGGAACCAGGAGCATACCTTAATTCCCAGCATTCCATTCGCAAAGCAGAGTAGGGAGGCGTTTGAGGTCAACCTGGGCTACATAGTAAAACCTTGGAGAGGAGAATGGCAAGAAGAAAGCCGCAGACAAAACTCAAGCATGTAAGGTGACTGGTGTTCAGTCCCCTTACTGTAGGGGAAGGGAAAATACGTCTACAGGTCCCTGAGGAGCTGGAAGAGCAGGTTCTCCACCTGTTGATGGTTCCTGATACCACAGAGTAGGTAGGCCAGAGCTGGCTGGGCAGTGTCCTGCCAGCTGACTAGAAGAGGGCCGACAACACCCCCAGCGCCTTCTTCCATAGTCCTCTCCTAGCACTGTTCTCCGGGACAGCGACTTCCTGTCATCAGTCACCTCCCAACACCAGCGCTGCAGAGAGCTGAGGCACTGGCAGGTGACAGCTGCTGATCCTTCTTTGTCTTATCTTAGATCCCATTTGCGGCTTTTGCAACGTGCAAAGTTCTACAGAAAAAGGTGAGCCGAGTCACTGTGCAAAAACTCACTTGCTGAATGTCTGCTTGGGGGAAACCACAAGGCATTTAAAGGAACCATCGTCCCCACAGTCACTGTCCTTCTCTCTGGCCCTGACCCTTCCAGCCTGCAGGAGAGGTTGTCACAGTTAGGAGAACAAACTCTGGGCTCTGCCTTTCACTAGCTTTATGACTTAGATAGTTTCCTTACAGGCTCACACCTCTGCTTCTTTTATTAACTTCTTTTAAAGATTTATTTATTTTGTACATATGAGTACACTGTCACTGTCCTCAGACCCACCAGGAGAGGGCATCAGATCCCATTACAGATGGTTGTGAGCCACCATGTGGTTGCTGGGTATTGAACTTAGGACCTCTGGAAGAGCAGTCAGTGCTCTTAACTTCTGAACCATCTCTCCAACCTTTTTATTAGCTTTTAGTATTTTATATGTATGGGTATTTTGCTTGCATGTTTATCTGTATCACATGCATGTGTAGTGCCTGGGGAGCCAAGAGCTCATCAGATCTCTAAAACTAGAGTTAGAGATGATTGTGAGCCACCATGTGGATCCTGGGAATCAAACCTGAGTGCTCTGGAACAAACCAGTTAGTGTTTCATCTCCAGCCCACACCCCAATTCCTTCACCTGTGGAATGAAGAAGCTGTGTCTTGGTATTGTGTGAGTTAAATGAGAGATAGAAGAACCCCTCCATCGACCCCCTCCTGCGCCAGTGCCATTAATAGAAAGGACACTCAGTGCATTCTGGCATTCCCTTAGAAGGAGATGAGAATGTTTTCAGAAGATCATTCTAGGCTTTGCATACAGGTGGATACATGCACACTGCCAGATCTGGAAGCATGCTCCCTGCCAACAGTGTAGTGAAATTCTTACTGCTGAAACATCAGAGCAGGAGTTAATGTATAACAAAAGTAGCCATGGTTGGCACAGGCTTAGTAGTGGACCACATGATAGCCCGGGCTAAACACTATTCAGCCATGTAGCTGTCGTGGCTGCCCTTGAAGAAGGGTACTTCACTACTCCACTTTCCATGAACCAGGAAAGGCTAAGCTGATGGCTGACCACTTCTCAGAATCAAAGGATAGTTAGACTCCCAGACTCCCTCTCACCCTGGGAATCTCAGCCTTCTGAGTCAGGTTCAGAAGTGTCTGGTTCAAACCCCCATTTTGGCTCTTGTTGAGCAAAGGTTCAGGGAGCACAGCATGGCTGCCCTGTGCCCTGTGCCCTGTGCCCTGTGCCCTGTGCCAAACCACTTACCTCACCCTTAGCTTTCTGCTCTCCTGCAGCCTGACCTTCTCTCTTGTCTTTCCTCCCAGGTGTTGATTGTCCATACAAACCACCTCACCTACCTGCTTCCCAAGTCCTGCAGCCTCTTGAGCCTAGCCACCATCAAGGTACCAGGCATCCTCCAGGCATCAGGGACTGTGGTCCAGATGGCAGCCGAGCCTCCACACCCTCCCTGAGTGTTTTCTGTTAACGTTTACACCTGATGGTCCCCATAGAGTGGTCAGTGTAGTGTTTGAACAGCATGTTCTCGGAGTACTACCGTGTGTGTGGTTGGTAAAGAAGCCAGCCCATTGGCTGCCCTCTGCGGTGTCCATATGGGCAGTCCTAAATGCAAGCCAGGTCAGCAGAAGGGGTGAGCATGATGGCCCAAACAAGAGGGAATGGGAGGGGCATCCAGAGAGGGCAGCCTGAATCCTCGGTGACCTGCGTGGGCTCCCTCCTGCCTGTGGTCCCTCCCCCAACATGGTAGAATCATGGTATAGGTACAGGTTGGCCTTGGGTTGTTCCATATGAAGGGAAGCTAGAAGGGTGGGCCCTGCCTGAGAGTACAGACTAAACACACACACTCCTCCAGCACTGGCTCCGACAGGTGGGGTAGGGGGACTTTTGCTCCATGGTGATTCTTTGTTTTTTCCAGGTGGTCTCACTATGCAGTCCTGGCTCTGTAGTCCAGTCTTACCTCAGACTCACAGAGATCTAGCTCCTGAGTCCTGGAATTGAAAGTGTGTGCCACCACACCTAGCACTCAATGCTTCCCCCCCCCCCCCCCCCGGCCCCGACAGACAGAGTTTCTCTATGAGGCCCTGGCTATCCTAAAACTTGCTCTATAACCAAGGCTGACCTCAAACTCACAGAGATCTACCTCTGCCTCCCAAGTACTGGAATAAAGGTGTGCATCACCATCACCCAGCACACTCGGTGCTTTTAAGAAACCTACTTATTGCCGGGCAGTGGTGGCGCATGCCTTTAATCCCAGCACTTGGGAGGCAGAGGCAGGCGGATTTCTGAGTTTGAGGCCAGCCTGGTCTACAGAGAGAATTCCAGGACAGCCAGGGGCTACACAGAGAAACCCTGTCTCAGATAAATAAATAAATAAGTAAATAAATAAGAAACCTACTTATTCTTATTTTATACGTATGATTGTTTGCTGTCATGTATATGTGCATCACATGCATGCAGTGCCTAAGGAGGCCAGAAGAGGGTGTCAAAAATCCTGGAGTTATAGGCTACTGTGAGCTGTCCAGTGTGTGTGCTGGGAACCAAACTTGAGTCCTCCACAAGAGCAGCTCTTAACAGTTGAGCCATCTGTCTACCTCACTCCATGCTTTTTGTTCTTTTCTTTATGTTTAGTGTGTGGGCACATGTCCATGCGTGCATGTATGTGAATATATTCAGGCCTTTACCATGCTGATTACCTGCTCTGCCTCTGAGTCACACCCCAGGCCATGCATAATTTTTGTATTCAGTAAAAAGAGCCAGGCACAGTAGCGCATATCTGCAATCCTGAGCACTGGCAAAGAGTCTGAGGCAAGAGAATTGATCTTGCCTGGGCTACATTGTAAGAACCTCTCTCTAAACCCTAAAAGAAAAGGGAGAGTGGTTAGCTGCTGGAGGTGGGTGTGCTGGCACATCCCTTTATTCCAGCAGAGATGGGCAGATCTCTGAGTTCAAGGCCAGCCAGGACTACCTACTGAGACCTTGTCTCAAAAAGGGGGGAGGGGCGGGGGCTGGAGAGATGGCTCAGTGGTTAAGAGCACTGGCTGCTCTTCCAGAGGTCCTGAGTTGAATTCCTAGCATCCACATGGTGGCTCACAACCATCTGTAATGGAATCCGATGCCCTCTTCTGGTGTGTCTGAAGATAGTGACAATATACTCACATACATTGAAAGAAAGGGAGAAAGAAAAGAAAGAAAAGAAAGAAAGAAAGAAAGAAAGAAAGAAAGAAAGAAAGAAAGAAAGAAGCAAGTGAGCTGGGCATGGTGGTGCACATACCTTTAATCTCATTACTCAGAGGCAAGTGGATCTCAGAGTTTAAGGCCATCCTGATCTACAGTGTGAGTTCCAGGACAGCCAGAGCTATGTAGAGAGCTCATCTCAAAATACAAACAAACAAACAATAATATATAAAAGATTATGAGATTGGATGCTGACCAGTGGGCAGGAGGAAGAGGCACCATGAAACTGCCAGGGTATGAGGTGGCCTTGTCATCTGTCAGTTGCTCTGGAGCCTGGGATTTAGGTGCCTGACATGTTTGTTTCGTAGGTTCTGGATCTCCATGACAACCAGCTGACAGCCCTTCCTGATGACATGGGGCAGCTGACAGCCCTGCAGGTAAGGCTGCAGGGCATAGACTTCTGTAATAAAGGGAGGTTCTGATGTGCTGTCAGCTTGGCATTGTTGCCACCTTTCACCATTGCAGCTTGGCTGTGAGAGTCTTCCAGGACTCGGCATGTACTCCACAGTATTTCATGGCTTCATAGTTTAGCTTCTCTCCCCCCAAAAAACAAATACCCAGTGGACTTCTATCTTAAAGACAGATTCCAGGGTCTGTAGAGATGGCTCAGTGGTTAAGAACACTGGCTACTCTTTCACAGGACCCTGGTTGGGTTCCCAGCAGCTCACAACCATCTGTAACTCCAGTTTCAGAAGACCTAATACCTTGTTCTGGCCTCTACAGGTACTGCACACAGGTGGTGCACTTACATGCAGGCAACACACTCATACTCATAAAATAAAATTTTAAAAAGGACAAATTTATTTTTTAAAAGGACAAATTCTGTACACTCCAGGCTCCCCGATGCTTTCTTGGTAGCTGCTTTGCACTGTCTGAGTGCTTAATTGGGGGCTAGCCCTGAGTGATACCTCCCGGTTGTTCAGCAGTAGAAACCATACCACAACCCTCACACCTTTCTCCCTCCACATTGGTTCATGCAATCCCTAGGCATCCTGCACTAGTATCAATGTCAAGCTCTCACATAGGAATGTGTCCAGGGGCTTGGACACGTGACTTAACCCCAATTTTCTCATGTCTTTTTTTTTTTTTTTTTTTTTTTTTTTTTGGTTTTTCGAGACACGGTTTCTCTGTGTAGTCCTGGTTGTCCTGGAACTCACTTTGTAGACAAGGCTGGCCTCGAACTCAGAAATCCGCCTGCCTCTGCCTCCCAAGTGCTGGGATTAAAGGCGTGCGCCACCACCGCCCGGCTTCTCATGTCTTAAATGGGACCATAACAACCTATGACTCCCTCTCAGAGCGATGGGAGAAATAAGGGCAGGCATATTCAGCACCTGATGGAGTAGGCAGGGCTGCGTGTGCAGACGCCACTGTTGTTCCTTGGGGCTCATGTCACTGTTGTCTTCCTTAGGTATTGAACGTGGAAAGGAATCAGCTGATGCATCTCCCTCGCTCTATCGGGAACCTGCTGCAGCTCCAGACCCTCAATGTAAAAGGTGGGGACACAAAGCCCTGTCCACGCCATCCTCAGGCAGCTCCAGAGTCAGGCCACTGAGTGTGAGGGCGATGCTGCAGGCCAGACTGACCTCCTGCTAGATCAGCCTGTCTCCATGACAACCAGAGACAGTATAAAGAGTTCCATGACCCTCAGAATCAGGACTTGTGGGGCAGAGGACAGGCCGTTGTAGTGGCAGGTAAGCTAAGTGATGGGAACGGGACATAGTGATGAGGGAGACAGAAGGGGCTGCTGCAGTGGCTCCTTGTGGCTCAGAACACTCTGACTAATGCTGGTCCCATGACTTGTGGCCTGACAAGTCCACAAGGCAGGCAGAGGATGGTGTCTCCTAGCTAACATGAGGGAAGTGAAGCTCAGAGCAGTGGCTTGCTCAGAAAGCACCCACAACCCACAGTGGGGTAGTAACTAGCTGAGGTGCCAGGGTAGTGTTCTCATCCTCCAAAGAGGACTTGCCTCACTGGGGCCAAGCACTTCATCATTCTGCTCCCCTGGCCTCTGCACAGTGTCAGCTCATCCTGTGACTGATGGGAGATAGCAGTGCTGTATTACAGAGAGGCCTCAGGATGGATGGACGGATGGATGGACAGACAGGTGGAGGGAGGGAGAGCCAGGTGTCCCAGGCTGCTCAGCTAATAAGCAAGTGACACAGCCTCCCATCCCATGTCCTCTCGGAGGCAGGAGGCTCTGGGACACTGAGTTTGCATCTGGGTCTCTGCAGACAACAAGCTGAAGGAGCTTCCTGACACCCTGGGGGAGCTGCGGAGCCTGCGCACCCTCGACATCAGTGAAAATGAGATTCAGAGACTGCCCCAGATGCTGGCACATGTTCGGACCCTGGAGGTGAGGCAGGGGCATTCTCTCCAGTACTGCTGACTAGAGCAGCCCTCTGTTCCTGAGTGCCTGGTCCCAGGCTGCTAGGTCTCAGAGACTCATGTGGAGCTATGAGAGACTGATATGTGAATGCTCACCGTGACGTGACTGTGTTTCAGTCATGGAGGTGGGAGGGCTTAAGTCCACAGTGAAGGAGAGCAGATGAATCTGGAGCCCCACTCTCTGGCCTTCAAGCCAGACTTTAAAGAGGAATGAGATTTGGGACACGGCCATGGACATGGGTGCATCCTGTGGAGAGAGCAGGAGAAAGAGAGGCAGGAAGTAAGCATAGACTGGGCTGTGACAGGAAGCGATAAGGCTAGAGTTACTATTCCTGGGGCCCAGCGAGCTGAAGAGGAGAGATGGAGTGTGGGCTTCAGTGTGGCAGGGCAGAAGGCTCATCTCCTCAGAGCACAGGGCGTGGGTAGGGTTTGTACACCCTGGGACTCCAGATGAGTCAGCTCAGGGTGATACAACTAAGCCTCCCAGAGCAGGCGCCTCACAACCTGGATGAGGCTCCAGATCCCAGTGTCAACAGGGTTGGCTCCTCTGGAGGCCCTCTGCAGGTGGGCTGTGTCCATCTTCTGGTTCTGCATGTCTGAGTCAAATCTCTTAAAGGACACTAGTCTGCTTGGGTTAGGGTGCAGCCTGGCTCTAAACAAGGTGACATTCTGGAGGGCTTAGGACTTCAGTGTATAAAGCAGGCACACTCGGTGGCACACTCGGGGACAGCTCTCAGTCACGACACGGAGGTTTGCTGCTCTTCTGGCACCTTTGTATGTTTGTTGAGATAAGTCTCATGTAGCCCAGGCTGGCCTTGAATTTACTGTGTAGCCGAGGATAGTCTTAAACTTTTGGTCCTCCTGCCTCCACCTCCAGAGTGCTGAGATTACAGATGTGCATCAATACAGATGTGCACCAACACACCCACTTTGTGCAGTGCTAGGGATCAAACCCAGGGCATCATGTATGCTAGGCAAGCACTCTCCCTGGCCCCTCATCGACACTGTGTGAGCCTGGGCCCGTGTTTGCTCCTTGGACCCTCACAGAACCCCTGTGAGGCATATCCTGTTAGACTTCGCCAATGAAGAAACTAGGGCACAAATGGTTTATTGGACTTCTCAGAGGCCACACAAGCTGGTCATAGATGGTACTGAACAACCCTATGGTTGTCACCTCTTTAAAGCTTAGTATCTGTAATAGGACTTATCTTTCACAGTGGTAACAACCTGGCTGAGCATGCTAGTCCCCCCCCCCCCTTCTTTTGGTGAATCACCTCTGTCAAGCCAACCTACAGAGTAGCAGTGTCTGGGGGAAGTGGCAGGTGAGCAGAGACAGCACATCTGTGTCTGGTGCCCATCACAAGTTGGTGAAGCATGCATAGGGTATCCGGTTAGTGTCTTCCTCTGCCTCCCGGGAGAATGTTCTATGCTGATAGGAGTTTCTCCTGACTGTGTAGCCCAATTCAGTAACCATTAGCCGTGTAAACTCTTGAGCATTTGAAATGTGCCTGGTTTGACCAAAGAAGTGAATGGTGGCACTGAATTTTTATTACGTCATAGGTAAATAGTCACAGGTGCTTTGCAGTTACCGAATGTGTTTGCATTGCTCAGAGCATGTCCCTGGTTCTGAAACTATTCTGAGATACTAAGAATCCTAGAGGACTGGGGATGTGGCTCAGTGGGGGAGCACTTGGCTAGCATGCTTAAACCCCTGCACTGCAACAACAGAAGCTCGGGTGGGGCCCATTTCTCAGTCACTCCTTTAAAAGCCTCTTGGGAGCTTCTTGGCCCCTTGGGCAGACCTTTTCTCAGGGTGAGAACTCGGGCATTGTTAATGGCCACATTGTGTGCCAATTCCATCCAGTGCTATCCCTTATTACCTGCCATATGTTGTGTTAAATAAGGGATGCTGTGTGTGACACTCAGAAAGTTACAGCCCAGCATACCCAAATAACCTGTTTAGGATACACAGCAAACTGCTGGGGTTTAAAGACAGGCTGGGTATCTCTCAAGAGACAGAATCCATGGCTACTCCTCCCTGCAGGTAATAGAAATGCTGTCATCTGTGCTGGTGCCCAAGAACTAGTGGCTACCAAGCCAACATATTGCTCATATAGCCAAGGTGACCCTAACTGTTAAAACCGAAATGAGGGCTACTGTTGCGGTAAATCTCCTGCCCATAGGGAGTCCATAGAATAAAGACACAAGTCAATAAATATCAAATGAATGCTGCATGCCTAGATTGGGCAGATTTACCATTAAACTACACTATTCCCCGGCTAAAAGAGCTCTTAACAACTTGCGGTTTCCTAGGTCAAGGTCTTCTTCGTCTTCTCTCTCTCCACCAACTTCCCTCTGCTTCCACCAACTGCTACTCCTCCCTTCCACGGCTCTCCTGGTCTTCTCCTCTTTCCCTGCCTCTGGCTCCTCCCACTCCTCTTCCACTGCCCAATCACTGGCTGTAGCCTTTATTTAACAAATTTGATTGGACAGAAGGCTTACAAGATTCACTCCTCCTTCGCAGCCCCTCCCAGGAGTGGAATTACCATGACAACAAGAGGCTAGAGCTATCCACCACATTTCCCCCTTTTTGTCCAATAAAAAAATTTTTTTTCACATATTAATTGAACACTAACTATATTACCATGTTGTGATTGTTAAAGTACAAGATAAACCTAACACCCAGTCCATCATTTTTGTTAACTAAATAGAACCTTTGCCATCTCTCTCAATTAAAATATTTAGTTCTGAACCTGGCTTATGTCCTGTCTTCAGAATGAATAACATCTGAAAACCATCCTCTCAAAGTAAATAGCCTGGGTTGGCTGTGAGATTATAAATCTTCAACCCCATCAGAAATCCAGAATGACTCAGTTAAATAAAGATATGGGAAGCACAAAGCGTGGCTTCTAAAACTCAACCAATTTAAATAGACCACTGAACATCTAGACAGTTCCTTATTTCAAAACGTTGGAGCATCTGGTCTTCAGCCTTCTGGCCCAGGAATCATCTGACAGACCTAGTAATACAGAATTACTAAGGGCTGATTACTCTGTCTTGGCAGATATAATCAGTCGACTATTCTGCAAGTGTGTTTCTTTTTTGCACACTATTTCGTCTGTAGATGAAAAGAGGCAATTCTTGCCTAGTGGCTGTCATACCACAACTGGTGTAATTCCAAAGATGCTCAATTTCTTCTTAGAATCCAAGACTGGGAAGCTGTCAGGATCAGATAAGTCTCCAATAAAATAAATGTTTATATATGAATGTTTGTAATGTCAATTCTATGGATTTCTGACGTTTTTGAAAATCAACTATGTAAGGCAATCTGAACAGTTGTCTGTTAATTCCTTTCCACTATTTTTTTTTTTTTATTAAAAAGGACTGGGTCTAAGCCTTGTATTTCTAAATAAGATATATAGGTACAATGCCTACATGAGAGTAAAATATTAATCCCACTTTTGTATTAATAAGAAACTTACGCCAGTGAAAACCCTAAATTTGTATAAAATAAATTCCATATCAATGTAAGAGATTATAATGTCAACCTTGTAACTATCATAAAGATTTCTTACCAATGTAAGATATACCTATTTAAAAAAAAAAAAAAAAAACAGGGTCTAAGCTTTGTGTTTCTAAATGAGTTATACAGGCACAATGCCTATATAAGAGTAAAATATTAATCCCACTTAATTTCTGAGATTTAGCTCTCTAATTCCCTTCCTGTCTGAAGCTACATTTGTAAAGTATTCCTTAAATTACAACACATGTATAATTTACAAAGTAACCAGAACCATCCACCCCAACATAAGGAACTGGGGCGATGATCTCCTTTTGTCTGCATCTAGCTGAATTGGGGCGAAGAATTCCCATCTGGGGGCCCAAAGGGAAACAGGAAAATTGGCTTAGTCAAAGGAGAGCTAGCTGGCATCATTTGCCTTGAAGTCTCTATGTGCTGACAAAGTTCATAGTTTAGCTGACACCATAACTGTTACAGTCAGAAAGCCTGGACAGGCAAGCTAGCTGTTGTGGAAAAGTTCTGGAAGCAAGTCCTTAAAAGAAGCAGCTTCGATGCAGTTGCAGTAGAATCAAGCACGAAGCTGGAATAGGAGATCCCAGAGACTCAGCATCCCCGAGTATAAATCATGCTAGGGCTGAGTTTCTCTTCTTTCATCCTGTAACATATAAAACTTAAAAGCAACAGGTAGTTTTATAAAAACATTCACGTGGAACGTGTAGGGCACACAGCTTTGTCAATGAAGATCAATAAAGAAAGGCCACTGCCCTCTTCAGGTTAGTTTGATTACTTAATCAAACTATATATAACTTATATACATGCCCTCATAAAGGATGGCATGTATTAAGTCGTGAGAAATTATTACCCAATTAAATGTTCTTGGCTTTGTATTGACATTTTAGTCCCAGCCAGTTAAGTCCATATAAGAGACATAACACCATATATACATCACCCATTTGGTTGGTTGAGTTAGTCTCCTTTGTCTTCTGTGTCGACTAGTGCTTCAGGGGGTCTCCCTTTGTCATTTCTGATCTTTATCATTTTGGAAGGAACCCACAGCTTTTCTTTTCCTGTGGAAACATAAGCATAACCTCTCCCCCAGCGTAATAGGCTACTTGTGACAGTGCACACCTGTAATCGTGACACTTGAGAGGCAGAGGCAGGAGGACCACAAGTTCAATGCAGCCTGGACCATGGAAGAAGATCTTGTCTCAAGGGAAAGAAGTGGGTCTGGGGCAGTGACTCCGTAGGGAAAGGGCTTGCAAAGGACTTGGACCCAGTTCCTAGAGCTGGTGCTGTAAAAGCCCGGAGCCTGCGATCCCAGACCTGGGGAGAGAGAGACAGGTGGGTCCCTGGGCCTCATTAGCCAGCTAACCAAGTTCCAGGCTCATGAGAGATCATCTCAAAAAGCAGAGTTCTAATGATCCCCCCCTCAGGGTTCTCCCATGGCCCTCCACACATGCATGCATGTATGTATGCATGAACACACAACTCAAGAAATGTAAATGGTCACATGTGACTTGCAGCCACCATACTGGGCAGTGTGGCTCAGAATCCACATTACAGTAACCACACTTTAATAATGATAAGAAGTGTCACCCAGGTGGGATTAATGCTCTTTAAACCTGGCCTTCTCTGCTCCCTGGATGCTCCTGGTAGGCAGGGGAGATAGAAGCACCCAAGTCAATAACAAAACCAGGTGACTTCCAACTGTACACTGTAAAGAAGGGGTTTCCTGTGTTCACAGACGCTGAGCCTCGACGCCTTGGCAATGGTCTACCCCCCACCAGAGGTGTGTGGCGCTGGCACTGAGGCTGTGCAGCAGTTCCTCTGCAAAGGTAAAGTCAGGCCACCCCCAAGTGGCCATCCCCTGTCACCAGGCTAGGGATAGTAGAAACTAGCTGGTACAAACTGCCTGGCCAGAAGTCAGGGTCCTATGAGGGAAATGGGTACACTGAACAATCACAGGGACATGAGCACCCAGGCTGAGCTTAGGAGAGCAGTCGGGCATTGGCTTAGGTTAGGGCTGGGGAAGGCCTGTGTGAGAAAGCAGCTGATGCCTGAGGACCAGGAGAAGAGACTGTGTTTCTAGCGCCAGAGGCCAGTGTTAGGGGCCTAGAGGAGGCGAGAGAGAATGAAGGGCAGCAAGCTATTTAAGTTCCTAGCTGCTAAAATAAAGGGAAAAAAAAATTGTCTGGGTAGAGTAGTATACACCTACAATGTTTACATACCTGGGGAAACAGATGCAGGAAGGTTGTGCATTTGAGGCCAACCTGGGCAACTACTGAAAGTCAATACCAAAGTAATGTTTTAAGATCCTCTAACGTTTATATAAGCAGTAGACATAAAAATAAAGGAGTAAATATGCATATCCTGACTACAGACCTCAAATATACATGACATCATATATTTCCCTCACACATGGTAGGCAAAGGTTCTACCATTCAGTACATCCCAGCCTCTTTTTTGGTTTTCATTTTGAGACAAGGTCTTGCTGTTACCCAGGCTGGCCTTACTCTGTAGCCCTCGAAGGCTTAGAAGTTGCAGTCATTCTGGTTTCGGATTAGCTCAGATTACAAGCCTATGTCACCAGGCCCAATCATTAGAAAGCAGGGCAGCCCAGCACAGGGAGATGAGAGTGGACTGACTGAGCCAGCAAGGCGGCTGCAGTGGGAAAGTGAGGATGGCAGGAGCCAGCAGCTGGAGTGCTCCTGGCCAGCTGGTGCCTCTCCCCCCAGAGTCAGGACTGGACTATTACCCACCTTCTCAGTACCTGCTGCCGGTCTTGGAACAAGATGGAGCTGAGAACTCCCAGGACAGCCCCGATGGACCCACAAGCAGATTCTCCAGGGAAGAGGCTGAATGGCAGGTAACACAAGCTGCTTGCATGAGCATGCCTGTGGGGATGCCTGTAGGGGTGCCTGCGTGGGCATTAAGGGCACCAGCATAAGAATTGTTCAGAGCTGTGCTCGCAGAGTCCCCCTCAGACCCACAGGCTCAATGACCACAGCTGCCCCAGGCCAACAGCTCACCATGCATCAGCTGTTCAGGTTTCCTCTCTGTTCCCTGAACAAACTATAGCCCTGTCCCCACAACATCGTGGGTCAAGCTACTCCCACCTGGAACTCTTTCTGCTCATGCTTTGATTTTCATTTTATCTTAGTAATTTTTTATTTTTTATATTTAGCCAAGTAAGACCTTAAATTTTAAAAAATCATTTATCATTATTCTCTTTCTCTCTCTCTCTCTCTCTCTCTCTCTCTCTCTCTCTCTCTCTCTCTCTCTCTCTGTGTGTGTGTGTGTGTGTGTGTGTGTGTGTGTGTGTGTGTGTGTGTGTGTGTGATGTTGGGGTCCAAGGATGACTTTGGGTTCTCCTCTGCACTGCACTTTAGTAGGTTGTAGTTGACCATGGCCATCAGGCTTGTGTAAAAGCACTTTGCTGCTGCCAAGCCAGCTCTCCAGCCTCTCAGTGTATTTTAATTTTTATTTGTTTATTTATTTTGTGGAGAAGAAGGAATGCACTTGAATACCAGAGGACAGTCCTCAGGAGTCGGTCCTCTCTTGCCACACTGTGGGTCCTAGGGATCAGGCTCAGGTCAGCAGGCTTGCTGGCTCTGATTCTCAGTCTAGACAGTGTGTCCTGTGAGCATCACCAGCCTAGGTCAGACCTGCTCTGGGCTCTCTGTGGCCTTCGCGTTGCCATGGCTGCACTCCATAGTGCTGAACTCAGGAAAGATTGTGTGCTAAATAGTAGGGTTACAATCCATCCCCACTGCTTGACGGAGCTTCAGGGAAGCCAAGAGCATGTCCGGATTGTACCTTGTCTCTCCTGTGCTTCCTGACCACATGCCACTCACTGGACAGGGCAGCCCCATGACTCCCGTCTAGTGAAGGGGACACAGGTCAGCACCAGTGGCAGGAAGGCTTTTGGTGTCCCCAGCTGCACCCAGCAGGGCACAGGAGGCAGGAGCAGGGAGAAGGGGAGGGGAAGGACATGACAAAGATTACCACAGTCATCTGGACACACCTCTACTGAGCAGACAGGACCTGCCAATGCCCACCTGTGCTCTCATCCCAGCTCATGGCTCTGTGATGGCCATGGGTGGCAACTCCAGCTGCCTGCAGTCTTCCAGAGAGCCTTTCACAGCTTTGCCATTGTTGATGGGAATGTACCTGTGACTGCTGTCCCTTTAAGCAGTTAATGGAAATTGGACAGGGAAGCGTTGACTAAGTGGGAACCCTGTGCCATTCATACAGGAATGCATCCGTAGTGCCTGTTGGGCTTTTCTGAATTAATCTCCACTTTCTCTGTAGACTAAGTCTCCAGGAACCTGTACAGTACCTTTGTGTTTGCAGAGGTTTGGGTGGTCAGAGTTAGGTACTGCGGTATGTTACACGGATAGCCAGGGAGGCGGATGACCCCTGTTTTGATCTTTCCGGAGCCCCAGGTCCAGCACTGCCTTCCAGAGCTGTCTTGGAGGACTCTTTCCTTCCTGTGTGTCAGCACATGGTGGTTCTCGCTCTGGAGCCCGAGACCTTTGAGTTCTCCTCCCTCCATCTCCTCATCCGGTGGGGCAGGTTGGGTGTGCTGTGGCACAGTGGAAACCACAGCCTCCAACCTGTCCTCACCTCTGCTCTTCTCCCCCAGAATCGGTTCTCCGACTATGAGAAGCGAAAGGTAAGGACCTTTTCCTGCCCCTTTTCTTCTCTCTGAGGATTGCAGCACCTCAGCGGTGAAGGATGGCTTCCTTCTGCCTCTGATTCAGGCATGCAGGGCAGGCCTCTTGTCCCCACAGGAGCAGAAGATGTTGGAGAAGCTGGAGTTCGAGCGGCGCCTGGAGCTTGGGCAGCGGGAGCACGCCGAGCTGCTGCAGCGGAGCCACAGCCATAAGGACGAGATCCTGCAGACGGTCAAGCAGGTATGGGCTCACCAGCCTGCCCGTGTCCCGAGTCTGTGGTGTCCTGACACAGGCCATGGTGCCCAGGAGGTGGCAGCGCAGGAGATTTCCCTGTCCCGCCATCCCCTGGAAGCAGGAATGGAGGCCCTGATACCCTGGCCTTGAGCACAGTGGACACAGGAGGGACCAGTAAAAGGTCACAAAGGATCCTGCAAAGTGAGATAGGGACTCCAATCTCCTTCCCCAGCCAGAATCCCTACTGTGCCTGCATGTGGGGTCCCTGTGCCTCCCCCGCTGCAGGAGCAGACACGGCTAGAGCAGGGCCTGAGTGAGCGCCAACGCTGCCTGGATGCAGAACGGCAGCAGCTGCAGGAGCAGCTCAAGCAGACAGAGCAGAGTATCGCCACCCGCATCCAAAGACTCCTACAGGACAATCAGAGGTCAGTCCTGGCCAGCCCCCAGAATGCTCCCTGAGGCTGGGGACAGAGGGTCTCTCCTCAATCTTCATCCATCCCAGGCCTTCATCTGCTAGGATTCAAGGAAGTGTTTCAGTCTGGTTTGCAGAAAACCTGCCCAGGGGATTACAGAATGGGGTTCTGTCACAAGACTGCTGACCCTGCAGCTCATTTCTTTTCTGTAAGTCAGCAGGCCATAATCACAGCCTTCCTGCAGTTGGCTTCCAAGTAGTCCATTGCCTGAAGTCAGCCACTCACCCTATAGGCCACAAACTGTCTTATATAGAACAGACTGTCTAGTATAAGAATTTCATGATGGGCTTTGAGAGAGAAGAGCCCAGTAGAGATAGGTCTCAAGAAGCCTGAAAACATCTAGTTTGGAGTACATTGCAGAAGGCTCTAGAAACCAGCTGTGGCTGCATGCCCCACTAGCTTCAGGCTTCCTGCTCTGTGCCTTGTTCGTGTGTCATCTGTCAGTGCAGCAGGAGAGCTTCTGTGCCAGGCGCTGTCTTCCCACATGCTTCCCCCATCACAGGAGAGCTAGAGGGGCCTCCCAGCCCGAGCAGAGCTCCTGGGTGATGGGCTCAGCCAGAGTGGCGAGGTGGGCAGCCCGGCTGGAAGCAGCATCCGTCGTCGGTGCCCACAGGACCCCTCTCTGGTTTTTCCCACAGGCAAAAGAAGAGTTCTGAGATTCTGAAATCGCTGGAGAATGAGAGGTGAGTGGGCCTCTGGGGCTACATGTCTAGAGAAAGTTCCTGGGTGCTCACAGCCCTGGGGGACAGTAATCCTGGGGTACTCACAGATCTGGGGGACGGACAACCTGGGGTGCTCACAGCTCTGGGGAAAGGCAACCATAGGCCCCTCCAGCTTGTGCTGGCCAGTCTCCCTGATGCTCTAAGATAGCCACCTCTTGTCATCTAATTAATAATGACTCTTTTTGAGTTCCTTAAAATATATGTACACTTGTGAAAAAACTCAAAAATATAAAGGAAGAAAGCTAGAGCAAGCCAGCGGTGGCGCAGCAGCTAAGGTAGCCGCCTGCAGAGGGCGAGCCCGTGCCCTTGCTCTGTCTCTCCTGGCTCAAATCCCGCTTTCCCGATGTGACTCCACCTGAGTTTAATGGGGGGAAAAAAAAGTTTTGCCGGGCGGTGGTGGCTCATGCCTTTAATCCCAGCACTTGGGAAGCAGAGGCAGGTGGATTTCTGAGTTCGAGGCCAGCCTGGTCTACAGAGTGAGTTCCAGGACAGCCAGGGCTACACAGAGAAACCCTGTCTCGAAAAAACAAACAAACAAACAAAAAAAAAAAAAAAAAAAAAGATTTCATAAAAAAGAAAGCTAGATCTGTAATAACCATCTGGACTTCAGATATAAAAACATTTTAAAAAATTAGTCCAGGTGTGGTTGTGCATGCCTTTAGTCCCAGCACAAAGGAGACAGAGGCAATTGGATATCTGTGAGTTCAAGGCCAACCTGGTCTACTTAGTGAATTCCAGAACAACCAGAGCTCCATAGAGAAACTTTGTTGCAAACCGAAAATAAATGAATGAAAAGAATGTGATACTTTTGTCCCCAAGCAACAGAGCAACAGCTGCTGGAGTCCCTCAAGTAAGTGAAGTGTTTGCCTAGAACCTCACACATCCCTGTCTGCTCTAAACCCTGTCCAGAGCCTTGTAAAACCCAATACAGTACAATACAATACAAATACAAATAGCAGCTCTGCTCTGTTAGGGGGAAATGTGCTTATACCAGTACAGACACAGGATTTTCCCGAGTATTGTTAATCAACAGTTGGTTGAATCCACAGACGGGGAACCCACAGATACATAGGACCAGCGCATCCCTCCACTGCTAGACTGAGGGCATTAAAGCAGAACAGACACAGCCTCCTCGCTCACTCTTCTATGTTTTGCATGTGGAAAGCAGAGGGACCTGTGCCCAGGGTTGCCACTGGGTGGCTGTGACAGGCAGGAAGTGCAGTCGTGGCCCTTGCCTTTTCTCTTTGTCATGGGTATTTACCAAGTTGGCTACTTTGAGACACCACACTTGTCCTCAGGGAATGTAGGTCAGGCCTGGCACAGCTGTCATTCTAGCATCAGGGAAGTGGAAGCAGGAGTTTGGAGGGATCGGGAGTTCAAGGCCAGCTTCTACTGCACAGTGAGTGCCACCCCATACTGTTCCAGAAAGGGCTCAGTAAAGAGCTTGCCACACAGGCACGAGGACCAGAGTTCAGACTCAGCCTTGGCATCTACATAAAACCCAAGCATGGCAGTGCATGCCTGTAATCGCAGGATGAGAGGTAGCAACAGGAATCTGAAAGGCTCACTGATCAGCCGGCCTGCTGAAACTGATCAGCTTCAGGTTTAATGAGAAATCCTGTCTCAAAAAATAGGATGGAGAGGGATAGAGGGAGACATGCAGCATTGGCCCTTGGCACGCACGCACATACACACACATACACACACACACACGCACACATGCACACAAAGTGAGACTGAGCATGGTGGTACATGTCTGTAAGCCTAGCACTCAGGATCACAAGCTCAAGACCAGACTGGGCTACATGGGAAGTTCCAGGCTAGCCTAGGCTACATAGTGAGGCCTGTCCAAAAAAGAAATGAAAAAAATAAATTTTTAAAGAAGAAGGAAGGAGAAAGAAAGAAACAAATAAATGATAGTGGGAAGGGCTGGCACCCTGGCCTGTTGTGTCCGATGTGACTCTGCTGAGTCTCCCAACCTCACCATAATGGTATTTCTGAGCTATCCTGGGAACCTTCCCTCCCCCAGTCATCAGCCCTTACCACCTAGGAAGATCTTCAGAGTGCTCCCTAGGGTCTGCCTTGTCCAATTCAGTTGTGAGGCTGTTGAGGCACAGCTGAGCAGAAGCTGGTGCCATTCAAGCCTTATTGACAGACCATATCTGGTGCTGGGCTAGACCAGCCTAGAGG
Source organism: Arvicanthis niloticus (assembly GCF_011762505.2). Taxonomy (NCBI): domain Eukaryota; kingdom Metazoa; phylum Chordata; class Mammalia; order Rodentia; family Muridae; genus Arvicanthis; species Arvicanthis niloticus. The sequence continues at coordinate 10,110,176 of NC_047659.1, read as the reverse complement.
CAGCCCTGTATCAGTGGCAGTGAGTGGAGCCTCTCAGAGGATGCAGGCCTTGAACTGAGTCACACCCAGGATCATGCAGGATACTGATCCATCAGGCCATTCCTGGTAAATGCAAAACAGCACATGCAGCATGCATGTGTGTATGCATAGTTAGAGTGTGCATGTGTATATGCAAAGTTACCTTTAAATGTTTTCACTTCTTATGTCATAGATGGAGTTTTATGTCAAAAACCTTGTTTATAGAGGCTGGAGAAATGGCTCAATAGATGAGAGCACTGGCTGTTCTTCCAAAAGGAACTAGGTTCAATTCCCAGCACCCACATGGCAGTTCACAGCCATAGTAACTCCAGTTCCAAGGAACCTGTGCACCCCAGGCACAAATGTGGAGGACAGATATTCATGTAGGCAGTAGACCCATACACATAGTCATTTTTAAAACCTTATTTCACTCAGAAGGCAAAGGCAGCAGTCAGGGCTACATAATCATAATAGACCCTGCGTCACAGCAAACAGAAAAGAATAAAAGCCTTGTTTGAGCTGCTTTTAGGCTAATGTTTGTTTATGCACCATAACTGGACTTTATTTTTATTTTTTTATTTTTCAAGGCAGGGCTTCTCTGTGTAGCCCTGGCTGTTTTGCAACTGGCTTGAAACTCAAAGATATCCACCTGCCTCTGTGTCCTAAGTGCTGGGATTGAAGGTGTGCGCCATCACTGCCTGGCTCTGGTAAGATTCTTGTTGAAATGTATTTGAGGAATAAATGGATGTATTTTGCCTTTGCTTTTTTTTTTTTTCTAGAATAAGAATGGAGCAGTTGATGTCTATTACCCAAGAGGAGACAGAGAACCTCAGGCAGCGTGAGATCGCTGGTGAGCTGGAAATTTGGTAGACAGAGCTTTCAGGTAGACAGTTCTCTGTCACCCGTGCAGGGCACTGAGTGTCCGCTCTGAAGAGGGGCAGCAAGTCTGTCATGGAGCTCAGGCCTGGGGGTCAAACAAGATTGGATTCTGAGTCTCAAGTTTTCTGTCTATAGAATGGAGAAATACGCAGGGAAAATTCGGGTCTATCAGGAGGATCCCAGGGGTCAGGCCTTGGCATGTCACAAACCTGGCTGCTCTGGCTCCTGCCACTGAGAGCTGGCGTCAGCCTCGCTTGGGCTCCTGGGCAGACTTCCCCTTCCTGATGTGCCCGGTGTGGTCCTGAGCACCACGTGTACCCACCAGTGACTTGCTCTAGACAAGTCTGAGAGTCTGCAGCCAGGAGCTGAGGAAGGCCTCTAATGCAGTGCCTGCCCTTAGTTAAAATGGAGATGGGCTGTCCTTATCTTTGGGGCCTTTGTCATGGAAGGGCTTTCTGTATGCCAGACTCAGAGCCAGACACTTGGCATACAGGTGCTCACCACACCTACAGAGGGTTCAGCCCACAACAGCTCTGTTCAAGGTCACCCTGTCATTTCTTTCTTTCTTTTTTTTTTTTTTTTTTTTTTTTTTTTTTTTTTTTTTTTTTTTTTTTTTTTTGGTTTTTCAAGACAGTGTTTCTCTTTGTAGCCCTGGTTGTCCTGGAGCTCACTCTGTAGACCAGGCTGGCCTCGAACTCAGAAATCCACCTGCCTCTGCCTCCCAAGTGCTGGGATTAAAGGCATGCGCCACCACCGCCCGGCCACCCTGTCGTTTCTTAAAGAACAGCTGTTAATTCCACAGAGACCAGCATCCTGGGGTTTGTGTTTTCAAGCCTTTCAAACTTCCTGGTTGCTATTGCTTTGATTGAACCCAGGCCTTGAACATGCTAGGCAAGCCACAGGTTAGGCAAGCACTGCTGCTGAGCCACACCCAGCCCCAGCCCCAGCCCTGTACTGCTCTTTTTATAAAAGATTTATTTATTCAATGTATGTAAGTACACTGTTGCTGTTTTCAGACACACCAGAAGAGGGCATCAGATCCCATTATAGATGGTTGTGAGCCACCTTGTGGTTGCTGGGAATTGAACTCTGGACCTCTTGACGAGCAGTCAGTGTTCTTTTTTTTTTTTTTTTTTTTTTTTTTTAGATCTTTCATTTACACTTCAGATACCATCCCGTTTCCCCATTCCCCCCCCCTTAGAAAACCCCTATCCCATGCCCCCTTTTCCTTTTTGCATTTATACATTTTTTTAAGAAATGTTAATCATAGGCTTTATAAGTTTGGTATTGTTCAATCAGAGGTGTAACCCACTACCCAACCTAGATATATCAACTATCTTTGACTGGTGGAGATACATAAACATCTGCTTCCCTGTTTCCCCCCTCTATCTCTCTTTCATCACCTAGCTTCTCCTCTCCTTCTTCTTCTCCTCTTCTTACTCCTTTTCTTCCTCTCAGTACTCCTCCCACCTTAGCTCCTCCTACACATCACCCTTCCTGTTAAAAGGAAACTTTTCTCTCAAAATACAATTAGAGCATAATTATGCCTATTTGTACCAGTGAGGTACAAGATAGTCCTAATACCCAGTCCATCCTTTTGTTGACTAACCAGCACCTCTGTCATCTATCCTAATTAAAACACTTAGTTCTGAACCTGGCTTTTTCCTTGGCTTTAGGATGAATGTCAGCTGATGACCATACACTCAGATCTTTTCTCTCAAAGTAAATAGCTATAAGTTTTCAACCCCATCAGAAATCCAGAATGACTGAGTTGACTATAATTGTGGGAAGCACCAAGCATAGCTTCTAAAACTTAGCCAATTTATAGAGACCTCTGAACACCTGGACACTCGCTCTACTTCGAAACGTTGGAGCATCTGTTCTTCTGCCTTCTGGCCCAGGATCATCTGACAGACCTTAGTGCTGCAGAATTATTAAGGGCTGATTACTCTGTCTAGGCAGATATAATCAGTCGACTATTCGAGCAGTCAGTGTTCTTAACCGCCGAGCCATTCCTCCAGCCCCCACCCCCTTACTACTCTAGTAAGGTTTAAAAAAAAAAGTCAACAAAGGAACTAGAGAGCTGGCTCAGTGTTACTGCTCTTCCAGAGGACCTGGGTTCTAATCCCAGAACCTTATGGTGGCTCACAACTGTCTGTAACTCCAGTCCCAGGGGACCCAGTGCCATCTTCTGACCTCCCCAGGCACTGCATGTACATGGTGCACAGGCCTCAAACTCACAGAAATCTGCCTGCCTCTGGCCCCTGAGTACTGGGATTAAAGGCATGTGCCAGCACAGCCCAGCAGTGTAGATATTTTTAAGGCTGGGTGCTGGTACTCATCTGTAATCACAGAACTCAGGCTGCTGGGACAGGAGGATTGATAGTTCAAAGCCAGTCTGGGCTACCTAGCAAGACTGTCAAGGAAGGAAAGGACAGGGAGGGGGACTTTGTTTAAGAATGGCTATCCACCAGTAAGCAGGTGTCCCCTTGGGCCTTACCTGGGAAACCCTAGCCTCTTCTCAGCAGCTCACAGCCTTCCCTCCGCAGCCGCCATGCAGCAGATGCTGACCGAGAGCTGTAAGAGCCGGCTCGTCCAGATGGCCTACGAGTCTCAGAGGCAGAGCCTGGTGCAGCAGGCCTGTTCCAGGTAAGCTGAGGAGCGCGTGTCCCCAGGTGAGGGCTCTGAGGAAGTCAGCTGGGGGTCCAAGGCTGGAGCAAGAGCTAGGCACTGAGCTCCCTGGGCTATCCCAGGTTTGATCAGGTTATCAAGAACAGGTGATGGATGGCCAGCCTCTGGATTCTCCCATCCAGACTCATGAATCAGGGTTAGTCAGTGATAAAGTGAGGGCAGCCTTTACCTCTGAGCCTACCTGTGTGACAGATGCTAGTCTGTGTATGGTCATGGAAGTGTTATCTGTCCTGCTTTACATCAAAGCTGAAGTCGGGGGCATGGTCACAACAAAACCAACAAGAAACTCAAATCTTTATGCTAGGCTTGGTGTTCATGCTCTTGATACTAGCACTTGGTAAGGAGAGGCAGGAAAATCAGGAGCTCCAGAGCAAACCACAGAGTGAATTCAGCCCCTACTTGAGCTACCTGAGACCTGCTTCAGAACTCTTGAGCAAGTGCACTCACTTGCCCGCCCCCTCTCCCCCACTGGAGAGATGGCTCAGCTGTTAAAAGCACTAGCTGCTTCTGTAGATGGTTCATTTGGTAACACCCACATGAACTCCAGCGCTAAGTGATCTGGTGCCCTCTTCTGGTCTCAATGGGCACTGCACACATGTAATGCATTTAACATATATGTAGGCAAAATACTCATGCATATAAAATAAAAAAATTTTAAAGTCTTTTAAAAAAAATTTTTTTGTTTTGATTTTCCAGACAGGGTTTCTCTCTGTGAAGCTGGCTGTCCTGGAACTCACTCTGTAGACCAGGCTGGCTTCAAACTTAGAGATCTGAGTGCTGGGATTAAAACTGTACACCACTACCACCCAGCCAAAAAATAAAACATAAATAAAATAAATAAAAAATTAACTTAATGTGAAAGTAGCTCAAAGCTAAGAGTGTGTGATGTTTGGGCAGCCTGAGGTTGCACATTCTGTGCCATGGTCACCAGCCTTCTTGTAGGACTGTACACAGAGTATAGCCAGTGAGGAAATGCTGGGAAGAACATTCCAGAAGCTGAGTGACTCAGCATGGTGTCGAGAGGTGCTTAGGCAGAAGTCCAGCATCTGCCTCGGGGTGTTGTGAAGGAGGTCCAGCAGTGGGTGGGACCCAAGGCCCAGGTGCTCTCTGCCAAATGGAAGCTCTGCCGCCCTCCTTGATGTCCTTAAGACTGCACACTGCCGGGTCAGGAGTATTGAGTGGTTGTTTATCTCTGTCTCCTCCAAGGTGCCCAGCACACAGTAGGTACTCAGGAAATATGCAGTGAGTAACTATGCTGTTTTTCTGACAGCATGGCTGAAATGGACAAGCGGTTCCAGCAGATTCTGTCATGGCAGCAGATGGATCAGAACAAAGCCATCAGCCAGATCCTTCAGGAGGTGAGCCCTTGCCTGGGGCCTGAATGCAACCTCCTGTAGGACTCCAGGGGTAGCCCTCTGGTCCCTGACTCTAGAGAAGCACCCTCTCCTCTCCCTGGGGACAACATCCTATCCTGAGTAGGGACCTCAGCCATGGACTTGGTGCCTAGAAGTGACAGGTGTCTTGCTCAGATAGCCTGGGTGAGGCCTCTGTCTCTTGTTTTCCACACAGACTGCTGCTCCTCACAGCTTTCTCCTTTGAAGAGGCTTAGCAGGTGCCATGTGGAGCCCGAAATGGACCAGGCAAGGGTCCCACTGCGCTCCCTTGGTCTTTCCCTGAAGCCAGCCCTGGTTCTCCCTGTGCTTGTCACAGCCTTTGCCTTTGGAGTCATCCCGGCCCTGCTCAGTCAGCTTTTCCACTTCCTTTTCTAACTCCCAAACTAATATGATTTACTGTCTGGGACTTGTCTACTGAGGACCCTGTTTCTCAGAGAGGGCAGCTGTCTGTGGTTATGGTCTGGCTGGGGATCTGAGTAGATTTGGCACTTGTCACCATTTCCTCATCTGTGAAATGGGCAGGAAAAGCAGGCATGCCATCTGTTCTAGAGATCCAGTGTTGAAGGCCAGAGAGGTGGCTTGGTGAGTAAAGGGATCTCCTAGCATTCGCAAAGACCCAGTTCTATCCGCAGTGCCACAGAAAAGGGTGTGGTGACACACACCTCTAATCTTACTGTGTGGAAGGTGAGTCTGGAGGACCAGAAATCAACGTCATCCTTAAATTTCAGCTACATAGGGAGACTACCCTGGGCTACAGGAAGCCACCTCACCTCAAAAAATAAATAGGAAAAGTCTGCATGTTGTGGTGTACCCCTTTAATTCCAGCACTGAGGAGGCAAAGACAGGCAGATCTCTTGAGTATGGGGCCAGCTTGGTCTACAAAGCAAGTTCCAGGACAGCCAGGGAGACAGAGAGTCCCTGTCCTAAAAAATAAAATGAATAAATAAGTAAAGCAAGGGAGAAAAAAGAAATTGGAAGCATAGTATGAGAAGCAGAGAGCATGGTGGTCAGCCCTTGGGAAATGGTGGGTCTAACTTACCATGGCCGTTAACACAGGTGTGCCGGGATTCACTCTTGCTCACCATGACCTTCCTGTTCCCTTTGCTCTCAGGGCTCTCGGTCATAAATACACGTACATGAAATATGTATTCCAATGTATTAATATATAGTGTATGTTTATTCACATATAACGTGTGTTTAATATACATAAGCATAATATACATGTATATGATGCATTATATATAAATATATATTTTAAATGTAGTGTCCACATATGAGAGAAAACGGATATTTATTTTCACTTAACACAGTGATCTCCAGTTCAACCCATCTTCCTGCAAACAATACAGTTTTGTTCTTTTTTTATGGCTTTGTAAGCTACCACTGTGTGAACACCACACTTTTTTACCCAGTGGCCTGTTGGTGGACATTCAGTGTAACTCTGGAGTTTCTTTGTTGAGTGTTTTGGTGGTGGTGGTTTCTATGGTCTCTCGTTGGTAAGAGAGACTATTGAAGTCACCCACTACTTTTTTATCAGGACCTGTCTGTTTACTTTACAAAATTAAGTGAACACATGTAATTGTGGTGTGTTCTTGATAAAGTGTCCCCTTACTAGCATTGTCTGTGTTTTCTTGGTTTTGACTCATTTTGGCTTGGCGTCTACTTTGTCAGGCGTGAATGTCGCTGCTGGTGCTTGCAGCTGACTGCTGCTTGCTTAGTACACGGGTTTCCATCTGTTTGCTCCTGTCTTTACTGAGGCAACAACAGCTGGACCTCAGATCCATTTACATTTAGATGTGGAGCTGGTGAGGCTTGCTGACTCTTTCCTGTGGGTTTGCTCTTCTCTTCCCTCACCACAGCGGGGCTCAGGGGCTTCCCTTTCCCCGCGCTGGCTCCCACTCCTTCATCCGTTCCTCTCTTGGAGTTTACTTTCCTGAGCTCTCGGCTGTGTCATTTTTCTTGCTTCTTAAAGATCTATTTATTTTATTTTATGTGTATGAATGTTCTGCCTGCATGTGTACCATGTGCAGGCTGTGCCCTTAGAGACAAGAATATATTGGATCTTTTGGAACTGGAGTTACAGGTGTTGCTGGCTGGCATGTGGGTGCTGGGAACTGAACCCAGGTCCTCTGCATGAGCAGCCAGTGCTCTTAACCTCTGCACTATCTCTACTACAAGTAGGATTTACTTAAGAACCATAGGTAGTGCTGGCTTCATGGTCCTGAATTTCGTTAGTCTCTCTGTATCTTAAGAATCCCATGCCCCCCTGGCTTTGAAGGTTTCTGCTGAGGAGTCTGGTGTGATCTCAGTTTACTTTTGTTAAGTGAGCTCACGCTTTCAATCACTTTTTGAAAATTATTCTTATGTTTATTTGTTTGGGGAGAAGCACACAAGTACCTTTGTAGGGTCAGAGGACAGCTTGTGGGTGTTGGCTCTCTCCTTTCACCTTGTGGGTTCCCAGGTCATAGCAATCACCTCTACCTCCTGAGCCGTCCTGCCTGCCTTTATTAAGATCTTAATTTTGTTTGGTTTTGTAGTCTTGGCAGTTTAGCAGAATGAAATAGGAAGGTTATGTATGGAATAGGAAGGTTGTGTTTGGGGGTTCCCAAGTGCCTCTTATACTTGAATATTTATTTCCCTAGCTTTGGGGATTTTTCAGCTTCTTCTTTTTAATATGTATGGGTGTTTTGCCTGCATGTATGTCTGTATGGCACATTAATGCACTGCCCATGCAGCCCAGAAGGGGGCATCAAATCCTCTGCAACTGGCATTACAGCCCATTGTAAACCACCATGAGGGTACTGGGAACCAAACCTGGGTCCTCTGGAAAGAGCAGTCAGTGCTCTTAGCCATCTCCCCAGCTAAGATGTCAGGTGGCAGTTACTTAATTTCAACTTTGAAATTCAGCTATAATTTTACTGAATAAGTCCTATGTGCCCTGAGTGAGTTCTTATCTCCGGGCCTTCTATTCCATGGAATCTTAAGTTTGGTCTCTTGATCATGCCCCAGAATTTTTGACTTTGTGGTCATATTTGGTTATGTTTTAATTAATTAATTTAGGAAATATATATATTTAATTAATTAATTTAACATATATACATACACACACACACACACACACACACATATATATGTGTGTGTGTTTGAACACATGTGCATCCAGGTGACTGGATGTGTGTCAATTTATTGAAATTTCCAAGTCAGACATTTCTGTGATTTTTGTTTTTTCAAAATCTCTCTTTCCATGCTGAATTTCTCATCCAGTCTGTGAACTTCCATCCAGACCTAGACATGTCTTCTTTCCTTCATCCATTCACTTGTTTAGATTTTCTAATTGATTAAAAAGGACGTTGATCTTTTTTACAGTTAGACTTTGAATTCTTTGTTTGGCATTTCAACCACTGCAGTACCTTTGAATTGTACACTAGGGAGTGATGGTCCTTTGGAGCGGTCCTGTTGCCTTGAGTTTCGCACATCTTGTGTGTGTGCGCCTGGTAATGTGCACATCTCTTGGAATGGGTATCGCTTCTGATTCAATAAGAGCACCTTCTCAGTGAGCAGACATCCCTCAGGGACTCAGTCTCTAGTCCAGAGAGAGAGAGAGAGAGAGAGAGAGAGAGAGAGAGAGAGAGAGAGAGAGAGGGGAGAGGGAGGCAGGCACAGCGGGACAGGCTGTGGCTTACCTTCCCCCACAGAGGACCCAGGATTGGAGGCCCAGCTGTGTCCTTCTGTCTCTGGTGTTTGGGACTGTCCTTTTCCTTCTTCAGAATGCAGTCACCCTGACTTTTCTCAGTCAGCATCATATAGATGCAGACTCTGATCAGCTATTTGACCTGAGAACCTCCATTGCTTGGCCTTTTTTTTTTTTTTTTTTTAAATGTATAAAATAAAAAGTTGCTTCTCCAGCTGTGCGTGGTGGCATATGCCTATAATTCCAGTGCCCAGGAAGTTGAGCCAAGAGGATTGCTTTGAATTCAAAACCAACTTAAGCTACATAGACCCTACATTGAAAAGAAAAGAGAACAGTTATTTTTCTGCCCTCCCAAGAACTATAAGATCATACTCTAAGGTGTTTGTTAGGCAGATATGGCTCCCCATTGGCTGGTGTGCACACACTTGGAAGAGCCAGGGAGTGTGGCCTCAACTGAGTTGTGTGCATTGTCTCTTGCAGAGTGTGATGCAGAAGGCTGCTTTTGAGGCTCTCCAGGTGAAGAAAGACCTGATGCATCGGCAGATCAGAAACCAGGTGAGTGCTGTCCCGGCCACCTCATCTTGCTCCTACTTGCAGACCTGGCTCATGGGGCAGCAGTCATTAGAACTGGACCCCATGGCTTACCACTTTTCCTCAACAATCAACAATGGGGCTGATGGTCTGTGCCTTGAACAGCGCTGAAGGTGGTGGCTTCATCCCAGAGCCTGGCCAGAAGCCTGCTGGGCAAGTGCAGTGTGTGTTTCCATAATACCTGGGCTGGAGAAAGGGCAGTGCTCACATGACCCTTGGGGAAACTTGCCAGACTCCAGTACCTGCATCAGCTCAAAATGACTGCTGGACCATGGCTTCTTGGGGTGGGTTGGATTTCCCAACTGAGTGGGAAGCCAGGTCCTAAGACCTTCTGAGGATGGACCCTGGCCTGGGAGGAGGAGGCCACCCTCCTGTGTTGACTTTACTATCAACCCCTGGAGTAGCCTTGGGCAGAGCCCCTGCTGGGTGGAGCTGGGCTGGGGCCAGAGGCACTGCAAGCTGTCAGGCTATGGGAACACACGCGTTGCTTCGTATTCACATACTGAATCCCACATTTTTGCATGCTCTTTTCTTTTTCTTTCTCTTCTTTTTTTGTTTGACTTTAACCAACTTAAGTTTTTAAACCTCCTCTTTAATTTCAATCCCACATTGCCAGACATGAAGCTCATTCCTCTGACCAGGTGTTGGTGGCATCAGATACTCAGGGTTGGAAGAGGCCACAGCATTGTTGGCTGGTATGGGGTAGAGAAGTCACTGGCTGTGGGCTCTGAGAGAGCATGTGGTGACCCCAGATATTCTCAGTGACCTTGTTCCACTTCACACCCTAAGTTAGGATATCCCAGGCAAATTATCTCCCAATTATCTGCTCTTTGTCCTTGGGCAAAAAACTAACTACACTGTGCATCCATTTCCTTGTCCTTGTAAGGAAGGCAGTGATACAGCCCAAGAGCCAGATGATTCTGCTGCAGCCCAGGCCTAGCACATAGTAGGTGGTCAGTACATAACTGAGGCTCGTTACTGGATCATTTTTGTTACCCTCTGGCCCCCTGACAGCTACATGGAAGAAGCACGGTAATCCCACAGTCCACAGGTAAAGGCTCAGAGATAACTGGGAAGGAAGCCCCTCTCCATCTTATAGACCTTTACCCAGTGTCCACTGAGATGCCCTGTGCTGGGCTCTCGGTCAGTGGTGTTGACTGAGACATGTATGTCTATGTTCCAAGCCGCCCAGAGCCATGAAGTGGTAGGTTGTTTTCACTTTCTTCAGTGAGGCCCCAAGGCCCACAATGTTCCCCTCTGTCCAGGGCTGCCCAGCCTCCTAACAAAGGTTTCTGAGTCCCTGCTTGGCCAGGCAGCAACACATAAGAGAACCGTGGTGATTGTGAATCAACGCCCCTGTTTCATCTTCTGTTTAGATTAGGCTAATAGAAACTGAGTTACTGCAGCTGACACAGCTGGAGTTAAAGAGGAAGTCCCTGGACACAGAAACGCTTCAGGTATGTGAGGCTCCCAGCCAGACAACACCTTCATTCCTCTCCCAACCCCAGGGCAGCTGCTCCTCAGCTCCAGGCTTCTCCGTCAGACAGAGAGCCGGTCCAGCCCCGGTAGATGTGGTCCATGGGCTAAGGTAGCGTTGTGCTGGGCGAGAGGGTCAGAGGAAGGAGAGTTTCATTGCCAGGCCCGCTGGGCCATCTCCATCTCTTCATTCCCCCGACTGGGCTGGTGGCTGTGTGGTCAGGTGGGCTTTGGGTTCCACTCTCTGGGCTGACATTCCCTGTGGAGGGAGTTCTAGTGTCCCAAGGACATGTGAGCAGAAGCTGGCCTGGATGTCCTGCTCACAGACCCAGAGGGCAGCACAGATTGGCACATGGAGAAAAGGGTACCTTTTCCCTTCCCTGACCCTCAGTTTGCCCAGACGCACACAGGGTCGAGGTAGGATGGCATGTAGATGCATGCCCCTGCCAGGCTTCTGAGAGTTCTCATCTGTCACTGTCACTGTTTATGCCCAGGGCAGGTCTGAGTTGACCCATGACCTTCCAGTACTGAGAACGCCCCTGCCCCTAGGCCTACTCAGTTTGCTAGGTGGTCTTAGACAAGTCATTGTTCCTATTGGGCCTCTCTTTGACCCCCTCTGTAAGGTCGAGGCCGCTGTTCATGGCTAGCCTGTGCCATCAGAGTATTCTTGGTGGCCTCTGATGGTTTCCATGGATGAGGAACTGGCTTACTCAGGGAAGCTGCCACCGTGTTTGTACAAGCCCATTCAAGGCATAGGTCCCTCCCTGTTAGGACCACCATGGGTTCCAGAGACAAGAGGATAAGTGTGTGGCCACACACACGGGGCGGTTTGCATGTGTCTCCCTGTGTGGCAGCCCCATCATTTGTATGTGGCGCCCTCTTCACCGTGCAGGTTCCACATCAGCCTCCTCGCCGTTTGCTTCTACTGTGCTGTGGTCCGTCACGACCCATGGCTTGTCTCTTTTGTTTGCCATTTCTCACCCTCTGTGGTCATCATCCCTAGGGTTCCATCCTGGCCTGAAGCCCACAGAGAAAACGGCTGAGGGCTTGGGAGGCAGTACAGAGTAGAGGTGCCTCTGGGCTCTGTCCCTCAACTCAGCCTTGAGGCATTAGTCAGAGCCCTGAATTCAGTTAGTGGGACTTGCAGGCCATGCCGGGCTGCGTGGTGGGGAGCACTGAAGGCTCACAGTGACCTCGGGTTGGATCCTGTGTTATAGGAGATGGTCTCAGAGCAGCGCTGGGCACTCAGCAACCTGCTCCAGCAGCTCCTCAAAGAGAAGAAGCAGCGGGAAGAAGAACTCCATGGCATCCTGGTATGTTCTTGGACTTCTGCTGCACATCCCCTGGGCCTGTGTGCATCACTGTGGTGTGCGTGCCCTGTACATGGTCACTGTGCTTTTGAAACACTTGTTATTCCATTGTAGTTGCTCATCAAAGGGGAGCTTAAGGGGCAAGGACAGCGTCACTCAGCAGCTGTTTTAGTTCCTTGTGCACCCTTGTTATCAGGGAGAGTTTACGTCCACTCACAGTCCAGATCACAGTCCATCCTGTGGGGAAGGCACGGCGGCAGAGCCTGAGAGTCAAGAGTAGAGCGAAATGAATGCACTGCCAGTGTTAGCTTCTATCTACGGTGCTCCTCAGGCCGGTGCTCCCCGGGCCTCAGGATTGGGGTGAGGGCAGCCCTGACTGTTCTCTCCAGAGCAGGACATGCCATGCTGCAAGCAGACCACTACTTTTAGCAGGAGTGGCCTAACTAACCCTTCTTTGTGACTAGTTACCTTTTACTCCAGTATATATCAGGTGGGCCGAGCCCCACTTACAAACATTACTCCAGACTTTTGGGTGCCTACACACTGAGGGCCAGGGCTGGAAAGATGAAATCACTCCTATCTGTGACTGTCTCAAATGTCCCTCCAGCTCCATCCTAGGCCAGTTGAGAAGAGTGAGTGAGGCCAGCTCTTACAGAGCACACACAGCCCATCCAAAGTGACCCAGTCCCCACAGCGCCTCACTCGTGTGCGCGTGCTGCCCCTGCCCTCAGCAGGCTAGGGGAGGAAGCCCCAGGTTAGCACAGTCAGGACCATGGATACAGAAGGAAAATCTTGCTGGCATAGTGCTGTATATAATCCCAGCCCCTCAGAAGCTAATGGGGGAAGATGGTGATTTCCAGGTCAGCACAGGGACATAGCAAGACCCCACTTCAGAAGAATAAAGGGTGCAGAGACATGACAGCTTAGCAATAAGAGCACTTGTTGCCAAGCCTGAGGAGCTGAGTTCCTACTGGGACTCATGGTGGAAGGAGAGGACCAACTTCCCCACGTTGTCTCCTGACCTCCACGCATGTGTTATTGGGTGCAGAGTGCAAGTGCAATACGTTAATGTAATACACAAACTTAAGGAAGAAAAGTGGAGTTCTTGGCTCTCGTAGGAGGAACCATTAAAGGAGTCAGACAGAAGACCCAGCGTGGCCCACAGTGATGGTTGCTATGGTGATCATTATTCGAAATCACTACCTCACTGCCTCATCCTGGCACCTGAGATAGTGCCCCGCCCACCCAGAACAGCCCTTATGTACATTCCCCACATGCAGAATGGAGACCTCCCAGCCCCGTCCCGCAAAACAACCTCTCTCAGAAGTTCTGAAGGTCCTGTAGCCACCTGCCTGGCATCCAGAAGTAGGCATGCCTTTATTGGGGACAGAAATGGCTGCACAAGACTTTGCTGTCCCACAAATGGACCAAAAGGGGTCCCTCTCAGAGGCAGTAATAGAATGTGGGACCTAGTGCTGGAGGCCAGGAACAGGCTCCTGGTGCCACATGTGTGGCCTTGGGCAGCTACCTGCCCTTTCCCATACCCACTCCCTGCTGTTGGGCACATCTGGGCTTCCTGCCTTTGCCCTGTGGCTTAAATCAAGGACAGAGAAAAGTCAGGCACACTCAGGAGCATAGTAGGCAACACCGTGGTCTGGTAGTCTCTGTTTCCTGACCAGAAGCTACCAGTAGCTGACCAGTGGCTTCTGTTCTTGGCAGGCAGAATTAGAGGCCAAGAGTGAAACGAAGCAGGAAAACTACTGGCTCATTCAGTACCAAAGGCTTTTGAACCAGAAGCCTTTGTCCTTGAAGCTGCAGGTAAGGATGGTGGTACTCATCTGGCCCAGGAGCCTAGACGGGCCCTTTCCAAAGGCATATCAGCCCAGCCCCACTGGGGACAACTGCACCAGGGACTCCAGTGTGCCACCTCTCTGCAGGAAAATGAGTGTGTATTCACTCCGATGAGAGGAGGTGAGACACTGGCCACTGCTGAGAAAGGGGGAGGGAGGGGCAGATGCAGCTACACTCCCTCTGGGCACATGCACACACATGCACAGTTTTTATTTTGTTTTTGAGACACGATCTCCCTGTGTAGCTTTGGCTGGCCTGAAGCTCACAGAGATCTCCCTACCTCTGCCTGCTGGGATTAAAGGTGTGTGCCAACACACCTGGCCTAATACACACAATTTTTTTGTTTGTTTACTTTTTGTTTTTGAGGCAGGGTCTCACTGTGTCTCTGGCTGTCATGTAGATCATGACCATGTAGATCAGGCTGAACTGGAACTAACAGAGGGCCACAAGACTCTGACTTCTAAGTGCTGGGACTAAAGTGTTCACCATGGACAGTTTAATTTGTGGGGTTTTGGTTTTGTGGTGTTTTTGTTTTTGTTTTTGTTTTTAGGTAATCCCACTTTACAGCCCAGGCTGCTTGCTAACATGCCATCCTCCCATCTCAGCCTTCTGAGGGCTAGAGTGACAGGAGTGTGCCACCATGCCTGGCTTATGTTTTTGTGTTTTGTGTGTGTGCCTGGTATATGTGTGCTTGTTGCAGTAGGTGTGTGCAGGTGTGTTCACATGCGCGTGTGTGCATGTGTGTAAGTGTGCATGCGCTGATTGGAAGGTAACATCAAGTGTTTTCACAGTCGGTTTTATTACTTTACATGTGTGAATGTGTTGGCTGCTTGTGTGTCTGTGAACAACTTGCATGCCTGGTGCCCATGAAGATGAGAAGAGGGATTAGCTCACGGGACTGGAGTCATAGACAGTCAGGAGCCACTATGTTGGTGCTGGAAATCACACCAGGTCCTCTGGAAGAGTGTTAGTGTTCTTAACCACCGAGCCATCTCTCCGGCTCCTCCCTTTATCTTTTTACATTTATTGTTTTAGTTGTTGTTGTTGTTTTGAGGCAAGATCTCTCAGTGAGCCTGAGGGCCATCAATTCAGGTAGACTGGCTGGCAGTGAGCTCCAGGGATACAAGATTTTTGTTTTGTTTTACTTTTTGATGAGCCTCAGGTTCACTGAGAGATCTTGCCTCAAAACAACAACAACAAAACAATTAATTTAAAAAGGTTCCTCTACATAGCCCTGGCTGTCCTAGAATTCGCTCTATTGACCAGGTCAGCCTTAAACTCGCAAAGATCCACCTGCCTCTGCCTCCTGAGTGCTGGGACTAAAGGCATGAGCCACCAAGTCCAGCCTAGATTTCTTTTACTTATATGTACGTTTATATACGCCATAAGTATGCAGGTAGTCTCTAGCCCAGAGAGCCTCAGGCCTCCTGGAACTGGAGTTACAGAGAGTTGTGAGCTACATGATATGGGTGCTGGGAACCAAACCCGGGTCTTCTGCAAGAAGAATAAGCTCTCTCTGCCATTGAGCCTCTCTACACTATTCTGATAGCTTGCTTTTCTCTCATAAATACTGATGGAGAGCTTCCAGCCCATGTGTACACCTCTCCACGTCGTGCCCAGTATGTGGCCTGGCTTCTTTAGCCAGCTCCCCATCCCCCAACCCCACCCCCGTGGGTGTTTAAATGGCTATTTCAAGTGTAGAACAGTGTGAGCTCCCTTGTAGGTGGGTCTCTGTGCACTTAACACCCACCTCTCGGTGGGGAAGAGCCCGAGGACATGCTTGTGTATCATACACTCAGACTGTCCCATCCTGAAACCAGCGGATCTTTGGTTCCCTCCACTCTGACACGCTTGGCCTTCCCCATGGGGTCATCCTGTAGGAAGAAGGCATGGAGCGGCAGCTGGTGGCCCTGCTGGTGGAGCTGTCTGCCGAGCACTACCTGCCCCTCTTCGCCCACCACCGCCTCTCACTGGACACGCTGAGCCGGATGAGCCCTGGGGATCTGGCTAAGGTGGGCAGCCATTGTCTTGGGGGAAGTCAGGAACCTAGTGGGTGGACTCAGTGTCACAAAGGGCCATGCGTGGTCAGTTTGTAGTGAGTCAAGGTCTATCCAGACCAGGTGACGCTACGGTTCCATGCATCTCATGGCCAGAATCGCTGCCCCTTTGCCTCCACTCATCTGTGAGCCCAGCCTGTCATCTAGCTAGCAAAATGAGGGCTGCGGGTCCCGAATGTGGGGTTCTGGGCCAGCCTCAGCTTGTGCAATGGTGTGACACAGTTGTAGCCCTGCCTGAACTCCAGTTACATCCTGATCACAATATGAGCTCCTTTCATGGAATGAATCTACCCATGCCTCCCTGGGACATGCACATGCCTGGGCATCGTTCTAAGTTTCTCACTGCAGCCAGTGAGCCTGGAACTTGACTCTGGTCCCAGAGTCCCTGTTCTCGTCCGTCCTGCTGTCCTGCCTCACCCAGGACAGATGGAGGGCCCGTGCTCAGAAGCACTTGATGATCTTCAGATGTAGGGTTCTGGACTGTGCACTCAGGTTCTGGGGTGTGGGGCTGGAAGGCTCAGACACTGCTGCTTCTCAGCAGCCTAGTTCAGTAGTCTCTCTCTGTCCCAAGTTCACCAGGCACAGTGACCTTGGTGTCACATGCAGAGGAGCATCAGTGCAGGTGACACCGCCTAGGCAGTGTCTGTCCTCTGAAGCATTCAGTAAACACATGTCACGGGTTTCCTTTGGGGGCTCAGTTCTTTCCTCTGCCACAATGATTGTTGCACCAGGCCTGAGTGAGCCACCTACACGGCTGTCATTCTGCCTTGCCTTATACTGACCCTAAGGCCCAGGCTTCCCTGTTGAAGGTTCCAGAGGTGGAGGCTGAGGCAGTCCTATGGGCTCAGGCACTATATGGCAGCTTAGTGCAGGAGAGCTGGATCCCTGCCCTCAGCCCTTGGTCTGGTTTTCTCTGGCCACAGGTGGGTGTCTCAGAAGCAGGCCTGCAACATGAGATCCTGCGGAGAGCCCAGGACCTGCTGGATGTGGCCAGGGTCCAGCCAGGTACTGACTCCAGGCTCTTTCCGGAGCTGTTCAGAGGCTCCAGGCTACTGGCTGCAGGGCAGAGCTGTAGACACAGAGCGGTCTATGCTGGAGGAGGACTGGGGACTAAGGAGGCAGCCTTGGGGTGGTCCCATTCTGCCATCACCTGATGGACCCATTCTGTTTACTGGGGAGCCCGATAGAGAAGCTCAGCCACTAGCCACTAGCCAAGGGCCCCTGTCCTGCAGCTCCACCACTGGGTGGCGATATGGCCCCAGGCATGCACTGTCCTCTCCCAGAGCCTCAGGCTTCTGAGGCTTCTCTCACCTCTGAGCTCCACAAGCAGAGTGTGCAGTAAGTAGTTGGGTAGAGAATTCACTCCCATCTCACAGATGGACACAGAGGAAGGAATGAGGCTAAGAGGAAGATCCTTCCCCTTCTCTTAGATTGGAGCACCCCCTCCTTTGCCCCCCAGATCATTCACACAAGCCAGGATTGGGATCATCTGGGGATGACTCCTGGCTTAGCTTGTCCCTTTGATTTCCTCAGAGTTGAAACCACCCAAGAATGAGGTCCTTGGTGTCCTCGAGCCCCCAACAGCCCCTCAGGAGCTTCCTGAGTCTGTGAGACCGTCTGCCCCCCCAGCTGAACTGGACGTGCCAACCTCAGAGTGTGTTGTGTGCCTGGAACGTGAGGTAAGTGTGGGGAGACACTACAAACCCCCAAACACAGGACACCAAAATGGCCCATGTCTCATGGCCCAGATATTCACAATGCTAACATTGTCTAGAATCTGTTTTACCCCAGAGGAAGGATTTTTCCCTCAGCTTATTAACTATATTAGGGAAAATTTCCCCCATCATGACTCACCAAGAACATGGTTTTCCTGGCCAGGCCTTTTTTAAGATTGTTGCAAAATTAACACTTATTGCAAAAAGTAAACATACCAGAGCTTAAAGCACAGATCCTCCTTCACATCCACTGAGAGATCAGACTTAGACAAGTATCCAGGGCTGGGCACTGGCACGGTGCCACTGGCATGGTGGCACATGCCACATCATAGTTCCTGAGAGGTGAAAAGGGCAGGAAGCCTGTGAGTCTGAGGCTGTGTGGCAAGACCCTGTCTCAAGAAACCCAAAAGGGGGAGGCAGAGGCAGGCGGATTTCTGAGTTCGAGGCCAGCCTGGTCTACAAAGTGAGTTCCAGGACAGCCAGGGCTACACAGAGAAACCCTGTCTCGAAAAACCAAAAAAAAAAAAAAAAAAAGAAACCCAAAAGGGGCTGGAGAGATGGATGGCTCGCTGCTCTTCCAGAGAACCCAAGTTTGATTCCCTGCACCATGTTCCTGACATGGTGGCTCACAACTTCAGGGGATCCAACACGCTTCTGCACTTCCTGAGTAGAATACACACACAAGTAAATAAGGTGGCTACTGTAGCAGCTCTCAGACCTTCAGGAGACTCAGGAATTGCTATGTGGCCGGGGGGGCAGGGTACAGTAGTTAGAATTCTAACCCAGGCCCTGTCCTCAGGCTCTAAAAGGGACTCCCAATTTCCTTTCCTTTTTTTTTTTTTATAATTAAGATTCATTTGTTTGTTTGTTTGTTTGTTTTGTGTCAGTACATTGTAGCTGACTTCAGACACACCAGAAGAGGGCATCAGACCCCATTACAGATGGTTGTGAGCCACCATGCGGTTGCTGGGAATTGAACTCAGGACCTCTGGAAGAGCAGCCAGTGCTCTTCACTGCTGAGCCATCTCTCCAGCCCTCCCAGTTTCTTGATATGATATATGACTTTGAAGTAGCTGGAGACTTCTCAGGACACATGCATACCAAAGGGTTGTGCTTAGGCGGAGTCAGGGAACATGTATGAGGCCAGTGACCTTTAAGGTTGAAGTCATTTTAGATAAGGCATCAGACTTGGCCAGTGTGAACACAAAATAATTAGCAATAGGTGAAGAGCCAAGTAGCAGTCCACAGCGGGCATCCAAGCACTGGGGAGTGGAGGCAGCTCACTAGCAGGGCACTTAGCCTAGCAGGGACTGGAGGAAAGAACTTTTGGATTGTAGATAATTCAAATAACACTCAAATGTTATTGCAATCCATAGAGAAACAGGTACAAAACTGCCAACAGGCCTGTGTAGGTTTTCACACCCACTGACATCTTTTGGGGCTATGATGTGGTCATGGCTCCAGAACTGAGCAGCCCGGACCTTGACGCTGCTCTCTCCACAGGCCCAGATGGTCTTCCTCACCTGTGGCCATGTCTGCTGCTGCCAGCAGTGCTGCCAGCCACTGCGTACCTGCCCACTGTGCCGCCAGGAGATCTCCCAGCGCCTCCGGATCTACCATAGCAGCTGAACGCACAGCACCTGCCAGCCTGGCCCTTCCTTGGCACCATCTCCACCACTGCTGGACTCCCACCCTCCCACATTCCCCAGACTAGGGCAAGACTGCTGTAGGCCTTTGCCACCACCTGCCACCCCACCCCTCACTGCTTTGAGCACTAAGCAGCCAGGTGGGATGTTCCTGGCCTGTGACATAGCTATTCTGAACAGTGAACAAAAGACAGGACAAATCTGCTGGTGATGGAGCCTTATGGCATAGGGCCAAGGTCCAGGGTACAGAGGTGGCCTTGCAGGACTCAGGAGTCCATGTTACTAGCCACGCTTCAGTGCTATACCTAGCTGTCTGCCCCTCCTGGAGGTGTCCATATCTGTGGCGTGCATCAGCCATCCTGTCCTAAGGTGGGACAGTGTCTCTGGGAAGGGGTGGACTGCGCAAGACTCCCCAGTTCCCTTTTGCTCCTTTCTGAACACCTGCCCTCCCATATCTGCACCCTTAGCCCACACAGACAGGTTGATTCAAAACAGGAGCACCAATAAATCTGACTCCTGGAGTCGCCCCTAGGTCCATGGGAACTTGGGAGGGGTAGGAGTGGGCAGAGCCCAGGGAGAAGGCAGTTCTTCCGGGGGAAGGGCCAGAGCTGCTGCACCTGGGACAGAGGGAAGGCAGAGACATTGCCCAGTGGAGAGTCAGGCAATGCCTGACTGAGGGCAGACAAACGGGAACAGCCAGGGGTGGGGCCTCACTATTTATTTATAAGCAGCTCGTGCTCATAGGGCAGGTTGTATTCCCTGCAATGATTATCCTAGGTGATGGGGCTGCCAAGGTAACTGCAAGGCATGTTAACTCTCAGATGGGCAGCCCACCCTCCCCAGCTGAAGTGCAAGGGGTTCCATGTGACATGATACCCTTCTGCCCTCCCCGGTAGAGTGCACATGGCCTACAGCTCAATAAATACTGCTACTCCACAGGCTCCGGGGAAACTAGCCATTGGCACCTAGCTCAGGCCCGGAGCCACCCTCATGATGGACACGTGGGATTGATCAGGTTATCAGGAGGCTAGACACCCGGAAGCTCTATGGCCTTCCACCTTCTCTCTGAGCCTCAGTTCCCCCCTCTAAAATAGGGCATTGTAAGAACGGGTTAGAAAAAGAAACCTCAGTAAAGTAGTTGGCATTTGGAAGTCTGGATCCCCAGAACTCAGGGCCATGCCAGTGCAGGCAGTCACAGTACTGAGGATGCTGAGCTGGCAGACCCTGGGACTCGGCAGCCAGCCAGGCTGTCCGAATTAGTGAGTTCAGGCTAACGAGACCTCATCTCAAAACACAAGACGGAATGATACGAAATCCTTTGGCTTCCACATGCACATGTAAATTTGTACCTGTACACACATGTGCAGGTGCACACTCAGATCAGGGACCTGGTAGCTCATATGATGAGCCCAAGAAACCCTAGGCCCAGATCTTCCCTACCCCAGCAGCACACGAGGAAATGAGCTTTAAATAAAGCATTTATTGATGAGCAGAAGCTTACACAGTTTGCATAGGTTCTTCATACCATATCTGGAAGGATGATGGAAACCCCCAAGGCACTAGAGAACATGGAAAGAAGTCAGTACTCAATGGAGCGAGGGCCGGGGACTGGAAGTCCCTGCGCACCGGCCACGTCCTGTGGGTCTGAGGCCTCTATCTGGGGAGCAGGTCCACAGAACAAGGGACACAGGACTGGGATGGGCCCTCATCCTGGGGGCCTTGTAACTGCAGTTTCTGCTTTGCTCTCCTAATTCTGGCAGCAGAGGCTGGGGTTAGAGCCATTTAGTTGACTGACCCTTGGCTTGATCCTTGTGACTAAGAGGGAAGACAAGCCCATATAGCTCACAAGGACATTGGAAGGGGGGTCTGGAATTGTCAGGATTATGTGACACGGGGTGCAGAGGCCAAATATGATCAACAGTGTCTCAGCCATGGCCTCAATGTTCCTCAGGAGCCCCTCCAGCTTCCTGGCAGGTAGTGAGACAGCCCACATTTAAGCCCTGCCAACGAGCAGTTGTCAGCCCAAAGTAAGAGCAGACGGACAGACAGATGAGCAGTGGGCACCCAGGATACTCCAACTTCCACTACCTTCACTTTGCCATCCAGGCCTTAGACACTCCCAAGCTCCCTCCCCTCAGGACACTTCCCCTGCGCAGACTAACACATTCTGGGCCTTTCTCATTCCATTACAGCCTCGCATGACTCCCCTTAAACCTCCCCCCAAGCCCCACCTTCCCACAGCAGTAGCCAGCAAAGTGAGGCCAGTGACCGCTCTAGTGTCTAACCTTGGAATCTGCAGGGAGTAGGTGGGACAAGAGGCCGGACCTCCGCCTCTTCCTTGCCAGTTTGGTACCAAGGAGCCCCAGAGTGAGATGACAGCTTCCCAGGTTCCTAGACATGAGTCACAGCACCAATGCTTTCATCTACCTCCGTCAAGAACCACCATGAGGGAAAACAGGTAACAGCACAATGGCAGGATGGAGGGGCTCCCCTGCCCCTTGCACAAGGAGGAAACCCTCAAAACCAGACCCAGCATCAGAAACCAGCCCTTAGAAAACGGGGCAGTAACAGGTGTACTGAACCCCATAAAGTGACTTGGGTAGGCCAGACCCCTGGAGGGCACCCCGCCCCCAGCCACCTTCCCCAAAAGGCACAGGCTGGAGTACCCCTCCCCAGAGATGAGGCTGTGGTGCCCAAGGAAAAGCGCCCTGGTGCAGAGTCCAACAGAAGCCAGGAGGCCATGCCTAGAACTCTGTCTGCACTCCGGCACTGTCCTCGGTGGTGGTATGGATGGGGGGACGGCTACCAGGACTGGACACTTGCTCCCCGGTCTCTTGATCACTGGGTTTAGGGGGCTCAAGGTCCACAGCTTTTCCAGGTGGGAGGTGCTGGAGGGGTGAGGCTGGTGGTGAGGCCTCCAGGACTGCCACGGGCTGGGGGCTCTCTTGGACAGGAGCCCCATTGAGAAGGGGGCTGGCTGGTGGGGAGCTTTCAGCCTGCAGGTCCTGAGCCAACAGGCCTCGGAGCTCGGTGACATTGTCCGGGGATGCAGGTGATGGCGGTTCAGAGCCAGCCTCAAAGGGTAGCCCTGACTCCTCGTCCTGGACCACGGATACCACCTGCTTGGCACGCCTGCGCTTTTCTGTGAGGGTGGCTGCTTCAGAGGGGCAGGGGCTGCCACCACTGTCACTGCCGTCACCACTGTCACTGTACTGTTCGCCCCAGTCAATGGGTGCACCCTCAGCCAGCAGGTGTAGATTGGGGTCACTGTTATGCAGAACCATGCTGTCCCGGTAAAGGTTGTGTTTGCGCTGCACTGCGGCCTCCTTCACAGCTGCAAGACAACAGAGACAAAGCGCACTCAGCATGGACCATCATAGCAAACCCGATGTCCTCCTGGGCCCTACCTCACTCAGGACCTCCCTGCTGCAAAACTGTAACTCAAGCCCATAGCCGGAGCTGGCAGCCACTATGTCCCACACTGACCACTCTCAGCAAAGCCGGGAACCAGAGAAGAAACTTAAGGCACAGGGCAGCCAGTGTCTGGACGCAGCCTCCTCCTGGGGTCTTGGCCTCTCTATGCAGCATTAGTGGATGCTGCCCCTCCCTGCTCACCCTGGAGGATGTCCTTCATGACTGTCTGCAGCACCACCTCCTCATACGTGTTCTCCACCAGGATGAACCTGGCAAAGTCTTCAAAGATCAGCTCCTGGAAGCGTGGCAGCTCCTGCCGGGGAAGCAGGTAGAAAAGAGTCAGAAGCTAACCCGCTGGCCGCTCCCTGAGGGGCTAGGGAAGGCGGGGACTCACCGACTTGCAGGTGGGGGCCAGCTTCTTGAGCAGGAAGGGAATGGTGATCTGCAACAGTGCCTCTCGGAAGAATCTCTTGCGCACAGAACTGCTGTCATAGTCATATTTCTGCAGGGAGGGGTGCAAGAGGGACCCTGGGTCAGGGGCTCAGCTGGCAGGAGGGTCGGACCCAAGCCGGGAGCTCATGTGCATCCTAGGTACTAGGTGCTTCCTGGGGATGGTGCTGGCCAGTCAGCTCTAGGCTCCACTGGCCGTGCAGACTCCAACCCAATGGAGTCAGCCTCACCTTCAGCACTCGCTCCAGAATCCGCTGGATGGACTTGCACAGCTCCTCCTTGGTGGGTCCCTTCCCCAGCTCTTGGTGCAGGAGGGTTTCGAAGGTGTACACAGCGTTGTCCATTTGCTGCAAGGCACACGGCAGAGTTCATGAGACCCCTCCAGAGTGGCCATAGCCCCTTCCTGCATCCTCGGCCAGTCCCAGAGGAGTCAGGGGCTGTCTGTAGCTTGTATGCTCTCTGGTATCTAGATGCAGGTGTCTGCCTGAGGGTAGAAATCCCAGGAAGAGACTAGGTGGCAAGGACAACTTCCTGGGAGGAAGGGGTGGGTCTTAAGGAGACCTGATGGACAGCCAGGTGAGCAAGAGACACAGGCGTTCTGAGAAGCATGGAGAGGGAGGTCTCCCTCTCCTGGTGCTGGGGGCCATGGATGCGGCTAGCAGGGTGTGGGCTCAGGGGACACACCTCTCGCATGTGTATCTGGGCTCGCTGCTTGAACACAGAAGTGCTAGACACATCGAAGCGCTGTTGCAGCCCATCGAGCCGCAGGGGCTCCATCTTCTCATAGCAGCTCTGCATCTTCAGGGGGTGGTACGCCAGTTGGGACAGCTTCTCCATATACTGCAGGGAGCAGGGCCACATGGGTGAACACACAGCCCCCACATACCTACATCCTGCCTGGGCCTGGCACCAGCTCCCCAGGGATGGCCTGGAAACTGTGCCCTACTGCAAGCCTAGGAGGGTCCAGGAGAGAAGGGGGAGGGAACTGAAGGCAGACTAACACAGCGTTGAGGAGAGAGGCCAGGCACTAGGTGCTAGTGACATTGGGAAGATAGATACCCACTGATTCTTTCTGAGCATCATTGCCTCTAGGCTCTAAATCAATAGACATCTCTTTAAGATTTTTAAGGTCCTTCTGTGTTCTCAAATTCTGATTATTACTGCCTGGGACTCCCAAACTTTAAGTCTGAAGAAGGAGGCTAAAGTTCTGGACAGACTCTAGACACAGGCAGCCAATGAGGGACTATAGAAAGACGTTCACCCCGAGAGCTGGGTCAACAGGACCGTAGAACAAGAGACACTCTGTGGGGTGTGTGGCTTCTAAATGATGCAGACCACACCTGAAGCTTGCCATCCCACCTCCATAAAGACGAATGGTACAGAGTAAAAAGATCCACTCTTTCCTCTAGGCCCCAGGCCCCTGTTGGACTGGAGAGCTTTGCCCTGTGGCTTCTGCCTCTGGTCTCTGTAGATGCCGAGAAAGGGCAGCTCACCCTGAGACACACAGCAGATGCTCTGGGGGACACCAGCCCCCACCAGGTCTCACCTCGCCCAGCTTGTCAATGCCACCCTCGTTGATCACATTCAGATTCATGTCTGTGACCTCTTTGAAGAAGACATCCCGCACCTCGGTGAAGCCCTGGCTGGTTGGCACCATCAGAGCCTCCAGGATGGATGGGATGTAGGGCTGGACGTGGTTCCTCACGCACACCTCTGCCTTGGGGAGGATGAAGGCTGTATGGGAAGGGAGAGAATTTTGCTGGTAGGCAGTGCCTGGGACATAATCCACCCTCCCATCATCCCAACCCACGATATCCCATCCTGGATGCCAGAGAAGCTGCTGGTTACAGGTGCTGGTGACATGAACTAGCTCACTGACCTCAGAGAGGAATCAAGAAAGACAACAAATCAAAACAGAAGAAATACAACTGCCATCCTAGCACTGCAGAGGTGGAGACAGGAGAATTAGAAGTTTGAGGCCATCCTCTGCCACGTATTTAGAGCTACAAGTCTGAGGCTGGCCTGGTGAGAGAGGGAGAGAGGAAAGGAAGAAAGGAAAAGAATTTGTAACAGAGGTGCCTCAGCAGATCCCGTCAGCTTTGTGGAAGCCGAGCCTGCCCCCTGGAGCAGGGTGGCCTGGCTCTTCCCAGCCAGTTCTTCAGAACATCCCAACCCCACTATTTTTTTATCAGAGGGTGTTCTGAAGTCTACCCTGCTTCTTCCCAGATAATACTTACTACACACAATAAATGTCAACTCTGAGTATCCCACTAAACTCCCAGTGAATGTGGCTGACCCACAATCACCATCGGGAAGCCACCACCCGCTAGCACAGGTGTCAGAGAAACACAACGTGGATGATAAAAGGTGCGTATGCCACCTGGAGAAGCTAGGTATTCCCAAGGCGACATGACAGTCCACCAGACCTGAGTCCACAGACACATCATCAGACCTGAGTTGGTCAAGAATGGACAGAGGTTTGAACCTCAAAGACAAAAATCTCCACATTCAAAATCCGAGCCTAGTGTCAAAAGCTTGTCATCCTAGGAACTCGGGAGGCTGAGGCAGGAGGATCACAAATTCAAGTCTCTAGCCTAGGTAATGTGTAAGACTTTGTCTCGAACAGTGAGAGACTGGAGCTGTAGCTCGCTGACAGAGTGTTGCTCATCAAGTGTGGACGAGCATGGGTGAAGCCCTAGGTTCGAGCCCCAGCACCACCAGAATCAAATCTTATAGAAGAATTTGTAGGAGTCAAAGGGTCATGGATTTAATTCTGACTTTCCAGCAGAATAACAGGCAAGTGATGGATCACACTATGGAGAAGCTGACCTGGCCCTGGAGGGCTGTGTGCAAGCATCTGTCAGTGGCTTCTGACCCACCTACCTCGGATCTTGCTGGCCAGATGCTCCTTGGAGGTGATGATCTGGTCCATGTCGGTGCGAATAACTGCCTCCATGGCCGGCCGGGCCAACTGGAGCTTACACAGCACCTCCTCAAAGTGCACCTTGGCCTGTTCAAATACCAGGCGGTATACAGCATCCGAGATCTATGGTACAATGGAGGTGTAGGTGCCTGGGCTGAGGACTGAGTGCCAGCTGGTCCCTGCCAACACCCGTTTCCCTGCCAAGGGGTCCCAGGCCCACACACCTGGATCCACTGTCGCTGGCGCTCCTGAGGCTTTCCCTTCAGCCGTGGACCAAGCTCTGCCTTCAGCGATGGGCCCAGCTCCTCCATCACCAGGTTGCTTAGGATCTAAGACGGAGAGACAGGAGAAGGGGCAGGATTAGTGCCTATCGGTTTGGCTTGTTTCTCTGAATCTCTCCAGCCACTCTAGGACCCTCCTCTGTGGAGCTAGCTCCCAAGCACACCCTGCAGGTGATCTGCCTGTGGTGTCAGTGTCTCCTTTGTGAGGCAAAGCTCCTGAGGACCAGGGCTGTGGCCATCTTGTTCAAAGCTGCCCTGCCCTCCAGGCCCCAGGGACGTGAGTGGACAGATTAATAGGGCTTCCCATTTACCCAAATCTGCTCTTGCCATCTCTTCCCAAAACCTGTTGTACCCTATAATCCCACTCCTGATGCAACCTTACCCACCAGGCCCCTGGGTGACCCCTGAGGACCCCTCAAGCAGCCCCCTGACCTCACCTGCACCTCGTTCCCACACAACATTTCCCAGGTGCCGTACTGCTCCTTCGACTGGCGGTACATGCGGATGGCATCTGTGAATGCAGGGCCCTCCACCTTTGAGTTCTCGGGGATCCCTGCCCAGGATAGAAGGAGGGAGAGAGGGAGGAGAGAAAGGTCAGCAAAGGGCCATCCACCAAGACCAGCCAGCCAGGGCACACACAGCAGGAAAAGGCTGTGGTTCACCCTGTAGCACCATGGCAACCTGCCACTCCTCCAAATCACCTACGTCCTCCCAGATAGCACTACCCAGACCCGGCACAGCCATTAACCCGCCCCACAGGAAAACAGCCAGGGGTACTGAACGGCCAAGCTAGGACTGGAACGTCATCCTGCCCTAGAGACTGCGTGACATGGCTCTCGGACACCTGAGACCCGCATTCTAGCCCCGCTCCCCATATATGGCTGCATTAGTGTCCTGTGACCCTCCTGTGGCGTGACAGACAGTAAATATTTCCAGCTGCACAGGCCAGACAACCTCTGTCCCAAAGCTAGACCAGCATCCCAGCTTGCAAACACCAGAGCTGTTCTTTGTCAATATATACCTCGCTGCAAAAGTAGGCCAGGGGCTGAACCTGATCCATGCACTGCTTTCTGGGCCTTGCTTTACGTCACTGAACCCCGAAAGAGCCTCAGTTTCCTCATATGGGAACACTGGTCCTATCCTGGCCCCCAGCATGCTCTAAGGGCCTCTCTGGGCTGCAGTGTACACAGTGAGTCACAGGAAGTCCAGAAGCGTGACACCAGGGCCCCTTTGAATGACACTTTGTGTGGTTTTGGTCTTTTGAGGTCCTGGAGATGGGACCCAGGGCCCTGAGAATGTCGGGCAAGTACTTTACCACTGAGCCACATGCCCAGTCCCTCAAGGACACTTTCTATCAGAGCTAAAGAGCCATTTCTCACAGAACCCTGGGCCCCGGGTCTGTCTTGTCTATGTACCATATATGTACAGACACTAGAACTTCACTGAATATATAGGGCTGGGGGTTGCACCCCAGTGGCAGTGTTTGTCTAACATACACAAGGTCCTGAGTTCAGTTCCTGGCGTGGGAAGGAAGGATGGGAGAATAAACGGGGGCACTGCTAACACGAAGGACAGAAAAGCCTTCTGCACTGCTCTTGCTGCTGCTGGTGATGGTGTCACAGGGCAGGTGAATTAATAAACAAGATGTGGACCTAGCTAGGAAAACGAGGGGAAACAAGAGGTGGGAAGTGGCCAAATCCGAGCAGGGAGAGAACATGGTTAATGCGCTAACCCTAGCCACGTGCCTCTGACCACCGTGTCCCCGGAACCCAAGAAGGGGAAACTGCAGCTTATGCATCACCAGCCGCAGCGCCCACTGCAGTGACAACGGGCTGAGTCACCCCACAGAAAAGAGCCCCTCCCTTCCCCACAGCCAGCCGCCCACAGGAAGCACCGCCTGTCAGAGCCAGAGGACATTCTACCACGGGACCCAGAAACTCAGAGCCGACAGCACCCATCCCTGCATTTCTGGACCCACAGGGCTAGGCTGGGGGCAGAGCAGAGGGGTTTCAGCAGAAGTAGTACCCAAGTCAGGGTGGCCAATGTGGGCCTGAGAGGAAGTCCCAGCCACGCTCTCTGAAGAACACACTCTCCTAGAGTCTGTGTTCTGTCTGGAAAATCCGGCAATATATAAATTGCAGCCTCTCCAGGGCTAGGATTTTCCATTCTGTGCGTAGCACTGAAGATGAACCGAAGCAAGCCTGCGGGGCAAGGGCATCCCAGCAAGGGAGAGCGGCACGGTGGGCGGGACTGTGGGCGGGGCTACAGCAGGGAAGCTCCTTACTAAGGGCCTTCCCCATTCTGCACAACCCCCCACTTGTGAGCCTGCCTGGGGTCTGCTGTGCTGGCCTGGCATGCCCCAGAACAGGGCTGTATCCAGAACAACTCCTCTTTCCTAAGAGCAGAGCTCAACCGAGAGCTCAGGCTGAGCTCACAGCTAGTTGAACTGGTATCTTCATAAAAAAGGAAAATTTTAGTTTAGTTTAGTTTTGGTTTTTGGTTTTGTTTTTCAAGACAGGGTTTCTCTGTGTAGCCTTGGCTGTCCTGAAACTCCCTCTGTAGACCAGGCTGGCCTCAAACAGAGATCCACCTGTTTCTGCCTCTGCCTTGAGAGCTGAGATTAAAAGCATACTTAACCACCGCCCAGCTGAAAAATTATTTTTTCACTGTGTGTGTATGTTTCTATGTGTATGTATGTGTGTGTATGTATATGTTTCTATGTGTATGTTTGTGTGTGTGTATGTGTATACGTTTCTATGTGTATGTTTGTGTGTATGTATGTGTATATGTTTCTATGTGTATGTATGTGTGTGTGTATGTGTATATGTTTCTATGTGTATGTATGTGTGTATGTATGTGTATATGTTTCTATGTGTATGTTTGTGTATGTATGTGTATATGTTTCTATGTGTATGTTTGTGTGTGTGTATGCATGTGTATGTATGTGTGTGTATATATGTGTATATGTTTCTATGTGTATGTTTGTGTGTGTGTATGTGTATGTTTCTATGTGTATGTATGTGTGTGTGTATGCATGTGTATGTATGTGTGTGTATGTATGTGTATATGTTTCTATGTGTATGTTTGTGTGTGTGTATGTGTATATGTTTCTATGTGTATGTATGTGTGTGTGTATGCATGTGTATGTATGTGAGTGTATGCATGTGTATGTATGTGAGTGTGTATGCATGTGTATGTATGTGAGTGTATGCATGTGTATGTATGTGAGTGCATGCGTGTGCTTTCACTCATCCACATATGTCCGTGTTGGGGCCAAAGGTCAATGTGAAGTATCTTCTGCCTCTCCATCTTATTTCTTTTTTTATTTAACTTAATTTTATTTGATGTGTATAGCACGTTGCCTGCATGTGTGTCTAAACCAGGTGCCTAAGGAGTCCAGAAGGCATAGGAAACTGACTGTGAGCCACATGTGGGTGCTGGGAATCGAACCCAGGCCCTCTGGAAGGCAGCCAGTGTTCTTAACCACGGAGTTGCCTCAGCCCCTCTACCTTATGTTTTGAGACAGAGTCTCTCACTGAACCTGGAGCACATTTCAGCTAGGCTGGCTGGCCAGTGAGCCCCTGGCTTCTATGTCAGGGATCCAAACTCAGGTCCTCAGGTTTGAACAAGAAATACTTTATTCACCAAGTCTGCCCTGTGCTTGCTTGCTTGTTTTTGAGACAGCCTTAGCCCAGAATGGCCTGGAACTCACTATACTGCTCAAATCTGAGCCATCATACCTCTCCTGGCTTTGAGTTGACAGAGATCTGAGGCAGAATGATCACTCTGAACCTAGAAGTTTAAGGCTAGCCTGGGCAAGACTCAAAAAACAAAACAAAGCAAAACAAAACAAAAAAACCCAAACAAACAAACAAACAAACATCGCGAACCACATGCTCAGCAGAGGAATGAGCCTGCTACAGACTCCTACCTGGTCCTCTCCAACCTCCGGACTAGAAGAAATGCACATTTCTGTTGTGTGAGCCACCCAGGCCCAGGCTGCAACTTCACTTACATCAGCCCATTTCATCCTCAAAGGAGGGGAATGGGCCAGGGGTGGGGTAGGGGGGCTAATCTTAGCTTCAAAGAAACAAGGTTCCAGCCACATGTGCGGTGTGTGTCTGGTGGTGACGTGTATCATGCCAGCACTGGGAGGGTCATGGCAGGAGGAACACAGCAAGTCCAAGGCCAGCCCAGGTTAAGTATCAAGACTCTATCAAAACATCAAGACTCCGTCTCAAAAGAAACTGAGGCTAGGATGGGCAAAACCACTGACTTGAGAACACACGGCTAGGGCATAGTTAAGTGGGGCTGGAACCCAGGACTGCCTTAGTCTAGGCAGAGCCAAGGACTGAGCAGGACATAGACACTGGGCCTAGGACAGAAGTGAGTGCCCCAGCTGCCTCCCTGACACCCCCACTGCTTCAGGAATGCAGTGTGTGAAGGGGGCCCAGCCAGGCTGGCAGCCACCCAGCTTGGCCTCCTTCCCCGAACCATCCACTCCCACTTCCTGGCAGGGACAGGGGTGAGCAATTCCAGGCCCTGTGAATTCCAGGCCCAGCTTCAATAGGGGAGGAAGCAGAGAACTTTCTCACAGTCCTGGGGTGGAGGGATGGGCCATGCCTGGAACCAGCCTTGTCAGTTCCTGCAGCGGGTAAGAGAGCTGACCTGGGGGTGAAGCTTTCTTTCACAGTCTTCGGTGCGTTGTCCTCTCCAGTCCAGGACACACAGAACCTCCCAGCTTGCTGTGTGCCCATCTGGAGGCTCACAGCTCTGAGCCAGCCCACCTCTCCACACACCTCCGTTTCCCAGTCCCTACTGTAATATAATCCCAGGGAACTGAAGGGTGTCTTCTCCCTACTCAGTCCTGTTCTCGCCCTTCCCCTACCTGACCTGGGGTCCCCTACTCTGCCACAGCAGGTAAGCCAGCAGCCCTGAGAACCTGCAGAGGACTCATAGGCCAGCAAGGAAGGAGGGTGTCCCAGGCCAGGCAGCCACAGTCCACAGGGAACAGGAGCTCTTTGTGGGCAGCAGGGCAGGGCCTGGCTGAAGAGCTGGTTGCCTCCCATCCGACAGATGCCAGAGGGTGGAGGCCTCGCTAGAGGGATGGGGTGAGCTGGGTTCAGCCCAGGTGCCCACGTTTCCCTCACTACCAGGTAGAGCTGAGCCTGAGAGCAAGGTGAAGCTGCTCTGGGCCTCCCTCTGCCTCTGGGACCACATCAGCAGGTCAGGGCTACTCTTTCTTCAGGGGCAGAAAGACCTTCACTCCCTCACATTGGGGGACAATCCTGAACTTTTCTAATTCCTCAGAACTCTATAAGGCCCTTCTAGACATAGCCTGAGGGCCCCTTCCAGCTTCACTCTCCCCTCCATTTCTCCCTCCCTCCCCCCCCCTACAGAGTACTGTCCCTATTCCCAGCCCCCCTTTATGGGGGCCACGGCCTCTTCCGGGAAGCACTTGCCCAACCTGTGCCTATCCATCATTGCCACAATGGAGCCTACCCCATCACCTCCTCCCTCCATGCAGGGCAGCACCCCCTCCCAACATGCCCCCCAGTGCCCAGCACAAAGAACAGCATCCTGGTAGCTCATCTGTGCCCCATCTGTCTTTCCATCTCACAGCTGGCTGTATGTGGGCAGGTGCATGCCTGGCTCCCCTTTCATGAGCCCAGGATAGAGGCCATAAATGTTAGAAGAGCACATGAGTGAGCCGAAGGATCAAAGCATAAGTTTACAGATGAGGGACGGAGAGAGGAACCTTTCTAGATTACCATGTGTAAAGAAGGAAACTACATCATAAGAAATATTTTGGTGTGTAATGTGACAGGATCCCAGTGTAGCCCAGGCTATCCTAGAATCACTACATAGCCCAGGCTAGCCCTGGAATTCACAGGGATCCTCCAGAAACCATTATACCCAGCCATAAAAAAGAAATCTTGACCAAGCACAAAGCAGACTCATGCTGCAGTCCCTCAAATACACAAGGGACCCTTACCACTGTTTTACTTAGAACCCAAGAGGGAAGTCAGTCTCCATGCAAGTTAACCTTGGTTGTCAGTGTGACATGGCTTAGAGTCACTGTGGAAACAAACCCCCGGGCATGTCTGAGAGGAAGTTTCTAGACTGGGCTAGCTGAGGTGGAGGAGTCAACCTAGATCTGGGTGGCGCTCTGTGGGCTGGGCTTCCAGACTGAATACAGAGAAGGGAGCGGAGAGCAGCCTCCGCAGTTCTCTGCTTTCTGACTCTAAACCATCGTGAGCGGCTGCCTCTTACACATGACACCATGCCCTCCCCGCACAGTGGACTACACAGTACCCTGAAAGGAAAGGCAAAAGAAACCTCTTTTTACTTTAAGTTGCTTTTGGGGGGTATTTTTGTTACAGCGACAACAGTAACTACCATAGTCTTCTAACATCAATTACTAAGTGGCAAAACCCAGGCAGTGGTGGCCCACACCTTTAATCTCAGCACTCAGGAGCCAGAGGCAGGTGGATTTCTGTGAGTTCAAAGCCAACCTGGTCTACAGAGAGAGTTCCAGCCAAGGATACAGAGAGAAATCCTGCCTCAAAAAAACAAACAAACAAACCAAGGTGGCAAATCAAGATGATTGATTTTGGGATGGGGGTCCGTGGGATCAACAACTACAGCTTTCTGAGAATGGTTTTGTAATGTTACCTTGGCAACACAAAAGTATTTCATCAAAGAAGACGATTAAGAGTGATAAACGTTTCTTACAACCTCAGCAGGGAAATGAGAGCAAGATCCTAGAGCAGGATAGCCATTCCATATACAACCAGTAGGTGTCGCCATTCGGCACATTAGTAAGTGCTGCCGCCTGCTGGGGTCTCACCGTTGTTGCAGTGTCGGACGCAATCCTGAAGCACCGCCTGCCACTTGTCCTGTTCCGCTTCCGTCATCATGCAGAAGTAATAGTGCCGGGCATAAGGATGCCACAGGATGAGAGGGAACTGCGTTGGGCACTTCAGGATGGGGGCGGAGCCTGATTTTGATGTGGTCCCTGTGGAGACATAGATGTGAACAGCTGCCGCTGAGGTCTAGGCTCTGGAGAAGGCGGCTCTGTCCTGGGACGTCCCATCAGCGAGGAAGCAGCTGACCTTCATTTTGACCCCATGGCCGAGCCACAGTAACTGAGAAACCTGGCATTGGTGTGGCTTCTCTTCCTAGAACTGGAAATAGGTTACATCCACCTCGCTTGTGTGAGATGCTATGACAGGGTCAGGCCTCTAGTTCATTATGTTCTTGAGTTTCTCTTCAAATTTCAACGGCAGAGGCCAAGCTGACGGTTTAAATATCCAGGGAAGGAGGGAGGCATGTGGGCAAGCAAAATAAATACAAAGGAATTTTTCTCAATCTCTTTGACTCTCAGGGATATTTTAGATCCAGCAAGATAGTAGGCCCCAGGCTCACAGTAACAGTTGTGCGTGGCCCAGCTCTGGGTGGCTGGGATAGGCTAGCTGTGACACACCCGAGGCCCTCTCAGCATCAGGATTTAATTGATGCTGAGGATCCTGATGTCAGAGGAGGAGGGGCTTAGAAGGACAGAGAACATTGCAGGGTCCCCATCTTCTTTCCCTGGGCCCACCGAGTCTGGGTCTAGACCCTGTCTACACACAGCTGGGGGCAAACTCCACCTTGCAGGACTTTGGAGCCTCCCCTTTGAGGACTCCGGTTGTTCAAGAGATCTGTAGACATCCGAAGCCCTGCTGGCTGCCCTGCAGAATGGGGTCCAAGTATAGGCTCAGGTCATCCCCCTCCATGGCCAGTCCTTAGGCCTACATAGGACAATATGGCGGGAGACCACTGGTTCTTTACCTGGCAGGGAATTGCCAACGAGCTCCAGATACTGGTCAATAGAGGTGAGAACTTTGTAGCCCGCACTGTTGATGACGGCTCGGGGTGGTATCTGCCGCTCATAGGCCTGAAGAGAGCAAGAAGATGGGGCCTCAAGGTTCAGAATGTAGCCAAGCACAAACCTCACTTCCAGCTGGCCCCAGGGGTTACTCAACCACTTGTTCAAGGAGCTTTGCTGGGACAGCTGCCTCTGTGATGGCTGTCACTAATGCCTCTGTGACCAGAGTCTACATTGTCTGTTACATATGAGACACTGTGCTGGGGACGCTGCATGCTTTGTATCACAAAAGGTGGCTCCTCTCCAGTTTATACAGACAGGAAGCAGATGTTGGCTATGAACCAGGGCTGTCCCAGAACCCAAGGTCTGCCTTGAACTACTGGCTCCAAATGTCTAGGTTCTAAGTGTCACAGTGTTTCAAAGGAGACCCAAGAGTGTGCAGCTTTCCTTGAAGCAAAGGGAAGGGAACTCTGCCTACTAGGGGCAGACAGATCTGCTCTGAAAGAGTTCAGACAGGCCTGCCTTTAGGGCGGCGTTGGAGAAGTGTTTGGCCAAAGAAATGAAGTTTGTACTATAAGCAGGTGGGACTTCCTGTAGGGACCAAAGCAAAGACACGTTACAGTCAGTCCTCATCTCTTCTCAGACACTTCAGGGCGTGGAGGGTTGGGAGGGGAATTCAGGAACCCCATCCTGAGATGGTGCAGAGGACCAGACTCCTCAGCGCTGTCACATGTGACTGAAGGAGAAGGACTGGAGCCGGTCAGGGAGAGGTGAGCCAGGCAGGCGGAGGGCGGGCTCTGCAGTGATGCAGGGATTTGGTGGGGCTTGGGAGTGACCAGAGAGCAGAATGATCTCAAGAAGGGTTTACGAGGTGGGCACCTGGACACAGGACAAAATGACTGAGAGGGAGCGCCTCTGAGGCCAAGCAGACTTGGAGAAGTGGAGAAGGATCAGAAATGTTGCTTTAGCCCTGGAACTTCCATGGAGAGATAGGAGGTGGCAGGCATGAAGGGGAAGGCATGGCGTCAGGAGCCTCAGATGGTGGAATGGGGGCTGCAGAGTAAGAACTAGGTAAGTTGGGCTGGAGAGATGGCTCAGCAGTTAAGAGC
Organism: Arvicanthis niloticus; assembly: GCF_011762505.2. NCBI lineage: Eukaryota > Metazoa > Chordata > Mammalia > Rodentia > Muridae > Arvicanthis > Arvicanthis niloticus. The sequence continues at coordinate 10,074,810 of NC_047659.1, read as the reverse complement.
ACTGCCTTCTCTTCCAGAGGTCCTGAGTTCAGTTCCCAGCAACCACATGGTGGCTCATCCCTGTCTGTAACTCCAGTTCCAAAGGATCTGATGCCCTCATACAGACATACATTCAGGCAAAAACATCAATGTACATGAAATGAAAATAAATTAATTTTTTTTTCAAATTAAAAAAAAAAAAAGAACTAGGTAAGCCTGGAGGACGGCGGGCAGCTGCCAGGAATGCGGAGGAGAACAGCCAGCTCACCCCAAACTCACCACTTTGTTCTCATAGAGCACCAGCCCATAGTTATGGGGCACCAGGCTGAAGCGGTTTCTCCACTTCTTATTGTCTTCCTGGTACTGGAAAAGGTTCCCGGAGAAGATGATGCGTTCATCCAGGGGCACCTGTGGGAAGGAGGGAACAGGAGTGGTCCCAGCAAGGCGAGAGTGCAGTCATCAGTGCCTGTGTTATAACTCCTCATGCAGCATACACACACACACACACACACACACACACACACACACACACACACACACACGCAGGCACTCACACAAGATCTCTCCCAACAAGCCCGGCTATTCGGTACCCCAGATGGGATGAAATCGTGTACCTCACACAGCTGCTTCTACTGGACCTGTTCCTCCTGACCTATCCTCAGATGGGCTCCATAAACCCTGGACAACAGGACACAGCCAACTCTCCTACATCCCCCATACCCATTCTTCTAGGTTCCCCCTAGAGACATGTCGCCCCCAATGTCAGCAGGAAGTAGCCAGATATCACGACGAGACCCTATTCCTGCTTCACCTCTCTCTTTGCTTTTTAAGTTAACCAAAATGGGGGAAACTGTACCTTCCCCTCACCATGAGCAAGCCTGGAGAGACCTTATTTACCACAACAAGGTCAAGTGACAGGATCTAGGTGGAGTTACCCACCTTGGCTGCCGAGAACACAGAAGCAGAACTGCCCCTGGGCTTGCCTTGAGACATCTTCTAGACCTAGAAAGGACTATGGATTATCCCACCCATCTGAAACCAGGAGGGGTTGTGGGTTGGGTCTTCCCCTTTAAATTGAGAGCTGAACATTAAAGCTTGGGGCCTTGATCAGAGAACTTTATCTTGGCCTCATCTCTTCTCGCCCTCCTTCCCCCTTCAATTCCCAGCCCCCCTTTCAGGTGTACCTAGTTGACTTGTGGCCGCAGGCGACTACAATAACTCCTCATGCAGCATACACACACACACACACACACACACACACACACACGTGCGGGCACACACACATGCACATATGCACGCATGCACACACACGTGAACACAAACACACATGCACACGCACGCACGCATGCATACACATACACAAGCACACACACGCACACACAAACAAACACACACACACACATACCACCACCACCATCAGGACTCAGAAGAGAGGCTGCACTGTACCCACTGCACAGATAAAGGCCTGAGGTTTAGGGTAGTGAGGTGCTCACTCTGGGTTCAAATAGAATCAGAGTGGAACCCAGTCTGGAATTCATTCAGAGCCATGCCGACCTAAGGGTTTTCAATATTTCCTGGTCCTGGGGAGAGAACTGGGGAACAGGCTGCTTCCCCTGGCCACCTGCCACTGTTCCCCAGGGCTTTCACCCAGCTGGAGGACACACCCACAGGCCACACTTGGGCAGTCCTAATGCCTAAGCCTCTGCCCAGCTCTGGGCCTCAGTTTCTCTTCAGTGCAATGAAGACGTGAACTTGTTGTATCCAGAGCTCCCCAGCCCGGCCAGCTGACCAGCTGGCATCCCTGAGTCTGGATAGGGAGAGATGTTGGGCTGCCATCCAGGCAGAGAGGTGACTGGTGTGGGCTGCAGACACACTCAGACAGTCCTATAAAACCCCACAAAGACGTGGGAGACTGCAGCGGCTAGTTCCCTCATCTGTAAACTAGGGTGTAGCTGACTCGTGACAGACACTAGACTAAGCACCAGGGAGCCGACAAACAGTGGCCACAACAGTAATCTGCCGAGTGCAGGAGACACACTCCCAGCTCCGGGCTGATTTGGACATTGGAGGTGGGATGTCTTTACACTAAGGGTGGGAGCCCAAGCTGAAGCTACAGAGATCAAGGAAGCTTCTGGAAGGGAGATACAGAAGCTGCAATGGACTATGGGAACCAGGAGAATCTAGAGATCTCCAATTCTGGGCAAGTTCTGTTTACTTTATGATAAACACGGTACCAGTTACAAAACGGACCGAGTGCTGTATGTTCCGGTGGGGGACATTGTGACTCTGTGCCCACACTCTTGGGCCTCTAGTGTCTGTGGATCTTGCCCCTCCTTCTGCATTCTTCCCTGGCTCCTTTCCCTAGCTGCCCCCTGCTGCTCCTCAGGGGAAAGCTGCACTCTTAAAAGGAGAGCCCATTGTGCTCAAACAATAAGACCCAAGCCCAGTTTCCTCTCAAGAAGAAAATATTTACAGGAAAAAAATGGGTCTGCTCCCTCCCCCACCATGGGTTCTGCCCAAGTCAGAAGGCCCCCACTTAGTGGTCTATATTTAGACTTCTGAAACCCAGCCTTCCAATCTGTCTTTTCTAGAAAGAGCAGCTAGGGTTTTCCTAACACCCTGGGAAGACCCAGCCCCGCTAGCTCAGCTGAGAGAGCATCTGCTTGGTGGACCGGAAGGCTCTGGGATTTGGGAAGGCTCTAGGATTTGGGACAGCCTTACAGTGACCGCAGAGGCAATGCCTGAGCTGGGAAGCCAGGCTCTGCACCCCTCCACCAAGCATAGCCCCCTCCCCCATCCTGAGCCATTCCCTGAGGCTTCCTGGCTGCTGGCTTAGATTTTATTTTTAAGATTTTTTTCAAATGTAAACTGAGGTGTTACAAGCAAGCCTGTAATCCCAGATTCAGAAAGAAGGTAGAGGGACAGACACCAGAAGTCTAAGGTCATCCCCTACCACAGATGGAGTTTGAGGTTAGCCTGGGCTACAGGAGACCCTATTTCAAAGGGGGAAAATTAAGTTTTTTCAAATGGTGAAGTCCTGAATGGAAGGCCTGCAGGAGGTACAAAATATTCCAGACCCTACAAATCAGGGCCAGCCTGCCCTCCCCACACAGGCCCCAGAGAAGCAACACCCCAGCCCCAGCCCCAGCCCCAGCCCCAGCCCCAGCCCCAGCCCCTCAGTGCCCCCAGTGACCTTCAGAGCAGGGCAAGAGGCTGGGAGAAACTGCCCATCACAAAGCAACTATCAACTGGTGTGCTTGCTGGGGTGGGAGGTGAGATGCCGTTTTACCCCAGACTGGCCTTGAACTCCTGTTGCTCCAGCCTCAGCCTCCTGAGTGCTGGGATCACAGACCGGCCACCTCACACAGACCCATTTGCTCTTACTGCAGGCTATGATTGCTTCTTTAGAAAATGACTGTGATCCTTCTGGTGACTAATGTTATTTCCTTTCTATCAGTACATGACTTTACGTGGCCGTCAGTCTCACGAGACATCAAGGTCCTTTCAGGGACTGTGAGGAACTCCAGGCCATTGCTCTTGCTACACAGCCTGTTTGGCGGGATGAGCACACAGCCCTGTGAGCATGACAAGCCAAACATAGAAAATGCTTCACACAGCACCGGCTCCCACTCACTCACCCTGGGCTCTTGGGAACTGGGCTGCCTGCACTGTTTGTTTTTGTTTGGTTTGGTTCTCGTTTTAAGACAGGGTCCTAGGATATAGCCCTCCTTGGCCTGGTGCTTACTCTGTAGCCCAGGCTGGCCTTTCCGCAGCTCTCCAAATACTGGGATTACAGGTTGTGTCACCACACTGGATTTGCCGGTGACCTTCCTTCTGGATAGGAAGATTAGGCCCTGCTCATCTGGGCTGAATTCAAGCCTCCCTTTCCTTGTTACACGGGGGCCAGTGCAGATGCCAGGCCTGAGAGCAGGCCTGATCCAAACACCTCTGCTCTACAGTCAGTCACAACACCCGGAGCAGAGACAAACAGCCCAACCTTTCTTTCTTCCCAGGGCAAGCTGCAGATGGAAAGAAAGGATCCCAGGCTAGGAATCTAAGCCAGCTCTGTGTGCCTCCCCAGCCCAGCCCAGTAACTCTGGGCTAAGTTTGGGACTTTGTACATAAGGATTCCTTGTCTGTCAGTCCCTTCCCTCTGTTGGTCAACCCCTCCCCAACCAACCCTCAGGGCCTTGCTGAAGCAGCCTTCTCCCGACTCTGGTGTCTGGATCCACCCAGTCATCTTCCCAGCTCCTATCTTGTCCTGTAAACAGCCATTTGCTGGCTGTCACCTTGAGCATTTGTAGAACTATAAAGACCACGTAGCTTCAGCACCTGACCCTGCCGCCAGCACAGTCAGCAGCAAAATTTCCCTTCAGAGAGCTCCGGGGTAGAATTCCAGCCACTTACCTACCCTCTGCCTCAAGTTGGGAAACTCAGCAGCCAAACCCGCCATTTCCTTCCTGACCTCACCCCAGCCCTGTCACCCCCAGGCCTGTCACAAGGGTCCCCACTCCGGGCCACATTGACACCCCAGGGTAGATCCAGACAGCTTCCTCAGCAAACCCAGCCCCAATGCTAATAAGAGGATAATAACTGATGAGGTCAGGGAGGGCACCAGCTCCCTCAGTCCTGAGAGGAGGGAACTAGAGCGTGTGGCCTGGGACAGTGTCCATGGCTCTGTGAGGCAGGGACCATGCCACTTCCACTCTGGAGGGGAGGAAGCAGGACCAGGGTTTTGTCACGTTTCTCTTGACAGGTGAGTAGCCTGAGCTGTCAAGACTGCAGAGTGCAGCTGTGACAATGGAGGAGTGGCCCTGGCAGTGGGGGAGGGGTGGCACTGGCAGTCAGGACTAGGAAGCAAGTGAAACAGGTTATCCTCAACTAATGAAGGCCCTTGGAGACCAGACCAGCAGCATAGGGAAACTAAGACCCATAGCAGAAGGGTTGCAGAGCTCAGGCTGGACCCTCTCTATGCCTCTCACCTTGCGCCAGAGCAGCTGTGCCTGCGGTGGCCCGGTGCCCTCGATCTCATGTCGCATGCTGTTGAAGAGGGAGACACCATATTGGTCCTCATAGAAATGAAGGAACTCTCTGAGGATCTTCTCAGTTTTCTCTGAAAAGGAAGGATGCATGAGAGTGTGAGGACGCCATCGATACCTGGAGAATCAGGCCTGCGAAGTCTCACATGGAAAACTGTCCACACAGAGCACAAACACCCTTTCACCCAAACTGGGGCTGGTCGCCTTGTTCTCTTGCATGCTAGACAAAGGCTTTGGTCATGAGTTGTCTGCACAAAGTGGGTACCCACTCCTGACGGGAAGCTGGTCAGTAGCCGCACACAGAAAACCACACCCAACAGACTTGTGAGAGATTTAGCCTCACCAGTGACCAAACCAGCACCAAGTGGGAGACACTGCTTTTTTTCCTGGGTGGACAGGAGTGTGGTGAGTGGGGCCAAGCTCCCTAAGGCACCTATGATACCCTGCAGGTGAGCAAGCACCAGCTAACCATGTAGTAGGTGAGCAAGCACCAGCTAACAGTGCAGTGGTAGGCCCAACCAGCACAAACCAGTTCTCCCAGGAAAAAAAGCCAGGCCGTGGTGGAAGCGACTGGCAAACCCTGTGACAGATGGAAAGTAACAGTCTCTGAACAAGAATGATTCCTACCTGTGAAAATAAACTGGTCAGGGAAAGATGGAGAGGCAGCAGGCCCGGGCCTCGGGGTGCAGGGGTTGGGGTACAGATAAGCCTCCTCACATCAAACATCTGAGTCACTTCCTCGTGATTCAAATATATATCTTGAATTTATCTACCAAGTTAACCTTGTTCTTCTCCTTCTGAGACAAGACCTCATGAAGCCAGGTTGACCTCGAACTCTCTACAAAGCGAAGATGACTTTGAACTCCTGACCCTCCAGGTATGTGCCACCAAGCCTTGTTCATGAGTCAGGGATCAAACCCTGAGATCTGTCCGCGTTAGGTGCACATTCCACAGTGGGCTACAGCTCCAGTCCAGCAACCCAACACCAGCTTGCTTCTCCTAGCTGTTTGCTTATCTAGTTTCAGAACAGAGAAGGGTGGATCCAAGGCCTCCAGAACAAGCCCAGCAGGCAGCAGGCTTGGTATTGATCCTGCCTGCGTGTCCCTCTTTACAGATGGGGAAACTGAGACACCAAGAGGGCTCAGAAGAGGAGCCTCCTAGTCCAAAAAAGTTACACTAGAATCTAAACTGGGGGTTTATGAAGCTCCCCTCCCTGGGCCTCAGTTTCCCCGAACACTGAGAGCACTAGAAGCAAGGACAGGCCACCCTGCCATTGATGACAATCTTGGATTACAAGTTCTAAAGACCTGGTCCTTCATCTGAACCCCTTGCTCATCTGCAGATCAGTGGCCTAAGACAATGAGAGGACTCAGTGGGTCTGTGAGGCAGGACCCATGTCATGGCCACTTTATAAAGAAGAAAACTGAGACCCATAGAGGTTCTATCATTGGCACAAAGTCACACAGAGAGTGGGTGATGGGATTGGGGTGTAACCCTGGGACCCAGCCAGGAGCTGGTGGCTAGGAAAAACCCAGGCTCACCCCGACATTACCATCTCAGACTCCGGTCTGCACCCATAATCCTACTTCAGTGACATGAAAGAGGGGCAAGGGCTCTGGGGGTAGCTCACCCACCACTCCACAATGCCAGTCTGCCATGCAGGCTTTTCTGGAATGAGGTTGTGTCTGGCCAGATTCTGATCTGGGGGGAGGAAGGAATGCATTTGCAGCACCTGTTTGTGAAAACTCTGCAGAGCAAAAGTCCCTCAGAGACCATGAGATTGTTCCAGGGGAGGGCACCCCCAGGGCCACTGCTGACATGCTGCTAACCTCATGAGAGCTGGGGAAGTGGTACCACTATGCTCCAGGTGAAGGATGAGGAGGTTTAGTGGCCCACTCCTTGCCTAGGGGTTTGGCCTTGACTCCCTGCAGGAAATGAATGTCCTGCAAACATGGCAGCTTAGAGCTTCAACCACAACTCTGAGGCCCAACCCAGGCCATGGACTCCCATCCTCAAACTAAGTATTATCACAACAATGGCAAATCTGTGTGCCCAATGCCAGGTGAAGTTCAGGAGGAAGCTGCCATATACAAAAAGAAAAAAGACTCGGACCTGGGTCCGTCGAGCCCATGGCAACTCTCAGCTACTAGGCTAATGCCTGGGCAGAGCTGTGCTCCAAAGGGCGTACCAGCTGACCTACCAGGGAAGCAGGGAGAGTAAAGTTGAGCCAGGTGAAGATCCAGTCATGTCCCATCATCCCATCCAGGGTGTCTGAGACAAGGGTATGCAGACAAAGAAGGTTCTAGAAGCATCAGAAGAACCTGTGACCCCTAATAAATGGAAGCCAGGTCAGCTCAGCTCCGTAGGCCAAGGCACTGACTGGGCTGGAGTAGCCAAGCCCACCCAAGGGCCTGGGATGAAAGAAAGGCATTCAGTGTCTGTCCACAAAAGGTGAGCATAAGTTACCCAAGTAAGACAGGACCACAGCTCAGGAGAAGAGAGGAGAAGCCACAGGGTCCAAGAAAAGAGTGGAAATGGGTGGGGGTACATCTCCATTAAATGATGTGAGGAAACACTCATGTACCCAAGAACAAAGAATGTTAGCCAGGACGCCACTCCTGAGCTCTTGACTGCAAGCTCACCCCTCCCCCTCCCCGCTATTTGACCTCAGGACCCATAGTGAACTTGAAGAAAATCTGGCAAACCCTGAAAGCTGATCTTCCAGAACCAACCAATATGTGAGAGGCAGGACCCTCTTGTACATATCTGCGTTCAGTTCTGAATCAGATGGGATGGGGTGGGATGACAGCTAATGTTGAGAGTACAAACCTCACATGGGTGGCGGTGGGAGGGCCACACAGCAGGAGCTTAACTAAGAGAAGGGATCTAGGGGGTGCACCAATGGCCAAACGGTTATGGAGCAAAGATAAGAATATCTGCATGGGGGAGGGGCAGCAACAGGACCCAAGGGCAGTGGCAGGCAAGTGACAGGAAGCGTGATAATCTGAGTTGGCGGCGCCACCTCAGGAAGAGCTGGTAGAGGACAGTAGTGGACAGAGTCACACAAGAGCCTTGGCAGGGAAGGCCACAGGCACACTCTGGAGATGTGGACAGCCAGCTGGAAAAGAATCATGTGATTGGTACTAAGGGAGCCCCCTCAAAACACAAAGGGTGAAGATTTGGGATTTGTGGTGGCAAAGGGAACCCCAAAGGTCAGCAACATTCCATGGGGTTCTAACCTAGACTTAAGCCTCTCATGGGCATATAGGAGAAGACTCGAGTAGGCACCATGGGCCTAGAAAATGCCTTACCTCCCTGTCCACGGGGGGCTCTGTAACCCAAGCCCAGGCAGTCCCTTTCCTTAGGAGCTCTTCACAGTGCCAACCCCATAAATGCTACTTAACAACTCTCTAGAGATAGTGTCTAAGGGTATACTCTAGGCTGGCCTGAAACTTACTATGTAGCCAGGCCGGCCTGAAAGTCGTAGCAATCTGCTTCGCCCTCCTGCATATTGGCACCATAAGCAGCTGCCATAGCTCCTGCTTTTGTCTCCCTGCTGCACGCAGCTAGCTCCAAGGGGGCTGACAGGATTCCATGACTCAGCGTCCAGCCTGGGTATCTGCAGGTGGCACCTAGAGCCTGGAGCAGACCTCTCTCCACACCTGCCCACATCAGCTTCAACTCTCCTCACAGCCTCTGGAGACTCCCCAGTGCACAGGTTTGGGGTAGACACTAAGTAGGCTTTCCAAAGCCAAAGCTCACCACACTGAAGATTACCCCGAACCAGAAAGGGTGAAGGGCTCACTAGATCACAGAAGATGGGGACACTTAGGATCTGAGTGGGCTCTGCCCACTGCCCACAGAATCTCAGAGGGCAGGGGAGAGGCAGGCTGAGGTCCCACCTGATGAGAGAGAGCCAACCTCAGGGACCATGGGCCTAGAACCTGGAGGCTAGTACAAAGCTACAGATGCTTGGGCGGGGCAGTCTGTGGGTGTGGGCTAGCCTCACCCACTGGGTGGGGCAGTCTGTGGGTGTGGGCTAGCCTCACCCACTGGGTTGCATATTTTCATCCTCCCTCGTGCACTGGTTCAGCAGCCCCAGACACCGCTGCTCAGGGAGCAGTGGGAACCTGCACACTGATGGCCCACCTTCCAGCTGCCGGGTGAGAGTGAGGCGTGGGCTGCCCAGCTCTCTCAGACCCTCAGGTTCTTCATTTAGAAAGCATGCATCACAGAGCCCCTTTACAGAGCCAGACCAGGCAGGACACGGCAGGGCCATCCAGCCCAGGACACCAAAAACACTAGTCTTAAGTGTAACACTGCTCAGCCTGCAACTATAGGGCAAAAGGGGGGCTGAGGTATTTATCACCAGGTATAACTTTTATAGCTTGAAAAAAATCCAATAAACACTTTAGAAAGAAGGAAAGAAAGAAAGAAAGAAAGAAAGAAAGAAAGAAAGAAAGAGAAAGGAAAAGAAACCCAAAGATCAGACAAAATAGGGGTTAAGGAAGTAGGACTGGTGTGTCCCCAGTGTGCACACTCAGGTTCCTGTCACCACCCCAACCTGGACTGGGTGTCCCATCTCTGCTGCCCTCTGCCAGCACTAACCCTCACCTCACAGGGACGCTGGGTTACCTGGCTCTGCCTCCAGCACACAGATTCCCCAGGGGAGCGTGTTACATACAAATTCCCACTTCCCAGGTTACAAGGGGAGGCTCAGGGAAGATCATTCCACTGTGAGGCAACAGAAAACAAATTGGGCCCCATGTGGGTAGTCCCAGGGTTCCTGCCTGTCACCCTGAGGACAGCTGGAGACTCCAGAACTGGGCAGAGTGCCCTATCTGTGCCAGGGAGCCCCAGGGCACCAGAGCTGCAGGCATTGGGCTCTAGACCTTGTCTAAAAAAGGGAGGGATGCCACCGAGCTCTAAAAAGGGGTCCAGAACAAATAAAGTGTTCTTATTCTCCCTCCCCCAGCTGTGTGTGCCCACTGAGAGCTCAGAACAGGGTTCTCAGCCCACATGGTCCTAAGACACACAGCCTGGAAGGAAAGGGAGGAGGTATTTGGGGAGGAAGAATTAAAGTTATTTCTTTGAGTGAAGACAGTTTCTCCACGTAGCCCAGGTTAGCCTAGAATTCACTATGTAGCCCAGGCTGACCTCAGACTTGAGATAATTCCCCTACTTCCCAAGTACTGGTGTTACCAACCTGTGCCACCATACCAGGTTAGAATTTACTATGTAGCCCAGGCTGACCTCAGACTTGAGATAATTCCCATACTTCCCAAGTACTGGTGTTACCAACCTGTGCCACCATACCAGGTTAGAAGTGGGATCTTGTTGTTTTGTTTTTGCGTTGCTGGGGTCTGGACTTGGGCTCCATGCATGCCAGGTAAGCACGCCACAGGTGAGCTACACCCCAGGCCAACAGGAAGTCAGCTCTGAATTTTACTTCCCCAAAGCCTGGCAGGAGTCCTCCATCCCCAGGGGCATGTCACACTGCCACTCGGTGCCTTTATGGGGCTCTAGCCTTACTTTCTAGGTCCCTCCCCAGGCTAGGGAGGAAGCAAAGCTTAACTGTGCTCCTTTTACAGATGAGGACACCTAGGCTCAGAAAAGCCAAGAGACTTTCCCAAGGTCATGCATCTGAGTGATCTAGCCCCCTACCTGCTCCCATGCAGTCAAGGCTGGCCAGGGGGCACCTCCCTGCCCATTGGAGATTCCCTCCCTTGCTGATCCTCCCTTGGCTAAATGGGCAAGTAGGTCTTAGACGACCTAAGGTCTCAATGAAATTCTCAGCCCCTGCGCTGGGCGCAAACCAAAATGCTGGCCTCGGTACCTCCACGGACATACCGGTGAGTCAAGCAGACCAGGGGCTGACCACAGCCACCTCAGGCTGGACAGAGGGACTGAGAGGTGGACAGGATACAACCCACAATGAGGGCTCCATCGCCACATGAGGCTGCAAGTACAGGCTCTGGGTTCAAGTCCCAGTTCCGCCCACAGGGCTACGTGGTCCTGGCCAAGGCACTTTCCCTCTCTGTTTCCATCTCTGTAAGATGGCACATCAGTACCCGCCTGACTAGGTAATGAGGAAATCAGCGAACCAGTGAGCAGAAATCATGGGGCCCTACGAGGACAGCGCACATGACCGATACTAACAGCAGCTCCGTGGCCGGAAGAGTGCTGATCTCTGATTTTCCAAAGTGACAGCTTTGGGGATCACACCAGTTCCTGTGTAGATAGCAGAAGCCATGAAGAACAAGGGTCCCAGGGTGCCCTGAAGTTCCCTGAAGCCTTGGGGAGCTGGGAGAGGGGTACCAGGCCCATTCTGCAGGTTAAGCTGTATATGGGGAAAGCAGAGCGGGGTCCTTTGGGGGACATGCTGCAGGAAGAGCCCCTAACCCAGTGCTTCTCAGCCTTCCCAATGCTGTGACCCTTTAATACAGTGCCTCATGTTGTGGTGACCCCCCCCCCAACATAAGATTATCTTCATTGCCACTTTATAACTGTAATTTTGCTACTGTTACGAATCATAACGTAAAGACCTGATATTCGGAATATCTGATATGCGACCCCCATGAAAGGGTCATTTGACCACCAGAGGGGTAGAGTCTCACAGGATGAAGGCCATTGCCTTCAATGCTTGAATGTTGGTCTCAGCAGTTTCTACTCTGTGAGCCCTGGCATGCTGCACCCATGGAGAAACCCTACATGATCTCTATCCACAGGTGCACTGACTAATTAATGCCAGCCGTTCACACAACTAAGCCCCTCCCACACTGTTCAGGAACCAGTACAGAAGGCAGCAGCTGAGCCCAGGTCTGAGACCCAGAGCCTGTGCCCGAGTCCCTGTCCACAAGGATGGCATTAGGACAAAGAAGACAATCTCCAACCAGGAGGGCAGCTGACTTCATGAGGACCACAGGGACTTCAAGCAAGCCCTGCCCTGATTTGGACTCAGATGTGGGCACTGAGCCAAACTTGTCCTGGTCTGGCCGGTCCCTCCAGTGGGCTCGTGGAACAAGCCTCACTACCAGGCCCAGCCCAGTTTCAGAGTTTCATAGGGACTGAAACCTAGCAGGTGACAGACAGCACCTGTAGGGTGGGGCAGACTCAGAACTGGCCCGCCTGGTTCTTGGAGCACTGGGGAAGACTCTAGATAGGGCAGTGGGGGAGGTGGCCAGGATGATGACCCACCCACCCCAGAAACTAAGGACTGAGGTAGGTGGAGGTGGGGACTCAGGTTCCCCATGTCATGAAATCAAATACCAGTAACTACACCATCTGACTGTCACAGCCAGGAGAATTGAGGCCCAGAGAGGTAGTCACATACTCTTGGAGTCACACAGCACAGCCCAACAGATAAGGACAGGAGTCTATAAGGTCTCAGTGTCTCACCCAAAGTCTTTCTCCTGGACCACTTAGGTCTCCGTGGCACTCAGGATAATACTACAGTCTCATATAGCCCAGGCTGGTCTCAAGCTTGTTATGTAACCAAGAATGAGTCTAAATTCCTGAGCCCTCTGCCTCCACCTCCCGAGTTCTAGAGAGCTACCACACCCATCTCAAAGTATGAGCGTTTGTTTTCTTATAGCACTGAGGATCAAACTCAGGACCTCCCACAAGCAAGGAGAGCACCACTGACAGAGCCACGTCCCTGGCCCTGCATGGACCTTATTTCACCAAAGCTCTGAGAGGTTCAGTGATTTCTCGAAGAACACACAGCATATAAATAATATGGGGGAGGGGAGAGGTCAAAGGGGAGAACAAGCAGTGTAGAGGCCACACTGGAGAGATGCCTCAGCTGGTAAAAAATGCCCATCACGTGACCACAAAGACCTGAGTTTGCATGCTCAGCACCCACATACTCAGGCACGGCACCCAGTTCTTTAAGTCCAGTGCTGGGAGTGGGGGCGTGCAGGTCCCTGCTGAGGAGACAATGAGGCCCCGGGCTTATTAGCTGGCCAGCCTAACTAAACCAAGGAGTACCAGTAAGAGACCCTGCCTCACAAGTAAAGCACAGAGCAACTGCGGGAGCCACTTCTGGCCATAACTTGCACTTGCAAATATCTACATAGGTATCCAGACAGACATATGCAGGCACACACATATACACTGCATATATAAATATATATGTGTGTGTGTATATATATATATGTGTGTGTGTATGTGTATGCACAGACATATACACATACACACACACACACACACACACACACACACACACACACGACACAGACTCAGAACAATTTGAGTCAAAATCGGGGAAAGACCTTTCACACCCACCACCAAGACTGTCGTCACTGCCAGCCTCTGAAGAGGACGCAGCAGCCTGTGGGTGGCCCCTGTCAGGAGGGATGATGCAGGGCTCCTGCCTGGGACCTGTAATCAGGTATAAGTTGGGAGGAAGAGTAATGACAGACTTCATCATCCAGCATGAGGGGGGGCATCATCAGCCCAGGAGAAGAGCTGGGACCAGCAGGCCAGGACCTTGCAGAGCCAGAGCCAGGAAGAGAAAGTGTGACGATCAGCCTTGTGCAGAGGGGAGTTGTTCCAGAGAGCAGGGGCTGATGCTGGCCCCTTGGCGAGATGCTCCAGAAGGAAGGTGTCCTTAGCAATGGCGGGTGCCTGGGCCCCAGCTTCTGGGTCCCAAGCCATCAGAACTGTGAGCTGACTCAGGTCAGTCAGCAGGCCAGCTCGCCTCAGCTCAGCCTGCATCACCTGCCATTGTCCCCAGCCCGGTCACTACCTGCTGACACCTACCTTAGCCTCAAACTTATTCCTGACTCCCTCTGGCCCTTCCCGAAACAGTAGTAGAGAGTTGCCTGGTCCTCCATGCTCACAGACTTTCTAAGGCTCCTTCTGCCCTTGGAGTGAAGGTATGGCTCCTATTATAAGGACAGTAGCCTGAATATCCCCCCTCCTCCACTGATCCTTCAGCTCTATCATTCTCTTCCTTTGGAAATCTTCAGGGCAGGAGCATGCTGCCCACTTCTCCACACTTGTGAGAAGTCTCTCACAAGCTCCACATCCACCCTAGACTCCTCACGCTGAAAGGCCATCGCAGAAGCTGGGGCCTCGCAGGCTCTGGGGGATGAAGGAACATATCCAACACAGGTCTTCTTTGTTGGGGAAGTGGATGTCACATGAGCTTTCCCTCCCTTCTCACCTCAGGTGTCCTGAAGAGACCTGCAGTTAACCCTCCGTCCTGAAGATCAGGAATGAACAAAGAAAACCCCCTTCCTAGGAACACAGTTCTACGGTGTGTCTGTGTATGCACTTGCTGTAGGCTGGGGACACCAGGTATCCAGAGACTATATGGTTCACTCTTAAATGACAAAGGGTGGATGGATGGAGACTCTGCCATCTCACTGAGGACAGACTGCTGTCTCACTGAGGACAGACTGCGAGAGATGTCTAGAGCTGCTATACGCAGAAGGAGGCTAGGGACACACGACTGTGGTAGAACATCTGCTTGTGCACGAGGCCTGGGTTCAATTCCCAGCACTACAAATGACAAATCTTTTTTTTTTTTTTTTTTTTTTTTTTTTAGACACAAGTGGAGAGGCACCAGGCTGGCTGGGAACATAGCATTTCTCATGTAGGTCACAGAACAGCAGAGCAAATCCTGATCTAGGAGCCCAGAAGCTCCTAGGAGCAGTGCTGCCACTATAAAGACAGACAGAGGGAGAGCAGAGACTTGTCTGCCAGGCCAACAGGCCCTAAGGACTGTGGAAATGTCCAGAAGATCAGGTGACTTGCTTTGTTAAGGATGAGCTGGCCTTCAACAGCCCCAGGAGAGCGTAGATTCCCCACCTGCAATGACACAGCTCCTACCCCATGTCCTGACATGCTGCAGGCCACAAACGGGTAGCAATGAAAGCAATCCAAGGTAGAGGTTCTCAGTCATGTTGCCCTTCCCAGCCCCTGCCCTGCCTGTGTCCCACTGACACCAAGTGTATCCCCAAATCTGCACTCAACCTTCCTCGGCTCCCAAGCTCAGAATCTCAGTCAGACTGCCTTGCCCTGCTCCCCACCACAAGGTTCTTTGGTTCCCCATTTGCATATAATTATAATCATCGCAGCATGAGCTAATGCGTGCACAGTTGCCCAGAGCCAGCACTGGGGCAGCTTTCTGAAGCACTTTAGCAAGAATCGTCACCATGACTTTATTTAACTCTCACCAGGACAAACTGACAGACCCATTCTCTGGATGAGGGAATCTAAGGTTCGGAGCTATTCAGTGACTTGCCCAGCATTACGTAAGACAGCAAGCCAGGCTTGACATCACAGACCCCTACTACCCCAAACGGTAATGGAAAACTCTGAAAAAGACAGGTCCTATTTTAATGGTCAAGGCGTCTAGTGGGCTGGGCTGACTGAATCCTGAGCTGCCACATCCCTTTGTTAACTGGCCACTGGTGCTTCGAGAGGGACCTTCCTAGACCCAGGAAAGCTGACCCGTGGATAGATGGGGACTGAGACACGGAGATTAGGAAGCAGGTCTCCAGGCTTTCCCCACCTTGGCTCTCCAGGACCCAAGCCTGGCCTCTGCCTTCTCTCTCTGATCCATTAAACAGGCATGTAAACAATGACCCCAGGGGGAAAGGTTATCTAGTTCCAGATGCCAAGAAGGCCACCTGCAAAGGACTCTGAAGGCCCAGGAGGGCTGGGTCTCCTTATCCAGACACAGATTTGGGAGTAGTCACCTGGGACTTCAGGACTTCGCACAAAGCCGCCTTGCAAACTTCTCAGTTAGCAAATATTTAACCAGAACTCAGCAACAACAGATCTCATGAAGGGTAACAGCTGAGACAGGAGGGCCTGAGGGGTGGAGAGGGCAGCCAGGGTGTAGGCCTGGGGAAATGTCTGGGGGTGGGGCGGGGGAGCACCTGGGACTGCTCTTCACATCCTCCACTTGTGTCAGGAAAATCAGTTCCCATCTGGACACAAACAGGAGAAACAAAGGCCTTCTCATCCCTTCCCAGCTCCACCCACTTGCCTGGCATCAGCTCTGTACCCGCAGCCTCCAGCTGGCAGCCTGTTCTAGGAGGCCAGGACACAGACGTCCCTGCATTTGGGGGAGCAGACAGAGAAAGGAGGCCCAGGCCTCCAGCAGCAGCCCACAGCTGGAGAGCCCACCCCAGGCCCGCCACAGGGCTGGCATCATGCCTATCCTCAAGCTCTTTGTGTGTCTCCAGAGATGGGCTCTAGGAATCTAATGAAGGAGATTGACTGTCAATGAAAAACCATAATGGGCCGGGCGGTGGTGGCGCACGCCTTTAATCCCAGCACTTGGGAGGCAGAGACAGGCGGATTTCTGAGTTCGAGGCCAGACTGGTCTACAAAGTGAGTTCCAGGACAGCCAGGGCTACACAGAGAAACACTGTCTTGAAAAACCAAAAAAAAAAAAAAAAAGAAAGAAAGAAAGAAAAAAGAAAAAGAAAGAAAAACCATAATGGTGCTGGAGAGGTGGCTCAATGGTTAGGGGCACGTGCTGGTTTTGCAGAAGACCCGGATTCTGTTCCCAGAAACTGCAACGGTGCTCACAAGTGGCCAGAACTCTAGTTCTAGGAGATCAGATACCCGCTTCTGGATCCCACAGGCGTTAGGTATGCATGTGATATACATATGTGAAATAAATATCAATAAACTTTAAATGATAACAACAACGAGAACAACAAAATGATGTCTGGCTCGGCACCTACAGCGAAGTCTTATGACCTCAGTTCAGTGAGGACCCCACAGGGGAGAAGGAGAACTAACTCCCACAAGTTATCCTCTGACACAGTGTGTAAAAGCAACCCCACAATGGGTAACCACCCTGACTAGGAACCCAAAGGGCAAATGACACAGTCTGCAGGGTCCAGGGCATCTAGCCCCTGACAGCGGGAAGCAGGGAGCTGAGAATCATGAGTGTGTCCGGCAGACAACACAGGAAATCCAAGCCAGTCTTCAGACATGCAAGGAAGCAAGAATCTGTTTACCCCGTCCCTGTGTAGACCAAGGGCTTTCCATGCGACAGCAAGCTCTAGCTGTAAGTGGTAATTTCAGATTAGCCCACCTCACTGGCTCCAGGAGACTGAGCACATGGTTTCCCCTCAGTTTCCCCTGCTGTACATTTAAAGAAGCAGCCCCTACGTCATCAGGTGTCAGAAGGATTAAGTAAAATGAGTAACTCCACAGAGCCTGAACAAACAGGAGTTGGCACTGCCAGTGGCAGCGCTTGAAGTGTTGAAAGGAGTCCGTTTCATCTGCCCGGCACTACTGGCTAGGGTAGGGCGCCTGTCAGTTAGCAGGGGCTACGCAGTCCTTCTGTACAGCAATCAAGAAACAGCAAACATAGCCGGGCACTGTGGCACACAACTTTGATCCCAGAACTTGAGGGACAGAGGCAGGCAAATCTCTGAGTTCAAGGCCAGCCTGGTCTACAAAGCAAGTTCCAGGACAGGCAGGGTTACACAGAGAAACCCTGTCTCAAAAAAAGCAAAAGAGAAAGAGACGGGAAACATGCTGGGCATGTCGGCGGACATCTTTAATCACAGCACTTGGAAGACAGAGGACAGAGGCAGGTGGATCTCTAGAGACATCATGTCTTATCTGGGGGGGGGGGTGAAGAGGAGGGAGGGAGGGAGGGAGGGAGAGAGGGAGGAAAGGAGGGAGGGAGGGAAAATGGGAAACATAACATGTTTAGGATCTATGGTTAATTAATCAGAAAGGGGAAGTGGACCCAACAGAAAGCAGCCAGCAGACCTCACCCAACCACAGCCTTAGTCCTACACCACTGTGGATGGGGGTGCCACCTCACACACCCCACCCCAGACACAGCAGTCATCAGAGATGCTGGGTCATCATCCCCAGAGACAGCACCAGCTGGGAATCCAAGATTATCAATACTTTGATTATCTGTCACTTGTGCCTTTTGTCTATCTTTCTGTGTCTAAGCTCCTTCCCATGGTCTCCTAGTGGGTAAGCTCAAGGCACAGGGGGAAGGGACACACTTGGATGGCACCGTGCCATGAACAATCAGAGTCTGGAAAATTCCCTGGAAAACGTATGGCCAAACCAAACTGAAGCTACATTGCAGGTGAACATAGCCCCCGGGGCCTCAGAGAGGGCTCTATCTGCACCTGATGCCCAGACCGGGGGCAGGTGACCTTCGGAGAGAGAGCTCCCAGCCACCAGAGATGTGCAAGCAGAGGCAGAAAAAGATTCTGCCCCAAAGGGGTAATCAGGACCAGTTCAGACTTGGGACCATGCATGTCCAGCTCCACCACTGGCTTTAGCTTTCTGAGTCTCAGTTTCTTTCCATAAAATGAGCATTAAAAATGAGCCAGCCGCCGGGCGGTGGTGAGCATGCCTTTAATCCCAGCACTTGGGAGGCAGAGGCAGGCAGATTTCTGAGTTCGAGGCCAGCCTGGTCTACAGAGTGAGTTCCAGGACAGCCAGGGCTACACAGAGAAACCCTGTCTCGAAAAAACAAACAAAGTTCCCTCCCAAAAAAAAAAAAAAAAAAAAAAAAAAAAGAAATGTAATTTTGGGGCTGGAGAGATGGCTCAGCAGTTCCGAACACTTACTGCTCTTGCAAAGGACCTGGGCTCAATTCCCAGCACCATGGCTCACAACCATCTGCAACTCCAGTTCAAGGAGGTCCAGTGAATGTCCTTCGGACCTTCTCAGACATCAAGCATAAATGTAGTGCACTTAGATGTAGAGGCAAAACACTCACACAGAAAATAAATACTTTTAAAAAAGAAAAACTCTTCCAGGTAGGTGTGGTAGTGCACACCTTCATCCCAGCACTGGGGAGGCAGAGGCAGGCAGATCTCTATGAGTTTAAGACCAGTTTGATCCACCTAGTGAGTTACAGGACAGCCAGAGTTATGTAACAGAGAAACTTGTCTCAAAAAAAAATTTTTTTTTAAAATAATTTTAATAAAATGACCCACCTAAGCCAGGTGTAGCACTGGTATGCTTGTAATGTCTGCATCAGAAAGTTTGAGGCTGGAAAATTACAAATCCAAGGTCAGCCTGGGCTACATAAGAAAAACCCTGTCTCAACAACAATAAAAGTTGCAAGGGCCCAGTAAGATGTGCCAGGAGCACTTGGCACCCTGTCTGTCTGACAGGGAGAGCCCATAAGTGCCCATGCAGGTCTGATGGAAATCAAGAAATAGAAAGTTACAGTTACTTCAGCCCCAACAGGAAAGGACTGAACGGACCACGCGCCCCCACCATGTATCTGCTGAATGCCTGTAACACCTAGTTTCTTCCCAAGCTGCCAGGAAATGTCAGGCCCCTCCCTGCACATCCACCCATCACACACACGCCACACACACACTCATGGACTCACACACACATGCACTCACTCACAGGCTGCTGTTATCTACAGCTTTCAGACAGATCCCAAGGTCCTGAGAGCTGACAGGGTGAGGACAAGAGGAGGAAGATGCTTTCTCCAGGCCAGGGAGGAATAAGACACAGGGAACAAAGGAGACCGGAAGGTGAACCAGCACAACTCATGTGCTTACAGCTGAGCTGACAGAAACCCAACCCCAGGCTGTGGTGTCAGGTACAAAGACCATATAGATAGAGGGCCATGTATGGTGGCTCGAAGCTGTAGTACCATCTACCCAGGAGGCTGAGGCAGGAGGATCACAAGTTCAAGGCTAGCCGCAGTCCCACATGCTTCAAAACAAAATGAATAAATAAAATAAGCCAAGTTGTATTCGTGATCGGTCAGGCTTCTGACCTGAATAAGGGGCTGGTGACAGTTAAGGACAGGGCCCTTCCTGCACCCCAGGTGGATGGATGGAACTTGGGATCAGTTTGATTAAGATTAAGTAATCCCTTGGACCTGCCACTCTCGTGGGAAGAGACAGTCATTGTCTTCAGTACTTTGGGAGGGTCCAGGCCCTCCCAACAGGGTTTCTCTGTGCAGCCCTGGCTGTCCTGGAGCTCACTCTGTAGACCAGGCTGGCCTTTGCTTCTAGAGTGCTGGGATTAAAGGTGCGCCTCGATGTTTGGCTCTCCTTCCATGTTTATTGGACTTCGGGGATCAAACTCAGGTCACCAGGCTTTCAGAACAAACACCTTTAACCGCTAAGCCATCTGAAGACATCTTTACCTGTCCTCTGACTACGTGAGGTCACACCAGAGCTCCACAATGTCCTCTCCCAGAAACCCTAAGATACAGAAAGACAATTGGGTTTTCCCAGAAAGCTTAACTCGGCTCTTGGACAGCCCCTGCCCAGCCTCTGGGACTAGATTAACTGAGGGCTTGAGAGATAGTCCCAGTACTGGCTAAAAGGCAGGGCCTTGCCTGCACAGAGCCAGCCCTAGGTCACTCATCAATGGAAGAAAAAGTCACCACCTGGCATGCTAACTAAAGCTGCCATCTAAGCCCAGATCTCTGTTTTCTCTTCCTGACCCTTCACTGTCAAGGGCTCCTGAACCTGAAGAGCCTGGGAAACTGCAGCAGGTCAGATCTGCAAGCAGTGTCTCCCCAACACTGAAAGGCTGGGGTCCGCAGACACTCACCTGTGCAGGCACAGCAGTCCACTGGCCTAGCCCTTCCTTGGGACACGTGATGGCACTTTGCAAAACAACCATCAAGTGCCCTGTACACAGAACTGTTGCTGCAGCTACGGCCAGCAAGAACACACAACCTACTGGAAGGTTTTCCTTACCAGTACTTGGGACCTCTTCTCCTCATCTACCCTTCAAGTCCCACCTCAGAGGCCCGGCCTCTAAAGCCTCAGGGGCTCAGACAGCAGAGACTCATTTTCCAGAGTGGTCATTTTGTGCCAAGCACAGCAGAAGCTCACGGTGCTACAAGTAGTTAACCACCATGACCACCTTATAGACAGATAACACCAGACTCTTCCTCCCCACCCCACCCCACCCTCCTCCTCCTCCTCTTCCTCCTCTTCCTCTTCCTCTTCCTCCTTCTCCTCCTCCTTTTCCCTAGGTCCCGCCCTGCACTTTCAACTCTCCTTTGGGTCTTGTCAGACTGGCGTGACTCTGATTTTGGAGTCAGAGAAAGATCTGGAATTGTTCTCCAAGAAATATAACCAACAGGGTCACAGCATTCTTTTTAATTTGATATGTTTACTGCTTTAGAAAAAAAAGTCAGGAAAGGAATAAGGAGATGGCTCAGGAGGTGAAATGCTTGCTGTGCACGCAAGACGACCCGAGTTAAGATGACCTGAGTTCGCCTGAGTTCGGATCTCTAATGCCCAGGTAAACGCTGGGAGGGACCCAGGTGGCGGCAGGCAGGGGGTGGAGGCTCGCGCCTTTAATCCTGGGACTTGGGAGGCAGAGGCAGGCAGACCTCTGAGTTTAAAGCCAGCCTGGTCTACAGCTCTTTCCCTTCTCACGGCTACGTATTACACTGGCTACATGTTACACTGCTGAATTATACTCACTGACACACGGTCTCACTTCCCTCTGTGTAGTCAGTATCCTGCAATACCATTTGGCTACACACTAGGCTAGGGTTAAATCTCCTTGTAGAGTGGCTACATAGGTTTAACCCAGGGCTTAGTCTCTTTTCTCTAAGCCTTGTGGGTACATGGCCCATCAATCTCTTCATGTCACCACTTCCTGCCTGGCCTTTAGAAGGTCCCAAGGCTTCAGGCACAGCAACTTCAGCCTAGGGACACAAACTCCTGGCTCCCCCACCTCCGCACTTCATGAAGCCAGCAACAGGACCCCCGTCACTACACCTCTCTAAGATAGGTAACAAGGAACAAAGTCACTAAGAGGGTAAAAACGTTTGCCTTAGGCTTGAACTCACTCAGGGGACCCCAGGCCATCAGGAATCTGTTCCATCTGTGACAGGAGAGCAAATGACAATAATTATCCCACGGGACAAAAGCAAGCTTTCAAGGAAAGGTGGCAATTGCACAGCAGTCAACTGGACACCACTTTGCACAGGCAGGACCTAGGGGTCTGGGCTTGGCAGCCACCAGCTCAGTGCCAAGTACACAGGGGTCTCAAACGGTGCTGAGGGTCTGCCTTGTCCCTGCCTGTCACACTAAGAGTTCAGCCAAGTCCAGAGACGGGTCAGGAGCCCAGGAGGAGGACCAGGCTGTCCAAATCCCTAGCCTTACCGTCCGGAACAAGAACAAAGATCTGAAAGCCAGTGAGTCACATTAAGGGGAATGAGGCACAGGCAGGAAGGAAACCCTGTGTGGATGCCTGCACCTTGTGCCTATGGCCTCAAACACAATAGGCCCAGAGTGCTCCTTCTAATAAAGGGAAGAGAGAAAGGCTGGGCTCTCCTGCATCTGAAAGCAGCCAAATTCACGCCCTCCATCCTTGTCCACTCTTGTGCACCACAAATCCCAGGCCAAGGCCCCTACGCATCCAGGTTGGAGAGTGGCCTCTCTCTCTCCCCTCTCTCTCTTTTCCTCCCTCCCTCCCTCCATTTATATGCTTTGATTTTGTCTGCATGAATGTTTTGCCTGTGTGTGCATGTGTACACAGTTGTACAACCATAAAAGTCAGAAGAGAACGTTGGCTCCCTTCGATCTGGAGTTAGGGATGATTGTGAGCCCCCTCATGGGGGCTGGGAATTGGACCTGGATCCTTTGTGAGAGCAACAAGTGCATTTAACCACTGAACCATCTCTTGGGCCCCAAGTGGCATCTTTTTATTCCCACATATCTAGGTATTAAGCACCATGGTGTCTATCATCATAGGAGCGACGACTCCCAGACACACACAAATTCACAACCGTTGCAACATTAAGGGTCAGTGACATCCTTTACAGCAAGGGAAACAGTTAAGGACCTAAGGATGCTTGGTCAGTAGCTGGAAAAGCAGGCTGTCATCACCAAAGCCACTGTCCACCCAGGGAATCCCAGGGGGAATGCAGAGGAGCCAACCCTCAGATGCTACAAATATATTAGTAAGGATGGCCACCAGGGCAGCCAAGGGCCCCAGCCCAAGCACTGGGGACTACAGAATGAGGCTGAGAGTCCTGTAGTGTCATTTAGTATCTATAACATGACCCCAAGGTATAGAAGAGCCTAGAAGGATCTAGAGAAGGTATTATGTATGTACTGTATTATATATTATGTATTGTATTATGAGGAAAAGAGGCCTAGACTGGAGGCAGGTATAGTCCGAGGCACCACACAGCTTTCAGTCCATCTATTGCTGACTGGCCTCTTGATACACAGAGCTAGCCTCTTAAAAGCTCTCCATGTGACTTAGCAGGGGGTGGGAAGGTGGCAGGCGGCCCCTAATTGCACAGGAAGTCTGCTGGGCCCTGTATGGGTGGAGGGGACCAGGCCAGCAGGGCAGGACCTCAAGTCGCTAGACTTGGATTCCACTTCAGGCTCCACAGAAAAACAGGAAAGCTGAGTAGTGCTGCTTGCAACAGCTGCGCCTGGGAGGAGGTTTGGCCTCCTAGAACTAGGGGAGTCCAGGGTCGGTAAGAAAATAACCCCCTGCTCAGTACAGAAGCCCCCACCTCAGGCCAAGAGTAACAGACCAGCCTTTGAGGCCCCAGCCGGGTCAGAGAGACACAAAGGGCCTGCTGTGTATACACACTTGACCCACACCATCTTTCCATCTTGTCGACATGAGATGGGATCACCACCACTTTAAAGAAGGGGAAACTGAGGCCCAGAAACACGAGGAGATTTGACCAAAGTCACACAGTGACTGTCCTGAACATGGAGAGCTCTATCCTATGGTGGTTCCCAGGGAGCTGGGACCAACTCCACACAAGGAAAGGCAATCTGTCCCCCCTCCCCTTTTCCTGGCAGCCTAAATACGGGATGGGGGTGGTGGGAGGAGGGTGGCGCGTTGGCTATTTTTAACCAGATGCAGTTTTCTGTCTGAGTGGACAAGCCTGGGCTGTCCTCAGACACAGGCCCGTCTGTGGAGCCACACAGGGCCGGCCTTGCTTGAGGAGGACTTGTTTATTTACTTAATTTTCAAAATTATAACCTCTGTAGCCTAGCCGGGCCCAGTCACCCTTCCTGGCTGCTTCTGGGCTGGGCCGCGACACAGAGGGCAGTCAGGCGCCCTGGGTCCAGCTCTGTGGCCTCTGAGATTGTGGGCTCCTCTGTTCCCTCTCAGAGCCTCCATTTCTTCAGTGAGGAAATAAAGGACAAGACTGGTTAAATATTTCCTTTTGTTCGTCTTTCTTCTTTCCTCCCTCCTTTCTTTCTTCCTTTCTTTCTTTCTTTCTTTCTTTCTTTCTTTCTTTCTTTCTTTCTTTCTTTCTTTCTTAGGCAGGGTCTCCTATGTACTCCAGACTGGCCTTGACCTCGTGACCCTCCTACCCTCCTGACATTTAGATCATTTCAGTCTTCCCACCTGAGACTCAGAAGTGTCCAGGCCAGAGAAAAAAATCATCCAATACCCACCAGAAACTTTCAGGTCAAGGCAGGGGACTTCTGCTGACAGTCAACTGTGTGCAACTTTTCCTGAGTCCACTAGGATATGGATCCCCAAACACCACTCTTCATTTCAAAGAACACAGAGCTGGACATGGTGGCTCCTACCTTCAATCCCAGCACTCAGGAGGCAGAGGCAGGAAGATCTCTATGATTTTAAGAATAGCCTGGTCTACATAGTGAGCTCCACGACAAGCTCAGATACATAGAACACTGTAAGTTTCAGGATTTGGAAAATTGAGGCAGGCTGAGGCAGGAAGAATGCTGCAAGTTCAAGACCAGCCTAGATTGCATGGTGACACTTGGTCTCAAAACAAAACTTCAATGCTAAGGATGTGCCTTAGTTGATGGCAGCATGCACGGGTCCTGAGCACAATCCCCAGCCCCTCAGAAAATGGGATGTGTGCCCATGTCCGTATTCCCAGCATGGGGAGGTAAAATACAAGAATCAGGAGCTCAGAGCCATCTGGTCAGACTGTCATCGCATGCATATGGTACTCTATAGCACATCTCTCAGCACCTGTAGATACCCCAGAGGCAAGAAATGGGGTCAGTGTTCCTACCTCACTGTCACCTGAGGCTCCAAGGAGAGTGCCATGACCAAAGCTACACAACTTTGTCCCTAGGATTAGCCTACTCCCACCCATCACAGACAGATACAAAACCCCCTGAACTGACAGACTGTTCGATGCCATGCACTTAGAAAGGCGTAAGCATGCACTGCCTGTCACATAAACCACACTGCTTGTTGGAATCCTCTTGGCCTGCACAAAAGCTCCACAAAACCAAAGCTATATCACAGCCCCGTCCCCAGCACATGGTTTACACTGGTCCACGACAGCTTTCTGAACAAGTTCTACCTCCCTCGGCAAGATCTTTGTGCAGTGAACATCCACCAGGGTTATTCTGTGCTGTGACATGGCTGAGCTCTCACCACAGACCTAGTGACCACTGCACAGGTAGGCAAAGAGAGGAAGGGACACAGATGGGGTATAAACGAGGAAAGACTTGACAAATGTCCCTTGGCACTCAGACTGTGTGGCCTGCTTCCTGTAACCTACAGGGAGGAAGGGAAAGTGGTCTTCCTCCTGGATGTGAGGTACCTGCTAGAGCATCCTACTCCCCATCCTACACACAAATCCTGATCTCACCTTTCTTATTATGACCCCTCTCTCTCCCCCGCAAGATTTCTCTGTATAGTCCTGGCTATCCTGGAACTCACTCTGTAGATCAGGTTGGCCTCTAACTCAGAGAATCCTCCTGCCTCTGCCTCCTGAGTGCTGGGGTTAAAGGTGTGCACCACCACCAGCTAGCTATTTTGTTTCTTTTTATGTTTTATTTATTTTATGTGTCTGGGAGGACAAGAACACACATACACAGGTCAGAGGACAACCGGCAGCCATTGGTTCTTTCCTTACAGTGTGTGGGTTGCAGGGATCAAAGTCAGATCACCAGACTTGGTGACAGACTCCTTTACCTGCTGAGCTATCTCACTGCCACCTGCCCCACACTTCCCCTTGAGAGGAGGGACTTCCTGAGCCAGAGTCTATATATGGCAACTGTAGCTGAGACCCCAGGAAACCCTGCCACAGCCTCCCTGGCCCTGTACGGGGTCCCAGCAGGCCTAGGTAGGTACTCTGATGCCCACCTTTTAGACTTGGAGCTGTCAGGAACACAGTGAGCCTCCTGACATCAGAAGGATAGAAGCAGAGGCTAAGGGCCAAGGAGAGGCCATTCTCCATCCAACAATCTGCAGGATGTCAGCCCTGCAGAGCTTCCCTCGACCCAGCAGGGCCCACACTGGTAAATATCAGGAAGCTCCTGTCTGTCACGGAGACCTTGGCCATGCCCCCTACAGGGATATGCCTCTCTGACTGCACCCTACCTCCAGCCACCTTTCCCCGTCCATGCTCAGCCCACCATCAGGCCTGAGTGTCACTTCCACCTGGAAATGACCCAAGCTTCCCCAGGTCTCTCAGGACAAGGCCCCTCCCCTCCAAGGCCAATGCATATGGCTCTTTCCACACCCCTCTCCCCCACCCTCCCCTGTGAGAACACAGCCAGCCAGGAAGCTCCAGGCAATCAACGATCACTGAGAATTATGGTTAGCCTGTCCCAGCACAGGAAGGGCCTTATAACTGTTCTTTGCTTCCTTTGTAAAGCAAGCTCTCTGCCACTGGTTTGAAACACCAGAACTTTTTTTTTTAATAGCATAAGAGTATTTGGGGGTGGAGACCCTCAACAGTACCACAGCACATGCTTAGAGGACAGCTCCGCACCATTTGCTCGCCCGTGGGTTCTGGGAGTGAACTCAGGAGCTAGGCTTGCACGGTGGGTGTGGCACCTGCTAGACCAACTTATGGGTCCTCATAACCTACCGCTTTGCTGTTGCTTTGAGACAGGGTCTTATATAACCCAGGCTGGCATCCAACTGGTTATGGAGCCTAGGATGACTTTGAACTCCTGACCCTCTTTCTCCAGCCTCCTGAGTGCTGGGGTTACAGGCATGCACCATGAAGCCCAGATGAAATTCCATAACTACTGAATAAAGGAAGGAATGACCAGCTGTGTCTAGGGCCAGTGCACATCACCTTTAAAATGTCTCAGAGGCATGCACCCCTATTTCCATACAGTAAGCTATTTGGTTTTGCCTTCACAGGGCACCTTGAGACTCCTGGAAAGGGTTTTCAAAGGCAGAGACTTCCCAAAAGAAGATATTAATCTTGAAGTCACAAATGAGAACAATCAGAGAGGCACAGCCACTGTCCAGGATCACACAGCAAATAGTCAACAGGACTGGGTTAAGATTCACAAATCTAATTTCAGACACACGGTGGTTTTATCCTCTGTGTCCCACCTCATGGTAGACACTGAGTGGACAATGCTGGGACCACAGTCCTATCTTGCACATACAGGCTGAATACCTCAGGCATCCCAAACCAAAGGCTGGTGGCATAACTCAGGCTGGGACACACATGCTTCCTGGACTACAAAGCTGCCATTCAGGAGGGGGCAGGCAAATCAGCCATGTCTCCTGAGATGGCAAACAAGCCCAGTGGAGAAACAACCAAAAAACTGTCGATTGGGATGGACAAGCCCCGACATCTTAAAAGCCCTTGCCATGTAAACATGGCAAAGTGTTCGATTCCCCAGACCCCACAAAAGCTGGAAGGAGAGAACCACCTCCTCAAAGCTGTCCCCCAATCTCCAGATGTGCACCATGGCACACATGTGCCCCCACACATCCACACACATCCACAGCCAATTAAAAAAAAATTAAAAGCTGGGCAGTGGTGGCGCACACCTTGATCCCAGCACTCAGGAGGCAGAGGCAGGAGGATTTCTGAGTTTGAGGCCAGCCTGGTCTACAAAGTGAGTTCCAGGACAGCCAGGGCTACACTAGAAAACTCTGTCTCGAAAAAACAAACAAACAAAAATGTATGCTATCTTTCAAGATCCGGACATAGCTCAGTTGGTGCTCATTAGGAAGCGTGTTCCACATAAGCAGGGTGTGGTGTCCCATACCTGTAATGCCAGCACATGGTAGAGGTCATCCTTGGCTACAGAGCAAGTTCGGGGCCAACCTGGGATATATGAGACCCTGTCTCTAAACAAACAAACAAAACAGCTGTCACTCACTGTACTGTTACCACCCACCTCATGAACACGGCACTATCCAAAGATTACATCCAAAGATTACATCCGGGATCCTCCCAACAATCCCCATCTTTACAAAGAGCCATGACACTCAAAGACATATCAGTGTCCCCAGAGACCCAACTCATATAGAGGCAGAGCCAAGACTTGGGCCTAAGCTATGCAAAAAAATCTTGGGGGAGGGGGGGTGGCAGGGGGCTCACGATGGGTTGCCGGAATCAGCGCATTTCCTAAAGGAGCAGGGTCCAGGGTGGGCAAGGCACCACAAGAGCAACACTTCCGGTTCTCCCAGTTTCGCGGTTCAGCCTCCTGGGTGACTCAGGCCCTGAAAACTCCAAGAGTGGAGTAAGGCTTTGCTCCCCACTCAACCTTCAGAAAGCCCTGCATCCCTAGGCAGGGAAGTGGGTGGGGGTGGGGCCCGGGAAGGAAAAGGCAGCACAGGAATCTGTAACCACAGGATGATGCTTCTGCCACAGTGAGTGGTGAGTCAAGAGCTTGGGGGTGGCAGGGGGGCTGGGGGTGGGGGGATGACAGCAGAGGGGTGGTTGCTCAAAGACAGACTGTGAGCCTCAGACTGAGTAATGACTACGCGGTGGGATGTTTCTGTGCAGAGTCTCTGACACAAGTTGCACAGTCCCCACTCATTTCCTCCCTCCCACTCCCACGCCCCGCCCCTCATCCCAAGTCTGGGTCTCTCTGGGGCCTTTCCCACACTGGGCCCCTGTCCATCGTGGCTATGTAGACACAGTAGGGTTTGGACCTAGTGGCTAAGGCCTTGCTCTCCCTGTGTCCTGACTGCTGTGGAGGCAGTTCTGTGTGATAATCCAAGCAGAGGATCGCATGGCACTGTTAGTAAGTGCTCAATTAAAAGATTTGGTCTGGGTGCTGGAGAGTTGGCTCAGTGGTTAAGAGCACTGAGTGTTCTTCCAGAGGTCCTGAGTTCAATTCCCAGCCACCACATGGTGGCTCACAACCATCTGTAATGGGATCTGATGCCCTCTTCTGGTGTGTCTGAAGACAACAATAGTGTACTCTTATACACAAAAACAAATCATTAAAAAAAAAAAAAATTTAGTCTGGGCTGTAGCGCAGTCAGTGGAGCCTCTTGCCTAGAGCACATGTGAGGCCCTGCGGTGGATTCCTGACTAAAATCCTCCTCAGCTACACAGTGAGTTTCAGGCCAGCCGGATTACCATCTTTTAAAAAAAAAAAAAAACAAAAAAAAGGAGACCATCTTTTAAAAAAAAACAAAAACAAAAAAACTATTTTAGCATTCACAGTCTGAGAACTGCCCCTCCCTTCTCTATCACCCGCCATTCGCCATTCTCAAACAGGAAATGGACCAGTCCCTGTGGGCAGCAGGACAGAGGAGCAGTCCCTGTGTGGTCACATGTCCTGGGGCCACACTACCAACTCATGGCAGTGGCTTCAAGTGGACTAGCATCTAACGGATGCTCCAGGGTCCTGTGGGCTCCCAAAAGAGACCCTTCCTGGACACATCCAGATGAATAAAAGCAGGCAGGGAAGGGAGAGGGTAGGACTCCCAGATGAGTCTGTCTTCAGCAGGAAAGCCAAACACAGCCAGGGAGGGCTCAACATAGCAGATTCTGTGTGCTCCAAAAGCCTACACAGCAGGAGCAACCCAAAGGCTAACTTTTGGAGGAAGCCTAAGAGATGTCTGTGTGTCCTCGCATGAAAGGACATGCAGCCCTTGGAAGAGATGTTTGTTGCAAATGGTTTAGAAAAAGAAGCAAGACACACAGTGTCACAATGCCAGCAGTCTATGACAATGAGCAGGGGCAGGCGGGTGAACCCCACAGAAGGGCAGCGTGGTCAGGCAGGGGTGGGTGAGCAGCACGGCTTGTCTTTCAGCTTCATTCCTCAGGCGGCAGGAGGCAGGGAGGGCGGGCTATGGCCCAGTTTGGGATTAGAAAGGTCTCTTTTGGCAGCCTGTGTGGGAAGGCCTGGAGGGTGAGGTGGGAGGCCCCCAGGAGGCCAGAGCACAGGCTAAAGGGTGGGAGAGGACCCAATAGAAGACTAGAGGTTGGGGGGAGGGGAGGGCAGGGTCAAAGCCAACAAAAGCACATTATGTAAGACTCAACACGAGAGAGATAGCCGAGTCCCCAGACAGCTTTACCCCCAGAGGCTGACCCAAGCCTGGTCAAGCATCCGGCCTGCCTAGTCCCTTGGCAAAGCCCTAGGCAGCAAAGCAAAGAGAGGGTGACAGGGAACACACCCATCATTTACTCCTGTGGAACACCCCCCTTTACTCCTGTGGAACACCCCCCTTTACTCCTGTGAAACACCCCCTTTACTCCTGTGGAACACCCCCCTTTACTCCTGTGGAACACCCCTTTTTACTCCTGTGGAACACCCCCTTTTACTCCTGTGGAACACTCCTGCACCTGCAGCCACTTTTAGAAGGGGAGGGGTAAATGGGTGTGGGGGGGTAAGATCAATTTTCAGGTATTATTTGCTTTTCTTGACAAATAAACATGAACCCCTTTTCATACCCAGTTATCAGGAAGGTGATAACCTCAATAATAAAGTAGGTCTTGGCGAGGGTATGTAATGTGTGCAGCCTTCCAAAGGCTGTGAATGGATACATCCCCCAAAGTTCTCCGTGAAGCCTCCTATACCAGCTCCTAGCACAAGATACAGATGGGGAGGTTTGAGTAGCACAACGCATACTAGCCAGATGCCAGTAAAAAAACCAAGCAGCCATTACCAGGACTCCACATAAATAACATTGCCTCAGGCACAGAAAAGCACCTTCAGTAGAAGGAACAGGCCCATAGAGGAGTGAACACTGGTTTTGAAGAGATGACCAAACGATTTCTGCTGGAGCTGGAGCGCGGTGGCCGAGAAAGAAAGGCAGAAGATAATGGTTTTTGTAACCTCCCCATCCCGAGGTGTGCAGGCAGTTCAGCCAGTGTTGCCTTAGAGTTGAGGGGACTGGCGAAAGTGGGGTACGGTGGCTGCTGATGCCTCCAGGGTTTATTTCAAGTGGACTGAAAATGTCTTCAGACATACGGAGGCGGTTACACATTTCAGCCAATACATGGAAAATCCTTTTCTGTGGGTGGGTGGGTGTGGAACTGGGTCTCAGTAAAGCTGTTGTTTTTAAAAAAGAGTTAGCCAGGAGAAGGGAGAGCAGGGTGGGTGGATGGAGCTGATCAAAGGTGCTGGGGCAGTCTGTCCTCTGTGAGAGCATTCAAGCTCCTTTACTGAGGGGTGTGCCACAACGTCCCTTGGGGATGCCCTGGAGAAAGGTGATTCCCCATCACAGACAATGACAGCTCTCCCACTGGCAGCTCGGGCTCCAGGCCCTTTCCCTCACCTGTAGCATCTTGGTTTGGGGGTTCTAGCTGTTTGTATAAAATCCCTCAAAGTGCTCAGAACCCGTATGAGAGTCCTGTCCCCTATTTCATGGAAAGGACGGACTGGCACAGCTCAGCCACTGATCTGTCCTCTGGCTCCTTCTAAACACTGTCTCTGTCACCAGTTACTCAACCCACACCAGATAGCCCACATCCATCACACATAACCGCCACAGCAGAAGGAAGCCAGGAAGAAATCAAAGCTTCTAAAAACTCTGGCTGAGGCTCACATCTGGGGAACTTGACACACTGTCTCTAGAGTCAGGACAAATCCAGGAGAAACCATACCAGCCTCTGCCCCACCCTTTGAACTTCGACACTAGAGGGAAGCCAATTACAGAAGCCCACAAACAAATCTCAATAATCAAATGTCTGCTGAGCTCTGCTGCCCAAGGCTGGGCAGAACCTTCTCTGCTTTAAGCCACTAAGTCCTCTCAGCAGTACCTAGCTACCATTGTGACTCCCATCTCACTGATAAGAAAACTGAGCTCCAGCCCTCAGTAAATCGTGGGGGGTAGGAGGCTCTGGCGGCACAGGCCAGTAATCCCAGCTAGTCAGAAGTCCAAGAGACAAACAAATGAGCTCAGATTCAAGTGTTGCCTGGGCTACAAACTGAGTTCAAGGCAACCTGGGCAGTTTAGTAAAACTATCCTAAAATAAGTACTATAAAGAGACTTGAGATGTCATAGCTTAGTGGTGGAGAGCTTACAAAGAAAAGGGGGTGGGCTGGAGAGAGAGCTCCGTGGTTAAGAGCAGTTGTTCTTGCTGAGGACATGGGTTCGGTTCCCAGCACCCACACGCTGGCTCACTACCATCGACAACTCCAGCCACAGGGGAGCTGACGTCCCTCCTCTTCTAACCAGGAACACATTCCATGCACAGACATATATGGGAGCAAAACATTCACACATGTAAAATACAATTAATAAATCTAAAAGAGATGCTGGCCCAAGGTCAGCGAGCTAACACTTTGCTCCAGTTAGGATCTGTAGGCCCTTGTTGCTAGAAGGGTCTTCAGCTACCAGGTGCCACACCCCATTCCCCGTTCATATCTAGGGAAAACTGAGATCTAGGGAAAACAAGCAGCCCCTAGGTGACTGACACAGGCTCAATTGCTCTCAGGCCCCTTCCATACCAAACGTGCAGAAACCACCCTGCTACCAGCATCTCCAGCACTGGGCTGGAACAAGCCTCTGCTTGCCAGAGGCTTTGAAACGACAGGATGAAAGATGCCGGGGCAGCAAAACAGTACCCTGGGTAAGAGCACGCCTGACCTTTGCCAGGACTTGCAGGCTGGTATTCACCTGCTCACCTGCTAAGGGAGGGTGGAAGGTGGCCAGCCAAGCCTTAGCACCCTAACAGGCCTGGGAGCTTAGGGCCCTGTGGGAGGGGTGTTCTCACAGCTGACACTTTCACAGGGAGGGAGGACTCTGGAATTTTAATCATGTACCTGCTGGGTGGGGTGAGGAGACTGAATGGGTGGCTGGAGATACCAAAGACACAACCCCATTTCCCTCCAACAGATTCCTAAGGAAGTTAATTCTCTCTCCCTCTCTCCCTCTCTCTCTCTCTCTCTCTCTCTCTCTCTCTCTCTCTCTCTCTCTTTCTCTCTCTCTGTTGGACTACCTTCTTGTAGTACCCACCCTCACACTTGAGGCGCCTCCCTCCCCAGGTGAGCCTGCCATGGGATCTAGGGCATCTGAAGAGGGTTATTAATAGCGCTTTCAAGTGTCTGGAGGAAAGGTGAGCAGGTTCTGAGTGGGCACAACCCTATGTTCCCCAGCCTGTATCCACAAAACAAACTCAGCCTGGAGCAGAAGGGGCCACTTTACCCTCCCAGTCTCCAGCTCCACTCAGGGAACTGGCCGGGAGGGCAGGGGTGGGTTCTCAGCCTAAGACTTGGGAAGGTGGGAGATCTGGGTGTGGAGAAAGAAAAAAAAAAAGAAAAAACCACTGAAGTAGGGCACACTCCACTCATGCTTGCAGAGAGCTCTGAGAGGAGGCCCTGAATGGAGAGACTGTTACAGAACCCCAGGAGGTTGCCACCAACAGGGAAGGGACAGGAAGACTCCGCCCTGCCCTTCCTGAGCCCAGGCCTTGTCCTACAAGGAGGCCTTCCAGGACTTAACCCCTAGTATTCAGAGGTGAGAAATAATCTGAATTATCCCCTCCTGTGCCCAACTTCAGCCCTGGCCCAGTGACTGGATAGTCCTCTGGTACCTTCTTTGTGCCCTACTACAGTTGAGCCCTGGAAGAAGGGGGGGAGGGGGGGAATAAGGGACACCTGCCTTGCTCTAGGGTCCCTGCTATCAAAGGAAACATAGCTAAGCACCCAACAGGTCACCAAGATAATGTAGGGACCCCACACTTAATAAACAGGGAGACAAATCAAACCAATGGAACTGTCTCCTCTTCATGTGCTCTGATGAACCCAACTGGCTGGCAGGCCAGGTCTCAGGGCCTCCTCAGAAGCCCTGTACTAAGCATGGCTCCATAAGCTCTCAGCAGCCATCCCAAGAAGGCAACACCCACCCCTTTCAAAGACAACACCCAAGCTCTTGGACATTGCAACTGATTCAAGCAGGGCAGTGGTGGCCCAGGCCCTTAATCCCAGCACTTGGAAGGCAAAGGCAAGTGGATCTCTATGAGTTCAAAGCCAGCCAGGTCTACAGAGCTAGTTCCAGGACAGCCAGAGCTACGTCCTGAGACCCTGGCTCAGAAAACAAAAACCAAACAGACTGGCTCAAGATCACACACTTGGGGAAAAATCTGAAATTACATTCAGGACTGCCTGGCTTGACTTGCCTGTGGTCAGCCCAAGCTGAGTTTTGGGACAGCCTGAGATTCTCACCCCATCTCCCACCCCACCCCACCCCCAACAGTGAACCCAGGATCAAGAGCTTCTCCACAGACTTGGGAGCAACTCCCTCTTGCGAAGTGTCCACCATGCAGTGACAGGCTGAGATCAAGGCTGGCTGAAGGAAGGTACTGGAGATTGGACTCCGGATCTGAGGGAGCCAGCTCTGGCCATAAACAGACCCCCTACGCTGTAGTGCTAGCACTCTGCAGAGCCAAAAGCCAGGGACCCGCCCCTTCAAGAGCACCCCATCTCTCCTTAGCCCCACTCTCCACTTC
The DNA here is from genome assembly GCF_011762505.2 of Arvicanthis niloticus. Lineage (NCBI taxonomy): Eukaryota > Metazoa > Chordata > Mammalia > Rodentia > Muridae > Arvicanthis > Arvicanthis niloticus. The sequence goes on along the minus strand of NC_047659.1, from coordinate 10,040,205 downwards.
GGTCCCGGGCTCTCCAAGGGCCCATCCCCCTGTAAGCTTCAGCCACGTGTACCCGGGCTGAGGCCAGGGCAAGGAGGGACAAGGCAGCTGAGGGGGAGTCTGGAAGGTCTGACTGTGTGGAGCAGTCTGGAGTAGAGGGTTAGGCTTGGAATGTTGTTGGGAAGAATGGGGACGCGACCCCTCCACCACGCGATCTAGGCTGTAAGTGCAGAGTTTTGGCAGGGCTGAGCTCCAAGGGAAGCAAGTTCCAGTAGAGAAATGGGGTCCCAGGCTCCTCAAAGGGGGAAGGGGGCACACAGAAGGGCCTGGAAGGGCAGTCCAGACCGAGAGGGAACTAGTTCGGAGGAATAGAAGGGTCTGGCCGGCTCCCGACCCGGACCTTGACTCTCGGGGACCCCCTCCCCAGCCCCGTGCGGTCGGAGGCGTGGCCCGGGGTGCCCGGTGGAGCCCCTGGCGGGCCGGGCGCTAAGCGGTCCTCACCTGCGATGTGCTGGCGCCGCGCGTCATCCAGGTGTGTGGACAGTATGTCTCCCATGGCGAGGAGAAGCCGCGGCCGGATCCGCCCGCCGCTACTCAGACGGACGCCGCTGGCGCCATGGAGTCCGCAGGCCCCGCTCCCGCCGCCCCGCAGCCCCGCTGCCGCCTGGGCTCCTCTGCACTCCCACCGAGATCCCCGCCGCGTCCCTCCCGCCGGCCGCTGCTGCCTCTCGAGCCGGCGCCCAGGCCTAGGAGCCCGCCCCGCCCGGACAAGCCAGGCCACGCCCCTGTCTGAGCCACGCCCTCTTCTCCAGTCCAGGGCGGGAGGGGACCTCTAGACAGCGAGGAGACTTAGACAAAGAGAAGATCCCCAGAAGAGAGACCCGGGACAGACGCGCCTGGTGTGCTTCAAATTCAGATAGCAGCGAAGAAAAGGCTGATGAGGGTATCGCAGAAAACGGAGCGCCCTTGGGGCTGTAGCCTAAGCGTCTCCCCTCCCTTCCTCACACCGAGGACAATGTAGGGACTGCAAGGGGACGCCTGGATGGACGTGCCGGAATTCAGCATTCCTCCAGACCCTTGCCTCCTGGCTCCTAACCCCTGCCCCCAATCTCGCCCGCAGCTGCCTGCACTGGGGAAGTCCCCTAGCCTTGATCGGACCTGTCCTAGAAGGTGTGCCAGCCCATCTTGCACAATAGATAGGGGTAGATGGGGAGGGGAAATGGACAAGCCTGGGATGGAGGACGGAGGGACATGGGAGGGGAAAGGATGGGGCAGGGGCGAGGGGAACATGGTTGAAGCCCAAAGATACCAGGGCCCAGCTCTGGGAGGTCATTCCTCAGGCCCAGCCTGTGGGTGGTTCATTCGAAGGCGGCTTGCCGGACAGAGCAAAGCAGGAAGACTCTTTACAGTTTGCAAAAGACTGCCTGAAATGAAAAGCTGGGACCTCGGACTTTGGGTACTTGGATGGTAGGGCTGGGCATGGGTGGGTCACTAGCAGAAAGTGTTTCGGTTTCTGGACCTCCCAAGCCGGTAGAGACCAATTGATGACCTGTAGGTCTGCCTGTGTGTGTGACCAGGGCTAGCTAGTTGCTACTTGCTTGCACCTCTTGGCTCACCACTATAATGCACTCCACCCGTTATTAGCTGCTCTCGATGTAACCCTGACACCTGGCAGCAGGATTATAACAGTTATCTATAACTAAGCACCTGTCTCTCAGGCCTGTCACCACCACACAAGGTGATGCAGGCTCTCAGTTATGCTTTCAGTCACCAGTCATTCAGCCACTGTGGTGAACGCTCATTTGCTAAGCCTTTCTGCGAGATGCTGTGCTTGAGGGTGCGTGTGGTGGCGCATGCAGTAGGGAGGGCAAATTTGAGGTTGTGGAGCTGGTGTGATGGCTCACCGATGACAGCACTTACTGCTCTTGCAAGAGCAATTGGGTTCCATTCCTGGCACCCACATCAGGCAGTTCACAAATGCCTGTAACTACATTTCCAGGGTGTCTGACCACCACAGGCTGCTATACTCACCTGGGGCCAATAAATTCATCCAGGAAAACACACATACATATAAACAAATAAAATAAGTGATAAGACTTTAAGCAGCCTGCTGGGCGGTGGTGGTGCACGCCTTTAATCCCACCACTTAGGAGGCAGAGGCAGGCGGATTTCTGAGTTTGAGGCCAGCCTGGTCTACAGAGTGAGTTCCAGGACAGCCAGGGCTACACAGAGAAACCCTGTCTTGAAAAACAAAAAACAAAAACAAACAAACAAACAAAAAAAAACACTTTAAGCAGCCTAAGCAAGCTGCAAAGCAAGTTTGAGGCCATTCTAAGATACATAGGAAGACCCTCTTTCAAAATACCAATGGCTAAACTGGACAACTGGTGGCACATGTCTTTAATCCCAGAGTTCAGGAGGCAGAGGCAGGAGGATCTCGAGTTCAAGGCCAGCCTGGTCTACAGAGTGAGTTCCAGGACAGCCAGGGCTACACAGAGAAACCCTGTCTAGAAAATATGGACACAAACATACACAGGTTCATGTGCACACACACACACACACACACACTTGCAGGTTCGTGTGCACACACACACACACACACACACACACACACACACACACATGTACACACAGATATTAAGGATGAAAAGATGAGAAAGTCCAAGCTACCTATCCTCTGTGACCCTGGACAAGTGGCATTCCTTACTGGGTCTCAGTCTCCTCACCTGTCAAGTAAGACTAATGACACTTTGTGAGGAGGCTAGGAAGAGAGAGAGTGTGCCTAGAATAGTCATGACTGACTTTCTCAATAAACAGAAATGCCATTCTGGTCCCTGCCCTCCAGAAGTCTGAGGGAGGGAACAGAACATTGTGTTACAAGGATAGTGATTCAAGCATAGTTCCAGAGCTAAAAGTTGAAAAACAAGAATTGTGACAGTGTGCAGCAAGGAAAGGCCACTCAGGGAGTGAGGCCTACACAGGCAAAGGCAAGCCCGTGAAAAAACAGGATGTGTTCAGAGTCACCAGGAGGAACTGAAGGCAGGCTAGCAGGGATTTCCACTTTCCTTGTGTAGAGATGGCTCAGAGAAGGAAGGTGACTTTTGTCCAAGTCTCATAGCAGGCATCTGAGGCCATCACAGCTGACCCTCAGTGTCACGTTCTCTGAGCTGCCGGAGGCAGATGATGCTGGTAAGCTCATTTCTCCTTCCCTCAGCCTCCACCACAGAAGCTAGAAAGGTCTGTTCTGCCTGGGGAAAGGACTAGAGTCAGCTGGGCCCCACCACAACCTGATCATCCCAGCCAAGCTAGAGGCCTGGGCCAGGTGGAGGAAACTCCCTGGTAGCCTGTCTCTAGCCTTCATGGTGCCCAGAGCCTGGAACACACAAACATCCCAGAACACATGTCAGGTCCCTGGCACAAGGACCCTTTCCTCTTGGCTTAGAGAGAGCTCTGTTGTCTGTCATTCAACTACCCTGAGCTCCCACGACCTCAAAAGTGGGAACATTCTACCAGGTGGTGGTGGTGGTGGTGCATAGTTTTAATCCCAGCACTCAAGAGACAGAGGTGGGTGGATCTCTGGGAGTCTGAGGCCAGCCTGATCTACAGAGTGACTTCTAGGACAGCCAGAGCTACATAATAGAGAAACTCTGACTCAAAAACAAGAACAAAAAAGCAAGTGAGCTTTTTTTGTGATCCACAGCGGACAGAAATGGATTGTCTTTCTAGGGGCTTAGAGATACCAGCATATGCTTGCCTGAATTTAATGAAATGTGCATTCAAAAGAGATATATTTTGTTGCCCCCTCCCCAGATGCTAGAGAGCAAATTCAGGGCCTTGTACTTGCTAGGCAATCGCTCTACCACTGGGCAAAATTCCAACTCCCCAAACAGACATTCTAGTATAAGTCATTTATACTGGGTTTGCTTGTGTGTGGTACTGGGGAATTGAACCAAACGCCTGAAACTGCTAAGTAACCACACTACTGAATTCCCAGCCCTTGGCCTTTAGAGACAAGCCCTTGATGTTTATGTGTATATCTCAAGGTGGCCTTGAACTTGTGGTGTAGCCCAGGCTTGCCTCAAATGTGTGTGCGTGTGTGTGTGTGTGTGTGTGTTGGGGGCGAGGGGTGTCACACATTACCCAGACTGGCTTAGCATTCACTATGCCAGACCACAAACTTGAACCAGTCTTCCTGCCTCAGCCTCCTAAGTGCCCGGGTTACAGGTGATTTCTGGAATAGATGGATGGAGACATGAGAAAGGGGTGTCAGTGGGAAAGGGCAAGCAAAAGGTGTCCTCCACTCTGGCCCTAGAACCACAAGGATGTGTCGAGAGTCTTCCTGCAGAAGGGGAAGGAAGAAAGGATGGGTGGGACTAGCCATGGAGCCTGAAGAATGTGGTTTGTTCTGAAAAGATTGTAAAGTTCTCTAGAGGCTCTTAGCTGTCCCCTGTGCGGTTGTCAGTCAGGGTAGTTATGGCCTTTGGGTAAGGCCACTTGACTTTTTTTTTTTTTTTTTTTTTTTTTTTGGCTAGGGAGGGAAGCTGAGGCCTTGCTGTGATAAGCAAGCATTCCACCTGAGTACCGTCCCCTAGCCCGTCCCTTTTTATACAAAGAGAAAAAAAAAAAAAAGAATATAGTCACTGTATGGCAGATTCCAGGAAGTCAGACAGCAAAGGAGCCCAGGTCATCTTCCTTCCAGCTTTTTGTTTGCTTTTCATTAACTTTTATACGAAGTGTGTAATGGGTGTCATGACACACTCACACTTCATGTCATTGTCCCTTTGCCCATATTCACACCCATCCCGGGGCTTGTGCGAGCTGGACAAGAATGGTACTGTGGAGTCACCCTTTGCCTTCCAGATATGAATAGATTGCAATGTGGGGTCTCCTTCCTTCTTCCTTCCTTCATTCCTTTCTTTCTTTTTATATTTTTTTTTTCCTTTTTTGTTCTGGTTTTTTTTTTTTTTTTTTCTTTTTTTGAGACAGGGCTTCTCTGTGTAGCCCTGGCTGTCCTGGAATTCACTCTGTAGATGAGGTTGGCCTCAAACTCACAGAGATCCTCCTGCCTCTGCCTCCTGAGTACTGGGACTAAAGGCACACACCACCATTGTGTGGCAGCAGTGTGCTATCATACGTGTACAGGGTGCATGTCGTCTGCATTTTCTCTTGTCACGCTGGGGCTTAGATGTGATACAAGACAAGCAGGTTAGTCCTCTGCTGACCTCCACCCTCAGTCCAGCCACCTTCTCATTCCTATCCTGTACTCACTTTCTATTAAAATGTCAAGAGTGAGTGTGTGTGTGTGCGTGCACATGTGTGTGTGTACATGCATCTGTGCATGTGTGTTACATACATGTCCCTGTGTATATGCACTTATACAAATGAAAAATATAAATGAAAAGGAAAGAATATGCCTTCTCCTAGGTGTGGTGGAGGAGACCAGAGGACATGGGGACATCTGGGAACATCCATGGTTCCCATGTGAGGAGAGGTGGAAGGGGAACCAGGTGCAGCAGCCAAGATGATGACAATATAAAAGGGGGGTAACGAAAATGGCTGGATTATATAGAGAAGGGCCTCTGGGGGAAAGGCAGCCCAGCTCCTGGGCTGGAGAGTTCAGGGTAGAGGATGGAGTATACCAGCCATTCCCTGAAACAGGCAGGACTGAGGGATTCTGGGAGAACCTGGTGGCTAGGTCCACTCTGATATGTTAAATAGGTATCTCAGCTGTTTGTCCCAGGGTTGAAGACATAGCAATACACATGTGTGTTCTTGCATGTCGAGGCCGGAGGTCAACACCAAGTGTCTTCCTCAATGCCTCTCCATCTCATTCTCTGAGAAGGCCTCTCAGTGAACCCAGAGCTCAGGGATTCAGCTAGGCTGGCTGGCTGCCTGTCTCTGCCTCCCCAGGGCTGGGATTACAAATACACTGGGATTACAGTGTCCTGTTCCCACGAAGGCTCCTGCAGCTTTCAGATGGGTTCTGGGTATCTGAACTCCAACTCTGGACTGTCTTGATACTTACAAACTGAGCCAGATCCCCAGCTGTAATAAGACGTTCTCAGCCTTGAGAACTACTAAAGCCTTTTTGCTTAAAAAACAAACAAACAAACACAAAGAAAAAAAAAAAAAAACCCTTCAGACTGTCTCTTCTCTTCTCTGCACACACTCCTCCCTTTGCCTTGGTGACTCCAGGAATGTAGTTCAAGGGTAGGAGTGTTAGGATCTGGGACAAGGAGGGAAGGGACCCTGCTGCCCACCTGCTGGGCCTGCTCCTCCTAACCTGGAATGCTGCTTACAACCCTTGATTCACCAGGCCTCTGCCAGGAAGTGGCTTCTGCCAACCTACCTCTCAGCAGGGCCGCCCCGCCCAGCCCCACCCTAAAGCACTTTTGGAAACTGCAACTGGAAGGTGAAGAATAATGAGCCTTTACTTTGAGAGGGAGGGTCCAGAGGCTGGAGCCGGGAGCCTGGACCGAAGCCCAGAGCAAGGCAAGCATTTCTCTAGTGTTTCCAGGAGGGTCTTGGACAGCACCCTTCCTTGTCCTATAGGAAGAAGGAAGGCCCTTTCTTTGCCATGCCCCCCCCCTCAGGTTTCTGTCCCTCCAGGTTGGCTCTGAGCCCCAGCTCTGCTTGTCCCACAAACCTGTCAGACTTGAAATAGAGGAGAGAGAGAGAAAAAAAAACAAACACGTTCAGTAAACTACAGAGGGGTGTGGATGAATCGAGATTTTGTTTTTAAGGAATATCATGTGTCCACCTCTGTTTACCTGGTTGGCATGCCCTGTGGTACGGAAGGGACCCTGGCACTGGGCCCAGACCTCCCCTTTGGGCACTGAGAGACATGGCAGCACGCAGCTGGTTCCACCCATCACCTGGCCTCTTTGAAACTCCCTTGCTCCTTCAGAGGTGCAACTGTTACCTCAGGCAGGGCCCAGCAGGGCCCGTCCTTGGCTGGCCTGCCTGTCGATAGCCTATCACTTAATTCTCAATGGACAGTCACATAGATTCTTAAAAAACACAAATAGGTTGTGTTGTTATTCACCTTAAACTGTCTGTGGCTCCCACAGTCCTTGAGATGAGGCCACACTTAGGGAATTCTCCCAGCTTCTCCTTTTTTTTTTTTTTTTACATTTTGTTGTCTGTTTGGTTTTTTGTTGTTTGGGGAAACAAGGGAAGGGGAAACATCACATAATAAGGATCTCAGATTTGCAAGTCTATTCTCTCTCCTCTGCTCCTACTGTGTGGGTTAGATATTGGCAATAGCCTCTCCCCCTGAGCCATCTCGGCAGCCCCAGCCCTGCTCCCCTCTCCTCTCTGCCAGTCAGCCTGAGCCTTCACAGCTGTAACTAGTACTACCTTACACTATCTTAGTGCATACAAGCTAGTCCTCTCCCCTGACTTCTGCCCCTCCAACCACCATGCATTGTTCACAAATCAGATAAAACAGCCTTTACCGCACATACCGTTGAGCCCACCGCCTTGCTCTTCCCAGCACTCTAGACTCTCCCTACAGTACAGCCAGTACATTCCAAGAGTTTTCGTTGTGTGTTTGGTTATCTGTGTGACTGGAATGTCCTCTTTGTACTAGGACAGTCCCCACTCCACGTAACAAAACACAAGATTGAGTGAGCGCCCCCCAGTGCACAAACCATTGGCGACGGATGTGTCCCCTTGGTCCTGGATCCTAACAGGCTTGTCTGGAGACCTGTGTATTATCACATCTGCCTGCGGCAGTGATGTCCACCTCACTTGACAGCAAAATAAGTCACCACCTTTCCAGATCATGGTTCCACGGTCAGACCTGATAATACAGAAGCCAGGAAGGGAGCAGTGAAGAGTCAGTGAAGCAGAGAATGGGAAACCCAGTGCCCAGTGCAGCAGGAACTTCCTGGTGTGGGAGTCTGTCAGCTGGGCTGTCTTTGTCTTCGAGCCTGTTCTCTCAGAACATTTGCTGACACCTCAGTAACTCCTACAACTTTGGGGAGACAAAATGCGCTCAAAGGTGCTATAACTTCTCAGAAATTTCAAACCAAGTGAAGGATGGGATGAAGGGTTGGGGTGCAGCTCAGATGTAGAGCACATTCTTGGAGTGCATGAGGCCTGGGTCTTAGGTCTCCTGTCAATACTTCTCTTAGTTGCTGTGACTTAGGCACAGATCTTACCACTGACTCCCTGTTCTCCAGAGTGAGACCCCTGAAAGATGGAGCAGGGCCTGACTCCTGGTGAGCCCTGGGAGCTGTGTGTTGCTGAGCCCACTGGCACTGGGCAGTCTGTCCCAATTCCCCCTCACCAGTAAGGAGGAGGGACTCACACCCCACACCCCACACACCTCTTCCACTTCAGCCTTGGTTTCCTGCTGGGCCACAGCTGTCCCTCACCAGCCAGTGTGACTCAGAGCCTTCCAGCACTGCTGCCAACCCTGCCCAGCCCTCTGGGTGGGTGACTAAGCTTGTGGTAAAGGCTGGGCTGAGCTCCTGGGGTAGGCCGGGCCCTCCTTCCTCTCTGTCTTGCTGATTTCTGTCTCTGGGCCTTCTTCAGAGGATGGGGATAATATTGAACTCCAAAAAACACTTCCTGAGCACCTGGTTGTCCCACGGGGACTGAGACTGGACAGACACCATATTTTGGGAGTTATAGACGGAAAGCAAAGAGGAAGTGGGAGGGCGATGTAAAGGACTGATGGGGATCCAGGACTAGGAAACTGTCAAGGATCGGCCCACCCTTCCCCCACAAGATGCCTGTGTGAGAACTGGGAAAGTCAGTGCCAAGAATCTGGGCCAGTCTGGTCCCAGGGCCCAGCTAGCTGGCTTGGCAAGTACAGCAGGCTGGCATCAGCCCCCATGGTCCACTCTGCCAGTCACACTTACACAGGGAGACTTGGGTGAGGAGGCCGGGGCAACACCTTCTTCTGGGAGACACTGAGAAATGGGTTCTCAGAGCTGTTTGGGTCGTTATTGTTGTAGGGGACTGTGTGTATTGGAAAGTGTGCTATTTGCATTATTGTGTCTGAAATAACAGATACTATGAATTCTACTAAGAGACCCAGTCCCATAGTGACTGTCATGGCTATGACACAGATCAACCTCCAAGCACCAAGGGCTAGGCTTTGGGATTTCTTTTCTAGGAGTTATTTTATTTTATGCGTGCTTTTTTCTGCACATATGTATGTGCACCATATGGGTGGCTGGTGGCCCCAAAAGTCAGAAGACGATGATGTCATATTCCCTGGAACTGCAGTTCCAGATGGTTGTAAGCTGTTATGTGGGTGCTGGGAACCAAACCTGGGTCCTCCACAAGAGCAGCCTGTACTCGGAAGCACTGGGTCATCTCTCTGGCCCTCAGATGAGTTGTTACTTTCATCAGCCTCGTTTTACAGATGAAGAAACTGATTCTGAGAGAAGGGATGTGGGTCACAAGGTGAGAAGTCAAGAAGCTAGGTGTCCCAACCAGGCTCCTTGATCCCAGCTGGTGGAACAAAAATTGACCCATTTAATGGATGTGGAAACTGGCTTGACAATGTAGGTAGGCAGAAGATCTGCTTCCAGACTGTCTCTGGTGAAACCATGCAGACCTCCAGTGTTTCTGCTTACATTCAACTTCATTCCCTTCCTGACACCACAGCAGGGGGATACCTATCTTCTTCTTGCCCAAATTGCCTCCAACCTTAACGCAGCAAATCCCCTGGGTCCCTGTCTGGTGTTTCCCTGGACTTTCAAAGAATCCCAGAGACTAGAAATCATCCCTCTCTGGCACACAGGAAACCATCAGCTGTACTTGAGTGACTGGTCACCCTAGACTTGGTTTCTGTAAATGGCAGGCAGATACACTCCAATTGGGAGGGTGTACACCTCCAGGCAGGATGGCATTGTGGGAGGAGGTGGCACAAGCCAGGCCATCAGGGGAAGGGGAGACAGAGAGAGGGAGAGAGAGAGAGAGAGAGAGAGAGAGAGAGAGAGAGAGAGAGAGAGAGAGAGAGAAAGTATTGCAGGGGTGTCAGCTAAGCTGTCTAGGCCTGATTTGTGGAAATCTTCCCTAAGGCTGCTCCCAATGGGAAAGAAGGATCCCTCCGGGCTCAGGCAGGGCCAGAAAGCTGATCTGGGAGACAAAGTCAGTCTGTATTTGTTTGTTCCTTTCTCTTTCCTTTGTTTGCTTTTACAAAAAGGCCCAGCTTACACTAGGCTGTGACAGGGATTTTGGTTTTGTTTGAGTCAGGGGCTCACGCTTCAAAGTAACAAGGTAACCAAGATAATCTTGGATTCCTGATTTTCCTGCCCCTACCTCCCAAGTGGTGGGAGTATGTGGTGCTAGGGGTGAAACCCAGGACTTTGAGTATGCTAGGCGAATGCTCTACCACTGAGCCACAACACTCAGCCCTTCTCAGTGACGCTTTTTGTTTGTTTGTTCGGTTCTATTAGTTTGTTTTTGTTTCTACCTGTAGCTAGCACTTAAAAGGACCCAGGGAGATGGGCGGGGGATGGGTTCCCCAGTTATGTGCCAGCAACTGCCTTGGTGCCACAGTTTAACCCCTCAGTGAGTCTCAAAAGTATGAGAGAGATGGCTCAGCTCTTCTAGAGATCCTGAGTTCAATTGGTGGCTTACAACGATCCAAAAGGAGATCTGATGCCCTCTTCTGGCCTGCAGGTGTATATGCAGCAAAACACTCATAAATTAAGAAAAAAAATTATGATTTGGGTTGGATGCAGTGGCACATATTTTGGGAAGCTGAGTCAGGAGGATCACTGCAAGATGGAGGCAAGCTTGGGCTGTATGGTTAGTTCCAGGCTAGCCTGGGCTACATGATATCTTTCTGTGTGTGTATATGGTACACACATATGCATGAGTACACTTGTGTGTGCATCCTGCTGTCTCTTCAGCTTATATAAAACACTTTTAGAAACCAGAAAACCAGGAAGTTCTCACTGACAGGCTTCATTACTTCACAGACAATCACTTTGAGAGAGAGAGAGAGAGAGCGAGAGACAGAGAGACAGAGAGACAGAGAGAGACAGAGAGAGACAGAGAGACAGAGAGAGAACAGGGTCTCAGGGCAGGAGAGATGGTTCAGTGGCTGAGGGTACTACCAGCTCTTCCAGAGGACAAAGGTTCAACTTCCAGCACCTACATGGCAGCTCACCACTGTCCATGACTCTAGTTTTAAGTGATCTGATGCCCTCTTCTGGCTTCTGTGGGCACTGAGTACACACGTGGTATAAGACATACATTCAGGCAAAAAACAAAAACAAACAAACAAACAAAAAAACAAACCAGAGTCTCCCTGGCTGTTCGGGAACTCACTCTGTAGAACAGGATGGCTTTGAACTCACAGAGATCCACCTGCCTCAGCCTCTGGAGTGCTGAGATTAAAGGCATGTGCCACTCTGCTCAGAGATAACCACTATTTTGACTTTTATTACAACAAAACAATTTCATTTGTAGTAGAAGTTCATGTAAATGGGATCAGACAATAATGTATCATCATCATCATCGATTTTTTTTGAGACAGGGTCTCACTGTGTAGCTCTGTCTGGCCTGGAACTCCCTATGTATACCAGGCTGGCTTCAAACTCATAGAAATGCATTCCTCCTCTGCCTCCTGAACACTGGGACCAAGGCCTGCACCCCCACACATGGCTGGTTTTTTGTCTGGCCTCTTTGCACACACTGTTCCTGAGAGGAATCCATATTGTTGCCTGCTGGTAGGCCATTCATTCTTATTGCTATAATATTCCCCTATGTGGACACAGTACAGAGTGTCTAGGTCTAGTCCCCTGTTGAGGGACATTTAGGTTAGGGGTTATGAACAAGAATGTGTGACTACATGTCTGCAAGTCTTATGATTAGTACACATTTTCATTTGTCTTGCACAAATAGCCAAGAATGGAATTTCTGGTTCAGAGAGGAAGTGTCTGTATTGCTAGAGATCAGCAAACACTTTTTTTCCCCCCAAGATGCCTGTCATGCTTTATGTCCACATGAGGGATGTACCAGCACTCTAGTTGCTCCATATTCCTGCTGGCATTTGTCATTGTTGGCCTTTCATCCTAGCTTGTCTGGTGGCAATGGTATTGATGCTGGCTTTGTTCTACCCCCTAACCCCCACACACTGTTTTTCCAAGGTCTCATGTATCCCAGGTTAGTACCAAAGTCCCTGTATAGGGAAGGATGACCTTAAATTCCTGACCCTCCTGCCTCCATCTTTGGAGTGCTAGGATTACAGGTGTGTGGTGTTATGCCTAGACACACACACACACACACACACACACTCGAGGTATTAGTGATTGAACCCATCCCTTCACGCACAATAGGCAAGTGCCACACCACTGAGCTACACCCCAAACCTTTTTCAATCATGTAACAATGAGTTTCCAGTCCGTGCTACAAAGGAGCTGAAGGATCAGCCAGCCAGACTGACTTGAAAATGAAACAGCTCTTAGAAACAGGGAAAGCAGAAAACCAGCAAGAATGTACCCTCAGAGATGCTGAGGGTGCCCAGGGGAGAGACAGAGAGAGGGAAGAGAAAGACCCTGGTCTGGAGTCCCAGCCACTCCCCAAGGCAGGCTGGGTAGCTTGGAAGCCAGTAAAGGGGAGGAAGACGAAGCTTCGGGCTGACCTCAGAGAGACCTGGGGTGATTGTCAGAAGCCTGGTAAGCAGAAAGGAAACGCAGGAAACAGCCCCGGGCCAGCAAGATGGCTCAGTGGGCATAGACATCTGCTGCTAAGCCTAACAACCCGATTTGGATCCCCAGAACTTGGTGGAGGGACAGACGCAACTCCTGAACTCTACACCCTGCTCCCCTCCCCCACTCACTCACATGCCACTCACCCCCACAGGCAGACACACCCAAAATAAATATAATTAAAAATAAATAAAAGGCAGCTATAGAGACAACTCAGCTATTGAGCTCACACACGTCTTGCATAGGACCTACATGTATTCCATCCCAGCACCCACACTGGATGACTCACAGCCTCCTGTGACTTCAGTTCCAAGGGATCAGACACACGCTTCTGACTTCTACAGGCTCCTGTCCACACATAGTATGTACAAACCCAAGCTGGCTCACACAGTATGCATGTAAAATAAATAAATCTTAAACAATTAAATAAATAAAGCAGGATGGTGATGGTGGTAGCAGCGGCAGTGAACGCCTTTAATCTCTGGCACTTGGGAGGTGGAGGCAGGTGGATCTTTGTGAGTGAGAGGCTAGCCTGGTCTACAGAGTGAGTTCCAGGACAGCCAAGGATACAGTAAAAGCATGTCTCAAATCCCTGGCACTTGGAAGGTGGAGGGAGGTGGATCTTTGTAAGTGAGAGGCTAGCCTGGTCTACAGAGTGAGTTCCAGGACAGCCAAGGATACAGTAAAAGCATGTCTCAAAAAAAAAAAAAAAAAAAAAAGAAAAGAAAAAAGAAAAAGAAAAACAAATCAGAAGAGGAGGAAAGGGGGAAGGTAGGGAAGGAGGGAGGGAGAGAGGAAGGAAGGAAGGAAGGAAGGAAGGAAGGAAGGAAGGAAGGAAGGAAGAGAGGAAGAAAAAGAAGAGAGCCCTGATTTTCAGATTCTAGGGGGCCCAGGTTGGTTTAGGATTTAATTTCTGACCCTTCCCCTCCTATATGATTCTTCTGCAAAGAATGCATGGTCTTGGAGGCTGAGGTCATGGGGCATCGGGCTTCAGCAATGTATATGGGGACATCATCTGCGTACATGGGGACATCTGTGTACATGGGGACATCTGCTGTCTGCCTCTTGCTCTTCCCTACTTACTCCTCAGGCTGCATCATAGACCAGGAAGATGTCACTGCCCCCTGATGGTAGCTGGGACATAGCCACAGATGGGAGGCAACTCTAGGGTCAAAGGGGATCTGGAGATCTAGCTTCTATGGAGGACATTCCCCATGTCCGGCCCCAAGATGTGAGCAGGCACAGGCACATACGTGCATGCATGCATGCATACACAGAGAACTGTCGGATGATGTGTTAACTCTCAGGCTTCCTTTCCTCTCCTGAAGAAACAACTCCTGTGTGCACCACTGCCCTTGTCACCCTGGGGCTCCCCCAACTGGTCATCCCCATTCTTGTGAAACTTCCTGGCACCTTGTCCACCTGGTCCATGCTTCTGTCTACACAAAACAAATGGGAATTGTTTTGTTGCTGTTGTCCTGTTTTCAAGGCAGGGTTTGTCTGTCTAGCCTTGGCTGTCTAGCCTTGTCTATCCTGGAACTCATTCTGTAAACTAGGCTGGCCTCGAATTTACAGAGCAATCCCCCTGCCTCTACCTCCTGAGTGCCAGGATCAAAGGCATGGGCCATTGCTGCTGGGCTACAATGGCAACCTTTTAAACAATCATGATTCCAGCGAATGTCCTATATAGTCTGTTGGGTGGGGGTTGGTCTGTGCTGTGTATACAAATGCTAAATTCTGAATCCCAAGATCTGGTTGCCATCCAGAGGAGAGTATCCTCATTACACTGGCCTTTGTTATGTAAACTGTGTTTCCCAATTTAAAGCCACTGGACAATAAAAAGCTAGAGCCTGAGGTTGGGTAGTAGAGAGAGAGAGAGAAGAGAGAGAGGAGGAGGCCACCAGGAGAGCAGATGGACCATGAACACATGGCCAGAGAAGTCCTCCCTGAGGACAGACTGACAGATGGGAAACAGCCCAGGGGAGACTCAAACAGCAAATAACAAGGAGCATATGATTCAGATATGGGTGAGAACAGCACAGAATCTGCCTGATATAGGCTTGCGGCTTTAAAACAACTTCTACAAGTTGTCCTCTGACACAGACACTGTTGTAATGGCATGTGCAGGACTGCACAAGTATTGTACAGCTTGGGATGGTGGCACTCCTTTAGTCCCAGCACTCTGAAAGCAGAGGCAGGAAGATGTCTCTGAGTTGGAGGCATGGTGTTCAGAGCAAGTTCCAGTTACAGCCAGGACTGTTATACAGAGAAAACAAACACACACACAGACACAGACACAGACACAGACACACACAGACAGACAGACAGACAGACAGACAGACAGACAGACACACACACACACACACACACACACACAAACACAAACCAAAAACCAAAACCAAAACAAAGCAAAAAAGTGTACTAGCTATCACAGGTGAAACTTTTAAAATTTTTGATCAGGTATAGTGTCGCATGCCTTTAATCCCAGCACTTGGGAGGCAGAAGCAGGCGGATCTCTGAGTTTGAGGCCAGCCTGGTCTACAGAGTGAGTTCCAGGACAGCCAGGGTCACACAGAGAAAACCTACCTTGAAAAACCAAAAAATTAATTTTATGTGTATGGGTGTTTTGTCTAAAAGTATATCTGTGCACCACTTGTCTGGCACCCGGGGAAGACAGAAGAAGGTATTAAGACTCCCTGGGACTGGAGTAAAAGGAACCCAGGACCAAAACAGATTGTACCAGATAATTATCTGTCTTCATTACTGAGGTTTTGACATTCCCTCAAATTTTGCACACTAAATGTTAGGCACCTTCCCTTCTTTCTTTTCTTACAAGTTTACTTAGTATCTGTTCGTTTATTATTGGGACAGAGCCCCATGTAGCCCAGGCTGGCCTCAAACTCAGTTTGTACTTGAGCATGACCTGAACGCCTATCCCCTTCCCTATGCCTGGGATTGCAGGCATAAGCTGTCTTGCCTGACTTTCCCATGCCTTTATAATCCTGAAGCCTGGGCTCTTCACTGCCAGGGTTGTCACCTGTCAGATGGCCTTACCTCTACCATGCAGCCATCAGAAAAATCCCTCTCCTGTTCCTTCCTGCTCGGGCCAGGCTACTTTGCTAACAGATCAGGGTGCTGCCCTTAGGCCACTGTGAAGTAAGGAAGCAAACAGCGGTGTAGTTACAAGAGCTGTTTGTGTCTTAGCCAGAATCTCCCAGTGTGTCTCATCCTCTGCCTCAGCCTCAGCCTCCTGAGTGCTGGGGTCCTGGGTGTATCTAGGCCATCTCAGGCTGCTATGGAAACTCTGCTGACCATGGAAAGGAAGGACCTGGAAGGCCCCTGCTCCCGTTCCCATTCATGTAAGCTGCATCCAAAGCCATACAAGACCCAAGTCACTGTTGCTAAAATTCCTGTGCTGGGAGAGACCTAAACAATGGCTCGATCCTCTCAATGTCCCATTGACAAACCAATTAATGACGAGGGAGTGTGGGTGATCCCCCCCATTCTTCCCCACCTATACACCTTAGCCTCTCCCCAAGGCCAGTTGCAGTTAGAACAGAACTGCACACAACTGGCTGGGAATGGGCTGAATATTCAATAAGGGTCCCAGCTGGGCAGTGCTTGTGAGCAAGCACCTGGAGACGTGGACGTTTGTCTTGGATGGGGACTAGATCCAGGTGTCAGTGGACAGCCCGTGACAAAAGCAGCGCCTTCACTTTCCTGTGTGGAAGGAATAAACAAGCGTAGAAAGTCAGGGCTGCTTTGTTCACTGCTCCCGATGGTCAGCTCAGAGTGATGGCGCCATCTGAGGTCGGCCCCACTCAGAGCTCATTCTTATAAACACCTTCCTCATTCACCAAATGTGTGTGTGCCTCAGGTGTGCTGGGACCTGTTCTAGGTGCTGGGGGCTCAGTGTGGTGGGGCACAGCTTTAATCCCAGCACTCAGGTGGCAGAGGCAGGTGGATCTCTGGGAATGTGAGGCCAGCTTGATTTGGTTTACGTAGAGTGTTCCAGGCTAGCCAAGGTGTCACAGTGAGACCGTTTCAAAAAAATAAAATAAATAAAATAAAAAATAAAAATGAGGGGCTGGAGGGATGGCTCAGCGGGTAAGAGCACTGACTGCTCTTCCAGAGGTCCTGAGTTCAATTCCCAGCAACCACATGGTGGCTCACAACCATCTTTACTGGGATCTGATGCCCTCTTCTAGTCTGCAGGTGTATACGCAGATAGAGCACTCATATACCTAAAATAAATTTTAAAAAATCAAAAAGAAAGAAGAGGGACAGAAAGGGAAGCGATAGAAGAGAGCAGAGGACAGGAAGGCAGGAGGGAAGGGGAGGGGAGGGTGGGCTTATATATATAGTTTATATACATAATATATGTTCTGTATAATATAGAATTATATATAGTTATATATGATATATGGTATCTGATATATAACATGTAATGTAGACATATAATATATACAATACTATATAATTACATAACGTAATTATGTATCATATACTACATATTACATACCACATATTACACATTACATGTTATATCTTACATATTATATATATTTCTCTTGTGTCCCAGTGACATGATGAAATACACCCAGAAGGACTGCAGGCAAATGCTGAAGAAAATAGAAATTGGTAACATCCCAAGTATAGCTCCCTCTTCTCTAAAAGAGAAGAGATGGCCTTGCGCAGTACCTGTTACTTGGGTTTTGCGTGGAAATGGCGGCTAGTAAGCACCAGGGCTCATATCATACTTCTGTTGCCACAGTCAAGTTGGCCTCCAGAGGACTGAAGGAACTGAAGGACCAGGAAAGTGCAACCATCTGAAACATCCCCAGCTTGCAATAAGTGGGTGAATTTATGTAACAGCAACAAGAGGTATGCAAACCAAGGGCACACCTCAGTCTTGGAGCTCCCAATTGGCCTAGATGAAGCCCTCAGGCTCCTGATGCTCCTCCTGGCCACCGGTAGGGGGCGGGGTCAGCCTGTGTCTGGATGATGGTTTCCAGGCTCTGCTTTCCAGAGAGATGAAGGATGTTGCTTTGGCTCCAGGGGCATGCTAGCTTCTTCCCCTCTGTGTAAAGAGCAGAGATCTCCAAACTAGGGAGATGGCTCAACAGTTGGGAGCACTTGCTGTTCTTCCAGAGGACCCAGGTTCAATTCCCACCACCCACATGGGAGCTCACAACTGTTTGTAACTTCAGTTCCAACGAGTCTGACATTCTCACATAGATATACATGCAGGCAAAACCCACCAACGTATATAAAATAATATAAGAAAATATTAGGAAAAAAAAGAGTGGACATCTCAGATTTCTTCTCTAGATTTCTCAATCACCTCAGTACCCACCCACCCATTTAGGAGGAGCAGACACCACAATGTGGGTTTTAACAGGCAGAAGCTCTGTCTATAAATATCCTAATGTTATAGCTGCTGCATTGTATTATTGTTTAGTTAGTTTAATTGGTCTGTGTGTTAAAGAAGGCTTCCTTGAATGCACTAGGTAGTCAAGGCTGTCCTTGAACTCTTAATCTTCCTCCTGGGTTTGAGCTCCAGCACCAAAAAGAAAGTTTTGGCTGGGACTATAATTCATTGACAAAGTGTGCACCTAGCACAACACACACAGGTAATAACAAAATAAATCTTAAATATTTAGAACCAGGCTCATGTCTACAGTCTCAGCACTTGGGAGACTGAGGCAGGAGAATCGTAAGTTTGAGGCCAAGTTGGATTAATTTAATTCTGAGTATAGATTTAACTATTTCCCATTGATTTTATTACTTGTGAAATGGAAAGCAAAGCGAAAAATACGCCACACAAACTCAATTCCGATGTGGTCTAATCTCTCCGTTCTATGGCTCTCAGTGGGGCACTGAGTAACAGGGCGATACAGTGACATCAGAGGGTCTAAACGTGCTTTGAGAAACTCAGACAGGAGAGCTGGAGAGATGACTCTGCGGTTAAGGGCACTTCTAGTTCTTGCAGAGGACCTGCGCTGATTCCCAGCAGGCACGTGGTGACTCACAACTGTCTGTACCTCCAATTCTAGGATGTACACGCTACACAAATGTGAGCAAACCACTCATACACATAAAATAAATCTAATAGAAAGAAAGAAAGAGAGAAAGAAAAAAGAAAGAGAGAAAGAGAAAGAGAAAGAAGTCCTGGGCCAATTTATTCTACATAGGAAGTTCCAGCTAGCCAGGGCTACATGGTGAAATCCTATCTTAAGCAGAGAAAAACTCAGCCAACCAACCCACCAGCCAACCAAAGGATAAGAATGGGGGAGGGGCCAGGCGGTGGTGGTGCACGCCTTTAATCCCAGCATTTGGGAGGCAGAGGCAGGCGGATTTCTGAGTTCGAGGCCAGCCTGGTCTACAGAGTGAGTTCCAGGACAGCCAGGGCTACACAGAGGAACCCTGTCTCGAAAAACAAAAACAAAAACAAAACAAAACAAAACAAAACAAAACAAAACAAAACAGAATGGGGGAGGGGTGGATATTCATGCCTATAACTCCAGTACTCTTGGAGGGGGAGGCAGGAGAATCTAGAGCTCTCTGCTAACACAGGCTGTATAGTAAGACCTGTCTTGCACATAGTAAGTAAACAATCAGAGGCTGGGGGATGGCTCTGTCAGTAAAGTGTTGTGAGGGCCTGGAGTAGGATTCCCAACACCCACCTTGGCTTCAGACTACAGCTGTAAGACCCCCAAAAGGGGACTCTCACCCAAGTCCGGACCTGCACGAACCCAAGGATACACGAGAAACCATCTTGATGCAATTGCAGAGGTTTAATGACGAGGGCCCTCGGGCCGGAACATATCTCACGCAGGAGATAGAGCTTCCGACCCCCAGCCCAGGAAACTTGGGATATTTATGGTTAGGGGTTGGGGGGGGGGAGAAGGGGAAGTTTGGCGCGGTTACATATGATTGGATATTTCAAACATCCGTTCCCAAGCCTGGTTTCCATCTAGCCCCCTTCCCAATTATCCTAATTTACATCTATATCTTGCTCCTGGGAGAATTCCTTTCAAGTGACTTCCGTTTACCCAGGTGTTTTATTGCCTCTATCTTGGGCCTTTTGTGCCTTTGAAATGTTTATTCAAGCCCTTGGAATGCACCCCAGGGGCAGCTAACACTTGAGTGTAAATTGAAACTCTGAACCTAAGAAACTCTCACGTTGAGACCTAAAATTTCATTTTTACAATTTATTCTCACAGAGCCAGGTGGTGCACACCTTTAATCCTCAGAAGGCAGAAAGAAGCAGGCAGATCTCTGAGTTTGAGGTCACCCTGGTCTACATATGAGTTCCAGGCCAGCCAGGGCTACACACAGAAACCTTGTCTCAAAAACAAAACAAAGCAAACAAACAAACAAACAAAAACCAGTGCAATAAGGCAGAGAACAATCGGGGAAGCTGGGCACCCATCACTGGCCTCTACATGCGTATGTGTGTGAACATGCACACACACACACCAAAATAAATACAGCAAGAGAAGAAAACACATGAGAGAAAGGGACCTGGCTTGGGACTCAGCATGTGACAGTCCCCTCCCCTCCTCCTCCATGGGGCCTCATCACAGGGAACTGAGGGAGGAGGAGTATCCTGAGTCTCTTAAGTGAATCCTGCAATGTACTGAAACAGCTCCTGGGCGAGCAGCTCTGCTGAGGCTCCCGAAGGCTCGTCAAGCCCCAGGGTGGGATGTAGCAAACAGATGTCTTCAGATGTTGGGAATCCACTCTGCTCAACAACTGCTAGTTTTGTTCTGGGAACCAAATATCTGCTCTAACAGCTCCTTTGGGGACCTAGCGTGAAGCTGTGATGTATTCAAGGGGGAATTATGTCACAGCCTAAAAAGAAGGGAGGGTCTTGGGGATTAAGAGGACATCAGAGGGCCGGTCGGTGGTGGCACACGCGTTTAATCCCAGCACTTGGGAGGCAGAGGCAGGCGGATTTCTAAGTTCGAGGCCAAGCTGGTCTACAGAGTGAGTTCCAGGACAGCCAGGGCTACACAGAGAAACCCTGTCTCGGAAAAAAAAAAAAAAAAAAAAAAAAGAGGACATCAGAGGACAGGGTCCCTGTGAAGAGGAGAATGGAGATCCACATGGGGCAACAAGATCTTAGTAATGGACAACTGGACAGGGACCCAAAGCCAGCGGCCTTCCATGCTCTCCCTGTGGGAGGCACTTAAGATACCTCCAGTGAAGCAAGGGTGGGAAGGGTCCTAGGTGAGGAGGAGAAATAATAGGTGGGGAGGAGGAGGAGTAAGTAGGGAGGAGGGTATTAGGTGGTAAGGAAGGTATTATTAGGTGGGGAGGAGGGGTAGTAGGTGGGAAGGAAGGGTGGAAGGGTAGTAGGTGGGGAGGAGGGGTAGTAACCCTAGGACTGCCCCTACCTTAGTCTATCTGTTCCTGATTTGAAGAGAAAGACCACGCAGGACAAGGAGCCCAGGGCCTGGGTCTGTGCAAATGGAGGAAATCCTTTCTAGAAGGAAGGAGTGGGCAGCATCAGTCAGAAGGCACGTGCTCAGAGAGGTAAGGGGCCCAGAGCTCTTACTGTCTGTGGGCAGGGAACACTCTAGGCTGAGCCACATCCCCAGCTGGGCTGACTCTGGGGTGACTAGTGAGAGAGAGGGTGGGAACACATAGACAAAGGGTGGAGGATGGGAGGGAGCACGGAGATGCAGGAAGCATGTAGGGGTTAGGAAGACAGCCTGTGTTTAATGTTGATGCGAGAGACCTTTCTTTCCTTGGTGTACTGAGAGCTTTTCAGGACACAGCACTAAGGGTGGGATGTGGGAAGGGGGCACAGGATGAGGAGCTGAGGGAGGCATAGTTGTGTTAAGAAATGATCTTACTCTACAGCAATGCTTTCTGGATCCAGTGGGGGACATTACTGTGTAAGAAAACTTTTCCTAAGGAGATTCAAATCACACACACACACACACACACACACACACACAGACAAGACAGACCAAAGTACAGACACCACTAAAGTCCAATCTGAAGCCAGGTGTGGTGACACATGCCTTTAATCCCAGAGGCAGGCAGATCTCAGAGTTTGAGGCCAGCCTGGTGAACAGAGTGAGTTCCGGGACAGCCAGGGCTACAGAAACAAACAATCCATCTTGAACACCGCCCCCCCCCCCAACAAGGTAAGTAAGTAAAGAAAAAAAAAGAGAGAATGAAATGTAAGGCCCACTAGAAAAAGAACTCACGATCCGTGGAGAACTGCAGACGCACCCCAAATCACTCACGAGAAACACAACTTGATGCAAACGCAAGAGGTTTACTGGCTAGCCAGGGCTGTCTTCCCTTCAAGCCCGCGCAGGGGCCGAGAGATTCAGCAGCCCCGAACAAAAAAAGTTTACAGCTTTTAAGGGTGAATCTACAAACCAGGTGGGGGTGGAGTTAGGGAAGGGGGAAGGCTGAGAGTGGAGTTAGGGAAGAGGGAAGGAGGGGGAACAGGTCACTAGGTCATCGATACATTTGATCTCAAATTCCTAAGATGCATGGTGTGTCACTTTATAATTGGCTATTTCGAACTAGTTTCACACTATATATCATGAGCTCCAGTTCAAGGGGGTCAGGCTTATCTCAAACTTTTAGCATCCTGGCACCAACTGTCCCAGGGCTGATAGTTCAAAGCGCGGCCAGGCTAATCTCGGGCCCATAGCATCCTGACACCATGAATCTTAAGGTTTGTTTAGTTAGGGCCATCTGTTCAAATGGTCAGCTAATTTCCTGGGACTGAGGCAACACAGTGTTTGACTTACAGGTTTTTATGTCTTTGCTTTTAAGAGTAGGGTTCAGGGGATCAACTTATGATTTTTCTATCTTTCAGAATGAATAATTAAATAAACAAATAAAAACTTGGGCCAGTAGGTAAGGGTACTTGCCACCAAGCCTGATGCCCCGACTTTCTCAGGACTCATATTGTGAAGGAAAGAACCAACTCCTGAAAGTTTCTCCCTGACCTTGGCATGTTTGCCATGGTACGTGTGTGTACATGCAACGCTAAATAAATAATGCAATGAAACATTAAGAGCTCCAAGACTCCTGTGTTTGATGGGACAAAGACACATCAATCATCAGCATCCTGCACACTCTCCACTCATACTGAATCTCAGATCTTTCAAATTCTTATTTGCACTCTCTAATCAACTGTCAAACTCCCAGTTTTAGCAAGCTTTATGGTCAGAGGGAGGAATGTCGAAAGGTCTAATGCTGAGTGGTTCTTAGTGTTACCATGTTCCCTCTAAAAACTAAAATATTCTGCCACACTCTCACTGGTTTACTGTGCCACCCCAGGGTGCTTTGGCACACAGTATAGGAACCCCAATTTGGAGCTTTTTAAAAAGTATTTCATTTTAGCTGGGCAGTGGTGGCACACGCCTTTAATCCCAGCACTTGGGAGGCAGAGGCAGAGCTCTGAGTTGGAGAACAGCTTGGTCTATACAAGTTCCAGGACACTCAACGCTACACAGAGAAATCCTATCTCCAACAGCAACAACAGTTATTTTATTTTTATTGATTAGATTTGACTTCCTCTCTTTCCCAATGTCCAGGCTCATTTCAAATGCCAAAATGGCCAGAAATAAAATATAGAAGAACAAAACAAAACTATTCCCTCCCTTGGGATTCAGACCTAACCACAACTTAATTTATGTAATATAGAAAAGGCACAAGCTGTCCTCTGACACTCAAGGTCTAAAACCTGCCAAATTGGTTTTTCCAAATCAGATAAAAACACTAGGCTTTGAGTCTTCTCTAGTAAGAGCCCACTGAGACTTCTAATGTGTAATGTGTGGCTTTAATTAAATTAATTAATTAATTTTTGCTTCTTCTTGTTCCTAGGTTTCTCTCAGGGCCGTGGGCCTGGCATGTTAAGGCTAAACTGAGTTGCCGGTGTCTGTATTCCTCAGAGCTTCTCTCTACAGTGGTCCTCATGAATGCAAAGTGATGGCCTCACTGTCTCTGACCACACCCAGCGCCAGGCTGAGCAGAAGGACCACTCTTTTGGCTGGTGAAGATCCTGGTGCTTTGTGTCTGACAGCACACCTCACCATTGTGCAAAGCTGTGTCCACTAGGGGTCGCTATGCGAGTGTGTGTGTGTGTGTGTGTGTGTGTGTGTGTGTGTGCATCATCGTCCATAGCTTCTCTTCTTGTGGGTGATTCTGTTCCTTTGGGAGGAAGCTGTCCAGTTCCCTGAGCTTTAAAGCAGGTAGCTGTGAAACCAAAAGAGGACTCATTGCTGTTAAGGAGCCACATTGTCATAAATTGTTACTAAGTTTCCATTCCTTACAAGAATGTCTGTTTCTTAAACCTAATGTATCCTGCAAACCATGTTTCCCAACCTCTGCTGAACTTGTGACTCCATGGTGTGTACCCAGCCCTTTGCCTCCCCTGCAATGACTCCCCTCCCACGTGACACATTCCTGCACTTACCTACCCACAGGCAGCCTTGAGCCTGAGGCCCCCACTCTCCTGTCCAGGTGCTAACAGTCAATTATCTCAACAGCTGGCTTTTTTGTTCCCCCCCACTCTAACCCTTCCCTGTAAAAATGACCTCAAAAGCCAGTGAGGGGCTGCTCTCTGCAATCCCAATTTACAGGGAGGCACCCCTTCCACCTGCCTAAGTCGAGCTTGCTTAGACAGTTGCGGAAATGTGTCCCTTCCCCCCTCCCCCCCCCCCCCCCATCTAATATAGCCTTAGGAGGAAAGTGACCCTTTGATATGTTGTTTTGCCCCAAAATGGCATCAACATTTTAATTTGAGGAGTACAGAGCTGGGGAATCTTAAAAATGTTTCCACTGCAGGAACTAGAGAAATGGCTCAGCAGTTAAAATCAGTTACTGCTCTCTCTCTCTCTCTCTCTCTCTCTCTCTCTCTCTCTCTCTCTCTCTCTCTCTCATTTGAGACAGAGTTTCTCTAGGTAGCCTTGGTTGCTTTGGCTGTCTTGTCACTCTACCTTGGCCTTAAAATCACAGAGCCTGCCTTCGCCTCCTGAGAACTAGAATCTTGAACTCCAGATGCAGGGGCATCTGTAACTTTAATTTTTTTCAAATCCTATTTTTAATGATAATTCTTAAACACTTTAACCCCTCTTTAGCCCACCACCCATCAGAGGTAGTGAAAAAAAAAAAGGATGGGGGGGGGCAAGGGAGGGGAAGTGGACCTGTTTAGGACCTGTTTCTTTTTTCTTTTCTTTTTTGTTTTTGGGTTTTTGTTTTGTTTTTGGTTTTTTTTTTTTTTTTTTTTTTTTTTTTTTTTTTTTTTTTTTTTTTTTTTTTTTTTTTTTTTCGAGACAGGGTTTCTCTGTGTAGCCCTGGCTGTCCTGGAACTCACTCTGTAGACCAGGCTGGCCTCAAACTCAGAAATCCGCCTGCCTCTGCCTCCCAAGTGCTGGGATTAAAGGCGTGTGCCACCACTGCCTGGCCATCATGTATCTTTTCATGTGCTTGCTTTATTTGAACATCCTCTCTCCTGTGTCTGCTTCAGCAAAACATTCCTTCAGGAGTCTGCCTTAGCTTTTCACACCTGTGTACACTTTAAGGAAACGTTTCTTCATGTGTTTGTCCCAGCAAAAACGCCATCGAACTGATTTTCGAAAGAACCGTCAAGTTTCTATTTCAGGGTTCTAATGCCTCTGGCCTCTGTGGTCACCTGCACTCACATGCACATAGCCACACACAGACAGATACTCACATACATAACATTAAATGCTTTTTTAAAAAAATCTCATTGCAAAGACTGGATGTAGTGGCCCACACTGATAGTCCCGGTACTTGGGAAGTGAGGGCAGGAAGCTCCAGAGTTCAAGCTTATCTTTACTGCAAAGAAAGTTCAAGACCAGTCCTCGGTAGCAGGAGACCCAGCCTACCTGCCCTCTACCCATGAACTGCAACATTTAAACACCCAGAGGTGATATATAATTTCTTCTACAATCTCTGTGGAAAAATTGCCTGGGTCTAAGTGTGGACTGTTCCCCCAGGCAAAGCATATACTCAGAGGCTGCTCACATTCATGCTGTGGTCCACATCTGCCTGTCTTCTGCAGTCCTTTGATCTTGAGAGTTTCACAAACACACAAAACTTGTCATCTTGAGGGCCAGGTCCCGGACTGGACTCAAGTGGTGCAGGTCCAGTTCCTTCTCTTCAGGTCTCTCTGTGTGTGTGGATGGGTAGGTGACAAGACAGAGACATCACTTTTTCCTTCGTTAAAAATTGTTTTTTGCCCAGTGATTGTGGGGAGCCGACAGAAGGCGGCTATCATCCTTGCAGCCATCTTGAGCCATATACCCTGACAAGAGACTTGTTTCCAACAGCCTACAACAGCTGAGCACACTCTGATAAAATCTTGTTTTATATACCCAGGATTTTCCCTTGGGTGTGTGTGACTTAAAGGTGTGACTTGAGAAGTGAGACTTATAAAAGGTGAGAGGCAGACAGAAGAAGGACAGGAAAACTTGGAACTTGGAGGCACTAGGGACTAGGAACTAGGGACTAGGAACTGGAGACTTGGGACTTGGACTAGGAACAAGGGACTTGGAAAGAGAGAAGAGAGACTTGAGAATAAACGGGATTGAATCACACTCTGTCTGGTCTCCATTCTTCGAGTTCGCCCTCACTCTCTCTCTTGCTGAACCCTGACCCACGGACCAGAGCAGCAGTACAAGCTGGGACAATTTAGCCCCCAAAGTGTGGGGCAGTGTGGGCTCTAACAATTTTGGCCCCCAGGCTTTTGGCAGTGCGGGTTCCAACATTTGGCAGAGCGGCCCCTGACAAGTGATGGTGGTCCCATCACTCAGGAGGCAGAGGCAGGAGGATCTCTAAGTTCAAGACCAGCCTGGTCTATAGAGCAAGTTTCACGACAGCCAGGACTACAGAAAGAAACCTTATTTTAAAAAAATCCACAAAATTATTTATTTTATGTGTATGTGTCTGGGTGCATCCATATGCACACGTAGGAGTCACAGGAGGTTGGAAGAGTCCTCAGATCCCCTGGAATTGAAGTTTAGAGTGTTGTGGGCTGGGGTGTGGGTTCTAGGAATCAAATCTGTGCCTTCTGAAAGTATAGCCTGTGCTCTTGACTACTGGGCCATGTCTCCAGTCCTTTCCAGTCCTTTCTTTAGATTGCTCCTTGGCCGGAGAGATGGCTCAGTGGGTAAAGGCATTTAGAGCCACACCAGCCAACCTGTTTGATACCTTGTCCTCACATGGTGAAAGTGTAAACCGGCTCACACAAGCAATCCTCTGAACTCTACAAGTACACACACACACACACACACACACACACACAAATAAACATTTTTTAAAAAAGAAAATGTTTCTAAAACAGTGCAGGTAAAGGGGAAAGTAATGGCCCAGCAGTCAGAAGGAGAGGGTGGGGTGGGCACAGAAGAACGTAGCTGAGGATGCAGTTTTGTAGCTGAGGATGCAGTTTTGAAGCAGAGCGAGGCAGGTGTACGCCCCAGGCGGAGGGAGAAGTGGCCCACACTCTGCGCTCAAGGCTTATGACCACATCCAGTTGCTACCAGTTGCTACTCTCTAATTCAACCCGTTCGTATTTCTGGCTAACGTGTTTTCTTATTCTCGGATCCTCCAGGCAGCTCCCTTGTAAACTGCCCCTCAGCTCCTATCTCTTCTCTTACCATCCTGTTTACCTGGCCAGCTCTCCCCGTCACGTGACAGGAGTGTTACTCCTAGGATTCTTCCCACGCCTGCCGCAGGTCTGCAGAGGGCTCTGCAGAGGCTGCGGGCTACGCATGCGTAATTGTAAGCGCACCTGCGCCTCTGCTGGCCAGGGAGACCTTCTCTAAGCGTCCTGCGGCACCATCCCCGTCTGGTTGCGCGCGGTGCTAAGGTGGAACGAGGGACGATGAACCTGATTGGGCTCAAATTCCCGAGGTGATCTGGTTCTTGTCGCTGATAAGCTCCCCACATAGCCAAACCTCTCCTGTCATGGACTGCGTCCTGGGTTCTGCAGTTCTCCACTGGGCATCAGGAAATGAGGGCTAAAGTGGAGTTTCTGGTCTGCATTGATAGCCTTAGAACCTTAGCCTGGTGGTTTAACGTTGGCAGGCCCTGAGAAAATAATAATATCACTGACTTAAGAGTAAAGGTCCAGTGAAAATTACTGAGTATTCTGTGGTGTCTCAAACTCTCAGCCAATGCAGATTACAGACAGCTCACCTATAATCCCAGAACTTGAGAGGCTGCCAGCCTGGGGTTATTTAGGAAGACTCTGTCTCAACACTTTTCTTCTCTAAATAAAGTGTGAGTGATGTCTGCCTGGGAGAGATTTTACACTGTTGGTCATTGCCCTGTATCCTCACAGCTACCCTGAGAGAGAAGCTTTACAGATGGGGAAACCAAGGTTCAGAGATGTCTGGAAGCCTGGAGCCAGGTGATGGATTCCAATTTCAGTGTGACCTCAAAGTTAGGATAGGGATATTTATTTTTCTGGTAGGATTTCAAGTAAGTTCAGTCTACCCTTGAACTTGCTATGTAGCCAAGGATGAAGGAAGGTCATCTTGAACTCTCGATCTCTTCCCCTCCTTTGCTTCTACCTCCCAAGTGCCAGGATTATAGGAGCCAGCACCCACCATGGTCAGGCTCCATGGTGGGTTCTCAGTCTCATTCCATTTGTTCTTTGAACTTTTTAAAGAATAGCATCCATGCTGACCTTAGCCACCAACAAGGAACATACCAGGTACGCACACATCCAGAAACTATCTTCTTTCTGGTCCTTGTTTCTGCTGAAATAGGAGTTGCTATATTTTTGTGATCTTTGAGGAGGTTTCTTGTGCACAGATCCCACACCTCCTGAAAGCCCCTGAGCAGTGCAGCCGGCCAACTCCTAGAGCTCTGCCCACCAACCCGACCCTTAGGCTCTCCGCTACGATCACAACGGATCCTCTTTTCCTGGAGAAGCCAAATTCTTTCCTGTTGCTGGGTGTTTCACCTACGGTGTGTCTGTCGGGATGCTCTCCCATTCCCTCTTTGCTACTTTTTCCCTCTTTGGTTCAGGGAGCCCAGCCAGTTCTTGGGTCAGGTGCCCTGTCAGCTACTTTCACAGCCCCCTTTCCTGTTGCAGTACTTTCCAGCTTTCGTGATTCCTCTACTGCTGTCGGTCTCATCAGACCCTCAAGGGCAGGAATCTTGCCTTATGGCACTTGGACTGGACCCCCGATGCCATCCTGTGACCCTTTTTTGGCTCACTTGACTGGATGAATGGCAATCCAGCCCTCGACATCCCCCAACTCCTTAGCCAGAAAGGATTTCTCAAGCTTCTAATTCATGTTTCTGTGGTAGATGCATTAACTGTGGAATCTCTGTTGATACATGCCAGCTGGTTAAGGAAGGAGCATGTGGTGTCACAACTGTACCCGGGGTTCCCTCACATTTACACACACTGGCTCCTTCTCCAGATGTACCCAGAGTCTACCAATGTGTTCTGTAAGCCAAGGCAGAACTGAGACATGGAGAGAAGACATATTGTACCTTCTGTCTAGGAAGGAAGCAAAGGGTCCTTTGGGTGCAGACTGGAGTAGAGGCCAGATGTCTGGGTTCCTTTTCCTATTCTTGTGATAAAAATCCTGATGAAAGTACTTTAGGAGGGAAGAAAACATTTATTCTTGGTTTACAGTTCAAGGGCAAGTTCATTATGGCAAGGTGGGGATGGAGGGAGGAGCTTGAGGTGGCTGGTCACATCGTGCCCACAGTCAGGAAGCAGAAAACAATGCCTATTTGTACTCAGCTCCCAGCCTAGGGAATGAGGACCACTGTGGGTGGGTCTTCCCACTTCAATTAGCCTAAACACAACACTCTCCTGTGAGTATGCCCAGAGGCTAACCTAAGCCGCCCCACCTCAGAGGCTCGCCTGGAGGCTTGCCTTACCGACCCCAGATCCTGTCGACACTTATTTGTCACACCAGAAGGCTGTCAAATCTTCTCACCCCGGTGGGTGCTGGTGTCTCAAACTAGGACAGACAGTGTTTTAAGTTTGACCCTGATTCACTTCACGACCTTGGAAAATTCTCCTTTAGGCTTTTCCTTCTTTTCTTGTCGTACTGTATAAGACAGTAGCTCAGAATTCAAATTATTATAGAATTGTATTTCTAGGGGCTAAGGCTGAGCTTAGATTGGTAGATTGGTTGCACAGCATAAACCAGGCATGGTGGTGCAAGCCTAGATACCCAGCTTGTGAGAGATGATAACAGAAGACTGAGGGATTGAAGGTCATCCTGAGCTACATATCAAGTTTAAGGCCAGCCTGAACAATATGGGCCCCTGTCTCAAAAAATAATTATTACATTCTTGGGGGCTGGGGAGCAGTGGTGGCCAAACCTTCAATCCCAGCCTTTGGAGGCAGAGGCAAGCCTATCTCTGAGTTCAAGGCCAGCCTGGTGTGCAGAATGAGTTCAGGACAGTCAGGGCTACACAGAGAAACCCCGTCTGGAAAAACAAAAACAAAAAACAAATTATTACAAAATATTACTAAATAAAGCCAAGTATGGCGAACACCTTTAATTCCAGCATCCAGGAGGCAGAAGAAGGTGTATTTCTGCAAATTCTAGACCAACCAGGGCTAAATAGTAAGACCCTGTCTAAATAAATAGATACATTGATAGGTTAAATAAATAAATACATTTGTTTTAAAAAATACTTGAATTACTACTTGTTCAGTACTCAGCACAGCCTCTCTGAATCTCAGGGTCCCCGTCTGTAAAACAATCACTTGGTTTCTGAATGATATGCAGAAAGGGTCCCAGGTCACAGGGCTGCTTACATGCACTGGGTATTCACGGGCTTCACACTTATATCTCCTGTCCTCTGGATGAAGAGTGCTTCATGCTTGTCATGGCATGTGCTCAGAGAACAACTCTGTCGAGTCCATTCTCTTCTCTCTTCACTGTGGGCTCCAGTGACTGACCTCAGGTTATCAGCCCCGCTGCAATGCCTTTACCCACTGAGCCATACTTTGTAGCCCACTTGTTTCAGGTTTTTGAGACAGGAGATTGCCATGTAGTCCAGGCTGGCTGAAGTTCACAAAAAAATCTCTTGCCTTAGCCTCTCAAACACTGGGATTACAGATCTTTGCCACCATGTCTAGCACCCGTTTATGATTAAAAAAAATCGTTTATTGTTATGCATATGTGAGTATGAATGTGTGTATGTGTGTGTTCCGTGGCACTCGTGTAGAAGTCAGACAATTCTTAGGGGATTGGTTCCAGAGAACTGCTGTAAAGTTTTATTATATTTACCTAATGTGTGGTACCAAGCGCCAGCGTCAGAGAACTTGTGGGAGTCTGTTTGCTCCTTGCACTAAGTGGACTCTGGGACTCAAACTCAGGTTGTAAGGCCAGATGACAAGTGCCTTTACCCACTGAGCCATTCCCATAGCCCTTCCTCTGTGAGGTTGTTGTTGTTGTTGTGTTGTTTTGTTTTGTTTTTGGAAACTGGGTATATGTAGCGCTGGCCTGAAACTCACTATGTAGACCATTGTAGTTGGCCAGAAAGTCAAAGAGTTTGTCCTGCTTCTGCCACCCAAGTGCTGGGATTAAAGGTCTGTGTCACTATGCCTTCCTTTGTGGTTCTTTCTTGCTTGTTTGTTAAGACAGCTTTTTCTGTGTTGCCCTGGCTGTCCTAGAACTTGTTCTGTCGACCAGGCAGGCCTCAAACTCAGGGATCTTCCTCTCTGTCTGCCTCCTGCGTGCTGAGACTAAAGGTATGTGCTACCACACCTAGCTCCTTCGTGATTTTTCTTTTTTAAAATGTGTTTTTAAAAAAGATTTATTTATGCATGTATTTTATGTATGTGGGTATTTTTTTTGGCATGTATGCACATCAGAAGAGGGCATTGTGTCCTATGTAGTCCTTAGACTACAAAGACGGGGTTGGGGATTTAGCTCAGTGGTAGAGCGCTTGCCTAGCAAGCACAAGGCCCTGGGTTTGGTCCTCAGCTGTGGGGAAAAAACAAAACAAACCAACCAAACAAACAAAAAAACAAATAGACTGCAAAGACAATTGTGAGCCCATATGAATGCTAAGACTTTAACTCAGGACCATCATCTGGTAGAGCAGTCAGTGCTCTTAACCACTGAGCCATCTCTCCAGCCCCATCCTTTGTGGTTTTCAAATTGGACTTGTTCGGTTTTTCTTTACACTTTATTTTATTTTCCACCGTCAGGGATCAAAGTGGAGACCTTGCATATAACAAGCAAGTGCTCCATCACTGAGGTACATCTCCCACTCTTGTTCTGTATTTCGAAAGCAACCTTCTTCATTAGCAAACATGACAACAGTGAAAACTGTGACCATGTAGACTGCAAGAAGGAGATGCTGAGTCCAGAGTAGATTCTATAATATGTCCTAATTAGATTTGGATCTTGGAAACTACTGGATTTGTACCATGTCTTGTGCACGAGTGCAGCCCCAGTGTACAGAATAGCAGATTATATATAGTAATGGGAGAACAATATTCAGTAGTGAGTGGAGATAAAATAGCACAACAGCAAGCGCCTCCGGTGTTTGTTTTTGCACCTGAAAATGAAGATTAGAAACAATGCTCAGTTACTGCGCGAATTTAGTAAAACCACACTTGAAAGGTGAGTGACACAGAGCTTAGCGCTCCACAGACCACAGAGACACACGGATAGTTAGTTTCATTGTACTGTAAGCCTATGTTGTGGCTGGGAATGGGAATATAGCTAATAAGAATCTGCTCTCAGAGTTCGTTTTGTTGGCAGGAGAAAATGGAAGGCCAAAAAGGCAGAAAGAGCATCACAGCCTGGCTTTGGGGACATTCCCATGGCCTGGACAGCTAGAGCAGGACTGACGAGGGGATTTTAGGACCCTGAGCCCGGGACGCGCGCGTAAGGCGCAGGGGAGGGCTCTCCCGGAGCCCGCATCCCGAAGGGCGGGGTCTCACGCCCGGGCAGCGCTTCTATTGGCGGAAGCGCGCGGGTGACGATGACGGCTGGCGCGAGGCCCCGCCCCCGCAGCCCCGCCCCTCCCGCGCGCGCCAGCCGCTCCACAGCCTCGCTCTGGCCCGAGTCGCGCCCCCGCGCGGAGTCGGCGCGTCAGTCGGTCCCGAGCGCGACTGCCGGGCGGCGGGCTGCAGATAGCGGGGCGCGCGGCTCGGGGGAGGCGACGGTGTCGCGGGAGGAGCATCGGAGCCCGGAGACTCGAAGAACGCCATGGCCCCCATTGGCCTCAAGGCGGTGGTCGGAGAGAGTAAGTGGCGTCCGGGTGCTGCCCCGGGGCCGGCGCAACCCGTTATTCAGGCGCCGCCCTCCCGGGAGGGAAGCCCCTCTGGCTTCCTGCAGCCAGCTGACTTCCCTGACTCACGCTTCATCCAGATCCCCTCTTCACCTCGATCCTCCTCACCCCAAACGCCTCCTCAGTCTCTATTCCTCCATCTCCTCTTCATCCCATCCCTCCTCCTCACATCTCGCCTTCATAAACATTGCATTTCCCTTTTTACCTTCATCCCTTCACCTCCATCACGCCATCTCTCTTCCTTCATCCCATCCCGTCTCCTCTCTCTTCTCGTTCAGCCCAGACCCCATCTCTCCCTCCCCCACCCGCGCCTTTACCCCCCTCCAGCCCGCCACCCTCCTCTGCAGCATCACCCTTTTGCACCCCAACTCTTCCCCAGACGTATTCCTTTCCTACCGTCTCCCTTCCTTGCCTTCTGCATTTTCAGAGCTCCCAATTCCGCTCCCCCCCCTTTTTTTTTCTGTCTCCAATCCCTCCCTCTTTCCCACCCTCGCTCGTGAATCGTGACGAACGAAGCCTGGCCTGCGTCCTCCTCCCTCCCTGCCTTCCTCTCCCGGGAGCAGGGCGCTGTCCCCGGCTGCAGAGACCCACCTGGGAGCGGCTGGGCGCGCGCCGCTAGGGCCACTCCTGCCAGCTGGGGAGGGGACACGGGGTTTTCCTGGGGCGCTGCTCCCGCAGGGCTCCCTCCGCCTCCCCTTCCCCGGGCTGGACTTAAAGGGAGGGGTCTTAGCCGGGTCCGAACCCTTAGAGATCCCAAGGGAGAAGGGGAGCAGTTTCAGAGTGCCGCGGGAGGAGTGGCCCCAGCCAGCGCCGCAGTCTGCTGTCTCGCTGCTTGTGGGACTCAGCCCTGGGCGTCGCTGCGGGGAAGATATGATTGTTTATGGGTTTGCATGAAAGGCACAGCAGACATTTTTAAATTTATTTTTTTTTTATCTATTTTTATAATGGATGGTGAGCGTCGAAGTGACGGCGGGTTGTAGGTATTTAAAAAACAGCTTTCTCAAATAAAGATGGGTGACCTAGGTAGAAAAATAGTGCCTCTTCAGTATTTTGGCACGTCTTTACAATGAAACCGTGTGAGGACCGATGTGGCCTTCGCTCTCATCGGTGAGAGAAAATGAAAGTGCCTTTCCTGTAGGAGAGGTGGAAATTTACAGTTTCCTTTTTCAGTGATCCTCTTCTATGGTAGCTTCCTCTCAGCCCCCATCCCCCATCAAATGCAGCATAACTGTTGAGCGTCGTAAATGCCTTCCCCTTATTCTTTTGACTGGTATATGGGGGATACTCTTTTGGTGGAATCTTGCCATGTTCAACCTTTTCTGATATAGTACATCAGAAGGAGATTATGATAAAAACAAAGCCAAAATGGACATTTTTTTTTTTTAAATGCTCATGCTAGCACCCATGCTGTAAGGTTACTTGAACTGTTTTCTGAGGAGAGTCAGTGTTTGAGGCTGCAAGTATCCATAGGGATTTTCTGTCCTCACCATCTTCATTTTTACCCATGGGAAAGCAGTTGAGGCTTTGGAGCTGTTAAATGATTTGCTGAAATCACTGTTAATTAATTTTTAAAAATCTAGTGTCCAGTTCCTTGCAATTTAAGTAAAGATAACGTCCTTGTTTTCTGCATACATACTGTTTCCTCTGTACCCCCTTTTCAAGGGTTAGAGGTGTGGGGTGGAATGTCATATTCCAGGTATTATTTTTGAATATTACATTTGAAAGATAAAATACTTATTATAGAACCTCCCCCAAGACAGTCTCTATAGTCCAGGTGGCTGGCCCAGAAGGCGCTGTGTAACCCAGACTGGTATTAAATTTATCTTAATCCCCCTGCCTCAGCTCCACAAATGCTGAAGATTATAGATGTGAGCCACCAACCCCAGCTTATTTTTTTTTTTTTTTTTTGCTTGAGACAAGGTATCACTTTACAGCCCTAGCTAACCTGGTACTTCTACCCAGTGTAGGCTGGCTTTGCATTCCTGGTAATCCTCCTGCCTCAGGCTACCAAAATGCTGGGGTTACAGGCTTGCACCACCATACCCAGTTGAGAAGTAAGGTTTTTGCATCCTTTTGTCAAGATTATGTAGGTGTCACCAAGACCTCTTGCTTTGCCTCTTTTAGAAGTAAGCATAAAAAAAAAAAATCAGTATGCAATATGGTCAAAATTTCCTTTGAAACAAAGTGAAACTGTGGTATACAAAAATAAGCGCAATTAAAAAAAATTGGTGAATGTGTGAACAGGTTTCTATTCCTGTGACAATTGAGTTAGGCATGTGCTTTAGGAAAATACATCACTGAATACTATTTTAATGCTACCTTCTAGTTTTTGGTGGGGTTTCTGCTTTGACTTTTTTCTCCAAAAAATAAGAGTGAAATAAGATGCCTTTTTTTCTTTTTTTCTTTTTTGCTGTCTTGAGAACTGAGTCTAATATAGCCCAGGTGCGCCTAGAGCTGGCAGGGGCTTAGGATGAGCTAAAACTGATCCTCCAGCTTCTGCTTCTCGAGCCTCCCACGACTGTCTCATTTTAAGCAGTGCTGGGGATTGAACCCCAGGCCTCTAGTATGCTAGGTCAGCACTCTACCCACTGAGCTATGTCTGCAGCTAGAGCTCGGTTTCAAAAAACCCACTATGCACCAGTTTAAACGTCACTTTTTTTTTTTTTTTTTTTTTGAGGCAGGGTTTCTCTGTGTAGTCCTGGCTATCCTGGAACTCACTCTGTAGACCAGGCTGGCCTCGAACTCAGAAATCCGCCTGCCTCTGCCTCCCAAGTGCTGGGATTAAACGCCACCCGCATCACTTTTTTTTTTTTTTTTTTTTTTTTTTAATCTAAGTTAACATGCCATAGTCACCGTCTTAGGGTTATTGTAGCTGTAATGAAACACCGTGACCAAAATTAACTGTAGGCGGAAAGGATTTATCCACATCACAGTCCAAAACTGAGGGAAGTCAGGAGCTGATGCAACCCTGCTCCACCTACTTTCTCACAGAGCCCAGGGGTTGGCTCACCAAGATGGGCTGAGCCCTCCCACTTCAGGCAGTAATTAAGAACATGCCCTACAGGCTTGTCTACAGTCCCATTTTACAGAGGCATTTTCTTAATCGAGACTCCCTCCCTTGAAGGCTCTAGCTGTGTGAAGTTGACTTAAGACTAGGCAACACAGTCACTGTCAGATTTTTTTCTTAAGTAAAAATTTATCTTGTTTTTGTTTGTTTGTTTTGGGAGAGGCCCACATCTCTGAATGCTGTGTCCTTCTGAATGCATAGGCCAGTTCTCTGATACGGGGTTCTGGACCCCAAACTTGCTCATCATTGGCAGTTGATACATATTTGCTGGATGAGCAAATATTTACGATATGAATAAACATAAAATAAATGTAGTTTTGAATCCCTTACCTTCCCCCACAGTCTGCCCCAATCTAATTTAGAGCCTTGCACCTGTGCAGTACCAGCTCCAGGGCCCGTCTGGTCCCTTCTGTGTTGACCTTTGGACAGCCCATGGGTTGTAGGTGTAGAAAGAGGTTATGGGCTGACTTTACTTATTCTACAGACATTTGTTTAGAGCTTGCTAGGAATTATGGGAGTTTCAAAGCTGAAAGCTGAATAAAACATGGGCCTGCTGTACCAAGTAAGCATGGTGGCATATGTCTTTAATTCCAGTACTTGGGAGGCAGAGTTCCAGGCCAGCCAGGGATACTTACTGAGACCTTGTCTTAAAACCAATGAACCAGCCAACAAACCCCTAAAACCAAAACAACAGCAAAATGGGACTAGTTCTACTGTGTGGCAGTCAGTCCTCCAGAAGCTTTCCTTGTTTCCTCAACACGTTTTAGAACACACTCAGTGTGTTGCCCTTGTGTGTGTTGGTCTTGCCCAACTAGTTTGTAAGTTTCCTTCTTTCTTTTTTGTTTTTCTTTTTTCTTTTTCTTTTCTTTCTTTTTTTGTTTTGTTTTGTTTTGTTTTGTTTTTGAGACAGGGTTTCTCTGTGTAGTCCTGGCTGTCCTGGAACTCACTCTGTAGACCAGGCTAGCCTCGAACTCAGAAATCCACCTGCCTCTGCCTCCCAAGTGCTGGGATTAAAGGCATGCGCCACCACTGCCTGGCGGTTTATAAGGTTCTTAAGGGGAGAGTAGGGTTCTTGTTCTTGGGTCTGTCCTCAGTGCATGGTTTAGGCACTGACACACAGTCAATGCTGGACAAACAACTAATGAGAAAGAGGACGGGCTCAGTAACTAGAGTTACGGGAGGGCCGTGTGCCAGCTGGGATGTGGGTTCTTGTGTCCCTGTGCCATCTTTATACTGGGGATGAACTCAGGTCCTCATGCTTGCTCAACAAGAGCCTTAGTAGCTGAGTATCTCCCTGAATGTAAAGGGTCATTATTTATTCACTTCAGGACTACAGCTTAATTTTTAGGATTAAGCTTATTTATTTGTTTGAGTTGGGAGTGTGCCACAGACCTGTGGAGGTAAGAAGGCTTTCAGGAGTCAGCCCTTCCTCTTACCATGTAGGGTTTCAAGGATCAAACTCAGTTCAAGGTTGGCTGCAAATAATACCCATATCCACAAAGCCATCTTGCTGACCCAGGGCTATGGCTTTTAATTTTTTTTAAGATTCACTCTATCTATCTATCTATCTATCTATCTATCTATCTATAATTTGTTCAAAACAAAGTGGGTTTTTTTTGTTTGTTTTGTTTTTTTGTAGTTCTGGCTGTCTTGAAACTCAAACTCACAGAGATCCACCTATCTCTGCCTCCCAAGCTCTGAGATTAGAGGTGTACCTGTCACCACCACCTGGCTAAGACTTATTTTTATTTGTGTGTCTTTTGAGTGTGTAGGTACCTACAGAATCTTGAAGGGGCTATCAGATCCTGTGGAGCTGGGGTTACAGGTGGTTGTGAGCCGCTGGATGTGTATGCTAAGAATTAAATGCAAACTCTCTGGAAGAGCCTATCTAAACAGACAATAGGACGGGTAGACAAACAAAAACAGATTCCAGGTTTTCTCATGCTGTTCCCTATGGACAGTCTCTTCCTGCTCTCAGCTCCTGGCAACCAGCTTTTTCTATTCCCTGTAGTTTTGCGTCTTCCAGAATATTATGCCAATGGAATATAGCATCTATCTCTTTTTCTTTTGTTTGTTTGTTTGTTTGTTTGAGGCAAGATCTCACTATGTCACCCTGGCTGACATGAAACTCAATATATAAATCACTCTGGCCTTGAACAGAGATCCACCTGCCTCTGCCTCCCAAGTGCTGGGATCAAAGCTACTATACCCAGCTCTTAAAATGTGATTTCTGGGGCTGGAGAGATGGCTCAGTTGGTAAAGTCCCTGCTGTGCAAGCATGAGGACCTGAGTTCAGGTCCCCAGCCCCAGGTAAAAGTGCCAGGTGTAGTCACATGCATCTGTAACCCTAGCTAGGAGGGCATGGATGGAGGAGACAGATGGACCCCTGGAACACACTGGCCAAGCAGTCTAGCAAATCTGAGCCGTAGGCACAGAGGGAACTATTCATAAGCTACGGTAGGTAGTGATAGCACAAGACACATGATGCTGGCTTCTGATCTCCATTTGTTTGAACAAACACGTACTTTCATGCACAGGTATACATACAAAACACACACACATCTCTCTCTCACACACACACACAATATATATATATATATATATATATATATATATATATATATTGTTTGTTTGTTTGTTTTTTTTTTTTTTTTTTTTTTTTTTTCGAGACAGGGTTTCTCTGTGTAGTCCTGGCTGTCCTGGAACTCACTCTGTAGACCAGGCTGGCCTAAGTATATAAATTTTTAAAAACCTGATTTCTTTCATCCAGAGTGGTTGTGTAGTACACGTTGACTATCTCAGCACTAGAGAGGCAGAGGCAGGAGGATTGCAGCAAGTTCTGTTGCGTGCACATACCATAGCACACATATAGAAGTCCTGAATTGGTTCTCACCTTCTACCATGTGGGTCCTGGAATTGAACTTAGGATCATCAGGCTTAGCGGCAAGCACCTTTACCCACTGAGCCCTTACGTGGCTCCTTCCCTGCTGCAGAGCCTGCAGAGTGCCACACTGCCTCAGCTCTCCTCTAGGTGTCTGAGGGCTGCCGTTCTACACTTCCTCCCCAGCCCCTCTTGCCCTGCCCGTCCCCCTTCCTTCCTTTGACAGGATCTTTGTATTGGTTCCAGGCTAAACTCAGTTCTTAGGCTCAAGTGTGCCTTCTACCTCATCTCCTTCCCCTCCTTTGAATATTTTTAATAAAAACAACTTTCTTGATGCAATACTTGTGATTTTTATGTCTCTTTAGATCTTAAATATGTAAATATTTAGATTTTAAATATGTAAAAATTATTTTTCTTAAATATGTAAATATTTAGATTTTAAATATGTAAAAATTATTTTGAGTGATCTCACTGTGTCTTCCTTCCCAGTTTATTTTATATTATTTATTATTATTTTTCTTGTTTTAACTTTGAGATAGTGTCTCACTGTATAGCTCAGGCCGGCCTGGAACTCACAGTAGTCCTCCTGCCTTGGCTTCCTTACTGCCGGGTTTACAAGTTTGTGTCATCACACACCGGCTATTTATTTAATTTCCTTTCTTTCTTTCTTTCTTTCTTTCTTTCTTTCTTTCTTTCTTTCTTTCTTTTTTTCTTCTCTCTCTCTTTCTCTCAGTTGTTTTGAGACAGGGTTTCTGTAACCAGCCCTGCTTGCCCTGGACTCGATTTGTAGACCAGGCTGGCCTTGAACTCACAGAGATCCATCTTCTGCCTCCCAAGTACTAGGATTAAAAGCATGTGTCACTATGCCCAGGGTTTTGTTGTTGTTGTTGTTGTTTTGTTTTTGTTTTTGTTTTTTGTTTTTGTTTGTTTGTTTGTTTTTGGTTTTTTTGGGGGGGGGTTGCACACAGCACCTCTGAGGCTAACAGGTGTTTGGCAGCTAATGAAGTATTCTTTCTTTCTTTAGTGAGTTGGTCAGGCCAACTTTTATAGTTACCTCTGGCAATACAGCAACCCTAAATTGTGTGCTGTGGTCCTGAGCTTGCCCTAGGAGAACTGTCTCAGGAATGCCAGCTTTGAGGCCAATCAGAGGGATGCAGCTCTTCCTAAGGGTGCTTGGCTAGGGGTTAAGCATTATGAAGTGCTCCCGAGAATGCTAATTCCAGGATGGGTCTTTATTGTAAGCATCCTTTAATGTCTTTCCTCTGAGTAATTGAAGCTGTTAAGAGCAGGTGTCTTGGCCATTGGGAAAATAGCTGGTACACCCTCCCCCTGTCGTACACCCCCGTGAACTGTCAATCAGCCTCTCAGCGACCAACCAGATCCTCATCATCGAAGCTCAGTTGCTTTGAACAGTTCACAGAAACTTGAGAAAACTCTACCGCAGGAGGCTTTGCCTTAGTCACAGCTTCCCCAGACAACTCACGAGGATGAGCAAGAAACAGGTTCTGCTACAACAAGCCTCTGTGAATTCTACATGACCCTGCACGAGCTGTTCTCATTTAGGGCTGGAAGGGAGCCCGGTTATGAAGGTAGAAGTTCAGATTGGTCTCCAGAAGTCAGTCTTTCTGTAGTGGCCTTTGGAGATGTCAGAAAACTCAAGGGCCATGGAACACACCTGAGTTCACTCAGTGGCCTTCAAGGGATCCGGAACCCAACGCCTTTGTTCATTCAACCACCGTATAGACTGTAGTCTATTAGTACTAGAAGCTGTGCGGCAGGGTGGTGGATGCGGAAACCTGCTCTTCTTGCTTTGGCCTCCACAGTGCTGGGATTATAGGCCCGTACCACCAAGCCCAGCTAGATCTGGTTCTTGTGGGGTCCATGTAGCACAGCAGTGACCTGTCCTGGCTGGGACTTTGGATAATGTTGGGATCCCCAGGAAACAAGTGAGGACAAGATCTGTAAAAGGAAAGGCTAGCTGTGCAGAAGGTGGTCTCAGTGCAGCCTGAGTAAGGCAAGCAGAGGAAGCGCTGAGGTTGGCAAGAAAGAGGGATTCAGTATAGCTTAGCTGGGGAAGGGAAGACAGAAGCTGGAGGGGTGCTAGATTTCCTTAGCCTTGTGCCGTGTTAAAGTTCTTCCTATTGTGTTAGTTTTTGTGCTGGAAAGGAGCATGAATGTCCACAGTGTGTCTGTGGAGGGTAGAAGACAGCCTGTGGGAGCTGGTTTTCTGCCTCCATCATGTAGATCCCGGGGATTGGACCCAGGGCATCATGCTTGGTAGCACACTCCTTTGCCACTGAGTCACTTCCCAGGACCTTATGTTGTTTTTCAGAAGCCCTGGAGACCCCATGCAGATTTTTAAGTCAGTGGGAGACAGGGTCGGAATGATTTAGAAAGTGTTCTGGTTCTCTGTGGAGACTGGATGGGAGGCAGTGAGTTAGGGACTGTGGTGGTGTCCTGGCTGTGGCTATATTGGGGAGACTGGTAACCTAGGTCTAAGACAGAGCAGTGGATGGATGGGGGCAAGGAGGTAAGCGGGAAGACATCTTACGGATGTTGAAGGGTTACATCACGGCCATCAGATGTGAGGGCTGAGAAGAGAAGGCTGGAAACCAGTCCTAGTTTAGAACAGCAAGTCCTAAGGTCATGTTGTTCAACAGGAGGCAAGGACAGGAGAAACAACAGATGGGGGAACATTAGCTTCCCTAGGCACCTAGGCACTGTCTCCGAGAAGATGCTCAGAGGCAGTGGGCAGGGATAGCAAAGATCAGGGAGAGGTCATGATGGAGGTGCAGGCAGGGGGTGGGGCATGAGATGACCTAAGCTGTTGGGGACAGTCAGTTGGATAGAGGATGGGAAATGTGGGAGAATGAGTGAGGGAGACACTGACACTGACTGACAGGCCCAGCAGGAACAGCCTGAGAGGCAGCAGGGAGCCAGAGCTGTCCAGGGTGTCTAAGCCTTTGCCCTTAATTCCCAGTGACCTTGAGCCTGCTGCAGTTGTTCAGCTCCTGGGCAAGACTCCTCTCTCCAGCAAGGAGGCTTTGTAGTCTGGACCCTTGAGGGGTGTTCACCTCTTGGTGCTTCCCAAGTGTTAGAGTCAGGAGCTGTCTGCTGACTTCATTGCTCCTGGTTGCTTAGAAGAGGAAGTGTGGAGGTGTGTGGAAAGGCAGGGATTGTGCTGCGTTAACAGGGCATCATAACAGGCTCTGGGAGGCATCTGAGAACCCCATTTGGGGCTCTTACCCACAGTAGGGACTCAGGTTATTCTGTCTGTTGAGTGAATCACCTCATCAGGCCTTTTCCTGTGTGACTTTCTGGGACAGACAGCACTAGACTGGTATTTCATGCCAGACAGACCGACAAGGGTAAGTCAGGAGGACTGCCGCAGTGGGGCAGAAAGGCAGCTCACGCTCAGATGCAGCTCCTGTGACAGCGGGTTCCTGTGACAGCAGGAGGCAGTTCCTTGTGCTGCAAGCTGGTAGCCCAAGGAGGAAGAACTCACAGGTGTGGTGGTTCTCAGCAGTGAGGAGTGACCAGGCCCTAGCCATGTCTCCTGAGGTGACTTAGTTTTTAGGATAGCTAGGAGGGAATTCTGAGACAAGCCCTTCTCAGGAGAAAACTGAAGTATGGGAGCTGAGAAGGGTTCTTCTGGGATTTGGGGTCAGGTCACACTCTCTAGTCTGTAAGCAATAGGCCTCTGAGAACAAGCCTTTGTAATTACTAGGCAGGGAATAGTGCTGGACACACACACACACACACACACACACACACACACACTAAATAAATAAATAAATAAATAAATAAATAAATATGCATGCATGCATGTTTAAAAAATGACTCGGGGCTGGAGAGATGGCTCAGCAGTTAAGAGCCCTGACTGCCCTTCCAGAGGTCCTGAGTTTAGTTCCCAGCACATACTGACTCACAGCCATCTGTAATGGTGTCCAATGCCCTCTTTTGGTGTGTCTGAGGACAGGAAAATGACTCAGACTACAGGCTCACCTTGTTCCTGCGTAAAGGCCTTGGGATCTTAAAGATGAGGCAGTCATGTCTCCAAAGAGTTTCGCAGCTAGCTTTGCCTTAGATATTCTCAGGGTGTTACCTGCTGGGAAAGCACCCAGAATAGCTTCCATAGTGCCCCCTATCTGTGACCTTCTGCCAGACTTGACTTGACTTGACTTTCCTTTCCTT
Organism: Arvicanthis niloticus; assembly: GCF_011762505.2. NCBI lineage: Eukaryota > Metazoa > Chordata > Mammalia > Rodentia > Muridae > Arvicanthis > Arvicanthis niloticus. The sequence continues at coordinate 9,997,112 of NC_047659.1, read as the reverse complement.
TCCTTTCCTTTCCTTTCCTTTCCTTTCCTTTCCTTTCCTTTCCTTTCCTTTCCTTTCCTTTCCAATTATCTATCTGGCTTTTGCTGGGTTTTCTAGGAGGATTCCTCACGTTTGGTATTCCATTTTTCTGCTTAAGTTTTTTGTTTCTACTGTCATATTCTATCAAAATGTAAAAAGTTCTTTTTTTTTTCTGACTCCCAAGTACACACACACACACACACACACACACACATACACACATCTAATCTCCATTTCCTCCTCTTCTTCCTCCTCCTCTTCTTCTTCCTCCTGCTCCTCCTCCTCCTCTTCCTCCTCCTCCTTCTTCTTCTTTTTTTTTTGGTGGTAGTTTTATTTGTTTTAGTGTCTGCTTTCCATGCAGGAATTCTTCCTCAGATGTTCACGCAGGAATTGTTCCTCAGACAAACTGTGTTGTCTGCTTATGATTAAGAGTGGGAGACACTGACAGCAGTTGAGAGCTTTCAGCCTGGGTGGGATGTGTTGTTGAGGGATCCCAAAATCAGTGTCTTTTCATCTTAGACTCAAAGTCCCCAAGAAATGTCCTCCTGTCCTAGAGACTACAGTCTAGTTACAGGAATCCTGGAAATTTAGTGGATGGAAAGACTGGTGGTAAGATAAGGTTTCTCCATGCAGCCCTGATTGTCCTGGAACTTGCTCTGGAGACTAGGCTACCTTAAAAACACAAATCGGGCCCTCCTCTGCCTCCTGAGTGCTGGGATCAAAGGCATACGCCACCATGCCCGGCAGGAAGAGGAAGAGGAGCTGTGTATGTAGCTCATTTATTCCTCTCCTTCCGAGGCCTATAGTGGGAATTCTGGGATTTTGGGTTCTTTTTTAAAAACATAAAAATATTATAAGAATATGTTTTTGTTTTAATCCCAGGTGTGGGGATTTGGGAGTGCTTCTCAGCAGCTGAGTATGGTTTGCCTCATGCTCTAGTAGAGGCATGGCGTTGCCAGGTGCAGGTAGTTTCTGGGATTGGGTAATATTTGGAATTCTGGGAATTTTTCAATGTGTATAAATGCTAGGGCCCCCTAGGTGAGGTAGGGAGTTGTTGGTTATTTAGGGAGGTTGGTTATAGTTTGCTGGAGTTGTGCTCCAGGAGAAATAAAAAAGAAATTAGATTCAGAGATCTTTATCTCTGTCTCCTCTCTATCCTTCTTTCTCTCCTATCTAGTGATGGGGGGTGAAGCCAAGGGGATAAAGGGTAGAGGAAAAAAGAAGAAACTACAAAGTAGCAAAGACCAGCAACAGAGGCCGTGCTCACCAGGTGTCTTGGCTCCTCCAGGCCAAGGGGAAGTACCATTGTTCTGGGGTGTTGGAGGGTGTGGTTGCCCAGCCATGGACAGTGGTGAAAGGTACGAAGTCTGCCCATGTGCTCTGTGCCTGAGCTCCACAGTCAGCTCCAAAAGCCTCTGGGTTCTGTGGTGTTTGCTAGTTCTTACTGCCCTCATTACTGAGTCAGGCTGGACGGACACACCTTTGGTGGAAGTAAAGCAGCTAGTATGTCTGGCATAGAAAATCCGACCACCGACTGTAAATTGAGATGTTAGTTAGGAGAACTGCATCCTAGGAAGGAAAGAGGGAGGCGCCCATCCGACGGGCTGGGCTCCACCACAGCCAACTTCCTCATAGCAAGTGACAGGCTCTTTGGGCTGCTATTTTTTTTTTTTTTTCTTTCTCACTGATATAAGCAGTCCTAAATCTCAGCATTTTAGTGCTGGTTATGTGGGCAGCAAATGAGAGCTTGGCTACAGGTTAAAAACAAATGTTTGGGTCCAGTGTGGTGGCACTTGTCTTTAATCTTGGCACTTGAGAGGCAGAGGCAGATGGAGCTCTGTGAGTTTTGAGGTCAGCCTGGTGTTCATAGGCCAGGTCAGCCAGAGTATAAAGTGAGGCCTTGTCTCCTCCTTCCCAAAAGACACACTCACACACCAAACAAACAAAACCCCCCCAGTATCTGTGATAGCCCAAATCCAGGAATCTCATGATGAACTAGCTTTCCAGACTCCAACTTACATCTTCAACAAAGTAGTCTTGAGTATAGAGCCATAACACAGTTACACAGTGTGGAGACTTCACCAGGCTTGCTCTGCTATTTTCCCAGAGCTCAGTTGAGGGCCAGGATCACCCCAGCACCCAGCCTTCACTGCATGCTTCAGCAGAGTATCCCAGTTATGCCTGCGTATTTGGAGAAGTGTGTACAGTTCATGGAGAGTGGAAGAGAGCTGCTGCCTGCCATTTCAAGTGGAAAAGAACAATACAATGTGTACATAAGAACTTTGAAAAAACTGTTGTTTAGGGGGAGCATGGTGGCACACACCTTGAACCCCAGGATTTGAGAGGCAGAGGCAGGCAGATCTCTGGGAGTTTCAGGTGAGCTGGAAAGACAGAGTGAGATTCTCAAAAGCAAAACAAAACAAGTTGTTTGATATGTAGCCAAAGATTGTTGTGAACTTCTGGTCTTGTTTCCCCTCCCACCAGGCTTAGCATTTGCAAATATCTACAGAGAAGGCAGACACACAGCAAAGGCTTATTCAGACAGGTTATTCTAGAAGAGCCTGCAGAGAAGGCAGCTTTAATTGTTCTCAGCTGTGAAGGTCACAAGGTAAAAGTCTAAAGGAGAGGTAACTTGAAGCAGATGGGGTGGAGCTGAGGAGGAGGTGAGGAGCTCAGGTGAGGGAGCTGGACACCAGGAAGCAGCAGTAGGTGCTAAGCTGAGGAAGGAGGGACTACACGGTAGGGGGCAGAGATACAGAGGCAGAAGGAGCGCTGTGAACAGAAGTCACTTGGTCTATGTACTCCGTGGAAGCTCACATCTGGTCCTTTCTCTGGCTTGTCAGCAGTTTTCTCTTCCGGGAGCCCCACCTTCTTCCTGTGCTGGATTCTGAGCCCAAACCCAAATAGGATGTTCCTTTTTTTTCTGGTATTTTTTTTAATCTTTAGAAGATATTTTTAGAATTATGTGTTTTATTTTATGTGTGTGTGTGTGTTCTGCCTGTATGTCTGTGAACCACATGTATGTGTCTGGTGCTGGCAAAGGTTAGAGGGTTTTGGATTCCCTGGAACTAGAGTTATAGACAGTTGTGAACCATCCTGTGCAATCAAGCCTGGGTCCTCTGCAAGAGCAGCAAATGCTCTTAAACATTGGTCAATGTTCCACCCTCCCCCCCCCTTTTATTTCTGGTATCTTATTGTAATCAATTGCGTGGGTTTAGGAAAAGTATTCCTCCTGAAGCTGGATCATTCTGTTTTCTTATTTCTAGTGGGACTATTTCATGCCTCTAGAAGCTTTCCTGAGGCTTCTCATGTCAGTGATACCTACAGAAGTCTGCACTGAAGTTTCCACAGGGACTTTCAGTCTTTGCTCAGATGGCTGGGTCAGGGTAGAGTCTTGGTACTGTTGAAATTTTGGTCAGATTGTTGGTGTTTAATAGCATCCCCTGGCCAGGGCACTCAAAGTCTTCAGTCAAGGATTCCCTGGAGGTGAGTCCAGTTCCTGCACTGGCCTGCCCTGCCTGCTGGGTTCCTGAGCTGGAGAAAGCACTCCATTGCATTGCACTGTCTTCCGAGTGTGCTTTCCATCTAATGCTGATCTCTGGAGGAACACATGAGGAATGTAACTGGGAACCATTAGATGCCACATCTACTAATGTGGCTGCTGGCCACTTCTTGGATCTCCAGGGTTCACAGACTTACTGCTTATCACAGGGTATGTACTAAGAGAGACTCAGTGGTTGATAGAAAAATGCATTCAGACTGGAGACCAAATGGGTACATGAGTGCCCCTGCTGGTAGTACAAGACAGGGGCAGTGTCTTTTTCTTTAGCAAATATAGATGGTCTCTCTCCTCACTTAATCATTATTGTTCCTTCCTTCCTTCCTTCTTCCTTTTCCTCCTCCTCTTCTTCTTCTTCCTCCTCCTTCTCCTTCTCGATCCTCCCTGCCTCTCTTTCTCTCTGTGATACTAAGAATTGAACCCTGGGCCTCACAAATGCTTGGTGAGCACTCTACCACTGAGCTGTCCAGTTGAGACTTGGAGTAAGTTGCCTGATAGGCCTTGAACTTGCAATCCTCCTGTCTCAGGCTGCTGAATAACTAGAGTTACAAGTGTTCTCCCTTCCACCCACTGCTTCTTGATTTTTTTTTTTTTTTTTTTTTTGTTCAAAGTATCAAAATAACTAGGGTTTTAAGAAAATGGAAATTGAGCCGGGCAGTGGTGGCGCACGCCTTTAATCCCAGCACTTGGGAGGCAGAGGCAGGCAGATTTCTGAGTTCGAGGCCAGTCTGGTCTACAGAGTGAGTTCCAGGACAGCCAGGACTACACAGAGAAACCCTGTCTTGAAAAACCAAAAAAGAAAAAAAAAAGAAAATGGAAATTGTTTTCATTTCTGTTTTTTTTGTTTTTGTTTTGGTTTTTTTGGCTTTTTTTTCTGGCTCTTGCCATCTGTGTGAGTTTTTATGATGTCACAGCTTCTTCAATCTGAGGCACACTGTGTTTAGCTGACCTTAGGAAGAACAAGGTAACCCTTTTTGTTTTATTTATTATTGTGTCTGTTATTATTTTGGTATTGATTATTGAAGCTAAGGCCATGTCCGTGCTAAGGGACTGTAGCCTCTAAGGTCCTTAGGGAAGTCCTCTGCACTGAGCAGCCTGAGAGAAGCTAGCTTCTTGACCTTTGGCTTTCAGTCTCACAAAACAGGGATGAACACAGGATTTGCCTTGAAAGAGAAAGTGGACTCTGTCCTGCAACTTGACCCAGAACCCTTTTGGTCTCTGATGGTGGTCAGTCACAGCTGTGCACGATTCGGGTGCTGGCAGGCAGCCCATGTCAGATGCCATAACCTTGGGCATCTGAGTCTTAGGTAGAATCTGTAAATAAGCCATTGTCGAGCCAGCTTCAAACCCCTGGGCCCCCTACTTTCCTCTAATCCCCTACCACCCCAGAATCAAACTTAAATGGGCTAGGCAGTAGTCCCTCGGCAGCTTCAGAGAGGGGCAACCCTGCTCTCACCCTGTGGCTGATGCTTTGTGGTCTCTCCTACATCTGCAAAGTATAGTTTAGATACAAATAGCAAGTTGAAATCAGATAAATGCTGTTTTATAAGGGTAAGTTGGGGGACCTGTCATCTGAAGGATGTACTCTGTGTAGCCGTCCTATGTTAAGAACAACTGCATTATTTAGCTTCTTGTTTGTTTCTTTTTTTCCTAGTGAATATAGTGCACTTTATTTTTAGACAACCTATATGACATTTTTTTTTCTTAAAAACAGTGCCTCCACTCCATGTAAATCATGATCCAAATAAGGTGTCAGCCCTATTTGTCTTACGTCCTGGTGTTGCGTGGACTGTAGGCAGCAGCCAGTTATGGCGACAAGTGTGGAAAATAAGATCGTATGAAGAGCTTCCCAACTCGACTGTGGGAGCGTCCCTACCACATAGATGTACACCCCAATTCAGTTTGGCCGCCACAGAGGCAGGGTGATGCTCCTGTTATATCCTATGCTTTTCTGTTATATCCTAGTACAGACAGAAGAACAACCACAAATGGTTGAAGGACTATCAGTGCATGTAGATCTCTCTCTCTCTCTCTCTCTCTCTCTCTCCTCCTCCTCCTCCTTCTTCTTCTTCTTCTTCTTCTTCTTCTTCTTCTTCTTCTTCTTCTTCTCTCTCTCTCTCTCTCTCTCTCTCTCTCTCTCTCTCTCTGTCTCTCTCTCTCTTAGACAGAGTCTTATTGTATAGACCAGGGTGACCTGGAACTCACAAAGATCTGCCTGCCTCTACCTCCCAAGTGGTGGGATCAAAAAGCTGTGCATCCCCACAGTGGGTTTTGTGTAGGCTGGCTTATGAGCTCATTATGTAGACAAGGATTTTGTATTCTTTCGTGTTTGTTTTTTGAGACAAGGTCTCATTTTGTAGCCCCGACTGACCTCAAACTCACAGAAATCCACCTGCCTCTGCCTCCCAAGTCCTGGAATTAAAGGCATGCACCACTACCACCTGGCTGTAATTTCTTATTTTTGAGATTATTATATAATTACTTCATTTCCTCCTTCCAGCTCCTTTCATGTACTGTGCCGTCCCCCTTTCTGCTTTGTTCTCACTCAGACTCATAAACTCTTTTTCTTTGTTTTTATGTGTGTGTAATATATATACATATATATGTATATATATATTATAACATATATATAATAACACATACATATACATTACACACACATATAATGTTTTTATACACACACATCACAATGTGTGTGTATAAAATCACAATGACTCTGCTATTTTTCATTGACTGCAGTAGCGTGCAAGAATTCTAATGACTTTATCTTACAATGCTTGGGTTTAGTGTTGCATTTCCCCACCTGGGGCAGTAAGTTCTTTGGTTGAAATAAACTGGTTTTTTGTTGTTTTTTTTTTATATGTTCTTTGGTACCTTCATGTACATTTTGTTGTGCAGTTGCTAGACACTTTGATTCCCTGAGCTGAGCTGAGCCATTCTACTGTGTGACGTTAGGGTGCTGTCAAGGAACTGTCTCCCACAGTTCCTGTGTAGCCCTGGTGTCCTGGAACTCGCTTTCTAATTAGGCTGTTTGTTGTTGTTATTTTGTTCGTTTGTTTTTTAAAATGGGAGATTTGAAAATAATTCTGTGATCTAGTTTTACAAAATAGTTGCCTGGTACACGTCTTCAGTCCTAGCACTCCAGAGGCAGAGGCAGGCAGAACTCTTGTGAGTTCGAGGCCAGCCTGGTCTATATAGTGAGTTCCAGGACAGCCAGAGCTACCTAGTGAGACCCTGTCTCAAAACAACCCCCCCCCCAATAAAAACCCCAGAAAAATAAAAACTGGGTTTGTGTTGGGGGGACAGTTTGGTGTAGAACATAGGTTTACCGTATATAAGATCCTGGGTCTGTGCCAATACAGAACAACAACCCAGCAAGCCGGTACAGAGAGACGTTCTAAGATGGCGACTGCTCTTACCTGAGCCTTGCTTATTTTCTCTACATTTCCAGAGCACCATAGGCCTCAGTGCATTTGTGTAAGGATTAAGGGAAGAGGTTTCCTGATCCATCTGGTTTGCAGACTTGTACTTTAGGACAGCCACTCTTTACCTGTATTATCCTTCAAGAATGAAGACAAGTGTCCCAGCAGGCCCCGTGGGAAAACCTCCAGACCTCTGTTCAAGCTGTGGACTTTGAACTGGGTCTTCTGAACAGTGGGCCCTTGTGGGAATGGAGAGCCCTGGGCTGAGTCACCTCCTTCAGCCCCGAGCCCAGCATAGACCACGGCCCAGCTCACTCACAGAACTCTACGCCTCTGTGCTACAAGGTCCTGTGGACATTTCAGCAAATCATGCCATCTCAGATAACAGATGGGGTGGAAATGAAGACGTAGGACAGGAAGGGAATTGTCATGTTTGAAGGTGACTGGGGCCTGTGACAGTCCTCAGCAAGTCCTGCTACCTTAAAAACCAGGAACAGGGCCATAATTCTAACTACACTCCAGTTTACTAAAGTGTGTGTGTGTGTGTGTGTATCAGTGTGTGTGTGTGTGTGTGTGTGTGTATCAGAGGAGAACGTTGGGTGTGTTTCTCCAGAGCTGACCATCTTGTTTTCTGAGATGGTCTCTGACAGGGACTTGGGGTTCACCTAAGCAAAGCCCCAGGAATCCTCCTGTCTGCCTTTCCAGCACATGCAAGTACATGCAAGCATGCCTGGCTTTGTGTGTGGAGTCTGAGGTACACACTCAGGTCTAAATGCTTGTGCGGCCTGAGGTGGATGGAGGAAACATTTTGGTTGAGTACTTGACCAGCTCTAGAAGGCTCTTGGTCTCTCTCCCTATAGAGGAGATCTGCAAAGCTGAGGGAACAAAATGGGATTATATGCTAGAAAATAGTCCAGGCCACTTGACTCTCCATGCTAAAATGGGCTCTAATCCATGTTTCCTTTTTGGTATTGGATTAAAGAATGTAGGGCATCGCCAGGATTGGCTGTTAATAATACCCAGGACAAATATATGCTGTGAGAATTTGGGGGACGAGATAAGGCTGGAGGAAGGCTGCAGATGTGCCAGTTAGGCGTGCTGTGAACACTTGTGCTTGATTTGACTCTTTCCTCATCGTATCTTCACATTCCGCAGTCTAAATGTCTCCTGAGCAGTATCTTTTCACTGCATTTTAATTAACTTTTGGTAGCAAAAGACATATTGAGCCTGAGTCGTTTGTTAATTCAGATAAAGCAGAGGGGGCTGGACTGTATGTAGCTCCGTGACAGAGCACGCACTCACCTCCTCTAGCACATGACAACACCAGCACAGCCCCGGGCAGGCACACGTCTCCTGAGAGAGCGTCCTGTCACTGCCAGAGTCATGCAACCGGCTGAGGTGGTTCTGCTTTGGGGATTTAGCTGACTTTGACAAAAGCCCAGGACACCTGCACTGGGATGTGCCCCTCCACACTCCAAGAGCTCTTCCAGCAGAAGACAGCACAGGAATGCAGAGGAGGCCCTCCACGCAGCGGCTCCAGAGCACCGTGTTCTGTTTTCTAGTTGGTTGGTTGGTTTGTCTGTACTCGTTGAAGCACAGAGCAACACTGGGGCATACCAGCAATTAAAGCTAATCATTTTGTCTCATAAAGGTAACATTTTGCTCTATGTTTTTCCAATTTGCCTTAAAAAACAGTTGTATGTACAACATTAGAGAAAAAAGAGGCCGTGAATGTCAATAGAGCAGTGAAGGACATTGGTGGTGGTGGTGGTGGAGGCGCTTGGAGGGAGGGAAAGGAAGGGGAAATTATGTAATTACATTACAGTTTCAAAAATAAGAAAATTAGCTAGGTGGTGGTGGTGTGTTCCTTTAATCTCAGCACTTGAGAGGCAGAGGCAGGTGGATCTGTGAGTTTGAGGCCAGCCTGGTCTATAGAGCAAATTCCAGGACAGCCCTATCTTAAAATTTAACTAATTAATTAATTAAAAAGCTCAGGTATTCCCAGTAGAAGGCAAGGCGTTAAGACACAGAGAATAAATATCTTCAAGATCACAAACAACAACAAACCCAGTTGTATTTGCATTTGAAACATTTACATGCCAGCCTTTAATGAAATGCATAGAATTCTAGTGCCCTAGATGTGACTTTGTGATTTCATTTACTTAATTAAAAAGATCAGGAAACCAGTTGTCCAGGTGTAGGACTGAAGAGATGACTGAGTGGGTCTGACGGGAATCCCACCCCTAGGACCTCATAAAGATGGAAGGAAAGCCAGGCATAGAGGACCCATAATCACAGCACTCAAGAGGCTGAGGCAGAAGCATTGCAAATTTGAGGTCAACCCGAACTACATAGTGAGCCTCAAAAAGTAAAATAAAAATCCAGGCTCCTGGTTTTACTTAAAACTGTAGTCACAAACCTCAAATTAGCTTTTAGAACTGTCCAGAAATGCTAAAATGTGGAAATTTACTTCCCTGATCTCTGGGAAGATACATGATGTCTTTTTCTCAAATCTTCCACTAACATCCCCCACCCCACCCCAGCTGATGATGACATATCCAACAGGCCTCATAGTATCCTGTTGTCTCAGCCTAGTGTGCCCAGGTCAGGTGATCTATACCCCTCCTCTAGAAGGGGATGCAAGTTCCTGACCCACCCTTTCTGATGGATCTTCTTTTGTTTTTGCCAACACCAAAGGTTCTGATATCTCACATCTTTCAGAACAAATCTTATCTCTGTTCTGTTAGTTTATTTGTTCTCTGCTGCCTTTTAGCAAGTCTTTCTAAAAAGGATTGTCAAGGTTATCCCCCAGCCCTCCACCTCCCTTCTCCCTCTAGTCCATTCTTGTCTCATTGAGAGCCTGTCAAAGTCAGCCAGGTTCATGTCTCTGGAGTGTAGCTTTGACTGTCCTCTAGGCCAGGCTGGCTTCAAACGCACAGATACCCGCCTGCCTCTGCCTCCGAAGTGCTGGGATTAAAGGCGTGCGCCACCACCACTCACTTATGTTTACTTTATGTGTATGGGTATTTTTCCTGCATGTATGTCATTGCACCATCGGCATATAGTGACCACAGAGGCCAGAAGAAGGTGTCGAATCCCCTGGGCCTGGAGTTACAGACAGTTATGAGTCACTTTGTGGGAGCTGAGAATCAAGCCCCAAGTCCTCTGCAAGAACAGTGAGTTCTAACTGCTAAGCCATTTCTCCAGCCCCTAAAGTTTTAGTTTTTTATTTGATTTTATTTGATTCCCTGGAATTGGAGCTATAGATGGTTGTGAGCCACCCTGTGGGTGCTGGGAATGGAGCCCAGGTCCTCTAGAAGAGCAGCCAGTTCTCTTAACCACCGAGCTACTTCCCCAGTCCACAAAATAAAATAAGACTCCTGGTATTCTCCTACTGACCATGTCTCCTCTCTTTGTACCTCTCTAAAAATCTCTGCGTCTGTTTCTCTGTTTCTGTCCCAAATGCTGGAGTTTGTTATGTATTATGTGTCACATCTGCCTGCTTCTTGCCATCTCCGTCCACAGCACATCAAGTTACCTCCACACCTCCCATGGGTCTACACCACCCATCCGATAAAAAGGAGTTCAACTCCCAGCAACCACATGGTGCCTCACAACCATCTGTAATGGAATCTGATGCCCTCTTCTGGTGTGTCTGAAGACAGCTACAGTGTATCTATATACATTAGATAGATAGATAGATAGATAGATAGATAGATAGATAGATAGATAGATAGATCCATCAACTAATGAATCCACTGACAAGCTCCAGGTCTGGTGACTGCTTACCTCTGAATTATAGCACATCAGGGACCAAGCCATCAACCCATGAGCCTGTGGTTTGCCTCCATGCTAAGCCCATGCCTCCTCAGCCCCAAGCAGATGTCAAACATCTTTTCTTTGTCCCCTACAAGCTTTTTTGAGTGTCCCTCTCTTCTGTCTATCTGGTAGCTGCCTCTTAGTCAGGACCAACTTCCTGGGGACGGCCTTTTTCCATCCCTGTTTGTGCCGTGTCCTGGACCCTCACACATTCTTTTCAAGGCGCACATGAGATACTCTGGGTGTTGCTTTCATCAAGTGTTTGCTCCCATCATGAGCCTGTGAGCCCTCAGGAGCTGGCCAAAACTTGTGGCGCTCCCAGTGTCTGCTACACTGTGGGTCCCCAGCCAGTGCTCACTGAGGGAGTAAAGGAGTGAACATGTGTTTTTCTGTATCATTATTTCCACTGGCTACACAGTAGTCTATAAAGGAATATAACCTAAGTTGCTCACACACTTTGGGTCCAGTTCACCTCAGCACAGTATCAGTACAGTAAGTGTCTACAGGAAACACTTTTGAGTAAGCTGTGGTCTATTATACTGACATCTAAATCTAGGGGTCTGGCTGGGCCTGTAGCTCAGTGGTAGAGCACTTGCCTAGTATGTGTGGGGGCCCAAGTTCAGTCCCCTAAAAGTACCATAACAATTAAGTTTCAAGAAGTAGAAGTATTTCTCTCATATTAATCTTATTTTTATATTTTAATTTTTAAGGCAGGGTTACACAAGGCTATTTCACGCAGGTACATAGTCTACATAGAGCATATCCTCCCATCTAGGATGCAGCTTTAGTAACAGGAAAATGAGCATGTAAAGTCAAAGAAAAACAGGAAATATGATCTCAGCTATATGAAGGTACATAGAAAAGCTAATTGTAAAATAAACTAAAACTTAACTAAATACATTTTAGGTTGGCAAAATTACAAATGATTTTTCCTGTTTCCCTTTTCTGGTACTGGGGATTGAACCCAGGATCTTGTGTTGGCTCATGGTGTAGCAGACACTGGAGGATCAACACAAGCTTCTGCCAGCTCCCAAGGCCGCATAGGCTCCTGATGGGAGCTTTGGAGACATTTTCCAATTATTACCTAGGCTGGCTTTGAATTTGGCATCTTCCTACTTCAGCCTCTTGAAATAAGCATTAGATGTATTTTTAATATTATTTATCTGTGTTTTTGACATTTTGCATTGTTTTATTTTGTGATGCTCAAATCTAATATCCTGGGCTCAAACCCACACATTACACTTGCTGGGCAAGCATTGCACCTCTAAGCTACACCCCCAGCCCTTGATTTTTTTTTTTTTTTTTCACTCAACCCACCTTGGCTTACTGGCTTAACAGTTAGCATTTTCCTGTTTTGCCTCCCACCTGATAAGGTTCCAGGCATGTCCTGCCCACCACAACTTGCTATTTTTGTTTTTAGTATTCAGAAGAAAAGTTCCTAAAAATTTGAGAACACCTCATGAGAGGTTGGATTATGGGTGGTCAGAAGCAGAGTTAAGACCTCTGCATCCTAGAAGGGCAGGCAAGGACCTGAGTGCTGGAGACACCTGCAGATGTCTGCTGTGAGCCTTCTCATTCCAGGATAGTGTGGGGCCTGGCCTTTCAGAGGGGCAGGTCATATTTCCTACCACGCGGCCCTTCGCGAAGGACTGTGGTAGTATAGAAACCATGGCGCAAGCGAGCTTGGAAGACCTTAGGTCTCCTAACCGTTAGAGGGGACATGGGCCTGAGACCTGGTCTGAGCCCTTTATTTACTTACAGCAGTGGTCCTCTAATATCCTAGGGGATGGGCGTGGGGACGACACTCACAGCTGTCTCCATAGGAAGGCTGTGAGGTCATTGGCCTCCTTTTCATGCTCTCTGAGCCCTTTCCAGATGTTACCTGATTCCAGACAGATTGGCTTCAGAAGCGGAAGGGACAGATAGCTGTTCTCTGTGAAGGCAGACATTAGGAGAGCTACAAAGATTTAAGACACCTGCAGTCTCCCTATATGGTTACTGCTCATTCACTAAAATATTATTTATGTTAACATACTCTGGGGTTTTTTTTTATTATTATTATAAATGAATCAGTTACCTTTTTTTTCAGTTTATTTTTGTTTGTTTTTGGAACAATTTCTCTCTATATTGTCCAGACTAGCATTCTACTACCTCTGTGTCTCAGACCGACATCAAGTTCAGAATTTGTTTCCTCCACCCCTGAAGTTCTGGGTTTGCAGGTGTGTGGCACCGCCAGCTCAGTCCCGCTCTTACTGCCTACCGTTACTTACTCACATAGGAAATCTCTGGGGTCTTTTGTTTTGAAAAGCATAAAGAAGACCTCACTTTGTTTGAAATCAAAATGTCTAGGAACCAGTGAGTTAAGGAGCCCAGGAAAGACCTGCCTCTGTGGTGGCCTGTGAACAGGCTGGGTGAACTGCCTGCCTAGGGGAGCAAGCCTGGGGAAGAGGCCCTAGAAGGCAGGTGTGGAAGCCTCTGAAATTACAGTAACATATTTTCTCTCTCTCTCTTTCTCTCTCTCCTTCCCTTTCTCACTCACTCCCCTCTCTCTCACTTACTTCTTCCTTTCTCCCTCTTTCCCTCCCTCACTCCTTCCCTTCTTCTCTCTTTCCCTCTCCTTCCCTCCCTCTCTTCCTCTGTCCCCCTTTTTCTCCCCCAACCCTGCTCCTTTTACAGAGATCATGCATGATGTGATCAAGAAGGTGAAGAAGAAGGGCGAGTGGAAGGTAAGTAGCTGCTCATGACCCTTTAGGGGTGAATTTCTGTGTGTGAGAAAAGCAGGGGCCGGAAGATGGCACAGTGGATGAAGCACATCCCCACAGCCATTCAAGAATGCCATGCAGGATGGTGACCTGCTTGTGACCTCAGCACTCAGGAGGTTGAGGCTGGATGGCTGGGCAAGTGATTGAGTGCATTAACAGAATCAGTGAGTTCTGGGGTCATCGAGAGACCTCAGCCCAGTAAACACAGTGAGGGCTAATGAAGAGGAGACCTGACATCAGCGTGTGCATTCCCTCACGCACACATGAACACATACATGCAAACATTGTCCCTAACCTACACTCACAGAAGAAATAAAGAAGGTGGAGCTGGAGATGGCAGGGCAGTGATGGAAACGAGCACTTTCCCCAGGCCTGAGGATGGCTTTGTGTGTGAGCTTGGTTCAGAGCCTCTTCCTAGACATGGAGCCGGTGAGATGGTTCAGCAGGTGAAGGTCCTCTGAGGTAGGTGTCACACTGGCCAGGAGCTAGTGGGCTCTTGGAACTTCCATATGCTGCTGAAGGGCCTGCACTGTCCATTTGGAATTTCACATTTCCCTAGAGTCAAGAGCCCATACATGCTCAGGCTCATTGGGTGTGAGAGCTAACTGGCAAAGGAGGGCTTTGAAGCCCAGTTCTGGCCCTGTGGGGTTCTGTTTCGGTTCTCACAGGTTCTAGAGGGGAGGCCATCTGGTGGGAGCTCACTGGCATGTCTCTCTGTCACCCCCGCTTTTAGGCAGGACTTTGTAGACACCAGAATTCCCAGCTGCCTCCTCAGATGAAGCCAAGGGGCTGCCTGCCATAAGGCAGCAGAACCTTTGTGACCGGGACCATCTGGGGCGATGGCTCCCATGCTCAGAGACTCTTCTGCTCTATATCATGAGGGAGAAGGGAAAGCCTTTTTACACTGTTGGCTTTTTCTTTCTACTGTGTGTGGGGTGAGAAGACATGGGAAAGATGAGGTGAACCCTGCAGGGTACCACATTCTTGTGCATCTAGTCTGGGCAGAGATGTGCGCTGGCAAAGGTAGATACCCTGATGGTAGCTGTGGACTCCATGAACCATGGTGTATGGACACTAGCCAGTCTCCCATGAGAGCAAGTTACGACCTGAAAATACCCAGAGTGTTCATTGGTGTTTTGTCTGCCATGTGTGTCTGTGTGAGGGTGTCAGAGCCTCTTACTGGAACTGGAGTTACAGACAGTTGTGAGCTGCCCTGCGGATGCTGAAAATTGAATCCTGGTTCTCTGGAAGAACAGCCAGTGCTCTTAACAGCTGAGCCACCTCTCCAGCCCCTGATTCCCTCCTCTTTATTTCATTTTGTATAAATGCTTGGGAGTATTTTACAGTTTGTGAAGTCAAGTCAGTGGGGGCAAACACTATTGTCTAGAGGGTGAAGTTGGAGGTAAAATCCAGTGTGTATCCGAGCATGGCTGTGGGTCACAGGGAAGAATGCTCCAACGTCCTACCCTCTGGAGTGTTCTCTTGGAAGCAAGGGGGAGAAGGGCAGGGACTGCAGCCCTGAGCTGTCCTCTCCCTTCCAGGTGCTGGTGGTGGACCAGTTAAGCATGAGGATGCTGTCCTCCTGCTGCAAGATGACAGACATCATGACCGAGGGGATCACAAGTGAGCACGCTCTCTCCACCTTCCCCTGCAGCATGCGCTACCCTCCCTATTCATTACTGTCCTGTGAATTTACACGCTTCCAGCAACCCCTGTGGTAAGACTGTAAGCCCCTGACTAGAGTCCTCACAGAATGCAGTGCTGGGTGCTCCTTACGTGCATGATAAAGGAATGCTAAATAGAAGGGCTAGGTGGAGAAAGATACTAGGGCTGGAGCAGTGGCTCAGTGGTTAAGAGTGTGTATTGCTCTTGCAAAGGATACAGGTTCAGTTCCCAGCACCCACCTTAGGTGACTCATTGGGAAATCTGGTGCCCTTTGCTGGCCTTCGTGGGCACGAGCCCACACCTATGTACATAATTTAAAAATAAAGATTTTAAAAAGCAGGATGGCACTCTACCAAGTAGAGGGGAAAAACAAAGCAACAATACTTAGGAGAAGTTCCCACCTTCATACTGATGAGGGACTTGACTGCTCCAGATTAGGGTTGGTAAGCTCAGTGAAACGTAGAAAACTGGGATTCCCAGTATGATGTCATGCCAGTTCACACAGCTGCTCCAAATAGCACTTGGCGATATTTGCTAGAGTTTAAGGTATGTGTGCCTGGGACCCAGCAGGCTCAGAGTCAGCTATGTATTCTGAACTAACTCAGGTATGTGCTCAGCAAACACGAACTGGAGTGTCCACAGACTTGCTCACAGGAGGCCCACATGGAAACAGCCAAAAACACCCATCAAGTATAGAAAGATTGGGGCTGGTGACCTAGCTTGGTGGGCAGGACATTTGCTGCCAAGTCTGGAAACCCACGTGTGATCCCTATTCCCACATAGCGGAAAGAGAGATCCAGCTTCCATAGGTTTTCCTCCCACCTCCATATGCACACATGTACACACACACACACACACACACACACACACACACACACAGAGAGAGAGAGAGAGAGAGAGAGAGAGAGAGAGAGAGAGAGAGTCAATGAACAATTAGAAAGAAAAGAGGAGATGGTTAGGTGGACATGGTGGCACATGCCTGGAATCTCAGCATTCAGCAGTCAAGAACATTATCATAAATTCAAGAATAACCTGGGCTATGTAGTGAGGCTTGGGTCTAGCCTGGGCTATGAGTGACATGCTGTGTAAAAAAAAAAAAAAAAAAAAAAAGTAGAATGTTCACAGTCCAGCATATCTTATAGCAATAGAAACGGGCAACCTCTTACTGCCCACAGTTACATCACTGAGTCTAATAAACACAAGAGACAAAAAGAAAATGGCTAAGGAGATGGTTCAGTCAGTAAAGTGCTGGTTGTGTAATTATGTGGGCTAGCCTTGTGTGATGACTCACATCTATAATCCCAGCATTCCAGAGGCAGGAAGATCTCTGAATTCAAGGCTACCCTAGTCTACATTACCTGGTCTCTGTCTATAAAGAAAACATGTAAACCAAAGCCCTGGGCTTTGCTTCATCCTGGAGCTGTTAGAAGAAGTGCAGTCACATGGACGATGTATTTGCAATGCCTCATGGGAGTAGAAGGAAAGTAGCCACTCCGCAGCTCGGTGTACAGAGCTGCCAGTTGAACCTTGGGCCACGTGTACTTGGCAAAGTGCTCTGCACCCTGAGCTGTACCTCCAGCTCAAGATAATGGGTGACACATGAACCCATCATGGAATTTGAAAAGAATTCTAGGAGATCATTTAGATGAGAAGAACCTGAGGGGCAAAGAGTCTGTCCTTGACGGAGTGCAGCCTTTCCTCTGAGAACAGCTCAGGGGATGTTAGTGGAGTTGTGGGGGCCTACTATGGTGAGACCCCACAGTTTTTAATACCTCAGGTGAAGTGAAGCAGTGGGCTTCATCTGCAGGGAACGTGGTGCTTAAAGAAGGGGCAGGGCTCTCTGTAGTTTGCGTGTGCTAGCCCGAGGGCCTGGCCAGATATCTTCTAGTTTTCCTAATCACCGTGGGCTGTGTCTCTGTCTAGTTGTGGAGGACATCAACAAGCGCCGAGAGCCGCTCCCCAGCCTAGAGGCCGTGTACCTCATCACCCCGTCTGAGAAGGTAAATCCCTCCATGCTCCCTGCTCAGGCTGACACACTGGGCTTCGGCTCTAAGGCACAGAGTGCCTGACATTTCTAGGTTAAGCGTGCTTTTTACATGCTGCTCTGTCTAAGCATGTTGTCAGAAGCTGGCATGATGCAGTGAGAAGTAAGGCATGTGTTGAGCCTTGGGAAATGCAGTAGCAGTGCAGAGTAGACAGCCAGAGCTGGCATCCCAGCACCCTCTCAACAGTCTAGTTCCCTCATGCTCTCCAGGTAGCTCCACCTCAGGGTGTTTTATAGTTTGTGGGGGTATGTCTTCAGTATCCACCCTGTACTCAGATTTTCCACCTTGGTTCAGATCAGATTCATACGAGGAGCATTTCCCTCCTTTTGGCTGACAGTCTTTGCCAGATGTAGTGTTTGTTTTTTACTTTGGTCAACTTGATACAAGTTACTCTGGGGAAAGGAACTTTAGTTGAGGAAATGGCTCCACCAGATGATCTGTAGGCAAGTCTGTAGGGCACTTTCTTGATCAGTGATGGGTGTGAGAGGCCCAACCCAGTGTGGGCAGCGCCACTCTTAGGCCCAAGTGGTCCTGGGAAGTATGTATTTTCAGAAGTAAGCTGAGCAAGAGAGCAAGGCAGTCAGCAGTGCTTCTCCATGGCCTCTCCCTCAGCTCCTGCCTCCCGGTTCCTGCCCTGCCTTCCCTCAGCAGTAGACAGAGATATAGAACTGTGAGCTGAAGTAGGCCTTCCCTCTCCAAGTTGTTGCTTTTGCTCATGGTGTCTTAGCACAGTAGTAGAAACCCTAACGGCTCTTTTGTACTTTAAAAAAAAAAAAAATCCCCTGGTTTCCACATACTGCTTTCACTTTCAGAAACTGGCCCTCAGGTAAGTTTCTGCTAAACTGCCAGAACATCCATTTGAATCTTCTCGAAGGTTCTTAACAGTTTGTGAGTCCAGGTTCCAACGGCACTGACACTGTCATTCTGGAGTGAACCACATTCTAGATTAATCTTCCCTTTAAGTGCTCAGAGCTGGTTATGACTAAACACAGTGCTAGAGACACACGTCAGAAACCATTGCCGTAGTGCAAGGAGCCCGAAGCCAGTGATTCAGTCAGATTTGGGTTGCACTGGCTTCTAAAATTGAATTTAATGCCCCCCTTTTTGCCCCTGTTCACAGTCTGTCCACTCTCTCATCAGTGATTTTAAGGACCCACCAACTGCTAAATATCGGGCTGCGCATGTGTTCTTCACAGACTGTAAGTACCCCAGGAGCTGCTCCTGCTGGCCCCGGTTGGCATTTCCTCACAGCTCCACTGAGCCTGAGCCAGGGCAGGGCAGCAGAAGAAATGGGTGGTGCTGTAGTTATTCTCTCTTCAGCAAATGAGAGTGTAAGACACATACACGCACAAGTGTATATATATATACACACACACAAGTAGTTGTATGTACATATATGTGCATGTCCACACACATATGCACACGTTTATATATGCATGCACAAGTATACACACATACATGTGAGTGTACACACACTCACAAATGCACAAGTATGTACACACACACGCACAAGTGTACACACATACATGTGAGTGAATACACACATGCACAAGTGTACACACATGTGAGTATATACACACATGCACAAGTGTATATATACACACGTGTAAGTGTACACACATACATGCATGAGTGTGTATACATACACACATGCACAAATGCATAACACTATCAGAAGAAGAAGGAGAAGAAGGAGAAGTCACGTTGTTGTTGTTTTCTGGTGCTCCATTGTACAGACATTCAGATGTCTCTGGAGCCTGTGGGCTGTCTCTGTGAGGTCTTCAGACCTTAAGTTCCAGCCGGCTAGCCCGGAGTTGGCTTTCTGGTTTTGTGCTGGATAAGTTGCTTGAAGTGGAGCAGCTATAGAGATAGATCGATCTGATTGATTGAGTGGTCGCCTTGCCACTCTTCTCCCTCAGGTTAACCCAGGCCCTGCTAGAATGCAGAAAAGGAATGTAACCTCGAAGGTAAAATCCGAAACCAACAGGAGTGCAGCGCTGGTGACCACCAACTAGTGGGGCGCCCCCTGGTACCTCAAGCACAGGGGCCTCCTGTGCTGTTGCTCTCGGTTCCTCTGTGTCTTTCTCTTTATCATCTGTGTGCTTTCTTCCTTACCCTTTCTTAATGGCTTCTGCTGTTTGCTCTCCTTTCCCTGGAAGCAGCACCTAGTTTTTATTAGCTTGTGTATCAGTCAGCTGCTGTTGGCTGTGTTGAGGGCCCCCTGCAGGTACTTTTCCACTCTCTGGACCTCACAGGTGCTGGATATCTGAGGACGGGGTGGAGTTATTACTAGGCGCCTTTTTAGACTCTGAGTGAAAAGAGGTTCAGTGACGTCATGGCTGTTGACATGGCAGATGGGTGGACTGATGGGCGGATGGAAACCCCACTGTCTTTTCTCATTCTTGCAGCATGTCCAGATGCCCTGTTTAACGAGCTGGTAAAATCCCGAGCAGCCAAAGTCATCAAGACGCTGACAGAAATCAACATTGCGTTTCTCCCCTATGAGTCCCAGGTGCGGCCTGTTTCTGTTCGGATGTTTATTTAAGGGAAATGGGCTGCCGAGGCGTCTGCCCGATGTCATCCCATTCACCCGCCCTTACTGACTGCATTGGTCTCCGTGCTGCCCAGGCACCACTGATCAGTGCCCAGCCCTCTTCACTGACTCCATGAACAACCCAAAGTAGCTGTTCCCAAAAGAGGAAGAGGAGGAAGGGCAGACTCTAGGGCACCCATCTGCTGCAAAGGAGGCTGTTTTTATTGGCAATAACCCCAGCTTGTCATGTGCTGAGAGAGCAGATGGTCATCTCCATCATAAGCTGTTAGCACTTCACCCACCCTTACCCAGAGGTTCCAACAATGAAGTCCTCCCAATGGGAAAAATAAAGTTTTTATCTCCACAAAGGTAAAGCTGATTAAGAAAATATATGAAATTTATTTGAGTATTTTAGGGCTCGCCAAATATTTTTCTTGTGACAAAAGGAATCAAAAGCCACAGGATTTGTGTCTGTTCTGTGGTGTTAAAGATGAATACCAGATCTTTATAGATCAGCCCCTAACTCTGCGGAGTGGCCTATTGTTAGATGGGGGCTCGCTATAGCTCGATTGCTTCTGTAGTCGCCTTGAAGATGCAGAGCCTGGGGTTGGTTTATTAGAAACTGAGTGTGGTGGCAAGTCTGCATTCCTAGCACTTGGGAGGTGCGTGGAGGCAGGAGGATCAGGAGTTCAAGGTTAGCCTCAGTTATAACAAATTAGAGGTGAGGCTGGCCTACATGAGACCCTGTTCTGAAAAAAAGGAAAAAGAAAAGGAGAGAGGAAAGAAACGGGGTGGGGAGAAGGAGAGAAAAGAAAGAAGAAAAAGATGAAGCAGATACAACATGAACATCAGAGCTGGCTCAGTGCCTTTTTGCTTGCCCTGAACCCTGACCCCTTTTGGAGAGCTGTATATAATTGCCCACTTCTCTATAAACCTCATCATCACTAAACAAAATCCAGGTTTAGCACCTACAAGCTTATTATTTTTCAGAAAACATGAGAAAGTAGGAAGTTTAAAAATCAGTTTTTAGCAGGCACACCCAATAATTACCAGGCACACCTTTAATCCCAGCACTTGGGAGGCAGAGGCAGGCAGATCTCTTGAGTTTGAGGCTAGCCTGGTCTACAGAGTGAGTTCCAGGCCAGCCAGGGATGCATAGAGAAAGCCTGTCTCAAGTAAAACAAACCACATTTTAAGGTAAACATATTCTCAATCCTATAATCCCAGTATTTAGGATTTTGAGGTTAGAGAAGTACCTCAAACCTAATCCCAGCCTGAGCTTAGTAGTGAGTTTCGGGCCAGCCTGAGCTACAGAGTAAGGCCAGTCTCAATCACCACCACCACCACCACCACCATCACTATCACAAGTCCAGGTAGTTTCCACACATGGGAATTTGAGAGAATCCTGATAGTTCACTTCATCTTAAAGAGAGATTCTATCTTCCACAGTCCTTTACAAAAAGGGTGGGAGGAGCGGGAGGAGCAGGAGGAGCGGGAGGAGCAGAGTATGTAGAGCAGTTTGCTGAAGATAGGGTATTATTAAACCTATAAAAAGCTTATTTGCCTCCCTTATTTGCCCACAGTTGTGGCACAATCTCCAGATTGTGCTTTGTTTATTAAAAGCAAACTCAAACTGTCCTATGAACCCTTGCTCACCGGACACCCTAGGTGCACACACCCTGAGATCTTGGGTATCGCCCTTCCCTTCTCAGGATGTCTTCTGCTGGCAGCAAACACTTCACCTCCTTGAAACCCTTCTCAGACCTCCCTCTCCCATGAGTCCAGGCACAGGCACACACACACACACACTCAGCCATCTGGGGCAGTCTTTGCCTGCTTTACTCTTTACTCAGCTGTTTACAGTTCTCGACCCCGTACAGTTTATTTCAGTGTTTAATGTCTGTCTTCCCCTGCTATGTGACAGACTCCTTGGGAGTGGGGATGTTCTGGTCACTAGCAGTTGAAGTGTCTGGCACTGGGATAAACAAATGCATGAGCAGAGTGATGGATGGATGGACGGATGGACGCACCAGCCACCCTGTAAGTGATAGGACTTACACCCTGTTTCGTGGTTTGTTGCCCCTAGGTGTATTCCCTGGACTCTGCTGACTCTTTCCAAAGCTTCTACAGCCCTCACAAGGCTCAGATGAAGAATCCTATACTGGAACGCCTGGCAGAGCAGATTGCAACCCTGTGTGCCACTCTGAAGGAGTACCCAGCTGTGCGGTATCGGGGGTAAGGCAGCATAGTCACACAGCATGCTAGACTGCTCTGGGTGGCATCTTTTGTGTCCCATAAATACCTGAGTTCAATCCCTAGAACCCATGAAAAGATGGAAGGAGAGAACCAGTTCCACAAAGTTGTCTTTGAGTTCATATACGTGTGTCATGCTCATATGCCCTGACACACAGATCACAAAATAACTAAAAAGAAATATATTATTACAATGATTTTATCTGTTAGGATATTCAGAAAAGAACATAATACATATTTGGTTATTGAATAATTAAAATATAAACCTCCATGTCACTGCAATGCATAGTTCCTAATTTTTAATCTCTTTGAAACGTTTTCAAACCAACCTCTTTTTGCAAAGGATTTGAGAGTAAAATACAAAGTCAGGCTTGGTGGGGCGCATCTGCAGTTATAGCATTTGGGAAGCTGAGGCAGACAGATCAGGTTGCTCTCAGCTAAAAGAGGAGGGAACCAGGTGGGCATAGCAGGTGAATAATTTTCTAAAGGGCAGTCTTTGGATTTTTTTCTGACAATGTATTTATTTTTATGTTTATGTTTATTGGTGTTTTGCCTGTATACACATGTGTGTGTGTACACGTGCGCACGCACGAGTATGCCAGATCCCCCTGGAACTGGAGTTACAGATGGTTATGAGCTGCATGTGGGTACTGGGAATTGAACTCAGGTTCTCTGAGAGCAGCCAGTGCTCGCTCTTAACTTCTGAGCCATCTCTCCATCCTCTTTCTATATACAAGATATAATAAAGATAATAAGTATTATCGTTAGTGGTGCATTTGCATGTGTCTGTAAGTTGGTACATGCACTAGTGCAGGCAGGCACCCTCAGAAGCCAGAAGTATCAGATTACTCTGGAGCTGGAGCTGTAGTCAATCATAAGCCATCTGACATGGGTGGTGGGAATTGAACTTGGGTCCTCTGGAATAGCAGTATGTGTTCCTAACCTCTATGCCATCTCTATAGTCTTTGGGTATTATGAAGTCATTGAGTCATCACTTGCTGTGTGCCGAGTGCTGGGGGATTTTAAGCTAAAATCACAGCCCCACTCTCAGAAGCTGCGGTAGAGGGCGGGTACTTCCGGATGCAGTACATGTACAGGCAGCACTCACCAAGACCTTGGGAAACCAAAGTGACAGGGGCATCTAGAGCAAGCAGAGGCCCATCAATCAGCCTAGTACAGGGCGAGGCTGGAGGTTATGTGTTTATGTGGCAGGCCTTGAAGAACGGGTTCAGTCGCAGCAGATGGGTAAGAAAGGGTGCCGGCATTTGCGTTGACACTTGCTGTTGGAACAAGCAATGGCTTTGGGAAATCAAAGGGCAAGCATAGTCTAGCACAGTCAACGTGTAGGGCAGCTTTAGTTTCATGAGACCTCCTGAGGGGTTGGGACGGGGAACAAGTCAGTTTTGAAGATGAACTGAGCAAGAGTCAAGGCAAGGAGAAGCAGAAGAGCCAGGTCACCAAAGGCAGAGCAAAGGCCTGGGCTGTGATGGCAGCCGTGGTCTGAGAGCAAGGGCTCTGTGCCTTTCAGGCCCAGCAGAGGCTTGTGGCTACCAGTGTGTGGCTCTGAGCTGAGTGCTTTTGAAGGCCACAGGTTGAACCTCCCCGTATTTCCTGGTCTGCTGAAGCTTGGGACTATAGAACGAATACCAGTACAAGTAAAGAATGGGGCTGAGGCCATCTTCCTGACCTAGTAGCAGGAACAGAGCTATGGTGGCACTAAGGTTGAAGATTACAGCCATATCATCCACCAGAGGCAAGGGGGTTTGGATGGGGAAAGAGTATTTCTGCTTCCACGTAGGCTAGAAGAAGAAATCAGAAAGGTCGTTTGTGGGCTGGGCCCTGAGCGGAGATTTGCATTTTTCTCTTTACATATGTAACACAGGGGTCTGTTTGTATACTTTTGAGACAGTGTCTTTCTATTTTAGGCCAAGCTGGCCTTAAACTTGTGGTAGCCCTCCCTCCTCGGCCTCCCAGGTATCACTGTACCTCACATACGAGGGTGCATTCTTTTTTTTTTTTTTAATGGTACACAGATTTTTATTGAAATATCGAGTAAATTTATTTTCATTCTAAATTATAAGAAAGTAAAAATTTGCACATATTAATATAGAAATTCATTTTGTGTGTATTTAACATATGTTTAAAGCTATTTTACATGTACTGACTTTTTTATGAAGGTCTGTAAATGAGGGTACATTCTTACTGTGAAACTCCTAATACAGACTGTGTTGCCACCCCCTCCCCGTCCATCCCACCCTGCCCGGTGTTCTGCCCGGAGGCACTTGCACTTGGCACATGGTCTGGATGCACAGGTGGCTCACCCTCTGTCTTTCTTCTTGTGTCAGGGAGTACAAGGACAATGCCTTGCTGGCTCAGCTGATCCAGGACAAGCTAGACGCTTATAAAGCTGATGACCCAACGATGGGGGAGGTAAGTTTGGCCTGAGACCACAAGGTTCTCATTTTGAGTAAACAGTATTTATGTGGCAAACCTTGGGCTAGCATGGCCCTGCAGATCACCGAGCGTATGTGAGGGCTGCTTTTTCTGTCTAGTGGAGTGCCCAGTGCCCCTGGGGCAGGCTGATGCGGAAACGTTCAGCATGGCTAGGGCAGCCAGTTTGTTCCTGCTTGCCAGCGCTCCCAGCATTGGCCCTGATGTCTGGGGAACTCCCCAGTAGCGAAATAGCAAAGGCAGCAAGTTGTCAGTGGCGGGGTCCTCGCACCACAGTTTCGTGTTAGCATGTGTGCACACACATACATAGGTTTGTGTAAGCAGCACTGCCGTGGAGACACAGAGCTGGGGGAAAGGGCCCAGCTCAGTGGCAGAGTGAATGTTTACATAACACGTGCAAAACCCTCGCTGATTCCTAGACACAGAGCTGTCCATCGGCGCTGTGGACTTGTAATTGGACCCCCCAGTGTTGAGCACTCCAGACAGCTGGCCTGCTGTGTAATGAACTGCTGCTCTGTTGCAAAGCTCCTGTGGCCCCAGCAGAAGGCCCTTAGGAAACTGGTTCCTCACCGGGAACTCAGCAGGCACTGTGCCGTTGCTCTTTGCTGGGCTTGCTCCCCAGAGTGTGCGTCCTGCTCCCTGGAACACAGAGGCTCCGTTACTTGGTTGGACGGCTTTTGAAACCTCTCCCTGTTTCTTGCCAGGGTCCTGACAAGGCAAGGTCCCAGCTCCTGATCCTGGATCGTGGCTTTGACCCCAGCTCCCCTGTGCTTCATGAACTGACTTTTCAGGCTATGAGTTATGACCTGCTGCCTATCGAAAATGACGTTTACAAGTAAGGATTAAGTGACAGGGTTCTGCGGACAATGGGAATTCCTCTAAGAAAAAGGATGTTTTTGTGTTTTTAAATTTTTTTTCTTTTTTTATATGTGTATATAGTATGTAAGCATGTCATGTGTGAAATGCATGCTTGTGTGTGTGTGGCCCATAACTAATGTTAGCTAGCATTTTAAAAATCACTTTCTGCTTTATTGAGGCAAAGTCTTTTTTTTTATTAATCAGTCAGATTTATGTCAATAAATTCTCAATACACAAGATGCCCACACAATAAATTTAGTGCTGATTGATAATGGTACAACCTGCCCAGCTAGATTAGACAAGTTACCCTAATTATTCTGTTCCTATATGATATATCTACCTGTGGCTATTTAAAGCCACATTGAATCTGAATCATCTGGTTTGTCCTCTTGCTTCCTTCTCTGCAACTCTTAGCTCCGCCTCCCTTTTCCCTGTCCAATCACAGGAGAGGCAGAGTCTTTAACTGAACCCAGAGTTTGCCAATTTTGGCTAGTCTATCTTTCCAGTTTATCCCAGGCACTCCTTGTCTCTGCCTCCCCAGTTTTGGATTACAGATGGTTCCATCCCTGCCCCACATTTATGTATGACGCATTTATATATGGCTCTGAGCATCTGAACTCTTGTCTTTATCAAACTCCCATGGCAAGTACTTTATCCACTGAGCCATTTCTCCCGCCCCCCAAAAGAATGCTTTTACTATTAGGAAAAATATGAGTACTGATACCACTTAGATAAACCCACGAGGTTTTCTGTAGGTTCCCTATCCATGTGTCATTCCTACATGCCTGCTGACAGGACAGAACATTAAGTCTTTTTTTCATAACTCACATCACTTCAATTCATAGCTTCTTAGATGTGTTGACAGGTTGGTTTTATATGTGTCTTATTCAAAATTGAAAGTTCTTAATTACAGATCACAAACTATGATTGTAGTAAAATATTTCAACAGAGTTCCTGAACGTTCTGTGCGGTGCTTTCTTCTTATAAAAAATATTACCTACTTGTAATCTTGGCATTCAGGAGCCTAGGACATCAGGGTCATGAGTTTGAAGCCAGTCTGGACAACTTAGTGTGAAACCTTGTCTCACAACAAAGAATGGCTGTACAATGAAGGTTCTGGGGCAGGGGAGACAGCTCAGTGGTTAAGCAAGGCCCTGAATTTGATCTCCAGCACACACATGGTAACAAACAACTACTTTTAACTTCAGTTCCAGGGGATCTGATGCCCTCTTCTGGCCTCCACAGACACCAAGCATATACATGGTGCGTGGACACACAGGCAAAACACAAACATAAAACAAAATTATTCTAAGGCTAATGATTCTAGAGCTGGGGGGGATGGTTTAGTGGCTAAAAGCACTTGCTACTCTTGCAGAGGACAGGGTTCAGTTCTCAGGACCCAGATGGTAGTTTAAAATCGTCTGTAATTCCAGTTCCAGAGCAACTGACACCTTCTAGCCTCTGTGGGCACCAAGTATTCACATGGTACACATACATGCACACAGGTAAATACTCGTACACATAAGATAAAATAAGTGCATCTTTGTAAAAATGAAGGTTCTGCTGGGTGTGGTGTCACACTTCTTTAATCCGAGCACTCAGGAGACAGAGGTAGGAACATCTCAGAGAGTTCAAGGCCAGCCTGGCCTATATCAGCAAGTTCCTACTTGGTTTATGTATCGCCAGGACTACGTGCAGGCACCCACTCTAGTTAGTTAATTAATTAATGATAAAAATGAAGCTTTTGAAAATATCTGTGGTTTTCAGCCCTTCTCCTTTTTGGTTCCTGGGTCTCTGGCCTCCTCTGGGCTGGGGTTCCATGTGTAATAATGTGCTGAGGACCCGACACAGGAGCTGCAGGAAACCTTTTAGGCCCCTTACATTTGCAGATGTATCCCTCCCCTTCGGCAGAGAGGGGCAAACAGACGTGTAGTCTTTCTTCTCTATGTAACTGTAGACACACATAGAACTGCCACAGGCACTGACTCCCTCCCCTAGCCCTACCCCTGGGCTCTAAAGGGTTAAAGCACAGCTCTCAAGTTGCTGGCTTTGAGCTTTCTTCTTGCCCAAGGAATTGGTCATTTTATGCTGTCCCAGATGACTTGGCCAGCCTGACGGTTGGTGTTATGGGCTACACCTGGGGTCACCTCGAAGTTGAGAGAACAGGTGTTATCCTTAGAAACCAAAGGAGACATCTGGGTGTGGAAGTGCACACCTGTAATCCCAGCATTCAAGGGGTTGAGGCAGGAGGATCAAGAGTTCACCGCCTTAGCTATTTAGAGAGTCTGAAGCTAGCCTGAGATAGATGAAATCCTGTGTCATGGGGGCAAAAGTCATACCATGAGGTCTCCGGCCTACCCAAGTCCTGTCTCCTGTAGGTATGAGACCAGTGGCATTGGAGAGGCGCGCGTGAAGGAGGTGCTTCTGGATGAGGACGATGACCTGTGGATCGCACTGCGTCACAAGCACATCGCAGAGGTGTCCCAGTAAGAGCTCTGCCAACCCTCCCCCAGGGTGGGCCCTTAACCCTGGGCCGAGAGTGACCATGCACACTCTGCAGCCTAGGGAGTAAGCTCATCCCCTTGGCAAAGTCGCCCACATGCTAGCCAAGATGGACAGGTCCCTCCTGACCTTTGAATGTGTGCGTCTTCAGCTTCTAACTTAAAAACCCACCCCTCACCAGGCAGGGATGGCACACACCTTTAATCCCAGCACTCAGGAGCAGAGGTAGGAGGGTCTCAGAGGTACAGAACAGCCTGGTCTACAGAGAGAGTTCCAGGACAGGCTGTACACAGAGAAACCCTGTCTCAAAAAGAAAAAAAAAAAGAGAGAGAAAGAAATATTGATTCATGGGCCATGGCTGGGATGTAGCTTAGAGGTAAAGCCCTTTCCTGACCTTGACAAGGTCCTGGATTCAACCTCCAGCTCCACAAAGATAGTGCTTTAGTAGGGCTGGGTTTGTTCTGTTATCTTTTCTTTTTCTTGTCTTTTTTTGGGCAGGGTTTCTCTGTGTAGCCCTGGCTGCCCTGGAATTCATTCTGTAGATCATGCTGGCCTCAAACTCAAAGATTCCCCATACCTCTGTTGGGATTAAAGGCGTGTGCCATTACAACTGATAATTGGGGTGGAAATACTGACTCACATTTTCTTCTGTTCAGTTTATTTATCATTTAGTTATATACTACATATATTTTTATTTTCCACACACAAAACACGAGTGTTTCAGTTTGTGTGCATTTGAAAAGGAAGAAAGAAACTAAACACAGTGGACAGTCCAGTACTGTCCCCTTTGCCCTGGAATCATCTGACACGCTGCCCTGGAGACCAAAGATTTAGAGTGTCAGTCAGAACATATGTGTCCTTCACTTTAAACTCATACCTCAGTGGAAAGAGAATCACCACTTAGTCCCAGGAAGGATTTACATGGCTTCAGTGGTCTCTGCAGAGAACCCTGGGCACTGTGTTGAACATGGCTGCCTCCCCCCATTTTGCAGGGAAGTTACCCGGTCTCTGAAGGACTTTTCCTCTAGCAAGAGGATGAACACTGGAGAGAAGGTAAGCCTGCTGGTGTCCTGGGGTCAGTGAGGGATGCATCCTGGGGGTCAGCCCCTCTTCTCTGTATCCTACCAGGGAGTTGGTGGGGCCATATTTCTCCCTTCACTAAACTGTTGGGCTTTGTTTTTGCTTTTAAGATAGCTATTTGGGGCACGGGTGTGTGGCGCAGTGATAGAATGTTTGTTGAGTGCACACAGACCTTGGGTTTGATCCCCAGTACAACAGATGAATCCTCTCTGGAGCCACATGCCTTTCAGTGTTTGTAAAGAACTGCTTTCTCATATCTAGAGGGTTAAGATTTACCATTTAGGAGTATAATGGATCTTAAGCCAGAAGAATCATAGAATTTTTTTAGCTTGGCATTTATAACCTGACCTCCTGAGCTCTCCCCTGGATCTGGCCCCCTTCACTCTGTTAGAAATGTCATGCCCTGCCAGGCGCACTGATGCTTACCTTCAATCTCAATCAGGATGGTCCGCAGGTAACAGCCCTTGCTGCTAAGCCTGATGACTTGAGTTCAGATCCTAGAACTCACATGTCTGGAGAAAAATGACTCCTGCAGGCTGTCCCTTGAGACTTCTATTTGCATACACACACATAATTAATTAAAATATAATTTAAAGAGCTGGAGAGATGGCTCAGAGATTAAGAGCAATTATTGCTCTTGCAGAGGACCCAAGTTCTGTTCCCAGAACCCACATCAGCTCACCACTGCCTATAATTCCAGCTCCAGGGGATCTGATTCCTTCTTCTGATCTCCACAGACACCTGCATTCAGTTGTACACAGTCCACACACAGATGTATAATTGAACACATCTTTTAAGTCCGTGAATGGATACTTGTGAAGTCTAATGTAGCTGCTGCCCGCCATGTGCATCCAGCTTCACAAGGCTTCAATAGGGCTAGTCACACTGTGCCTCCTTCCTCACAGACCACCATGCGGGACCTGTCCCAGATGCTGAAGAAAATGCCCCAGTACCAGAAGGAGCTCAGCAAGGTACGGAGACCACAGCCCAGACTGTCAGACTCACCCCCTGTTGCCCTAGGCAATTCATGAAAGTCTACAGATCCTAGATCCAGTTTTCATTAGGAAAAGAAGGAACAGAAGGTTCTTCTTTTTCCTCCCTTTCTGTTGACCAGAGGCCCCAGTTTCTCACTACAGAGGCCTTAGCTGTTACTGGCTGTCCTCACACAGCTGCTGGCCTCCCTCAGAGATGCTGGTCTGAGAGAGGACCAGGAGGCATCAGGGCTTCTGGGTCCTGGTCATAAAGGTGAAAGGACATTACTTGCCTGCCAGGTATTTACCAGGTGCTGCACCCACCCCATGCTCAAGCTGCTCAGGCTTCTCCACCCTCCTAAATGATCTGCAGAGAAGTCTCCTGCAGGCTGTGGTCTACCCCACTCTCCCAGTTAATGTATCTTTTATTCCCATTGGTCCCGGAGTCCTCTGTGAGGAAACTCAGGGTCATGTGAGTCAGTGGCTCGCCTCTTTACTGACTCTTGTGCTTCCCCTAGTATTCGACTCACCTGCACCTTGCCGAAGACTGTATGAAGCATTACCAAGGCACCGTAGACAAGCTCTGCCGCGTGGAGCAGGTAGGATTGCCTTCCTTTCCTTTCTGCATGGCAGAACTTCTGCCCTACCTATTCACCTCACCGAATTTTAACCTATGACCTTAAACATCTTACAGAATCGTAGGATCTAGAGAAGGGAGAGCCTATGACCCCAGGTTGTCTCAGCTGTGGGGCCAGTGTGGAGCTGCTTTGGTGGGTAGGGCCAAGATAGTGTTGGAGTGCTGTGCCCTTGATCTTGCATGCCTGGCTCTTTGCAGTGGCTCTTGTTTTTCCTGGAGTGACAGCCCTGACCATGGCAGGGTCGGCTGATGTTTATGTTCTGATGTGTTTTGGTCCCACTATGATTAGACCAGCATTGGAGCCCGGGCTGCCAGGGCTGCAGCAGGGCATGAGTCCTCCAGCCTTGCTAACCTCAGGCCTGGGAGCCGAGAATGGATGAGACTCTGCCCTTACTGGTTACTTGGTGTCCCTGTTCCCTTTTCCCTATCGGCTACTCACAGCACTGACGTCATTGTCACCTTGTGTAGAGTACCAAAACCAGAGGTGTGGCAAAGCTACTCAGCTGTGTCGCAACTGTCTTGCTACTGCTTTCAGTGCCCTTGGATTGATCTGGAGAGATCTGGTGGCTCAGACCTGGATATTTACAGATCAGATACTTACATCACGATTCATAACGGTAGCAGAGTTACAGTTATGAAGTAGCAATGAAATAATTTTATGGTTGGGGGTCACCACAACATGAGGAACTATATTAAAGGGTCTGAGCGTCAGGAAGGGTGAGACCCACTGTGCTACTCAGTAAGAAGTAAGTTCAGATTAACTTTGGGAGCACAGGTTTTGTTTTGTTTTGTTTTTTTGAAAGTGGTTTAAAACATCAGTATTAAGCTGGTTGTAGTGGTGCATACCTGTAATCCTAGCATTCAGGAGGCAGAAGCAGGTGAATTTCTGTGGACTTGAGGCCAGCCTGGTCTATATAATGCATTCCAGGACAGCCAGGGCTATTTTGTGAAACCCTGTCTCCAAAAAACAACAAAAAAAAAAAAAAAAAAAAAAAAAGGAATTATTTGCATTTCAGTGAGCTTAGAGAGTGTGCTTTAGGGCTGGCAAGTGGCTTAGCAGGCTTGTGGCCAAGGCTGAGAACCTGAGTTCAATCCCGGGAACATATGTGAAGGAAGGAGAGAACCAACTCCCACAAGTTGTCCTCTGACTTCCAATGTGTATCACGCACACATACTAACACAATAAATATATGTGTGTGTTTTCTTTTTTTTTTTCAATTCACATAATATCCTAATGCCACTCCCCCTACTCCCAGTATCTCCTCACACACACAGATCTTCTCCCCATTCCCCCCTCCCCTTCTCCTCCAAGAAGAGGGGACCCCCTTAGGCATCACCTTCAACCCCTGTGTGTACATTTTTTTAATGAGATTGGGTGTGATGCTCACACTTTAATCTTAGCATTCAGAAGGGAGAGGCAGGAGAATCTCTGAGGTTGAGGCCAGCCTGAGATAGATAGATAGATAGATAGATAGATAGATAGATAGATAGATAGATAGATAGATAGATAGATACATAGATACATAGATACATAGATACATAGATACATAGATACATAGATACATAGATACATAGATACATAGATACATAGATACAGATACAGATATAGATAGTTTGTGTGTGTGTGTCTCAGGCCTGCCAGAGATACATGAAGAGACCCTATCTCAAAAATGAAAACAAACTAGGGGGTGTGTGCTAGTTTCTTCTTGCTGAGAACACATCCGCTGGAGCTGTCGAGGGGACTGGGAGGGAGTTATCCCTTCCTCAGACCATGTCTGAATGTGAGGTCACCATTTGGGTAAACTCTCAGGGTCTTGGTAGCAGAGGAGCCCCAGGCACCCTCCTAGGAGCCACAGAGAAAGCAATGGCCATGTCAGATCTAAAGTCAGCGCTCTGCCCGTGGGGTATGTGACACCCACCCTAGCTGCCCATGGGGTGACTGGGTGGCACCCACCTGGCTGCCCATGGGGTGACTGGGTGGCACCCACCTGGCTGCCCATGGGGTGACTGGGTGGCACCCACCTGGCTGTGCTCATTTCTGTCTTCTCACCTCAGTTTGCTGTCACCTTTCTGTCCTCCATCTCCAGGCTTGGGAGTTCTTCCTTCTTGTTTCTCCTCAGCCTGTGAAAAGCTATAGGGAGATTAAAACCAGAGGGGAACTTGGAGTAGTCAAACCTTAGTGTGCCCTGCTGTGCCATGAGATCTGGGGTGGAGAGAATTCAGCCATGCAGGGGCCTTGAGATGCCCAAGTTTTCATGAGTGGGAAGCAGACCCTGAGTCCCTCAGCTGTATGTCACAGGTACAGCTGCCCTGGCATCCCCCTGCAGGGAACATTGTGACCAGGTACTGTGCCTGCTTTGGGAAGGACTCTCAGGACTCTTGGGATTGGCCATCTTGGGATTCTGTGTCAGCCTGTTGCTGCAGGAGACTTGCTCACAGCCTGCTCCGATAACACCAAAGTCAGGCATTTGTAGATCATGAACTTCCTGAGAACTGTCACCTTCCCAGACTGTCACAGAAATAGGGCCAGCAAGGTGTGTTTTTTTACAGGACCTGGCAATGGGCACAGATGCTGAGGGGGAAAAAATCAAGGACCCCATGAGAGCCATTGTCCCCATCCTGCTGGATGCAAACGTCAGCACTTACGACAAAATCCGCATCATCCTTCTCTACATCTTCCTGAAGAACGGTAGGAGCTGCTGGGTGGCAGACAGTGCAGATGCCAGCTAGCAGCCCTGGGAGGGGGAGAACGGAGGCCGCAGGAACTGCAGTGGGACCAGGTCAGATGCTCCAAGGCTGAGCCTGCTCAGCAGTCCTGAGTACACAGGAAGTAGGTGACACAGATGGAGCCTCTGGCTCTTCCAGCCAGTCTGCTAGCACTCAGCCTGCCAGATGCCTCCAGGTTGCATTTCATTAGTAATAGAGACCTTTCAACAACTGATATTCAGCCTGTAATCCTTTGGGAGGTAGAGTCAAGGGTATCAGGAGTTCAAGGACAACCTTAGCTACAAAAGTAAGTTTAAGGCCAGTTTAGACTACATGAGACCCTGTCCCAAACAAGCAAACAAAAAATCCCCCAAAACAAACAACAATAAAACCAAAACAAATTGTTTTTACCCTTGTTACTGCACAAAAAACTGGGTAAGGAGACTTTCTCATCTAGTGTGGCTTTGGTACAGGGTGCAAGTAGGCAAGGACTGCTGAGAAGCCAGGTGATGGAGCAGACTGGAGGGCAGGCATCTGTGGTCAGCACAGAGAGGCTCCAGTAGAGTGGATGGTTCTTCTGACTCACCATAGATGTGGCTAAGGAGGGGAAGGGAAGCCGAGGCTTTGCTTATGGTGGTGGAAATGGCAGGGGTGAGGTATGTGACCAGGAGTCTTGTTTTTCAGGTATCACTGAGGAAAACCTAAACAAACTCATCCAGCACGCCCAGATCCCCCCAGAGGACAGTGAGATCATCACCAACATGGCTCACCTTGGCGTGCCCATTGTCACAGACGTAAGGGCCAGGTCACAGGCAGGGAGAGTGTGGGAGGGAGGTTGGCATATTGTATCCTCACCACATTCAGGATTGAAGCCCCTTACGATACAGCTGTGATACATCTGTGTACCACCCTCAGCATCAAGAAAGGAGAGAGGGAGTAGGAGGGAAGGCCGCAGAGGGAGAGGGAGAGGGAGAGGGAGAGGGAGAGGGAGAGGGAGAGGGAGAGGGAGAGGGAGAGGGAGAGGGAGAGGGAGAGGGAGAGGGAGAGAGGGAGGGAGAGGGAGGGAGAGAGAGGGAGAGAGAATGAAAATGAGTCGGCGATGGGGAAGAAGGACAGTTCAAAGTCAGGGATTAGATGTATCCAGGAATCACATGGTCACTAAAGCTGAGCTGTCTTTGAACTCATCCATAACGGGTCACCCCAACTTCCCCTGTTATATCTTGTGTGACCTTGCCTTTGGATACAGACTCAGCATCTCAGGTAAGGATGGCAACATTGTCAAGCGAGCTCTTTGCTCTGTGTCTTTGGCAATGGAGTGACTGAGAGCAAAATACAGCACAGTTCAGAAGGTCAGGGCTGCACAGTGTGCTCTGAGAGCAGGCTGATCATCTGTTCCAGACAGTGCCTTGAACCTCAGATGGAGAAGTGCCCTGTGTATTATTTCCTCCTGGAGGCAGGCAGCCCATGGGGCAGAGTTCACAAAGCCAGCTGGGATCTCCAAAAGGGACTAGGGTCCATTGACCTGACCAGTGACCTGCAGCTGGCAGGGCTTGGAGTTTTCAATACCTGGTTCACAAAAGGTTCAGAACAGTAGAACTGATTCATGTAAACTGCCCACACTACTGACATGAAGCAGAAACCCAGAGCTACACAGAGAAACTCTGTATCAAAGAATCCAAAAACAAAACAAACAAAACCTCAGAAAACCCAAACTTTCTCAAGTCTCCCTTATTTCAGAGTCTCTTAAAGAGGTATATTTCGGGACTAAACTGGGAAGAACCTCTCCGTTATTCCTCTTTGCCAATGCTAATTCTGAAGAGGGTCCTTGAGAGAATTTCTAGAAGCCCCTGAGACCCAGGTGGCCCTGACGGGCATCTAACCTGATGTGTGCTTGCTTTCAGTCCACACTACGCCGCCGAAGCAAGCCGGAGCGGAAGGAGCGCATCAGTGAGCAGACCTACCAGCTCTCACGATGGACCCCCATCATCAAGGACATTATGGAGGTCAGTTTGGGGTTCAGTAGCAGGGTCCAGGGCTGCTCTTCAGTCGATGGTCCAAGTTCCAGCAGCCCTGTTCTCAGGTAGCAGTGATATATGATTTCATTCCTGTGAGGTTAAGTCCCTGGTCCTCTGGGGCTCTGTCAATCTCTGAGGACGCATGAACACCCATGGGACTGACCTTAGTTTGGGCTACTGTTGCTGTGATGAAACATCATGACCAAGAGTAACTTGAAGGGGAGGGGCATCACTGTTCATCATCACAGGCATTCAGGGCAAGAGCTCACACAGGGACGGAACCTGGAGGCAGG
Organism: Arvicanthis niloticus; assembly: GCF_011762505.2. Taxonomy (NCBI): domain Eukaryota; kingdom Metazoa; phylum Chordata; class Mammalia; order Rodentia; family Muridae; genus Arvicanthis; species Arvicanthis niloticus. Next base: position 9,961,523 of record NC_047659.1, on the reverse strand, counting down.
AGCTGATGCAGAGGCCATGGAGGATGCTGCTTACTGACTGGCTTGCTGCTTCTCACGGCCTGCTCAGCCTGCTTTCTTAAAGCACCCAGGACCACCAGCCTAGGAATGGCACCACCAGCAGTGACGTAGGCCCTCCCACATCAATCACTAGTTAAGAAAATGCTCCATAGGCTTGCCTACAACCTGATCTTAAGGAGGCAGGATTCCTTCCTCTCATGTCAAGTAAAGTAGCCAGGAAAAACCGACATGTGGAGAGCTCAAGATCCATTTGCCCACTGCTCCAGTCTCAGGGGATATAGCCCCATGCTTTAGAAGTGCTTCGGTGGTTTAGTACCCAGAAGAGCCAGGCTCATGTCAGTGTCTCTTAGGATTTCCATTGCTGTGAAGAGACACCATGTCCAAGACAACTTTTCTAAAGGACAACATTTAATTGGGACTGGTTTACAGTTTCTGAGGTTCAGTCCATTATCATCAGGGCAGGAAGCATGACAGCGTCCAGAAAGACATGATGCTGGTGGAGAAGGAGCTGAGAGTTTTACATCTTGATCCAAAGGCAGCCAGAAAGAGACTCTAAACCCTTCTACATGGTGACACACTTCCTCCAACAAGGCCACACCTCTTAATACTGCCATTTCACATCGGACAAGCATATTGGAACCACCACAGTCAGCATGCCATGTTCAGATAAGGAACATGCACAGACTACTCGGGGACATGGTCTTCTAGATCACCTCTCAGCCAGATGCAGAGGGCTCCACAGGAGGCTACAGCCTGCCTACCTCCCCATGGCTGCACTCCTGAGCTCTCCCCACACTAGCAGACAGACCTGGGCTCTGTGCCTCAGGCTAGCCCCTCGGAATATTCTTGTCCTCATCTCTACTCCCTGGCCCCACTTCCCTTCTCACATGTCTGACCGTGCAGCACTGCAGAGCCCATTGCATTCTGGTCAGCAACACTATTTACATAGAGCTTTGCTGTCCAGTTTGAGGCCATTTTTTGTTTTTGAGGTTGGATCTCATGTCCAGGCTGGCCTTGAACTTACGATCTATTGAACTTTTTATACTCGTTCCCTCTCCCCTAAGTGCTGAATTCAAAGCATATACCACTATGCCCAGTTTTTAGCACAGGGATCAACTCAGGGCTTCATACATGCTACACAAGTACCCTACCAACCAAGTCACATTCCCCCGGGGTCATCTTCTAACAGGATGATTCTGTCACTTTGCACCTCACACTAAGCTGTGGCACCATGTTTCTTGGCTGTCAAGGGATGCGAGGCAGTGCTTTGCATCAGCTCTGTAGTCCCTGCCATCCCTCAACATCACTGCAGGATCACCGCAGAGTCCTGCACCACTAGCTTCGTAAGGGTGGACAAGACAGTAGGCCCAACTTCTGCACTTGATAGGCAAACAAAATGGGAGTCCAGAGAAGAGCGCCCTGCCTCGGATCCAAGTTAGCTCAGGTGTTGCTACAAATTATATGCTAGAAGAATAGTGTTTATGTAGTGTGAGTCAGCATCCTATTTTAAAACTTACAAAGCCAAAGGATAAGTAGCTGTGGAACACCCAGGAACAATTGCCTGCCTCGGTTGTGGGACTGAGGAAGCAGCCCTCTGCTGCATTGCCCGCTGCTTTTCTGCCCCTCCTCCCTGCTTCCCAAGGAGACCTGCGTAGGCTTCTCGTGTTGCTCTTGAGTGGAGTGTGGATTTCCAAGTGACAGTAGATAGCTGGAATCCATCCACTGGACAATTAGCCCCTTGACAAACTGGAGGGGAGGCTCAGACCCAGTTGTCACCAGGCTGACATGTCGGGAATTTAGTGGCCAGAGTACATGTTTAGTCTTGGTGGGTTATACAGTGGAGAACATTGCAAAGATGAGGGAGTGAATATCTTGCCTGTTTCACAGAGTAACCCATAGGGCCAGGCAGTCCAGCAGCCTGCTATAGAGTGAGTGTCATAGTCCACTGTCCATGCTGGGTCTCCGGCAGTGACCACAAGCACAAGATGAGGGCTTGCTACAGATGTGATCACTGCCTGATTTTGATTAGCTCCTGTCAGCCCTTTCAGGCATACGGTGACCTGACCTACCTAACCACCCCCCTTTCTCTGTCCCTCTCCCCGCCTCCCCTGACTCCAGGACACTATTGAAGACAAACTGGATACAAAGCACTACCCGTACATCTCTACCCGCTCCTCTGCGTCCTTCAGCACCACTGCTGTGAGGTAGGGCGACGTGGAGGAAACGGGGGACTGTCTGTGAGGCTCCAAGGTGATCTGGCTATAAGTGGCACATGCCATCTGAACCCTCCCACGTCATCCATTATGGTGAGGGTGCAGTAGGCCCAGACTCACAGCAGGCCACATGGCTCTCCCTTTGGCTCCCAGCCTTCAAGAACTCACTCCCTTTCCCTTCATGCACCCTTTCTGCCTCAGCCACTAATCCCTTGCTCATCCTGGAACAAGCCAGGCCTACTTGTACCTCAGAATCTCTGCATTTCACACACACACACACACACACACACACACACACACACACACACACACACACTTGCAGCCAGGTAAACTGCACACTGTAGGGCTTTATTGAGTGTTCCTCTTTGGTGTTCTCTAACTACCTGTTGAGTCATGGAAGCCCAGCATTGACAGCAGTTATCTTTGTAGTAGCCTGACATGGATGGCCCAGGTGCCTGCCAGCTGACAGGCATTCAGACTGTGGCTCCTGAGAACTGGAGGCTGAGCTGGGGACCTGGAGAACTGTGAGAGGCCACAGAGAGGAAGGTCACCGTGCTTACCAGGGTTGACTCCTTTTGTTTGTTTTGTTTGGGGGTTGTTTATTTATTTGCTTTGTTGGGTATTGTTTTCTTTTCTTTTTCTGAGACAGAGTTTCTCATTGTAACCCTGGATGACCTGGAACTCACCCTGGAGACCAGGCTGGCCTTAAATGCACAGAGATCCACCTGCCTCTGCCTCCCAGCTGCTGGGACTAAATGTGTACACTACCACCAACTGGCTTGTGGTTTTTTTTTTTTTTTTTTTTTTTAGACAGGATCTCTTTTGTGTAGCTGTCGGGGAACTCACTATGCCAACCAGCCTGGCCTTGAACTCAGGAGATCCACCAGTGATATCTGGAATTAAAGGTGTACTCTACAATGACCAGAAACACTCTAGAGTACTAGCCAGTGTCCCTTTTCAATGGCTCGTGTCTGGCTTTTCTTTTTTTCTGTCTTCATCCTTGGCCTGTACCTGAGCATGGGCCTGAGGTCTGCAGTGGCTCCTGTGGCACTGGCATCCCCTTGGATGGCAGCCTGGATGAAAAAGCCACTGTCAACTGTGAAATAAAATCTAGTCTCCAAATGCTGTAGTAGGCCAGCTGGGCACGGAGGAGACTGATGAGGTCAGCTGCGTCTGGGGCTGCTGTGAGGAAGTAGGGGGGAGCATTCTGCTGTCCAGAGGGGACTTGCTTCTTCTCTTTCATGTTTTTCACTGTCTGAACCTGTATCTGAGTCCAGGTCCCTACAAAGGAAGTTCAGGGACAGAGGGGGGGACCTGGTAGTGAAGGCTCACCTGCCCTTTACCTCCCTGGTAAAGCCTGAACAGTGTCCTGTGGCCCTGGTTCTGTCCCATTGCGTTCACCACTTCCCATCCTGTTAGACTGTGACTTTTTGTTTTGTTTTTTGTTTTTCGAGACAGGGTTTCTCTGTGTAGTCCTGGCTGTCCTGGAACTCACTCTGTAGACCAGGCTGGCCTCGAACTCAGAAATCCACCTGCCTCTGCCTCCCAAGTGCTGGGATTAAAGGCGTGCGCCACCACTGCCTGGCTAGACTGTGACTTCTTAGTGAGCAAATGCTGTCTGTCCCTGGGGATACAGTACCAGGAAGCCTGGCCCCCCACAAAGCTTCTTTACATGTGATCTGTGTGCAAACTTAATGGGGCCCCTCTGCCTCTCCACACTGCTCAGTGATGGAGAATCCCAGGCAAGCCCAGACACCTGAAGAAGAACCGTCCAGGCACAGCTGCCAAGAGGAGCCAGTCTGGTACCTGAGTATTTATGAGAGAGTGGCAGTCACAGCTGAGGCCCCGGCAGTGCAGCTCAGCTCGGCCAGCATCATGTGTGAGGCTCCAGGTACCAAGTCACCTATATTTGCTCTCTCCCTCAGCGCCCGCTATGGACACTGGCACAAGAATAAGGCCCCCGGGGAGTACCGCAGCGGTCCCCGCCTCATTATTTTCATCCTCGGGGGTGTGAGCCTGAATGAGATGCGCTGTGCTTACGAAGTGACCCAGGCCAACGGCAAGTGGGAGGTGCTGATAGGTAAGCCAGGCATGTGTTCTGCAGGCGCTGTGGCCTCACTGCTCTGTCACTCCATCCCATGCTTCTCGTCGCTTCCTTAGGCCTCTCACACCAGCAAAACTTGGCCGTGGATAGCGGAAGCTAGGGCTGTCTGCCCCGCTGTGTCACTTGCTGAAGGACAGCGTTTTAGAATAGAAAGCCTGGTTATAGAGTCTCAGATCCATACACTGGCACTGCCAAGTGCAGTCACTTTAAGCAAGAGAGGATCTCTCCAAGCCATATTGTTACCACGCCTGATGGCAGGGCTGTCACTACTGACCACCTCCCCCCTGTTGGAGACAGACAGACAGACAGCGTGTCCATAGATGCTGCTGAAGCCCAGCGGCCTGATAGCTGGGTCAAAAGGATTCCCTAGCCAGGCCCCACTACCTTCTGGGCTGCCACCCACTCTCTGGTATGTCCTGTTCACTTCCAAAAGAGCGCAAGCAGGGGTGGAAGATGGGCTGTGCAGCAGACGGCACTTCCTGCTTCCTGTCTCCAGGGTCATCTGCAGGGTCTAGGGTTCCTCCAGATGTCTCCATTTTGTCCCCACACAGTTTTATGTGCCACAAATTGTCAGGAGCTGTCATGGGCACTACCCTGTCTAGGCTCACCCTCTGTGGGAACACATGCTGGATAAAGTGTAAGGCCAGAGATCAAGGTCCTAGGAGTGTGCTGGGCTCTGTGACAAGTGATGCTCTTGAGGGCCATTGCGTCACATGGGCCATGTTCATGTGTACTGCTACAGAGCTGGCCCTCAGCTGCCCAGCCAGAAAGGCTTCCCTCAGAGCACAGGCGCCTGCCCATACCCCCAGGTGAGGCCATCTCAGGGAGAGTCACTTCTGTCTATCCAACTTGGATGACCCAGTCCCGTCACCCCCAATCTGTCCAAGCAAGCAGGCTCCATAGAGCAGTAAGATAGCTGCTTCTGGGTTCACCAAGACAGGCATGAAGGGCTATCACCTTTGCACAGCCACGTGGGAAGACTGCACCCCTCCCCAGCTGCCACAGGCATCCAGGATTAGTCTCCCTGCCTGTTTTTCTGTCTGTGACGTAGGCCCCATGAGTGTCCCCTGCTCACTGCCTGCATTTGTGTTCATGCATGTGTTAGAGGACTCTGAGCTCAAACACAACTTCCCTGGACAGCAGCTGTCACAGCCAAGCTTGGGGGTAAACGGTCCTTTTCCCCTTTGGACCTTCCTTAAGGTTCCTTGTGCAGGGGGAGGGTGGGGTCCCAGGGACAGAGAGCTGCCCATGTGGCTTCATGGAGGGGTTTCCCGAAGACAGCCAGCATCCGCTGTGTCGTCTCACATGCTTTGTGCATGCCAGCACCTGCTGCCTGCATACATGTGTGCACGTGCCTGTGCATGCTTCGCCTCTCACGCCTCTCCGGCTTCGGGCACTGGGGCCTCCGTTGGCGTATCCAGGGCACCTCGTTCAGCGGCCTCTATTCTCCCACAGGTTCTACTCACATTCTCACTCCCACCAAATTCCTCATGGACCTGAGACACCCCGACTTCAGGGAGTCCTCTAGGGTATCTTTTGAGGATCAGGCTCCAACAATGGAGTGAGAGCCAAAGAGACAAAGTAAAAGCAGCTTATTCCAGAAAGAAACTCTTCTGCTCCGAAGGGCTTTCTTTGATGATCCTGTCGCTCTCTTTCTTTCTTTTCCTCTTTTTACTTTATCATTTCTTTGATTTCCTTTTTCCAAGAAAATGCTTGCAGTTCTTAACGCCGATTGAAAATGTGTCCAGTGCTGCCTTCACACCCTGGGCTCCATCCACCAACTCGCTCACGCCCTGGGTGAACGCCGCGCAGTCACTGGGGTTAAACCACGTGACAGTAGCCGTGTGACTGCTCCTCAGAGAGGAGACTAGGGTTGGGGTTGCCTGAGACACAGTGCCCAGGCCTGCTGCCCAGGGTGACATGCAGGCTCCCACAGGGTATATGAGCTTGAGAGTGAGGCCAGAGGACATTCAGGAAACGCCAGCACTTTGGAGATGTCCAGAGCACCTGAGGGTGAGAGAGGAGTGGCCAGGAGCGCAGAGGGATGGACACCTTTGCTCAGGCAGACAGTGCTGAGGGACGAATGCCCTCAGCTGATGTAGATTCTGTGAACACTGCTCACCACACCCCACGCTGCAGAAACTGCACTCTCTTGTTCTGCTTTTACTTCAGTTCAGTGGGGTAGGCTGCCATCCCAGCTCCTCAGCAGGCAGAGGCAGGCCGGAGGCCCATCTGGGCTACAGAGTGAGTTCAAGACCAGCCTGGGCAACTTAACAACAAGACTGTGTCTCAAAATAAAAAGGAGAAGCCCGGCTGGAGATACAGCTCAGTGGGGAAGAGCACATAGTGCTCTTGGAGAGGACCCGGGCTCTGTTCCCAGCACCCACATTCAGCCACTCACAGCCTGCTGTAACCCCAGCTCCAGCATCTGATGCCTTTGACCTCTGGGCACCTGCATGCATGAATGCACACTCACACTCTTATGCATAATTCAAATAAAATTAAAACTTTTTAAAAAAGTCAAAAGAGGTCTGGGATGTGCCTTAGTGGTAGACAGGTTGTCTGGCATGAGTGGCACTTGCAAGGGCAGGAAGGGAAAACATCACTTTCAGAATCTTTTGGAATTGAGCAGTTCTCTCTCTCTCTCTCTCTCTCTCTCTCTCTCTCTCTCCTTCTCTCTCTCTCTCTCTCTCTCTCTCTTTTTTTTTTTTTTTTTTTTTTCGAGACAGGGTTTCTCTGTGTAGCCCTGGCTATCCTGGAACTCACTATGTAGACCAGGCTGGCCTCGAACTCAGAAATCTGCCTGCCTCTGCCTCCCAAGTGCTGGGATTAAAGGCGTGTGCCACCACCGCCCAGCTCCCTCTCTCTTTCTTTCTCTCTCTCTGTCTCTCTCTCTGTCTCTCTCTCTCTGTCTCTCTCTCTCTCTCTCTCTCTCTCTCTTTCTCCATCTCTCTGAAACCTCTTGATAAGCTCTACAGCCCTTAGAGAAAATCTGTTCTTGATACCCCCAAGCTTGTTTCTCAGGAGCATCCTGTCTGTCTGGTGACTTACTAGACCCTCCCCACTCCTTTCATTCCATCCTTTCAGTGTGTTGGGGCCTCTGTGTTAGTATTCCTCAGTATTTTTACCTGTTTTTTATTATGGGCTCTAAAAATGTCCTTTCAACATAAGTTGAGGTGTGACCCAGTGAGCCAGTAAGTTGGAGTGTCCTGTAAGCCACAGTAAGAGAGCCCCTAGCCACTGCACCAAGGCTCCCTTGAGTCAATGTGCATTTAGTAGATCAGAGCCAAGCCAAGCATACTTACCTCTAGCCTCCTGGTCCATCTCAGGGGCGTGACTCTTCTGAAGCTTGACTAGATACCACCAGAAGCTGGCTTGCTTAGTGTGGTTTCCAAGTTGCAAGAAGAAATAGTAGGCCACTCCATTTACCCCCACTTTCCCAGCAGAGAGGTATTACCTCCAGGGCAAGAGCTGTGAGCCAAGAAAAGGACTTGGGCATGGCCTAGACCTCAGCTCCATCCTCCCCGTGCTTGTCTTCCTCTAGGAGGCTCGGTCAGTAGGTGGTAAAGCATCGAAGTGCGCTTCTGTCCACCCCACCGAGGCCTGAAGAGACAGAGGCACTCAGATCTCAAGTTCAAGGCCAGCCTAGTATACACAGTGTGCTTAAAAACCAAATAAACAAGCAGGACACGGTGACACATGACTTTAATCTGCCTCTTAGGAGGCAGAGGCAGGCAGATCTATACAAGTTTGAGGGCAGCCTGGTCTACATGAGAGTTCAAGGATAATCAGACCCTGTCTCAAAAATAAATAAAATTTAAAGTATGCGTCTCTAGAGGGAAGCAGGGAGACAAAGCAGTAGCAAGCCACAGAGCCCTAAATCAGTGAGGCCAGAGACAGAGGAAAGCCATTCACTGTGCTGTTGTGACTGCCCAGGAGACCAGAGAGAGTAGTGCAGACCATTAGGGAGTCATAGTTTTGTAGCTTGCCCTTAAGATGAGACCCAGACACAAAGGAGAGTGGCCCCAGCAAGTATGTGTCTGGAGACAGTGCCTTTCTGTGTTTTCCTAGCTCCTCTTTCCAGTCACGGGGCAGGGGTCAGAGGAAACTTGACCATTGAAGAACCCCAATTCTCTCAAGCCTCATGTGTCGTCCTCCAGACTGCCCATGAGTGAAGTCTGATGATTAGAATTTCACATTCTCGGGGCTGGAGAGATGGCTCAGCAGTTAAGAGCACTGACTGCTCTTCCAGAGGTCCTGAGTTCAATTCCCAGCAACCACATGGTGGCTCACGGCCATCTATAATGGGATCTGATGCCCTCTTCTGGTATGTCTGAAGAGTGACAGTGTACTCACGTACATTAAATAAATAACTTTAAAAAAAATAAAAGAATTTCACATTCTCACCTTGTGGTGCAGGTCAGTAGTGGCAGTCATGAGGGGATGGCCAGGAAGCCATCAGAACAAATGAGAAAGAGGTTGAAGAAATGGCTTGATGGTTAGGAGCACTGGCTGCTCTTCCAGAGGATCTGGGTTCAACTCCTAGTGCCCTCACCGGATCCTCTCACAGAAGATCCAGTGCCCTCTTTTGGCCTCATTGGGCACCAGGCACAGATGTGGTGCACTGATATATTGAAGGCAAAACACTCACGTATATAAAATGAAAGTTGTTTTTAAAAAGAAACAAAACCAAATGAAAGAACTCTCAGGCTAGACTAGACCTATTCAGTGCACATGCTTATGAGGCTAGATTAGATTAGACCTATTCTGTATACATGCTTATGAGGGTTTTTGTTGTGTTTTTCAAGAGTTTTTCTGTGTATCTGTCCTGGAACTAGCTCTGTAGACCAGGCTAGCCTCGAACTCACAAAGATCCACTTGCCTCTGGCTCTAGTTTTGCCTCTCCAGTGCTGGGACTAAAGGTGTGTGTCACCATCACCCCCACCGTCCCCCTCACTTGGCAGGTGCTGTGTTCCTGGTTGGGCTGTTGGCTCTGACATCCAAGCATCCCTTGCTTGCCCCTCTGATAAGGCTGGCTTCTTTCCCAGAAGGCTCCAGGGAACTCTTAATCCAGAGGGCCACCCCCTAAGTCTGAAGAATGAGATGGGCATTTGAATATGCCTCAGCTTCATCTTTGGAGGCCACTGCTGGCATTTTATAATCACCCAGCCTCAGGGTTCTTGAGTAGAAGGCCAGCGTGGCCAACGTTTTGGAGACCAACATGAGATCAACTGCAAAGTGCAGCTCGCCTCACTCACTTTGAGGTGTTGGTACTGAGTCCCTTGTGCAGTATGGAGACAGTTCAGGTTGTTGGATGTCAGGACCTGGCTCTGGGTGACCTGGATCAAGGGAAGGCCTGGAACTAGCCTGCTACTGAGCGAGGCCTCACTGGCTCACCAAGATTTAGCTCTACGCTTGTTCTTCAGTAAAGACTAGGAAGGCCCAATGGTTAGGGATAAGATAGTATCAGAAAATTCTAGATCATGGGTTCCCTGACCTCTCTCTGACCTCCCCAACTTTCTGAATGTACATGTGAAAAGTGAGGAGGTCCTTTGAACAAGCCTCTGATCAAAGGAACCCCTTTAAATTTGCCTTCAAGATCAAAACAGACTTTCAGTTTCCTGGACCAGTTTCCAGCACAGGGAACAGGTCATTCACACACCAGTGTGATCCTTGGTGACTTTAGGAAGCCCTATGCCCCTCCTCACTAGATCCAGAGCCAGCCATGGAGGGAGTGGAGGTCTGGATGGCCCTCCCTCTGGCACTAGCTCATGCTGATGTCCCTTCACTTATGAAGGCCTTTGACCAGTCCTAGGGCTTCTAGGAAGACTAGCTAGCTCACTGAAATGAGTGTGCTTGAGCAGAAGGGGCAGTATAAAAACTCCTGACTCCACATCCAATCTGTGTAAGGAGCTGCACATCTGCAGAGTAAGGAAACAGCCTTAAAGCACAGGGCGGGGACAGGGACCACTCAGGGCAGCGTGCTTGCTGACCCAGGGCATAGCCAGGGATGGACTTCTAGAACAGAACAGTGAATGCAGAGACAGGACCTGGAAGATCCTCTCAGACTATTGCTCTTCTGCTGGTCCAGGCTGACCAGGAAGCTCCTAGGTCACTGAGCAAGTAGTTGTCCGAGACACAGGGAACAAAGCTCCTTGTTCTTGCCCTTGGAACAGAAGTCTGGAATGGGATCCCCGCTCCCCACTCCCACAGAGGCCTACTGCTTGCAGGTCCCCAGGGAGGCACATTTTCAAGAACAGACCTTTCCTTTGGTTCTCCTGTCCCACCAGGACCCTGCTTTGCACCCACTGCTGCGTGCATGCACGCCTCATGCTCACTCCACTGTCACCTCCATTCTGTTTGATTAAGCCATGCCCAAACCACTCGTCCATGCATCATCTTAGTGCACCTACATCTCTATGACAAAGGCCTTCATTTAAATCTTTTTATTTGTTTTTTTTTTTTAACCTTTGCTCTAGAAGTATATCTGATTCCATTAGCTTAAACTTTTGCAAGCATTTCTAATCTCTTACAATACACGTCTCTTAACAATACGGTCTCCACAAGGTAAGGCCTCAGGTCCCTGCCCTTTCCCTCACACCTGAGGTCCCCCGCTGTGCCAGCACCAACATGCTGGCTCCCAGAAGTTAATGGGTCCCCAAGCCCTGCCAGGTACCATTCTCTCCCATAGAGACACCTATAAGCCTCTGCCTTTCTCAGCCACTGTCTCTTACCGTATTTGAAATTTTTCTACCTGGCTTCCCCTTGACTTCAAGAGAATGAAGGAAGCACAGTCACCAGACAGATGGCACTAGACTCTGAGAAATGGTTCCTGGGTCAGCCTGGGACCCTGTCTGAGCCTAAATACCTCCTTAGCCTATTTGACGGGTCCCACGGGTTCCATCCCCAAACCCCTCCTAGCTTCCACTGGACCCAGACCGGGTTGGGGGGATGGAGAATCAGGGACAGAAGCCTCAGGCTGCAGTAGGTAAGTAAGTTCACTGTCTTCTCTGCCTTCCCAGGATCCACGCACATTCTCACCCCACAGAAACTGCTGGACACGCTCAAGAAGCTGAATAAAACAGACGAAGAAACAAGCAGTTAAAAAATGAGCTGTCCTCCAAAACCCTGGCTCCCTTCCCACAATGCTCTGCAGCTCCCCAGTGCGACACCTCGGCTACTCTGCTGCCTCCCCAGCCCTGCACGCCCTGGCCACCCCGTTGCCGCGCTGAGTTCTTCTCCTGTGCGATGACACCCCATCTTGTTCTCTGAAAAGCAAGAGAGTAATGTGTTGTTTTTAAAATTGAGTATCTTCTGTACGTATCCCACAGTAAGTTCACATGCAAGCTCCACACTGCAGAAGCGTCAGAACTCTGGACCAAGTGGACTCTCCCTTATTTATGACCCCGTGACCTGTATATAGCCCTGTACCACATATGCACATTGCTTGATTATGGAAAGGTAGATGTGTGGGTGTTTCTCAAAGCTTGTTTGGGCTCATTTCTGTTCTTGTTGGGAATCATAAGGTATCTGTCCCCCAGAAATGACACGCTGAGGAAGTGATGTTTTTCTCTCCAGCCCCTGCACACTCCCTGTTACTCAGGCACAGAAGCTGAGGCGCAGTGAGCAGACACCTCTGGAGGCTGGCGTGGAATGAGCCTCCTCTATGCAACTGTGGGTGGGCGCTTAGGGTGTCCACAGGAAGCCAGTCTGAGTGCCAGCCAGTGTGGTCTCCAGAGCCTGATACTGCTTTCCCTGATCTATGTCCACAGTGTTATAACAAGTTAAGTCCTCCAGGCTAAAGCAGCATGCCTAGCACCCTCCGGTCCTCAAGAGTTTGATATGACCAGCCAGCCCCCTTCCTTCCCAAGGCTTCACTTGAACACAGCCTGGATAGAGGTCAAGGGTCAGGAGTGAACTGGAAGATGTGAGTTTGGCACTCTGGCCAATGGGTGCTTTGCTATAGAAGCTAGGCCCAAGGAATGGGGGCCCTGCTGCTCAGCCAGAGCACCCTCAGTTTAAGATAACTTCATCCATCTTCATGTTGTGTAGTGTACCGTCACGTGTCATTGTGGTTGTAGGAAAACGATCATGTTATTCTTCGTATTAAAGTTATCACTGTATAAAACATAGCTAGCTATAAAGCAGAAATTCCAGAAGCAGACGCTGGAAGGATGGTCTCCATCCTCAGGATGCAGCAGCTCCCTGAGCTTGCCGCTCCCCCTGCTGCTGCTGTAGTCGTGAAACAAAGACAGTGGAAGTCACAGAAATGTCCCCAGCCCAGCCCGCACCCCTCCCTCCTGCAGACTTGTATGTATTACTGTGTGTCGTGCTGTCTTCACAAATGTGGTGTAAGCCTGCCGCAGGTGTCCTGTGCCCTGCTCCCTTCCTGGCTCTGGAGTCTCTCTCCTCTCCTCAGTTCTCAGGCCTCTCCCCTGCTCCTCTCCAGTGACCCTTCCCCTTAGGACCGAACCGCAGTAGCACTGGTTGATTTCTTCTGTAGCCGCTTCTTTCGCCCCTTCCCTCTGGTCAAGCGATGCTCATGCTTCAGGACCTTGTTTGTTGAACATGTGGGGTTTCCTTTATGTTATTTATATAAATAATTTCTCAAATGGATATTTAAAAAAAAGCTAGTCCGTCTTGAAACTTGTTAACTTGAAATTCTTGAATCTCAGTGTTTAAAGTATGGAAGCACAACAGTGTACCGCTCTGTACCGTCCTGTACTGCAGCATCTGAGTCTAATAAAGACGTCGGCTCTCACCCATGGTGCCAGGCCCACTCAGAGCTGCTTTTACTTTGGGAACTATAGAGGAGGCCACCCACCCCACAGCTGCAGCTTGGAGTCTTCTGGATCCAGGGGACAAAGCTTGGCTCTAGCCTCAGGCAGCAAGAAGATGCTGCCTTGGTGGGCATGGTAGCATCCACCTTTAGTCCCAGTACTTGGGAGACAGAGGCAGGGGGATCTCTTTTGAGTTCAGCCAGTCAGGTCTACATAATTAGTTCCAGATCTAGCCAAGGCAGCATAGTGAGACACTCTCTCAAATGAATGAATAAATAAAAATTAAAAGGATCTGTTTAGACACAAGGCACTGGTATACAGAGTGAGATACAGGACAGCAAGAGAAACCCTATTTTGGAAAAAAAAAAAAAAAAAAAACCTACTAAGTGCTGGAGAGATGGCTCAGCAGTTAAGAGTGCTTCAGAGGACTGGAGTTTGATCCCACCTGATGAGTCACAACCTCCAGTTCCAAGGATCTGGCTCCCTCTGCTGGCATCTATGGGGACTGCATGCAGATACACAGGCAAAACATCCATACACACATTCTTTTTTATTATTTTTAAGTCAACTAACTAAACCTCTGTATACATTATCCAGCCTCAGTTCTCTTGTCACAGTAACAGAAAATGACACTTTCACTGCATGAAGGAATGTATCAACTCAAGGTTACTTTGTAGATCTTGCATCTGTCCCCAAAATTTTTGCCCAGGGTGTTGAATGTGTTGGGGCACAGACTAAGCGCATCTACCCACCTGTCCAAGATCCTAATGACAAACCAAAGTTTGATTCCTCCAAAGGTTCCCCTGGAGAACTAGTGAGTTTACTGGGCTTCCTCACTGAGCCTGAGTGAGGGGGTTACAAACGGGAGCCTGGGGCAGCCCAAAGCAGTGTGGCTGGAGACGCGCTGGCTACAGACACGGCACTCCTTCCTTATCCTTCCCCAGCCTATATATGCCAGCCCCCTTCCCAAACCTGGCGCCACATGCAGTTAGGGCAGAACTGAATACAGCTGGATACACAGGTGGGTCCAGGGACCGTCCCCATCCCTCTTAGAAGGGAAGGCCAACAGTGAACAGCTCAGCTGAGATGATCTTTGCAATCCCAGTTGAACACATGGAGAAGGTTACACATCCCACCCAGCTCCTCCAAGATTCGCTTTGTCAGCAGACTATGATGAAGATAGCCATGTAGTAATCATGCCAGGCCTCTCAGACATGTGTTAGGTGGGTCCCCTGCCACTTTACAGATGAGGAAGCTGGGGCTTGGAGGGATGCAGGGTTTCATCAAGTTCACTCCTAGAAGACTTCCGATAACTGGGGCATCAGGTCATCAGAATGCCTGGAATGGGGTCCAGCACAGGGACTGGAATTCTATTTTTAATTAATTATTTATTTTATGTACACTATAGCTGTTCTCAGACTCACTAGAAGAGTGTATCAGATCCCACTACAGATGGGTGTGAGCCTCCATGTGGTTGCTAGGAATTAATCTCACAACCTCTCGAAGAGCACCCATGTCTTAACCACTGAGCCATCTCTCCAGCCTGGGACTTGAATTCTAAACTGAGTAACAAAGCAGCATAAATACCACTCATTCATTCCCCCCAGAGTTCCCTGTCCCTTGCACTATGGAAATGGACCTTTAACCTCTTTCTGCTGTTTTTTAGGCTTTTGTTCACTTGTTTGTTGTGTTTTGTTATCACTGTATTTGTGTGTGTGCGGTGACGTGCATGCAGAGGTCAGAGAACAACTTTTCTCCTTCCAATGTTCTGGGCATTACAAGCAGTTTTACCCAGTGAGCCATATTGCTGGCCCATGTTTTCTTATTTTGAGACAGAATCTCACTGAATTGCTCAGGCTGACCTTGAACTTGTACCCACCAACCCACCCCACTCAAAGAAGCAGAGACTACAGGTGTGCATGGCCATGCGGGGCTACCCTCTTTCTTTTCTTTTCTGACATCTCTTGGCCCAGGCTTTCATCATTTCTCTCCACCCTGATCTACCCAACAGCAAAGCTCCATGTCCCAGAGCTCAGAGGGAGCCTGGGGCCACTCCTCCAAAAGCTGTAGCCTATCCTCAGTGTGGAAGGTACTGCAGCAGGCCAGAGCACAGTCAAAGCAGAAACTGCTAGTCCAGTAACCCTGGATCCCAGACCATAAGCTGTGGCTGCTCCATCCTTCCAGGGGTTAAAACAGGCATTGATTCCCATGGAGTCAGAACTACAGTGGCTGGGAGAATCAGGCAGACCTGAGTAGAATCCCCTCAAGGGCTTTGACGATGATAGATCTTCCCTTTTGTGACATCCCCAAAGTTGAGCCCCACTCATCTCAAACCCACTAAGTGCTCAGTCACCACTGAGTATAGTGATGGTCCCCCAAGAAAGCCTGGAGACCAAAGAGCAGATAACACTCATGAACTGAAAAAAGCCCAATGTGCCTGGTGAGATGGCTCAGTGCTAAAAGGCTGGAGACCCGAGGGACCAGCTAGAGCATCTGCCAGCCCAATACCTACTGTCTCCCATCCCATATCTGTATGCTCACTCCCTGACTCCAGGGGACAAGACCAAAGCTTCAGAAAGAACTTCATCTACCTGGGATAGCACTGGACAGATGGGTCCCTGACACTAAGGTCTAAAGATCTCCCAAGACCCCAGCATGGAATCCTCTAGTACAAAATGTTGTGTGGCTGTGCCACTAAAGAATTGGCAGTTGGGGCTGGAGAGATGGCTCAGCGGTTAAGAGCACTGACTGTTCTTCCAGAGGTCCTGAGTTCAATTCCCAGCAAACACAAGACGGCTCACAACCATCTGTAATGGGATCTGATGCCCTCTTCTGGTGTGTCCAAAGACAGCTACAGTGTACTCATATATTTATGTTTCCAAAGTCCCAAAGTCACAGGCTGGGGTCCTGGATGATTGTAATTTATTTCCATTTGAGGGAAAGAAAGGAGCCTGGTGTCCCCTTCTGAAAGGCTACGCCTAGACCAGACACAGGATCTCTACCAGGAAGAGGACAGTAGCCCTTTAAAATCCAGCCTCACTGTTGCTATGTATGGAAACAACTTCCTTAGCAACTCCCTGGCTTCTTAAAGGGGACTTGAAACAGTGGTTGCCATCAGCCATGGCTCCAAAAAAGAAGCCAAACAAAGGAGGCAAGGAGATGCAGGGCAAGAAGAAGATAGGGGGCAGGAAGGATACCAGTGGGACCAAGACTCCAGAGTTGGCCATGGTGGAGGAGCTGAAGGAATTCTACCACAAGCAAATCCAAGACCTGGAGGACAGGCTGGCCCGGTGGGTGGCCAGTGGGGAAGCTAGTGCCGCCAGGCCAGATGCACACGGGTTCAGATAAGGGCCCTAGACCCCGGTTCTGGCCAGGCCCTGTCCTTCCCTGCCCCTCTTTCCTCAAGTAACCAGGTAACCCTGGAAGTGGGGAGAGGGTACTGTGGCGCACACGGCTAAATAAGCCTTAGGGTCTCAATCCCAGGTAACACCCCACCCCCACCCTGGCCTGCCACAACAGGACGGGACTCTAAGCATTTTAAATGTGAAGTTTAATCGGTGGAATAAATTGAAAATGGTTTCCCCTGGTGACCCAAGGGGATGCCTCGTTCCCTCTTTTCCTTATGCCAAGACCCCGGTCTTGTTTCTCCAGGCTGGGGCTCTTTCCCTAAGTATTTGTTTTGTTTTAAAGACAGGATATTACTCTTTAGACCCGGCTGGCCTCACACTCATGTTGATCCACCTGCACCAGCCTCCCAAGTGGTGAGATTATAAGTGTGAACCACTACGGGTCCCTAAATAGGAACTAAGGAAGGGGGTTTTCCTACCTGTGCCACTCCCTCTTAGGGCTGCGTTTCTTTGTGGCAGAGATGGCAGGGAAGGGTCCCTCTTAGCATTTAATTAGAAACACTATTTGCTCATTATTTTTCTTTAAAACTAGTTTTAGGGCTGGTGAGATGGCTCAGTGGCATTCACCCCTCATCACTAGAACCCACATGGTAGAAGGATAGAACCAACTCCCGCAGGCTGTCCTCTGACCTCCACATGCACACAGCCCACGTGCATGCATGTACCCACACAATCCATAAATCAGATACAACAAAAATGTTTGTAAGAATATAGTTTCTAATCTGGGCATGGTGGCACATGCCTAGAGTCTCAGTAGGTTTGCTCTAAGTTCCAGAAGGAACTTAGCCTGGACTATAAGGTAAGACCCTGTCTCAAAAGAACAAGCAACACAAAGCTAACTTGCTGACAGTTAAGCAGCACTTGCCCGAGTCACAAAGTGTAACAATTAAAAAGACAGTAAGTGGCTGGGGAGATGGCCAGTGACTAAAGACACCTGCCACCCGTGTGTGAGGACTAGAATTGGATCCCTAACACTCACACCAGTGGGTGGGTGTGGTGCCCACCTGTGCTCCTAGTGCATGGGATGTGGAAATAAAAGATCCCCCTGGAGCAGGGCTTCTCAACCTGTAGGTCCTGACCCCCAAGACCATCAGAAAGTACAGATATTTACAATTCATAGCAGTAGCAGAATTACAGTTATGAAGTAGCAATGAAAGTAATTTTATGGTTGGGGGTCACCACGTCATGAGGAACTATACATATCAAAGAACAGTGTTAGGAAGGTTAAGAACCACTGCTAGACTGGTAAACTTGTGAGTCTTGGGTTCAAGTAGGAGACTCTGCTTCAATATATAAAGTAGAGAACCTCTTTCCTTATCTGTAAAATGGGTATAATTATCAAAGCACCTATATCCTTACATGTCATAAGGGGGTCTCAACAAATGTCAACTTCTGGCTTCCATACACAAGGATACACATGTGAATATGCATATATGCATGAATATCACACATCTGCAATAAATAAATATATAAACAAAAGACAACAAGCTCATACGGTTGGTGCTGAGAAAAATCACAGCTGGTGCTGAGCAGGTGTGTACCCGGGCAGGCCTGGGCATCTCTGCTTCACACCACTCCCAAAAGAAAGGCACACACAGGGTACTGGGGAGATCACCCCAGGAAGAAGAGGCAGCAGGATGACAGCCCTGATCTTTGACTCCTCTTATGGCAGGCTGCCTCCTCTCCCCATGAAGGCACCCATACCTGAAATGCCTTGTACACACTACTACTCATTCAAAAGATTTATGAATAAATCCTTGCAAATAAAGAAACTCTCCAAATGCTTCAGATATCCTGTTTGAAACCAGTAAATATGGCACTCTTAAACTTTACACACGATGGCTGGAGAGATGGCTCAGCAGTTCAGAGGTCCTGAGTCCAATTCCCAGTGACCATATGGTGGCTCACAACCATCTGCAATGGGATCCAATGCTCTCTTCTGGTGTGTCCAAAGAGAGTGACAGTGCTCTCATATACATAAATAAGTCTTTAAGAAGAGCTTACAAATGTCAAAACCAAAATACTACTACTAATAGCTAGAATAAAAGCCAGCCGGGCAGTGGTGGCGCACGCCTTTAATCCCAGCACTTGGGAGGCAGAGGCAGGCAGATTTCTGAGTTCGAGGCCAGCCTGGTCTACAGAGTGAGTTCCAGGACAGCCAGTGCTACACAGAGAAACCCTATCTCCAAACACTAACTAATTAAATAAATAAAAGTAACAAATGTCCTTTGACCTAAGACACTAGATAAAATGTATCAGGAAAAATACATTTAACATAATTACTGATTATTTAATGTTTGCCAAACTGTTAGATCCTGAGATGCAGAGGTAGGGGTGCAAGTGGCTAGGTTCACACCTTCAATCCCAACACTCAGGAGGCAGAGTTGGTTGGGGGGCGGGGGGACAGCTTGGTCTATACAGTGAATTCCAAGATAGCCAGAACTGTATAGTGAGACCCTATCTCAAAACGACACAAACTTAAGAAGAAATATAAAATGCTGGCTAGGGAGAGGACAAGCAATCAGGAAGGCTGGAGTTCAAATCCCAGAACCTTGAAAAAAGCCAACCAATGGCAGTGTCCTGTGTTCTTTGACCCTGATCTTGACAGGAGGGGCTTTTTGAAACTCACCAACTACCCAGCCTAGCCAAACCGTTACACTTTAGATTGATCTCAGGCTTCCTTACACACACACAGCTTTAAAACAGACAGTGTAAATGCCAAGCACAGGCTGAGGCTAAGGCCTCTGGGCGTGAAGCATAATGGGAGATTGAGACTATGGGAAACTTCAGATGGCCCTTTATGGAAGAAGGGTCTGGGAGAGCAGGCCCTGGCTTGATCCTGTGTCTCTGCCCTGCCCTGCCTAGGTATCAGCGGAAATGGGATGAACTGGCTGTGCAGGAGAAGCTGTTCCGTCAGGAGTTCGAGCAGCTGGCCAACAACAAGAAGGAGATTGTGGCCTTCCTCAAGCGCACACTGAACCAGAGGGTGGATGAGATCACGGACCTTAATGACCAACTGCAGAGCCTACAGGTGGCCAAGGAGATGGAGAAGGATGCTTTCGAGGCCCAGCTGGCCCAGGTGCGCCACGAATTCCAGGAAACCAAGGACCAGCTCACCACAGAGAACATCGCCCTCGGTGAGGGGGCCAGGGGACCCATTGGCACACCTGTGTGAATTTACCACTAAAGGCAGCAAGGCCCAAATCCACAGCTGTTACTGGCTGTGGTAGGGCCTCACCTGAGAACCGAGGATACCACAGCTACCTTGGGTAATAACAGCTGTATGCCACTTTAAACACTATCTGCCTTAATTGTCTATGCATTCCCAAGGCCAGAAATGCTTCCAAAAAGATGGTTTTTTTATCTATGCCACCCATCTGAAAGGGGAGGTTGAGACTGCCCAGGGTCAGCTGCTGTCGTCATAGTCACACTTATGTAGGGAGGTTTCAAGGGGGACTTGTTGAGGAGGATTTGAACAAGGTTCGCTGAGTGTGTGGTAAGGCACTCCAGAGAAACACAGTGGATGTGCAGAGCCAGCCATGGCACATGTAGACCAGTCCTGTTGGGGACGGTAGGGTGGTAAGACAGGGGAAACTGAGACCTCAGAGGGGTGTCAGTCAAGGCTCTCAGCGGCAGCTCCTCACCAGCCTTGTGGCCCTGATGGGCAGGGGTCAAGCTAAGTTCTCTGGAAGAATTCCGGCTGCAGAAAGAGGAACTCACAGAGAAGTACATGGCGCTGGAGGAACAGCTGCGAAGGCAGGAGGGCGAATACAAGGACTATGTGTACAACCTGGAAAAGAAGTCCGTGCTGGACAAGGACAGGTGGGCAGGCTGGGGACCTGCTGTGGGGGTGGGGATGAAAGTGCCCAGGCTGGCACTGGACACTCCTGCCCTCTTGTCACTTCTTGTTCTGGTGTTTATGTAATAGGTAAGAATGTTTCCGTGATTCAAATTCCAAAGGCCCAGAGATTCTTTGGGGAAAAGCCTGGGTACTCTGGGACCCCCAAAAAGGGAGGCACCAAGACTTGACTCCCAACCCTACCCTCCTGGCAAGGCTGAGGAAAGAGATCATCCAGCGTGTGAACCTGGTGGCCACCGAGTTCCGAAAGGTGGCCACCAACCAGATGTGGGAGACGACCAGGCGGGCCATCCTAGAGAACAACAATGTGACTCTGCAGCTGACCAAGGTGTCCCAACAAGGTGTGCAGCTGCTGCAGGAGAATGAACAGCTCAAGGGTGCTCAGGGCCAGCTGTGCCAACAGCTGGAGATGCTGGAGAAAACCCAAGAGATCATGGCCAGAAAGAACATAGGCAATCAGAAGGTATGACCACCATGCCCCCCTCGTGTGACATGAGGGCGGACCCTATGCCAGAACCGAGTCATGAGTGGGGATAGTTTGCAGTGAGGTCCCAGACTTTCCACACTGGGATGCTGACCCTAGCTCTGGAGTCTGTTTGCCCCCGTAATTGAGTAGAGCCCATCTCCTGCCTCGATGTTGTGCAAAGGCGGTGTTGGCTTGCCTGTGCATGGGAGCAAGTCCCAAGTTGTATCTTTAAAAGGGAGCTAGATGCGGGCAGGGGTCCCACAATGGGTCTGTGACCCCTGCCCACTGCTGTAGATTATCCTCATGCTGACAGAGAAGTGCCGCCAGCAGAAAAAGGGCACTGAGGAGGCAGAGCAGCTGCGCCTCCTGCTGTCCCAACTGGAGCAGAACTTCCAGAATCTGCAGAAGGACAACCAGACCCTGAGGTGAGCCAGAGCTGGGTGGGAGCAGATAGTCCGCTGGGAATGCCTTTGCCTAGAGCCTTAGGGCTTGGACTGTCAGGAGTTGAAGCCTGGCTTTAGACAGGCTGCATGGAAAAGGTGGGGCGCAGGGAAGAGGTGGTGCCTGCCCGAGTGAGCGAAGATGGGGGGAGAGGGAGGGGCGGGCAAGCTGCGTGCTGTCTTGTCCTGGACCAGGAGAGAGAAAGAACAGCTGGAAGAGCAGCTGAAGGAGCGGCAGACGGAGGCAAATAGGCTACAAGAGGAGCTGACCAAGGAACAAAAAATTGGGGCAAACCTTAAAACAGTCCTGACCCAGGCCACCTCCTTACTACAAGACATTGTGCGGGTAAGCAAGCAGTGGGAGATACCAAGAGACCACGAGGGCATAATGGGCCTCCTTCTGGAGAGGCTTATGGCCAGTCTCCTTTTCTCATTCTGGATCTAAATGAGTTGGGTCTGATCATAGCAGGGACTGAGGAGGTGGAAGCAGGAGGATTCCAAATTCACGACCTGACTGGAGTTACAGAATGAGTTCAAGGCCAGCCTAGGCCACTCATGTGCCTTATAAAATAATAAGGTGTGGCAGCACACACCTTTAATCCTTGGGAGGCAGGGGCAGGCGGAGGACGGAACAGGAGAGAGATTCCTTTCAAACCTCCAAAGGCTCTGGAGAACTCCAAGCCTCAGTCTTCCCAGCCTGGTAACTTGTGTCCCGGTAACCACAAACCAGGGGCACTGAGAAAGCAGGCACTGGCCCTGGAGAATCTCGCATGGAGGCAGGTGGGTATCTGGCCCGACCCCCCCCTCCCCCGTGGTGATTTAACCCACCTCATGTCACATCAACAGATGCGCGCAGAGGCAGAGGATGGTGATTTCGACGTGGTGTTCCAACTGCAGCGCAAGGAGCTGCTGCAGCAACTGCTGGTTTTGCTCAGCTCAGGTGTGGTTTCGAAACCACAGCTGGACACAGGTTCCCACCAGGACAAGCAGCCCCAGGACCTACCCAAAGAGAGGTGAGCAGATAGCCCTGGGGGTGGGGGGCTCCGCAGACCCTGGCTGTCCAACACTTTTCTGAACCTCGGGCCTCCTCTTGTGGGGATGGAGGGGATGACCCTGGCTCCCTCTCCGCAGCCGACTCACTACCCCGACATCCAAGAAAGGGGCTACTTCTCTGATGCAGCAGCTCTCGGCCATCACAACCTACCAGCCAGGGGATCTTGGGCTGGTGCCTCGACGTCGGGTCCACATCCCACCCAAACCCCAGGATCTCAGGCCTCTGTCGTATGTCACCCGAATGGGGATCTGCCAGTTACAGAACACTAATGAGGTAGGGGTGCCAAGGACCCTAGGGACAGCAAACTGACAGCTGTCCCTGGTTCTTTCTGCCAGGCTGTAGTTGGATGGTCTCAGGGATATGATCCTCTCCACCTATCAAATGACCTGAGAGAAAAGGGCTAAAGCATAATACCTGTGACCCCTTAGGAAGAGGGTTTGCCAGACCCTCTTGTCCCTAACCCACTGGCCCCCAGCCCCCATGGGAAGCTTCGGATTTCAAGTCAGTATCTTTTAATCTTGCAGATCTACCCATCTGGAGCTCTCAAAAGCTTCAAAAGGTTTACCCTTCCTAGACCTTTCCTATACCGCAAATAGCGCCCGGGCAGACCAAGCCACCGCAGAAACAGACTGGTGTGGCCACAGTCCTTCCTTGAATCTGCAAGTGGCCTGGGGCAACCCAGAGGAGTTACATAAACATTGGGTACCACATGTGTCATTGCAGTTCTGTGACTTCAGGGCACCTGCAGGCAGTCAAACAGGTAGATATATCCACTGGTATTAGAGGCCTGACAATGGTCCCTGGCTTCGAGCACGGATGTGGTCCAAGAGCAGGTCAGTGGCCTGATCCATCAATGGGGACAGTAGCTCCTGCTCCTCTGGGGAGAAGCAGCCCAGAACATGGGTCTCCACCATATTAGGGTGTGTGGGGCGCCCGATGCCCACCAGCAGCCTTGGCATTGCCTGTAGGGTGCCAGGGGAATGAGGGTGTGTTGGTGACATACAATGGGGACATAATGCCACCCCAACCCAGGGCAGAGCAGAAGGGTAGACTTACATTGGAGTTCAGACAGCTAATGCAGGAACGGACTCCATTATGGCCCCTTGAGGGGATATGAAGAGGAGTTAGTACTCCGTTCCCTTACCCAGACCTCCGTCAGAGCAGTTCAGCCTATAGAGACAGACAGGCTCAACAACTTTACTTCACCCCAACAGAGGCCAACATCCCTACCCTAACCTATGCACATGAGAGCCTCACCTTGCGCTGCCCCCCAGCTTCAGAGCCAGCTTTCCCAAAGGCTTGTCCAGTTCATCATGTACCAGATAGATCTCCTCCGCAGTCAGCCCAAAGAGCTCCGCTTGGCAAAGGGAAACAACACCCTAGTTACTGCACATCTGCTCACAGGGACCACAACAACCCCCATATATAAACAGGCTTCCCAAGCCCTCACTGTAGTAATTGGGGCTCACCAGGCACTTGAACCTTCTCTCTGGTCCTTGTGCCCTTTAATCCATGAAACCCACAACTCACCAGCTTGGGCTACGCTGCGCCCGTTGACATTCATGAGGCGCCGTGGCCGGAGCAGTACCAGCTGAGCATCCCCGAGCGGGGCTAAGGCGACGTCGGCAGCGCAGCGCGAGTCCTTAGCCCAGTTCTCCGCCACTCCCAGTCGCTGTGCTATTTGCCCCAGCACCGCCATGCCCACACTGTGCCGGGTGCCGGGCATTCCGGGGTTCCCCAGGCCAGCCACCTGTGGGCAACATTCACACAGGACCCAAAACAGTGACCAGGAAACAGAGAGAAGTGATAGTGTTGGGAAGGGAGCGCTTAAGGATCTGGGAACTCCTGGAAGCCCCACCAGCCCGAGGGTGCCGCTCCCTGGTGCAAGAGCAAAGCTAAAAGTTTGGAGCTGGTCAATATTGTAGCTAATTAACTAAGTAGAAAAGTGACAAGTGCCCCGGAAAGATGGCTCAGAAGGTAAGAGTACTTGCTGCTAATCCTGACAACCTAGGTTCGATCCCCAGGACCCACATGGTGAAAAGAACCCTCTCCCAAGTTACCCTCTGACAGCCACACGGCACTTGCACACAACGCAAACACATAAATGTAACCGCAGCCGCGGGGCCAAGCCCCGAGCCCCTGTGTAGTCACCCACGCCCCACTCACCAGCCACCGCTTCCCGGGGAACCGAGTCTCGGAAACCTGCCGGCTCAAGGCCCAACTCCGCCGCATCCCTAGGCGAAAAAGGCCGGACTTCAACATGCCGACTCCCATTCACGGCCAGGACCCCACCCCTTGACGTCAGGCATCCCTAAACCAATAGCATCACCGCATGTCCAGCGACGCCCAATCCAGGGCGGGTTTGGCGGTCCGCCAAGCGTCTGCGGGGCGGAAGTGGGCGGGTCGCGGACCTCAGTGAATGTCTGGGTGCCTTCCTCCGCGCCGGGTCACCCTGTACGGCCCAGCCTTTGCTTGGCCTTTGCTCGTTATGTTTCTACCCTGGCCCGCCTCGGCGTGCACTGCCCATAGGTTCTTTTCTTGACTTAGACCTTTGGCTTGCCCTGCTAAGTTTCGAGTGACTCTTGGAGGCGGGGCCAAATGGGCGGGGCCTATGGGCATCCTGGAGCTGGTGCCTAGCAACAACGGAGACTGGGAACCACAGAGTTTGCTCAGCCCAGAAGTCAGCCTAGAAACCTGGCCATGACAGACAAGAGTAAGGTGAGGGCTGAGAAGGGAAAAGCCGAGGCAGAGGGCGGGGCCACAAGAAAGGCTTGAGGAAGAGCCAGTCAAGCCCTTCAGAGATGCTTGGGAGAGTTCATCATTTGTAGTGTAGGAGGGGAGGAGTGACTGGCCTCCCAGGGCAGAAAGATTTTTTTGGCGGGGGATGTTGTTGTTTTAACGTTTTGGGGTTTGTTTGTTTGTTTGTTTGTTTTATAGACTCAGAGAAATCCACCTGCCTCTACCTCTAGAATGAGGTTATTAAAGGTATGCACCACCATGCCCAGCCCAAGTGGAGAGATTTTGAGAAGTGAAACACAGAACTTGAGGACTGATGAGACATAGGTCCCTGATTCTGGTGACTATGGGAAGGGTGACCACACAGAAGCGAGAAGCCATGGGAGGAAATCAGGTGAAGTGCTTGCTCAATGTGTGAGTCCCGGAGGGAAGTCGGAAGGAAGTCACAAGGAATCTTGTGTAGCAGGGTCTGAGCTGGGGTGCTGAGAACAATGGACAGCTAGAGCAGAAGGTGAAAGCAGGCAAAGCCCAAGAGGAGAGCAGAGGGTGCAGTGGCGACAAGGACTTTCATCTCCTTGGCCTTGACTACAGGACAGGGAGAGAGGCAGGGCTAGAGAAATGTTGGAACACTGGGGAACTGTTGAACCCCAGACTAGATGTGCCTTCTACCAGGAGGCTTCTCCACACCTCCTCCAGTAGGCAAAGTTCCTGAGCAAAGTATAGAAGTGATGTCTGGTGGTCCCTGAGACCTTCCGAGCTACTGTCCCTGGTTTGGTTCCAGGAGCCTAACAAAGCCCATTCACAGGAAACTCCAAAGCTGAAGGTTCCTGAAACTCCAGAGAGGATCCTGCGACGCATCTTTGGGACCAGCCAAGTGTTCTATGTTATGGCGGATACCAGGAAACCAAAGAGGATAGGGTCAACGATTCCTGTCAAAGTCAGAGAGTAGTGAGTGACTTCTTTGTCCCTAGCCCCAGGTTCCCAAGCCACACAACCATTAACACTGAGTTCAGCTGCAAGTTGGCTGCTGTCCCTCTCTGGGCCTCAGTGAACAGTGATAGGTAGAGGAATGAGAGGCTGATGCCCGAGAGAGAGAGCTCCAGGAAGGTCAGCCTGGCCTACGGGAAGCTCGGATTACTTTTCCAGCCTCTTGACTTCAGCCCTCCCTCTGTATACCCCACTGTAGCCCTGAGAAAGTCCTGGGCTGGTCCCAGATCAGTGCCAGCTCCTGACACTGCCTGTTCTGTCCTGTCCTGTCCTGTCCCCACAGCTACAACGAAGGCCATCAGTGCCTATTACAAGAGGACTGGGAGATGGCTGTGCTGTTCTTCTCCCGTGCCCTCCACCTGGACCCCAAACTGGTAAGAGGAGAGTCACAGTGCTCCCTGGAAGCAACTGGCTGGCATAAGTCTCCCCTTCTGCCACTGTCAAACCTGCTAAGCCCTTCATCCCAGGACCATCAGATTCTGGAGCCACCTGGAGGGGAAGATGTTGGAGAGGAAATAACAGCTGGGGTCTCTTTGCCTTCAGGTAGACTTCTATGTATTCCGTGCTGAGGCCTTCATCCAACTATGTGACTTCTCCTCTGCCCTCCAGAACCTCCGCAGGGCCTACTCCTATGACCCAGGGAATGAAAAATACCTGGATCGGCTGGCCTTTGTGCTCTACCTACAGGTGCCTAGGTTACTCCACCCACAGCGGAGTTCTCACCTTATCCACAGCTACTGGCTTGCCCTCCACCATTGACCCTATTGTCCACCAGGAGTCTTCCTGGGATAGGAGCTGAGTTCTTGGGACTCCTGGTCTGTGTGTCTGTCTACATCACTGATTTATTATTTAGCTGGGGGTTTCTAAATAGAACATCAACAGTAAGGTTCTGATCTATTCCATACTGTCCAGTAGTGTCACCACTAGCCACATGGAAATGCTGAGCCCTTAAAATGTGGTGAATATGACTGGACTAAATTTTAAATTTGATTTGGGTGGGTCAGAAGGGGTGTGTCTCGGTGGTAGGACGCCAGCTTGGCATACAGAGGGCTCTAAGTTCTATCCCTAGTACTAAGTGAACTTTTAATCTCTTAACATTTATTTTTGCCGGGCGGTGGTGGCGCACGCCTTTAATCCCAGCACTTGGGAGGCAGAGGCAGGTGGATTTCTGAGTTCGAGGCCAGCCTGGTCTACAGAGAGTTCCAGGACAGCCAAGGCTACACAGAGAAACCCTGTCTCGAAAAACCAAAAAAAAACAAAAAAAACAAAAAAAAAATTTATTTTTACATTTACTTGTGCATGTGTGTATGTGTGCATGGCTGTATGTGTGCATCTGTGTGCAACTCACAGAAGTCAGATGCCTCCTTGTACCTCATGGGTGGGTCCTGGGCATCAGCAGGCCTGATGACAGAGTGCCTGTACCCACTGAATCATCTTACTACTGTCAGTGTCTTTTGAAAGTTCTTTTGAAAGTCAAATATTGGATATAAGTTGAGCTGGGAGTAACAGTGGTAGACCATTGGCCTGGTATGGCAGGGGTCTAAGTCCAAGCACCAATACCACAAAATGCCAAATCACTCAGTTCTCACACAGAAGCAGTGGTGGCCCGTGACATGGCTGAGCAGATAAGAACATCTGCCTTTTAAGCCTGACTACCTAAGTGTGGTAGCTAAGACCCACACGGTGGAAAGAGCAGACTGCCACCAGTTAGCTATGACTTTCACACATGTGCTGTGACGTGTGCCCACCCCCCACTCATGCACAGAATAAGTACATGCAATAAAAAAGAAACATTGGGCCAGACATGGTGGCTCAGCTTTGCACACTCAGCACTCCAAAAATTGAGGCAGGAGGATTATCATGAGTTCAAGATCTGCCTGGGTTGCAGTTCCTGGCCAGTATTAGTTACATTGTGAAGCATTTAATAAGGCAAAGACACCAGACAAGGCAGGAGAGCCCTCAAAGCGTCCAACTAACGATGGAACTGTCGAGGGCCTGTGTCCTGCCACCTCACTTCCTGTGTGACCTTCGGGGAGTCACTTAACCTCCGTGAGCCTTAGTTCCTTCATCTGAACCGGGAATACTCGTGAATTCTAGACCTTCGGCCAGAGCCATGTGGCTCTCACCTGCTGCCCCATTCTGTCTGGAAACTCTATGTTGCTGTATTCCTCCATGTTTCTTGGTGTTTCTCTGCTCAGAACTGCATCTCCTTCTATCTCTGTCCAAGTCTTTGCCTCTGTCCTCTGCCACCGTGGAGTTTAGCAGAGCTGGAATTCTGAGCAGAGCTGACAGTTGTGTCTCCTCAGGGCCAGTGTCTGTATGACCTGTGTGACTTCCAGGAAGCCCTCTATGTCTTCCTGCAAGCCTCCGACCTCCAGCCCCAAAATGCTTCCTTCAGTTACCGATGGTGAGCCCCTGCCCCCCCTCACACCTTGCCCTCTCCCGGCAGCAGCCTCTCACTGCCCCAGGCTGAGTGCCCTCTGCCCTCTGCCCTCAGCATGGCCTGCCTGCTGGCCCTCAAGCGGCATCACGACTGCCTTGCCCTCATCACTAGGGAAGTGAAGCAGGGCAGGGCCAACGCTGATGTCTACATCCTCCGGGCTCGGCTCTACAACTTCTTCCAGAAGGTAGTGTGCACAGTGGGCGGGACAGCGGCACTCCCTACCCCCGACCCCCGGTGTGTCCCAAGGTGATAAAGGAGGCAAGGCCAGCTCTCCACACAGTACCTAAGGACCCTGCCTACTCAGGCATTGGTCCTTCACCACTCAGCCCAGGCTCTATGGTAGGAAGCTGAGCCATGTCCCCAGCCCTCAGCTGTGTGGCATCCAGGACAACATAGACTTTAGCTGAAGTGCTTCTTCCTCTTGCCTGCCTGCCTTCCTTCCTTCCTTCCTTCCTTCCTTCCTTCCTTTCTTTCTTTGTTTCTTTTCTTTCTGTTTGTTGTTCTGTTTTGGGTTGTCATTGGTAGGGAGGGCTGGGGGGGCCTCTTTTGGGTTTTTTGAGACAGGGTTTTTCTATGTAGCCTTGGCTGTCCTAGAACCCACAGATCCACCTGCTTCTTTTGGGATTGAAGGCGTGCACCCCATGCCCAGCACCTGCCTTCCTTTCATCCTTACAGTGGACAGGTTCTAAAGCTCCTTGCCTCCCTGCTGGGCTGAGCATGGGAACAGAGAATGCAGGGAACAACTTGGGGACAAGGGATGCAGGGATGCAGGGATGCAAGGTCACAGGGAGTAGGTTGAGAATGTAGGCATTCTAGGTAAATGGGAGTCGGGGGGTACCAACAAGATGGAGAGGAGCCAGAGATGAGAGGGGGAAGGGTAGGTTCATTTCTTCTTACCAGGCCAAGATGGGGAGTGGCTGAGTAAGGGTGGCCAGGCAGGGTCTAGCCAGAGGCTGGGCTGTAGTGTCATACGAGTGACTCAGTGGGCGTCTCCCTCAAAGGCAAGAGTCTGTTCTTCATATGTATTTCTGGTCCCCGCCTCCACTTGCGTCCTGTGAAGGGCTGTTCTGAACCCAGACCTTTGCCCAGGTTCATCCCCAAGACTGCCAAGAACCCTTGAAGGAAGGTGAATAGTCAAACAGCCCAGAAGTGACTTGACCAGGGCCAGCCAGCCAGTTTTCCAGGCCAAACCCACCTCAGCCACTCCTCAGTCCTCCAGGTTACCCTCCAACCAGTTACCCACAGGGCAGTGAGGTGCTTGCTAAGACTGGGCTAACCTGCACACTGGTGAAAGGCATTTGCCTAGGGATAGTCTCTGCTCACACCCAGACCTCAGTCTGCCCTTGGTCACAGCTGCTGTCGGTGGTGTAAAGGACAGGGAGTGGAGAAAGAATGCAGGAGAGGATGAGGCCACACAGTCCCCTCACCACAGGACTCCTACCAGGAGATAAGACCAAGGCTGACCTGCCTCACCTAAGTTATACCTGGAAAGGATGTGGAGGCTGGGGACTGCCTCATTCAAGAGCCAGAGATGTAACACAGTAATGCCGGGCGGGGACACAGGAGGGATGGTGTGGTAGTTTGTCTCCTAGAGGCCTGCCTTCCTCCACCCCCTACTGAGATGGTACCACCCCTCCACCCCTGCAGGCCAAGCTCTGCTATCAGGACCTTCGATACGCCTTACTCCTAGATCCCATGCATGCACAAGCCAAAGGGCTGCTCCAGAAGATGGTAGACCAGGCCAAGCAGTCTCTCCAAGATGCCAGCATCCTGGCTGTGCAGGGGAAGCTGCACCGTGCGCTGAAGTGTGTCAGCTGTGCCATTGAGAACAATCCCTTGGATCCCAGCTTCTTCCTCTTCCGGTACTAGGGTGCAGAGGGGCTGGACCTCCTGCAGACCTGCTTCATGGTCTCAGGAGAGTCTCTGACCCTTCCCAGGCTTCAGTTTCTCTAACCACTAATAACCTTTCCCTGCTTTTGACTGGGGTCATGGCACCATAGAGGTGGTCTCCATGGTCACCTGGGAATCTTAGGACTCCAGCCAGGCCTGCTGAGTAGTTCGTGTTGGGAGGGCATGAGACTAGGGGTTGTATCTAGTCCCCCAAGGATGTGGTGCCATTCAATCTCTCCCTAATCCTGGATTTTCTCATCTAGATAGTTGGCTAAAGTGTGTATACACAAAGGCCTGCACAGGGGCATGTGATGGGCTCAGCAGGTAAAGTAGCTTGCCGAACAAATCTGTCAACCTGAGTTCAATTCCCAGAAACATAAAATTCCCAGAAACTAAGTACACAAAGTTATACTGAACATAGATGCTGCCACATACATGGCTTCAAACTAGAAATAACAAACCCAGAGGACTAATAAGTTATCCAAGCAGCAATCTCTGGCCAGCCCCAGAGGCTAGACCTAGGGCTTGAGGCAGAATTCATGAATAGAGTCATGGGTCAGAAGGTCCAGGGTAGAGAGGCAGAGGCAGGCGGATTTCTGAGTTCGAGGCCAGCCTGGTCTACAGAGTGAGTTCCAGGACAGCCAAGGCTACACAGAGAAACCCTGTCTCGAAAAACAAAACAAAAAAACAAAGCAAACAAACAAACAAAGAAGGTCCAGGGTGGGCAGCAGCTTTCTAGACAAACGGGATGCTTTAGCCCTTGTGTCCCTCCCTGCTACCTGCCCTGTCCACCACAATAGGGGCACCTTGCGCAGACGGCTCCAGCAATTTGACTCAGCTGTGGAAGACTTCCTGAAGGCGCTGGACATGATGACTGACACCCAGGACAGCCTAGTGAAGCAGGCACAGCGCCAGCTGCTGCTGACCTACAACGACTTTGCTGTGCACTGCTACATCCACGGTGCCTATCAGGAGGGCGTGCTGCTGCTGAACAAGGCTATTAGAGATGAGCAGAGCGAGAAGGGCCTGTACATCAACCGTGGGGGTGAGCTGGGAGGTGGTCAGGCCTTTGCTAACTGCCCAAGGAGTCCAGACTGGGCCCTAGCTTTTTGCTCAGGGAGTTGGGGATGCACTCAGACTTCGCCCTCGGGTCCTAGATTGCTTCTTCCAGCTGGGCAACCTGATCTTCGCGGAGGCAGACTACAAGCAAGCGCTGGCTCTGAGCCCACTGGATGAAGGAGCCAACTTGCGCATGGGTGTGTTGCAGGAGAAGATGGGCTTCTGCCAGCAGAGACAAAGGTGCGTCACAGGCAGGCGGGGGGGGGGGGGGGGGGGGGGGGGGGGGGCTGAGGAGGGCGTGGCTAAGGGCAGTGCTGGCTGGGAAAGGGTTCACCAGAAGCCACAGTTGTCTTCTGGACAGAGATTTTGTTTGTTTGCTTGTTTTGTTTTGTTTTGTTTTGTTTTGTTTTGTTTTGTTTTTCAAGACAGGGTTTCTCTGTGTAGTCCTGGCTGTCCTGGAACTCACTCTGTAGACCAGGCTGGCCTCGAACTCAGAAATCCGCCTGCCTCTGCCTCCCAAGTGCTGGGATTAAAGGCTAAATTAAGCTTTTTAATGAAAAATAAATAAATATTCAATCATGTATGATTCAGAATGCTATTTTCAAGACCTACCTTACCCTCCCAACTAGCCTCCCTCTAACGATTCCTCCAGGACTTAGGTTGGTTTCCAGCACCCACTGTCATTCACTGTCCCAGTTCCAAGTGATTAAGCATGCAAATGGTACGCAAACATACACATAGGAGAAACAGCCATACACATTTTTTAAAATGTTAGGGCCAGGTGTAGTGGCCCATGTTACTTGGAAGGTAGAAGCAGGTGGATCTTTAAGAGTTCAAGGCCACCTGGTCTACATATTGAGTTCCAGTAAAGTCAAGGCTAGATATGGAGACCCTGTCTCAAAAAATTTAAATAAAACAAACAAAAAAAAAGGGTACACCAAAGTTATAGTACTCAACTGTCAGGTCCATCAAGGGTATGGCTGACAGAGGTGGGCGAGAAGAGCAGGCCAGGAGCGGAGGCTCCTAGTTTTCCTTCAACTCCTTGGTAACTAGTAGCTGCCACCTTTCCTGGAAGTTCATGGCAGCCTTGGGCATGTCCCTCAGGCAGTTCCAGACAGCAGAGGAGCACTTCTCGGAGGCCATAAGGCACAGCCCTCAGAAACCCCAGTACTACCTGCACCGGGCCAAGTGCCGGCAGTTCCTGCAGAACATTATAGGGGCCCGCCAGGATGTTGCTACTGTGCTGCTTCTGAACCCCAAACATCCAAAGGTGGGCTCCTGCTGAGCCAGAAAGGCTCTTATCCTGTCCCTAAAAGAGAACTGTGACATTTAGCTGCTACCCCCACTAGCCCTCTCCCTCACTAGTGTTACCATCCCCCTCCTGCCCCTCAGGTGCAGCAAGACTCAGACAGGCCTTATTGTTCAGAAGTTAGTCCCTGTCCTGCCTGGCTCCCATTGGGGAACTGTCCACTTCTCATGGTCTGCTCCATCTGGGTTAAAAGGCCCTAGTTTAGGGAGTCTACAGAGGTCTCCCTTGTTCATCCGAGGTCAAGGTAGCACTAACCTTCTGTTCACTGTTCCAACTCTGGTGGTTCTTTTCCTGGCAGATGTCTGGAATGATGAACAGCCTCTTTCCTGGCATGACTGTGGAGAACGTGCTTAAGAGCCAAGTGGCCGAACTGGCTAAGCTCCAGCTAAGTAGGATGATAGAAAATGGGCCGAAGAACATCTACCCTCAAAGCACTGTGGTGTAAGCTTATGCTTGGAACAGGGACTTCTGACCGGGGTGGGAACTGGTGGGGACTCGGAATCCCTCTGGGCCAGCTGCTTTGTAGGGCTTGCACTGCCTGTTCTCTGGGGACAGCAATTCAGACTCCAGAGACTGATCAGGAGCCCTGGGACCATAACTTGATAGGCAGCGGATAATGGAACGTAAGAAAGCCCAGGCCCTGGTGAGGTCCTGGAAGAACGAACTTCCTGAGACCCCTGAAGAGGAAGTGACTATTTTCCAGGCTCCGCAGGTGGCAGAGGCCAAAAAGGTGAGTGGAAGTCCTGAGGCTCCTGGAGTCTAATGTGAGCCTGACCTACCCTCATCTGAGATGGTGACACACACGTGAGGGTGGCCCTGTGATTGTGCATGATCATATGCTTGGGACACTGGCCACCGTGCCTTGCCTTCCTAAACTGGCCCTATAGTCTTTCCGTTGTCTAGCATAGAAAAATACACTGTCGGGGGGGGGGGGGGGAGGGCGCGGAGCAGGTGGTTTGTGGTGTATGTGTGTTGTCTGTGTAGGACACATGCCCATGTGGAGGCCACAGGAGGATGCTGGGTATTCCTCCTTCCCTATCATTTTCCACCTTACTGAGACTAAGGCAGCCTCAGAAACCTCCTGCCTCCACTTCATCCACTCTGCAGCAGTGTTGGGGCTGCAGGTGCACACAGCCATTCCAGATTGTGCAGACATGCTGGGAATTTCAACTCAGGTGCTCAAGCTTGCATAGTAGGTGCGTGACCTACATATCTCACGGCCTCTGGAAGAGCAGTCAGTGCTCTTAACCACTGAGCCATCTCTCCAGCCTCATCTGTTTGTTTTTGAGCCAGTGTCTTGCTATGTAACTCAGCTGACCTAGAACTTAGCGTAGGCTGACCTCAAACTTACAGCAGTCCTCTCCCCTTAGACTCCAAAGCAATGGAACTATAGGCATGAGCCACCACAACCATTTTTCAGTGCACAAGTCTTAAGTGAAGGGTTAGCTGAATTTTCACAAACGGAGTGTGCTATGGCCTCAACATCCAAGTCAACAAACACATTCTCAGCTCCCAGAAGGCTGTTTGGACATGCACCCTCTTAGGTCCCTGCCCCACCCCCCACTTCTGCACAAGGCTGCCCCAATTCCTAACTCTATATGTGAAACTTACCTTTGTTTTAAATGAACAAGTATGGTCTGCTGCCCCATCTCTGGCTCCTTTCCCTAAGTGTTACGTTTATAAGGGTCACGCAGCGGCAGCGCATGCTGTACCAGTGCCCTTCCTAGTTCATGTTAATAGGAAAGAACCTGCACCTGTGCACCCTTGACGTCACTGTGAGCATCGTCTCTCTGAGAGATAAGCTGAGATGGGCACAGCGCAAGGCCCAACAGGACGGCTGGCAGGTGCCTGTGAAGTTTACCTCTTTCTCCCCAGCTACAGATGTGATCGTGGCTGGAGGAGGGCACCAGTCCTGCGGGATACAAAGCCTGTTCTCCCCTCAGCAGGCTACTTCAGGGCTCAGAGACTTGGTCCTCCACACTATGAAACAGGGTAGCCCACGGGGAACCAAAGAGTGTGCTGTGAGAAGACTTCTCAGTTCCTAACTTGCATTTCCCAGGGCTCGTCGCTCTAGTTTACAGAAGCCTGGCCCCATGTGAACCAGTGTTCATCCTGCACTACCTTTCTAGGGTCTGATGCCTGTCTGGCCTGACTAAATGTCCTGCCTGCACTGCAGTCTTAGGCTTTTGGCCTTCCCACCCATCCTAACCAAGTCCCTGTGAAGAACTCTTAAACACGGGACAAAGGATGCTTGATTGGAAAAACACAACAAAGCAACATAACAACAACAACATCAAATGGGTGGGAGGAGCTATGACTCAGTGGTTAATTCACTACTGCTCTTGTAGAGGACCTGGGTTTGGTCTCCAGCACGTACACGGAGCTGTGCACAAATGCCTGTAAGTCCAGCTCCATCTATCCAGTGCGCTCTTCTGACCTTTGTGAGCACCTGTAGTCTGTGTACACACAAACACTCACACATACACATTTTACAAAGTGGAAAGTAAATATTTTTTAAAAAACGACTGCTAGCTGTGTGGCACAGCCACACACCTTTAATCCCGGCACTCGGGATGCACAGACAGATCCGAGTTCCAGGACAGCCTGGGTTACACAGAGAAACCCCGTCTTAGACAGAAAAGAAAAAAAAAATTGGCTAGACTGTCCTGTGACCTTGCAAACATATGTGGGTGCAGGAGTCTACCAGTCTGCAGCTCCCCAGCCTGATTCTTGCTATAGGTGAAGGCCTCTCGCAGGAGGACATCCCTGACAGACAGCTATGTGGACCAGACCTCCTCAGGTTCTGTCTTCAGCCGTAAGTCCTTGCCATTCCTGCTACGCCTAGCAGAGAGCGACAGAGAGGCCAAGTACTGAGCTTGACCTTTGGTTCTGCCCTGGATAGCTTTGTCCCAACCTCACAAGAGATGGTGTGGGGATTTAGTGGGATGGTGGCCAGCACAGGGGAGTCACCCTCCACAGCCTGTTTGTTCTCTCTGTTCCTCACTATGTCCCTGAACTAAGCCACAAACTTCATGCATATCCATCAGGTTTTGACTCCCAGTTTTGCTATCACCAGCCAAGAGGGGATGAAAGGGCAAAGCAAGAAAGCTGCTCCCTATCGCCCCCTGGTGTGGGGCTGCTGAGTGCAAGGGGGGCAGTGTTAGTCCCCTTCCTTTCATTTGCTTATCATCTCCTAAACTGTGGTGGCCCAAGTGCCCCAGGGCAGGCCCATCCCAGCCACTAGTGACGGGGATGAGTGACTGACTCAGTCCCCGCCGCAGGAAGTGAATCCTAAGTCAGCTGGGGGCGGGGGTGGTTGAGGAGGAGCAGCCAGCTGGGCAAATGGGAGTGAGGCTTAGGGGGCAGAGTGTGATTAGACCTTTAGAGGGGTCAGGGTGGGCTTCAGGGAGCTGAAAGAAGAGTTGGAATCAGCGGCATGTAAGATGGGTTGGGGCAGAGGTCAGAGGCCTGTGGGAGCAAGGGGCTGGGGAGAGCTCAAAGAGAAGGCAGGCTGGGTCAGTGCTGTTTGGGCAGCTTCTTGTCACCCACAGCCCAGACACATTGAGAAGGTGGGCCTGGTGGAAGTTGGTAGGCCTCAGGGTTATGGGCTGGAGGCTGCCTGGAAGCTCTGTCTTCCCGTAGCTGCCTTGAGAGGTCAATGGTTGCTCCTGACACACTTTTCCAGTTATGAGCATCAGCACGTCGGGGCCGGAGACGTCGACCAGTGAGGAGTATAGGAGCACTTCCTACACAGCTATAGCATCCTCTGAGTCCACACTGTCAAAGGGACAGTCCTCAGGACCCAAGAAGAATGTGGAATTTACCCGGGGCTCCAAGGTTGTCCAGGTGATCTCGGACTACCTAAGCCAGAACGTCACTGAGCTCACACCTGCTGATGGCCAAAGGGGCTCCACCAAAAAGGCAAAGGCCACCAAAGGCCCAAAGCCTAGCAAGACAGAGGCTCCCAGGGATCCCAGCCAGAGCGTCAGCATGACAGAAGCCCCTGAGGTCCCAAAGCCCAGCAAGTCCAGGTCGACCCTGAGCCTAAAGGAGAGAGTCAGAAGAGCTAAGGCTGTTCGAGCCCAGGGCTGGAAACTCAAGACCAAGAGCAGCAGCCAGAAACTAACAAAGACTTCCAGCACAACCCACCAGGACAGCGGTGGGACCATCAGCAGCACCAATGAGCCCCCAGACCAGACTCCAGGGCCCAGCAAGGCTGATGGTACCTCAAGCTTCAGTGAGAGCACATCAGCAGATTTCAGCAATAGTGAAAGCTTCTTGGAACTGACTAAGCTTTTAACTAAGGAAGTCTAACAATTCCCAGGAGACAGAGATTCGCACAGCCATGGCTATTATACTACTCCCTCAAAGGGCCAATGAAGCCCTTGCCGAGTAGTGAACAGATTGCAGCAAAGTTGTCTCCTCCCAGGACAGTAAGAAACTTAGTCAACGTTCTGATACCATGACTAAGTTTATTATCTCTGTTCTCTTCTTGTACAAAATTAAAAACTTTGAAATCCAGGCCTAGGCGGCAGCTTGCGTCCTTCCATTTACTGAAACTGTGAGGTGTTACCCTGGCCTGGCTGGAGTGCCAGGTCCAGCCAGAGGCTGTGAGCTGAGATCTGGGAAAGGAGCCAGACAAGGCATGCCAGTAAAAGCCCCAGCTGGAAGTAGCCACGGGCCTTCGTCCCTGAGTTGCCGTTCACATTGAGAAGGCCCAGGCTCAGACTGCAGGGCAAGGGCAAGGCTGTGAGGTTCTAGGGTACCCAGGAATTTCCCGGAAAAGATGCTTCTAGACCTTTCTTCCTTGGCCTGGCCAGCACCTTTCTTTCTTCATCTTAACTTTGTGCCCTGGGTCCCACTTGCCAGCCAGCTTAGGAAAGAATTCTTCCAGGAGACACCCAGGCTTTTGTGTTTGTTCGGTCTCGGCAGAGGAGGCAGTGATGCCACCTGGGGTTCTCAGAGGAAAAACGAGATTCGGGAGGCCACTGTCTTGCAGCCGTTGGAGGAGAAGAGCCGTTCATCCTCAGGGAAGTAGGTGGTACTGTCCAGCACAGCTTGGACCACCTCCTCACGGGGCTCCAGGCCCAGCTGAACCAGCTCATTGAGCACACAGTGTCGCACATGATGCCGCTGGAGTGGGAGGAAGGGCACCACAGCATCCAGCAGGTGCTCCTCCAGGATGCCAGACCGCCAGAAGCCATCTGCAGGTAGGCACGGAAGCAATGGTAAGCTTTCCTGGTCGGGAATCTATGCCTCACAGGGCTAGTGGTGGTGTAGTGCATACTGCAGGAGTTGGGGCTCTTACACACCTTGCTCAGGTCACGGAGCCGTGTGTGCACAAACCTGGGGACTGGGGGCGGGGGACTACAGTGTAGTGGACAGTGCTTCAGATTTAGGTGTCCAGCCCACTAAACTGAAGTCTGAAGGCCCTACCAACATTGGTCCCTGAGCCAACTTACGGTGAGGGCTGTCCAACACAGCTTGGGAGACTGCTGGTTCCACCTCCTGTAGGCTGATTTCTTCCCTGTCCCTGTGGCTTCGCCATGCCTCCAGGGCCACCTGGTTGATCTGCTCACCACCAGTATTGCTAAAATCACAAGAAGCCAGGCTGAGACTCAATGAAGAACTACAGGGTCACACCTAACATGACTCAGGGTCAGCAAAGTGGCACATTTCCTTCTCCCTGTGACAACCAGGTCACCGTAACATGTATATGTGATGCACTTTACAATTCACAGAACAATCTGGGGTGAGGGATGACACGGGTTCTTACTATAGTAGCCCAGGCTAGCTTCAACTTGAAGCCATCCTCCTGACTCACTTTTCAGAGCGCTGAGATGATGCGTGTGTTACCACCCTCAGGCTACCAAATCCTTTGGCATCCTTTAACTAGCTGTCTGCAGGAAGAGAGTAGGGAATTACCATTGCTCCAGCTTCAGAACAGAGAGCAGAGCTCAGCGCTCCGCTTAAGGACTCACAGCTTGGAAACAGGGCTGTGGTCGGAGGGACACTGGTCCCTTTCTCCCAGGCTTGTGTCCTCTCAACTACCAAGGAGGGATGACTGTTGACCAGGCTGGGATTCTACAGAGCAGCAAGGATCTAAAAGTCAGAGTCCGGAAGGGCTCTGAGAATGTCAAAGGAGAAGTCAGCCACGGACCCAAGCTGGAGAGCTGGACCTCTAACAAGTGTCCCCCACCCCCACCCTGCTTGCTTGCAATGGAGGCCAGACCTGATAAAGATGAAGATGGCTTTGCGATAGTTGGTCCCATATACAACCCAAGAAGGGCCCAGGAAGGGCTGCAGGACTTCCATCAGGCCAGGGGGCAGTTTGTCCATTTCATCGAAGAGGAAAAGAGATCGGCCGCAGGCGGTGAGGTTCCCCTGGACCCAGCTCTTGAGCTCCTTCTATGAGGGTAGAGAAAGGAATTCCAAAGGAGTCCAAGACACTCCCCACAACCCGGAACTTCTTCCCAAGCCAAGAAAAATTTCCAAAGGGACACGAGCTACATTTCCAGACAGCACCAACCGCTTGAGACAGATGGTAAGAGAGTAAGTTCAGAGAGGTGTAGAGACTTGTCCAAGGTCACACAGCCAGTCAACAGAAGAACAGGGATACAAATGTATGTGCCCCAGATATGTGTGTCTGTTCATGACAGCTATTGACTTCTGACAGGGGAGGTTAGATCTGCCCCCGCAGTGTTGACAGCTAAGACATCAGGGACAATAGTCATCAGAGCCGGCAGTCACCAGGGAGTGCTTGCTTGCCAAGCACCAGTCGGGGCTAAGAGCTTAAGAGAAGATGGTAACGCAAACACAGGAACCCTGTGAGTAATACCTGCCCTGTGTAATCCCCATGTCTCTCATGATGTCTCTGACCCACAGGCACCAAGACTGCCACCACCCCGGTACCACAGAGAGCAAGCTCTTCATGGTGCAAGCTCTGTTCCTAATAGATTCTGAAGGCTGAGCCTCCCACTGGCTGTGTGTTTTGGAGCCCTCTCTGGGTTAGGACAGAGAGAAGGGACCCAGGACACATGCAGCCTACCTTGTACTGCTCGGTGTGGCTGGGATGTGGGAAGTGAATGATAGGGGAGAAGTGGTGGACATGAGGGCTGCGAAGGCCGCCCCGGAAGAGATACTGCGCCAGCAGGGAGCTAACGTAGGACTTCCCGGTGCCTGTCCAGCCGTGCAGGGAAAGGACCAATGGCTTGCTGGGGGTTGGGTCCTGTACAAAGGCCTTCAGTGACTTCACCACCAGGGCCTTGGCCAAATGCTGGCCAGCCAGGTGTAGAGCCAGGTCACATTCCAGACCTAGGGCCACAAAAGGAATGCATATCAAAGCAGATGACAGGCTCTTGACTCATATCTGTAATCTCAGCCCCTGGGAGGCAGAAGCAATAATCTTCCTAATCAATGGCCAGCCTTTATAGTGAACTCCAACATGCCTGTAATCCCAGCAAGTGGGAGGCACAGGCAGGGAGATCTCTTTCCAGTTCCAAGGTAAGTTCAATTCCTACCACCCACATGGTAGCTCTCAACTCTCTGTAACTCCATCCCAAAGGAGTCAACACCTAATTTCCATGGGCACATGGAAGTACCCATACCTATAGGCAAAGCATAAATATTAAAAAAAAAAAATCAGCCAGGATATTATGGTGCAAACCCTTAATTCCTTAGCACTCTGGAGGCAGAGCCAAGTGGGTCGCTGTGAGTTTGAGACCAGCCTGGTCCACATAGTGAGGTCCAGAACAGCCTAATCAATGTAGAAAGACTGTCTGAAAAACAAACAAACAAACAAACAAACAAAAAGCATCAGAGGCAGCCGGGCGGTGGTGGCGCACGTCTTTAGCTCCAGCACTTGGGAGGCAGAGGCAGGCGGATTTCTGAGTTTGAGGCTAGCCTGGTCTACAGAGTGAGTCCCGGGACAGTCAGAGCTATACAGAGAAACCCTGTCTCCAACCTCCCAACTCCCCCCTAACCCCAACCCCCACCCCCAAAAAGCATCAGAGGTTCGAAGGCATGTCTAAGACCTCTCGGATACGCGTCCAAACGAGGGACAGGAGCAGCCACCTCAGCAAGGACCAGTGCGGCACCGCCCCCTCGAGGCGGTTCTCCAGATTGCACCAGCCCCGTGTCGGTGTCGATGACAGCTGTCTACAGGTTCAGCCGACCACAGGTTTCTCCCCGGAGTGACAAGTCCGCACAAGGGAGGCCTACCACAAGCCACCGGGCGCCCCGTTGTCAAAGGCTTCCTACCACCGGGCAGCCTCCCAACCCTCGCCTCAGGTCTGTACCAGAGGCTCTCGAATCCCCACCTCTGCCAGCCCCGGGCGGCGGGGCCGCAGATGTTTCGACCCCCTGCGAGCTCTCGGCTGCGCGCCCCTCCACCCCGGCTCCCACCCCTCACCCGGCAAGTCGGGCCAGAAGTCGCATTCGCAGAACGAGCCGAAGCTGCAGCTCAGAGAAGTCACGTCCCAGGCGGTGGCGGCAGCCAAGGCCAGCCCGAGCAGCCCGAGAATCGAGCCCCAGGGCCGGCAGCCGAGCCTCGCCACCGCCATCCGGTTGAGGCCCGATTTCGGTCAGAGGCCGCCCACCGCCAAAAACCTGTGAACTACAGCTCCCGGTGTGCACCGCTCCGCGGCAGCCACGCCCATTGCCTACAACTCCCGGTTCCCCCTCCTCGGGTCTCTAAAACCGGACGGGTTGTCTCGCAGCAGTACCCCAAATAGGCCTCACGGGGGAGCCCGCGAACCACCCAGTCCCGCGTTGTCATGGTCACGGGTAACTAGTGGCCCTGTTACCTTACCTCAGAAAGAATAAAAGATTGTTAACAAAGTGAGACAACAGTAATGACAAAAATTTGTGCGGAACCTTACACTTTCCTGAGAGACTCTTCCAAGCTCTTTTTAAAAATGTGACAAAAGAGCGCTTACAACGGCTTTTTGAGAATGTCTCTACCAGTGTCAGGCAGGCACCTTACAAGTCCTATAACAGCACTACACACACACACACACACACGCACAGAGAGTGAGAGAGAGAGAGACAGAGACAGACAGAGACAAAGAGACAGAGACATACAGAGAGACAGAGAGAGAGAGACAGAGACATACAGAGAGAGAGAGAGTGTGTCAACTCAATGAGATGTGGTCACATAAAGTGTTTTGGCTCAGAAAATAGAGAGCAGGATGGTTTGGTAGGCAAAGACACTTGCCACCAAGCCTAAAAGACCCAAGTTCAATCCCCAGAGCCTGCCTAGTGGAAATTAAGAACCAATCCTGCAAATGGTCCTCGAACCTCAGAGTCCACACACACACTAAATGAATAAATAAGTAAATCAAAAGTCAGTAACGCAGCTTTACAAGTCTCGGTAACTCAGAAAGGCGTAATTTTCCATTTTCTTCTTTTGTCTCTCTCTTTTCAAGACAGGGTTTCCCTGTGTAGCCCGGGTTGTCCTGGAACTCTCTCTGTAGCAGGCTGGCTTCAAATGCAGAGATCCACCTGCCTCCGCCTCTGAGTGCTGGGGTTAAAGGTGCACCACCACAGCCTACCTCCTTTGTTCTAAGCACACCTCTCTCACACTTTTCACTCTCTGAAGCCCTCTATGTGACTATCATGTGGTT
Organism: Arvicanthis niloticus; assembly: GCF_011762505.2. NCBI lineage: Eukaryota > Metazoa > Chordata > Mammalia > Rodentia > Muridae > Arvicanthis > Arvicanthis niloticus. The sequence continues at coordinate 9,919,135 of NC_047659.1, read as the reverse complement.
GGCCTCTTTGTCAACTAAATCAAATGACCTGGCCTTTTATCTTCCTCCATCTTCCCCTCCAGGCAGCTTCTGGGATTTACACTTTGCCTGCCCTAGGGTTTTTCTTTTAAACCCTAATAAAAATTTCCCTTAGCTTAAAAAGAGAAATTAAAAAATATGTACACACACACACACACACACACACACACACACACACACGAGCATTGTTCTTTCTTACTAGATACTACACACTAAACACTAATATAAATCCCATGAGAGGGAGTCCCTTATTGTCCTGATTTTATTGAATTTGGAACCAAGAAATTAAGCTTCTTATCCAAGTTTCCTGGTCACTGAGCCATTGAACTAAACCCACCCCCAGGTACAGTCAAAGATCTAATATCCTTAGTCACGTGTTCCCAGCCTCCTGCAGTCAAAGAGCAAAGGACCCCTATGTCGTCTCTAATTCAATAAACAGACTCCTGAGGCCTGGGGCCTAGCTTGTGATCACCACCAGTCAACATCTCTTCCCCACCAGTCAACATCTCTTCCCCATCTGCCTGATTGTTCTGTTATAGCTCAAAAAAAAAAAAAAAAAAAAAAAAAAATCCCTTCACCCACCAGGTGTCCGTCTGTAAGGGCAATTGGGATCCTAGGTTTCATTATTTAAAGATTTTTTTTGAAGGGGGGGTCCTCACTAAGCAGCTTTGGGGAGCCTCAAAGTCAAAGATTTGCCTGCCTCTGAGTTCAAAGTGATGGGATTAAAGGTGTCAGTTACTAAACCCAGTTTAAAAAAATTTTTAACTTAAATTTTATTTTATTCGTATGGCTAGTTTGCCTGCACACCACATGTATACCCAAAGGTCAGAAGAGGCCTTAAGATCCCTTAGCACTGGAATTATAGATTATGAACCACCATGTGGGTGCTGGGATTGAACCTGAGTCTTCTGGAGGAACAGCCAGTGCTCTTGGACACTGAACCATCTGTCCTGGACTCTAGACTTTTTTTGTTGTTGTTGTTGTTTTTGTTTTGTTTTGTTTTGTTTTTCGAGACAGGGTTTCTCTGTGTAGCCCTGGCTGTCCTGGGACTCACTCTGTAGACCAGGCTGGCCTCGAACTCAGAAATCCACCTGCCTCTGCCTCCCAAGTGCTGGGATCAAAGGCGAGCACCACCACTGCCCAGCTGACTCTAGACTTTTAAAAGACCTTTTACCCCAAACTCTGAACTTCTTGCTTGTGGATGGGATTGGGTTGGGGGACTATGATTTCTCTGGACAAACCCTGGGCTCAGAGAAGACTGAGGTGTGGCCCCTACTTGTGCTGTTTTGGACTGACCATCTCCCCTGCTCATGGCTGACAGGGAGGGGCTGCTCGTCTGCTGTAAACTTGGTTCCCCGTATCATCTGGAAAGTCTTTGGTGCTAACCAGGTATTTGCTGATATTTGGACCATTCACCTGCATTGAGTGTTTCTTTCTACCCAGGCCTTATGGGACAGAAGAAAGAGTCATTAAAGTTTATTATATGAAAGAGAGGTGGCTTCTGTACATAATTTACATCCGACTTATTTACAGTAAGATGGAGGCTGTGGCACCTCTAGGCATAGATGCCTGGAGGAAGGACGAGGGGTGGGGAGCCTCCCATGGCTCAAAAACAGGGAACCGCAGCGAAACAGGGGCCAGCGCAAGCCGGTGGGAGGAGCAGAGGTTCCTGTCCATTTGGAAGGGAGACTTGGTGCACATGTGGCGGAAGAATGAGCTCGGAGTCCATTCAGGACCCTGGAAGTGCAAGGGTGATCCTGGATTTGAACCCAGAACATTCTTGGGCTGATCACAGTGTCCCTGTGGTGCTCTGGAGGGAATGTCCTGAGCCTCTCTGCCCCTGATGCTGCCCGCAGCTGCAGAGAGGCAAGATCTCTGGGGTCACAGCTCGCTAGAGCGGATGGCAGGTTCCAGCTTGTGGGACAAGGCAGTGAGGACTTTGTCAAACTTCTCATAGCGCCAGGCCTGGCTGCTGTTGGCACCCTGGCTGCCCCAGAGGAGACGCATCTGGAACTCTGTGCTGAACACCTCCAGGAGCTCAGGTCGGGCCTGGAACCCTGCAGGGTGGGAAGATATGTTGAGGAATCTCTTCACATGCCTCAGGGCCTGCTCACAGGGATCTTTCCCTAGCCCTGCAGGAACCCAACAAAATGTACTGAAGAACAAGACCTTGCAGGTAGCACCTAGTCTTTCTTCATCTATTTGCAACTTAGGATTTTTAAAGAACTAGATGCATGTGCATGTGGTGCTGGCGTGAGACAGAGGGCTTTGTGTATCTAGGCAGACACTCCTCAGTCTGCTAGCTCCTCAGCCCTTAAAATGTAAAATAGTCCTGTAACTCTGAGGTGAGATCTCAGAAGATCTTTCTCGTATTTTTCTGTAAGTTTCATTTTTTAAAAGAAACACATTTTTAAAGTGCATATAATTCTTTTCTTTCTGAAGGAAAAAAAAGATGAAAAAGATATACCAGAATATTCATATCATTCATCTCTGGGCAAGTGAATAATTTTCTTAATCTTTTTTCATTATTATTAATTTTTTTTTTTTTTTTTTTTTTTTTTGTGACAGTCTCCCTATGTAGCCCTGACTGGCTTGGAACTTTCTGTGTAGACCAGGCTGGCCGAGAAGTCAGAGAACTGCCTGCATTCTGCGCTGGCTTTGAATCTGGTACAAAGCTGTGGACGACAGTGAACTTCTGGTACTCCTGCCTCTATCAGAGTGCTGGGACTGCACTCTAGCTGGGAGGCCCACACTCCCAGTTTATGCAATGTGTGCAGTCCTGGGGATTAAGTCCAGGGCTTTTGTAAGCTGGTCAAGCACCCTACCAACTAAGCCACACCCCCAGCCCTCCAGATGTTTTTGTGATTTAAATAATACTCGAGGCAATAAAAGCCATTGTTTGAAGCCACTTTCTCTGCTCCTTTTCCAGAATTTTGTTTGTTTGTTTGTTTGTTTTTCCGAGACAGGGTTTCTCTGTGTAGTCCTGGCTGTCCTGGAACTCACTCTGTAGACCAGGCTGGCCTCGAACTCAGAAATCCGCCTGCCTCTGCCTCCCTAGTGCTGGGATTAAAGGTATGCGCCACCACCGCCCAGCCTTTTCCAGAATTCTATGTTCCCCAGCCGAGGCTCCCTGAAGACCAGGCAGGTCTTTCTTCAAGCTAGGCCTTGGCTGGGCACCTTGTAACAAGCTACCTCACTTCGGTGAGGTGCAGTCGGCTGAAACACATGGTAAAGGTGTTCAGTGTGTCTTAGCCTACCCCACCTGATGCCGTCACTAACAACTGCCTGTGAATGACAAGACCAATGGGATAAAGGAGCCAGGAGTCAGAGGAGTGGAGGATGTCAGTGCATGCTTGCAGACAGAGAGGCATAGGTAGAGGCAGATGAAGGGAAGCCAGGGACAGCAGGATCTTCAGGACATGACAGCTACTCACCTTGCAGCTTGACCTCGGCGTTGGTGTGGTAGAGGCCCCCGTGGTGTGCCACAGTGCGGGCGGCCTCCAGGTGGGCTAGCACAACCTCCACACCATGTTCTGTGCTGCCCCAAGGTTCAGGACCCTCGGCAGGGGCGGAGTCACACTCCAGCAGAGTAATGAACGGCAGCACGTGTGGAAAGGTGGTGTTGCTCAGAGGCGGGCCTTCTGTAGAGAGGGGCAACAGGCACTTAGACCTGAAGAGCCTGCCACCCACTACAACCCCAGAGATGCCTGAGGCCCCAGGAAGACCACCCAGGTCACCCAGGACAGTCCCTTCTTTCTCTGGTAACCTTACCTTGTACGTGACAGAGCATATAAGGCTACCCCATAGCACAGAATCAAGCTTTTATCCTCGACACCCCAGAAGAGTCTTTGGGAACCCATGGGCTGAAACCTATGCAGAAATCACAGGGGGACAGGGACACCAGGTACCTTTGCCCTCGTTCAGGCTCTTGAGGAAAGGCTTGAGTTTCTTCTCATACAGAATGGCACCCTCCGTGTGTCGCTGCCTCAGGGTCATCCACGTCTGCTCCAGCCTTGAAATCTGGGGAGAACAGTCTATGAGAGACTGCTACAGAAGGAGACTCCAGGGGCAGCTGGCCACAGGCCACTCCACTGAAGGCTGTGGTGTGGGGTAATGACTATTTTTCTGGTAGTCACTCACAAAATGGGAATAGCGTTAACTGTGGACTGAAGCCGTTGCAACACCTTTTACAAAGCCCAACTCTCAGCTCTGGACTGTGTGACCTCACCCGGGGTGAGCTCTGCCTCGGGTGCCCACTCTGTAACACAGGACAATACAGCAATCTCCCTCATGAGGTTGTTTTAAGGAATCAGTGCTGGTACCTAGCATATAGCAAGTTCTTCAGATGATAGGCATTGTATGTCGTATTTGTTTTGGAGCAGGGTGTCATGTCTTGAATTTCTAATCCCCTTGCCTCCCCTTCCCAGGTCTGAGATTAGAGGCATGCACCACCATGCCTGGTTTGTGAGGCCCTGGGGGGTCAAACTCATGCTCGGCCATCTCTCTCTATTAGCTGAGTTGTGATGTAAAAAACACGTTCTATATTTTGAAAGATTTACTTA